>NC_053115.1:20635504-21235504 GCF_010015445.1 Perca fluviatilis
CGTAGTTCCTTTTTCAATTCGGCGCAACGTTATTTTTCCCAGGGACAGATTTGACAGCAACGCTGCCTTCTCAGCTGCGCGCTCACAAGCTCCACATGGGACGTGACAGAGGCTGGTAGCAGAGTAATCATGGCAAGCAAGAAGCAGCCAAAGCTAACTTTTGAGAGCTTTTTAAGCTTTGTGGCTTTTTGCTGGATGGTGCTCAGAGCCAGGCAGGCACAAAGCTGAAAACCTCACAGATGGATGCGGTGGTGATGGCCTCATACATACACGCAGTGGACGGCTGCGGACTTGTGTCGGTTGCACGGACACGCAAGGATTTCCAGAAAAGAGGCTGCATGTGTCTACGACAATGCACGGACCCCGGTACAAGTCGATACAGACATTACATAGTATACACTAACACTGTGTAACGCAGATGACCTGCCGATGTGCATCCATCCACGCTGGACTCATTCATAATGATTCAGCCGTCACTCTGTGAGTAGAGAATCCAGTCTGCAGTGTAGTTCAGACACTTCACTGATAAACCAGAGACTGGCTTTATGGTCAAAGATAGTTTCTGTATAATTAACTTAAAAGTAATGTAAAAGTAACGAGTAAAGTAAAAAGTTACTTTCCATAGGGGTTAACTAAGTAAAGTAACGGATTACTTTTTTAAGAAGTAACGAGTAAACACTACTTTTTAAAAGTAACTTCCCCAACATTGTAAATGGAATATGGAGACTAAAAAGATAAAATCTGGAAAGTGGAATTTCAGCCAAAGATCAACGTATTAGACAAGAAGGATGACGATGCCAACAAAAACTAGCAAATCAATTGCACAAATCAAATGTTCAACTATTTTTTTATGTGTTTGTTTAGTTTTATTGTCTTGTTTTGGAATTTCACTCATCACTCGTTTTACTTCAAACTCAATGGTGAGCATAGGTTTTCGTGATAAAGAATTTAGTAGTAATAGCAAAGAAATGCTCAAGATGCCCTTATGAGCAGGTGGGGAGGTACTGGTTAGTCTACCATCTATTATAAGAATATTTTAGTTAATATTCTTCTGGGAAACACCTGTTAAGCTAAAGAAGGTTCGTAAAATGAATTTTACGATCACCTTAGCCTTAAAAGAAACTTTGGGAAACGGGGCTCTGGTCTCTTTGCACTTACAGTATGTGGCTGTAAAACATCTTTCACCTCCTGCCCTCTCTTAAAACTGCTAGAAAACACATGTCAAATTGCAAACACGACTCCACTTTGCAGAAGGCCTACATATACTTCTAATGCACAACAGATGTATCAACATCTGACTCACTTAACTTAAGCTTGTGCCAAAGGCATCATCTAAACAAGACAAAATGTTATGTTTGATGGACGCAGCGCCAGCTCTACTTTCTTCAATCAATGCAGCAGTTTGCCGAAGTAAACATGGAGTCCGGCTCTGTCCTGCCTTAAGCACCATCAATGGTATCAGTAATAAGTGCAGTACAATCTACGGCCTCACTCTGCATCAGGATATTATGCCAGCACTCATCTAATGGAACATAACTGTTCTGTCTCTCCCCATGGCTCCATTTCCGCATGAACGCAGCCTCTCTGCCACACCACCCTGACTGACCGCCAAGCTGGACGAACTCATTTGTTTGGGGGTGGGTGGGTGGGTGGTGGGAAATTAGCAGAGTGAGGGACTGGGAACTAGCTTCCTCAAAAGAATTTGTTACCAAACAAGATCTGTGGCTTTTAATAAAGCACATATCTTCAAAACAAGAAGATTACTGAGAGACAAGACAGCACAGGAGCTAAATAAAAGAGACATGAAGCTGCTAGAGAAAAGGAGAGCAGACTGAGGCAAGCCACAGGGGAGATGGCAGCCGTGGGTGCCCTTGAAATTGCCTGACTCATTACTGCAGCAGCACGGCCATGTGTGGTGATGGCAGGCTCAGAGAGCGCTCTCGGCTGGGCTCTGACAATTGGAGAGTGAAAGACAGCCCTGTTTATAAACCACCAGAGGAACACTTCAAAGGCTGGCATGTTCATTCTTCCTTTTCCACCATCCTGCGTTACAGCGATGCAGACAAGAAAAATGGTAATACGTTTTCATGATTAAACCCTGTGTTTGTTGTCTGATAAGGAGGGAATATATAGGTATAAGAACGGTGTTAATTGAGGACAGCACACAGGTGCATCTGGACACTTTGAGTGACAGGTCTGTGTGGGTGATTCAACACCACGGAGTAATCATTTAATTCTTCAGCTGCGTGGGCTTTAGTCTAACTCAGACCAGCATTACTGCACAGCTGCCTGCTGCTATACCATCCACGGGATCTACTGTATATTCTGTGGAACAAAGTTAAGTCCCCAAATATGCATGGATAACCAGGGGCCGCAGTCTTATTTCCCTTCTTGTCTGGTCTTACATCGCTGTCAAGTAGAGCGGAAAGACGTCCCTTGGGCAAGTAGACAGCAGGATGGATCTGTCCAGCTCTGCAACACTGTGGTCGCACACAGCCCACTGAGAGCCTCGATCATCACAATTAGGGCACAGTGGCTGCTGTGGCTTCCACTTTGTCCTATGCAGGAGTTGACTGCCAACTTTAGTCCACAGTGGTGTGATAATAAGTGTAGCGCCTCGTCCAGCTCCAATCAGGGTTACAGCGATCCAGCCAACCTCTATTTAAGATGGCGCCAGTGCTCCAAGTGTAGCGTGACTGAGGGAGGGAACTGTAATCTCTCATCACCATTAACCATGTTGCCTAAAACAAAGGCATTATTTCCCCCCAGAACATAAAGCACGTACTGTACTGGGACGTGGCACAGTAGATACAAATGTCTGGCTCTCTGGTTATAACCTAATTTAATTAGTTCAGAGTAAGACTGACAAGCCAAAAAATGTCACAACAAAATAATATAGGATCAAAATGACGAGACTGCTTGGTGTGTATTAGGAATGGAGATTTCTACTGACGATTGTGGCTCAGTTTTAATGTTTTAGTTCAAGAAGTTTAAGATCTGAGTTTGAGATTTTTTCTGAAAATTGAGATTTTGCATTTAGAGTGCTTTCTGCTCTTGTACATTATGTTTAAATTATGTTTAATGCTGTCCAATATGACTGGTGGAATAAAACCCCTCCTAATCAGAATGCATTAGTTTCCTGTTAAATCTCCGCTCCCTGAAGCGAATGGCAGAGCTGCAGACAAATCCTCTTCGATCCTACCTTAATGTCCTTTATGTTGAGAAATATGCGCAAGCAAGCAATTATGTGTTGGGTGAACGTTTGCCAGATGTGTGTGCGTCACCCTGCAACGGTCGGGTGCTGAATGCGTTTGTGCATTACAGATTTGGCCGCAGGAGCGTTTACAGGGGGGAAAGGATGCAAATCAGCAGGAGGTAAAGCTCTCAACTCAGCAACAAGACTCAAGGCCTGAGGTCAGCAGAGTGACATGCCAGGCTAAAGAGATTACAGCCTGCCACAGACTAACCAAAAGCTGCCCTCGTCAGTGAACACCGGCCAGCCAAACACACGGTCAACGTGGTGGGAGTCGGTTTGACAATATCAACTCTAAGACTTGAGAGTTGTAACAGTGAAATTCTGATAATTTGACCGACACACAGCGGTTGCGGATCACGACAGACTGCACATTTTTATACTTCTGTATTTCATCATGGTGGCCCTTTGTAGGGCTTGGTTCATATGTTTGAGTCTGGGTGTCTACTATAGATGTTGAAATTTGATATTGTCATACTTGTACAGTAGCTCTGATTGTGAAACACACTAACCATCTGTGTTCTGCTGTCTGAAGATAGAAGGGTTAACAACATCAAAGAGGACATTTCTATGTCATCCTGCTCCTTTAGTGGATGATGGGGTGAGGATGACGTAACTTAAAAGCAAACACTGCTGAGAAAATGGACAGTCACAGTGAACCATTATTACTCAGAGCCACAGTTCTGCAGAACCACACAAAAGAGTTGTATCACGCTAAGATGAGAGAGCAACATATAGAGACATAGGAGAGAAAGTTTAGACCAATCCCAAATCCCATGTGCCAAACTGTCAAACAATTCAGCACAGAAAAACAAGCTTTGGCTATGAACCTACCAAATCATTTCCCACCCTACAAAAACTCTTAAGGTTCATTTTAAAAAGAGGCCACCAAGCTGGCACGGCATGTACCACTCTGGCCCAGTTAGTCATAACACTGGAGCTGATTGCTGCTGCACTTTAACGCATCCTCTCCACGCTGTTTTGGCACTTTAGTTGAGCATTGTTGAGCCTCATGGTAAAAGTGAAGTTTGTGACTGCAGGCACAGCTCTCACACATTTGTTTTGATCTGACACACAACTCATGTCTGCTCCCTGAAAGGAAAAAAGAATGGATAAGTAAACTTGTAAGTTGACTAATATCACAGAGTATTCTTTACATCTCACAGCTCACTCTCTTAGGTCTGATATTAAATTTGTGGTCTGTTCCATGCATCTGGCTTCAGACCCGTGGTGACAGACCTTTTGAGTCGAAAGCCCCCAGGCTTTGGAATGCTCTGCCTAAACCCTTATGGTCTGCAGTATCTGTGGAGTCTATATATGTATGAATATGTATTATGTTCACTTGTACGTTTTTTATGTCCATGTAAAGCACTTTGTGATTTCATCTGTGAAAAGTGCTTTATAAATACATTTTATTTATTTACACTTACACCTTAATTCAGAGAATAAAGTTCAGTTACTGAAGACACAATCCTGATAAAATGTACTTTGTGAGCTCAAACAAACGTGACAGATTTTAATTGTAACACCATCTGCTGCCTTGTTCTGATGTTTGTGTTTGTCTGTAAAGATAATGAGACGTAATGTAACAAACCACCCCACATGAAGAACTAAAAAGACGAGTATGCCAACTAAGCTCATCGTGGGACATGGTTGTTTTCGATGGGGCCTCTGTGTGCTCATACTTTCTTTCAGTACTGTAGATCTGGGAAGCCTCCAAAGAGCATGCCAGAGTAGAAAATGCAAAACGCCACCCTGAAAAGAGCTCCAAGCAGAGGGACAAGCCGGTGTCCAAGAAAAGAGAAACATCTTGTGCTGGGCCTAATTACTTCTGCTCCAAGATTACACGGTTTTGACCTTTCTCAGGCTTTCAGTACAGAGCCTGATTGGAAATTAAAGAGGACAGCATTGATGTTCACAGCACTGCTAATTATATTCAATACTGAACACAGAAGGGCACCACTGTAGCTCTATACTACCCACTAACCGTCTCACTAGGTTTACATGTGAATCTACTAATTTAATTTATTGTCTTTTAGGTTTTTAACTCCTCAGAACCACCTCAATGGAGTTAATTAGTTCCAATCTAATTAAAACATCACTAAAAACTAATATTAAAAAGCAATTGATATTAAGACTGATAATTAGACTGAATTGCCATTTTGTTTCACTTATTTATATGCCAGTTTTTGTTTGCAAGGTTTATTTTTATTTTGACCAAACAGAATCAGAATCAGACTTTATTCATTATGCACAAGGGATTTGTTTTGGTGCAGGTGTCAGAACAGCAAAGTAAAGAAATACGTACATTAAAAAATAAGATTAGATAGCTGATAGCTAACACAAAAAGCGTAGCAAAGAAATTGTAATATGAACATTATATGACAATATACAAATAGCAATACATACAATTAAGTTTACAGAGGAAGTAAGGGTCTGCGTGATGGGTCATATAGCGTACAAAGATTACGGTAATGTTATCAGAGAAGTCCAGTGCAATCATTGATTTAGATAAATAACAGTAAGCGAGTAAAGTATCTGTCCTGCAACTTAATTTTCAGTCAACATGAAAGCTGATAGGAGCACCTGTATAGCTGCATAATCTCATCATCAATTCTTGCTATTTTTCTGGCCCTTTTTCTGGCTCTGGCAAAGAAAGATGAGGTCCCAATTCCTAATCCATGATTACAAAACAGACAGAAAACAGAAAATCTGAGGTAGTTTCATATTCTGAGGTCTGTAACTGACGGCCATTCAAACTGTCATTAAAAATTTTTATGACAAAATGCCCTTCATCAATTCTGTGCCACTATTTCTGCATCAGATGGAGTTTATAATTCAGCTGCAGTCTCCATATAAACCTGCTCACAGATTCAGAACAGTGAGAGCAAAATGAGCTTTCCAGTGATAAGTGTTTGTCTGAGCTGCAACGGGAGAGTGTAAACCCTTCAAAAATGCAGAGATGAGACACTGGTCCATTTCTTATCAAAACGTTCACCTTGCTGTCTGCCAAGAAAACTGGAAACCAAATGTTTTATGTTACATCGAGCCAATCTTAATATCTACATTGGTAACAGAAGACTTAAGAAATTAGACAGACTACATAACATTAGACTGGAATGCATTTCTTTACATACTGGAGCAATGAAGGAACAGGATTAGGAGCTTTGTTTCACAGTTATTGGATTTTGGCTCTATGGGAATGGAATTATCCAAACACTAAGACGAAAGCAAACATTGAACCATTCCTGGTAAGGTGGAAAATATCACTCAGTATAAACACATATGTCACATTAACATAAGCTTCATAAGGAAGAGCTAATATCTACAGAAATATTTCCAGAATTTAAATGTGTACTTTAAAATAACCATTGCAGGCAATATCAAGGCATTTATTCACTTTCTAAAAAATACACATTTTTTCAGATGGAATGACACCCAACTGATTTCACAGATGAGCCAGGTAATGTGGGCATTAGGGAGGGATAAGCAAATTAGACATGTTTCACTCCTAAGCACCTATTGCACCCAAAGTACTCCTAAGCAAAGCACAACATTCCCAAACTGCTTGAGTGGAGCTGCTCTGGGGCAGTAGAGGACTGAGGCTGAACAGTCTGGGCAGCTCCCATGGGGAGAATGAGTGCAACTGCCTGAATGTGGCACAGAGTGCTGATGGGTTTTAAGAAAATGTCAGCCTTACCCTTGCTAATGAGCTTTCAGAGTATGTGTGCTATAACTGACCTGTATCTCTTCGTAAGCCTCGTCAATAGTGGTTACTTGGTGCTGCTCGTGTAGTGCCGGCTCGTCACAGAAGAAGCACACCAGACTTTTGTCAGTGAGGCAGAAGAGCTTGACCTTCTCGTGGTCCTTGCAGGGGTAGGAGCTTCTCTGAGCGTTAAGGATGGCGTCCAGCGGGAAGGCCGAGTAGCGCTCCACAATGTTGGACAACTTGAGACTCGGCGAGAGGAGAGGATCAGTGAAGGTCCTGCGGCACTCAGGACAGTCCCGCACTCCGTGAAGCTCCTGTCTGCTCCAGTGCTCGGTGATACACTTTCTGCAAAAGTAGTGCTCACAACCAAAGCTGACAGGGTCCTGGTAGATGCTGAGGCAGATTGAACAGAGGAGCTCGTCCTTCAAGCAGCAAGCCATTTGCAAAGACGGAGACTGAGCGGCATCTACGAGGGCAATGCTCTGGAGCTGAGTGTACCTGGTTTAATCTTCAAGTGAGTTTACTGCCATGTGGGAGTTGACGAGACAAGTTGACAAGATCTTCAGGAATCTTTACCTTTACGGCCTCTGTTGAAATATGACAAACAACAACAATTAGATGCCACTAACATTTTAATATTCAGGCACTAAGTGCAAGGGCTAAAACATTTATAACAAACAAATCATTAACAGGGGCAGATTCACTTGGTTAAACAACCAAAAAAACTTAACAAAACCGACTTCAATCAGGGCATATTTAACATATAATCTTACTCATAGTGATTTAAGTGGGCTGTCATAGCTGGCTGTCATTTTTCAAGCAAATACGCCAACCAATTCACAGGTTCCAGCTTCTCAAATCTGAATATTAGTTTTCTGCATTTTTCTAGTATTTTGTGATAGTATATTAAATACCTTTTGGGTCTTGGACTGTTTGACAAACAAAATAACTAATCCAAAGAGTCCCCTTGGGCTCTGGGAAAAAGTGATTTTTCATACCGTTATGACATTTTTCAGACCAAACGATTCATTGCTTGAGAAATCAATCAGCAGAATAATAATAATGCAAATAATAGTTGTAGCCCTGTTTGAAAAGCACATTTACTCAGAGTAAGTGTTTTTGATCACCTCAAAAACCAACACAGTCTAATGATAATGAGACAGAACCTGCAACCTGTCCCTGGTTGCTCTTGTCACCTCTTTTTTAACAATAACGTTAAACTCAATTTAGCTTTTACATGAGAGCAGATGCTATCTAGTTTCACTTTGTTTGCTGCCTTACCTGAGGAAAATAATATGTTGATGTTTTCATCAAAATACTTCTCCATCTTGCTACATCTCTTTCCCCTATCATTGTGTAGGATTTGTTGATTTCTACAGCAAACTGCCTGCACCAACCAACAGGGAAACCGGGAAACACCTGCAGCGGCATTATCTCCCCTGTCTCCAACCCCTGTGTTAAGAATACGTACCTTTATGAAAATTCCCATTACGAAGAGGGGTTCAACAGCCCGGACTGAGCGTTTTTAATTATCACCATCTACCACAAACTGTCGAGCGAACATTTATGCTGTAGCTTAGCATACATGCTATTTAATTGGCTTGCTCCACATTGCTTTCAACCTGGATTTGTAAACATAACCGACAAGAACCACGGACACAAAAATGGGGCAAAACTAATTTAATAAACTACATATTAAAAAAGTTGGATTCGAGGGGTGGAGGGCATGTGAGAGGTTAAAATATATAAATATGACACTTCCTATTTGAAGAAATTGATAATAATAGAGAGAAAAAAGCCTCAACTCACCAACCTCTTCGCAGTGACATCCGCGGCTCCAAATGCAAGTGTTGTCTTTCAGGAAGGAGAGCAGCACACAGCGGCAACAGACGCAACCAACTGCAATGAACTATGGGGGGGGAGGAGGTTATAAAAAATAATATTTGCATGATAACTTCTGTTCGTCGATAAATACGTTACAATAGGGAATACGAGTTAATTTGCATTTAATTTGAGTCATGTGATCAGTGAATACGAGGCTTTAAAAACTAACAATATGAAGTTTAACTACCTCTAACAATGGACTGGCTCAGACCTCCTCACCCCCTGTTCTCCCGGTTAGCATTGCTGCTTAGCTACCTTGAGTACAACAAATAAACACGCTAAAATACACTTACTGCAACTAGATCCGTAAAAGAAACTGTTTGTCTTAAAAAGGTAAAACGAGTGTAGGAGTTACCATAAAAAGGGACTGTCACTGTTCACTGAAACGCGTTTATGAGCCGAAGGAGAAGGGCTTCCACCGGCTGCAGTGTCTACCTTCAACCAGCAGGTGTCAGGAGAAAACACTTTATTCTCCCCAGTACACGTGGTGGAGGAGTGAAGGGTCCTTTATAACAGTTATGGGAGAAGGTAAGTATGTGTTGTAAAATCTTTAATCTTTTGTTTAATCTGCCTCTTGTGAGTCCCCCAACTTAATGGAAATACTAAAATCACTGACAGTTTTTGTGTATGTTGTCTTTAACATGATATCTACAGTATGACACCAGTTTAGAATCACATAGCCTTCATGTTTTGTATATAACTAAACTACCAAATTACCATCAGTTTTGGAACGTGTACATTTACCTAGTACAAATTTGACATAGGCCTACTACTTCTATTTTTCTTGAGTATTTCCATTGAATATGCTACTTTATACTATGACTCCACTACATTTAAAATGGCAATAATGTACATTTTACTCCTCTACAAATTAATAAAGCTGTAGTTACTTTGCTTATAATGATTTTGTGTACAAAATATAGTATGAGCTAAAATAAATTATGTACCGTTTATGTAAATAAAACAACCCAAACGTATTCCCAACTTGTATATATTTTAAATTATTTGATCTTAAATTCTATCCTTCTATCTATGTATATTGTATCCTATTATTTCAGGTATATTCTGTATGTGTGCTGTGTGTCTGATATTTTGCCTCTGCAAATCTGGAATTTCCCATTTTTTGGGGATCAATACAATAATCTATCTATCTATCTATCTATCTATCTATCTATCTATCTATCTATCTATCTATCTATCTATAAAGTAGTTAAGATTAGCCTTACATTGACCAACATTAAAATGCTGCTTACACTGTGATGCATCAGCAATAGTAATCTA
This sequence comes from Perca fluviatilis, assembly GCF_010015445.1. Taxonomy (NCBI): domain Eukaryota; kingdom Metazoa; phylum Chordata; class Actinopteri; order Perciformes; family Percidae; genus Perca; species Perca fluviatilis. The sequence continues at coordinate 20,645,632 of NC_053115.1, forward strand.
ATACATTCATTATGTAGCACTGACAGCCTCAAACTTGCCTAATGAGTACTTTTACTTTTTACAATTTTACTTGCCATTATTCTCATATATGCCTGTACTTTTAAATAAGATTACTAATGCAGGACATGTAATAGACTAATATTCTTTACATTTTGGACACTTATTTACTTTTGTAAAATATCTAAATACTTATAGTATTACGTTGTATGACATCTTTAAGAATTAAAGCATAATCCTTTCACACAAATTTGTAAGTTCTAAATCAAATCAATTTGTATATTTTACATATTTACATATTGTTATATGGGATATATTGGAGGTGGGGCTGTAATTTAATAAAAAGATATGTAAGTTATGTTTTGATCACTGCAGACTGCAGGTCATAATTTATATTCCTTTTTAATTTACAACTAGCCTACTTGTACTTGTACTAAATCACTGAAGGAAAGACAATATTCATATTTTTATTAATTGTATATACATATAAACACAGTGACAGTTGATGTTTTCGATGTATCATGACAGAAATAAAAAAAATAATGGATGTATCAGTCATCCATGCAGGTGACTCTTCATGCACTGTAACTTTCACTCTCCTGCACTGACATCAGTGATTGTTTTCCGGCTTCTTGCTGTGGGATGCTAAATGACCTCTCTTCCTCTCCAAAGGGGAGTTTAGAGTCAACCTGCATCAAATCTGTGGGCGTGACAGAAGGTGTCCCGCAAGACCCATTAATATTGAAAGTGATGTTGACATTGACGTGGGGACTGGAGGTCACTGGACTGAGGACCTGTGGGCTGGTGGGCTGAGAGGAGGACTGTGTGGGAACGCTGGGCTGGGGGGTGACTGGCTCTGAGTTGGAAAGTAAAGGCCTGGGATTCGACAGAGCAGAGTGAGGATTGTAAAGAGATACAGTGGATTGCAAAGGACCAATGGACTGCTGGCTGCTGCAGCCGTCTGTTTGGGCTAAAGTTTCAGTATTGTTACAGTACTGACTGTGGCCACTGCAGGCTTTCCCATTCTGCAGCAGACACTGTTGTTCTGGTGAGGTTTCTGTGAAGGAAGTCAGCTGTGTTTCCACCAAGTAACCCTGATTGGTCTGCATTAGAAAGACATAAAAAGGTTGATTCTCAGTATTCTGTATGGTACAACTATATTTAAAGGTATTCAAGAAGAAAAGCCAAGGAAGACTCACTTCATCACCACTCTCACAATTCCCATTTGCATCTACTTTAAGATGAAATCTTGCAGCATCTGGGTAAAAAAGCAGAGTGAATGTTGAGTAAGGTAGTGACACAAACAGTTCCTGATAAAGATGTTGAGAAATATAGGTCATTATCATTCTGTATTTCAAGTTGAAGATAAATATAACATAGATACAATAATAGATTTTCCACAAAACAAGGACGTGATTGATGCACTTTTTTTTTTAACAGGATTGCAGTTACCTTTCTTCCAGACTGGTTTATAAAGGGCCAGCAGAATGATAGCGATGAAAAGAATGAATACAATGACACCGGCAATGACTGCAGCTAACAGAGAGGTAAACACAGACACAACACAGAGGCAGAATGAAACACTGATTAGACCTCACAGTTTTCTCACGATGACATGCTTAGAAGCACAGAATAATTTACCGTACCCAGTGTACTGTCAGATACTGTGCTTGGTGGCGGGGATTTTGTTGAATAGTTGAACACCACCTCTGAAACAGATTGGCTGATAGACAGTGTGGAGTCTGTCGGTCCCTGTTGAGCCTTGGAGTCTGAGGTTGCTAATACTGTGCTCATCACTGTACTTGCAGTTGTAAACACAGTCTCAGCGTGAGGCTCTTTTGTTGAGGTTTGAGGTTCACACACTGTGTCCGAGGTAGCGTCGCCTTTTCTAACAGCCCTCCCGTGACAGCTGGAGAGAAACAGAGGGAGAGAGAGAGGTCAAAGATCTGAGCTCCAAACAGCTGTGTCTAGATGTGACTATCCTTCACTCACTTTGTATGAGGCCGACAGGGGTCCGTGGTGGAGGCTGAGTCAGAAAATGTTCCTTTGGGGCACTGTTCACACCTCACATTTGAGTTTTTTGTCCCTGTGAACAACACCCAGATGTGTTGCCATTTACTAACATTTCACTATCAGACATCACAATTAATTTGAATTGTATGCTACATACTGTATATGTAACATGTTATACTTAGGATTAGACTAATAATTAAGTTTGACAGTGTATGTGGTTTATATAGACCTTAGAGACAGGTGTTAGTGACCACTATTATGATGGACCTGATATAGTTATTACAATAAAAGCATTGGTGGCTTGATAGTCAATGAGAAATGGGTCTTGTTAATTGACCATTGCAACATTTATACTGTAGTCCAGTGGTTCCCAACCTTTTTTCCTTGGCACCCCCCCTACTTATGTCTAAGAAAAGTTGAGCCCCCCCCCCCCCGAAACCGAAGTTGAGGTTACTCTCGAGATAGAGCCTTACTTTCTTTTTTGATACAAAGGAGTTATCAGCACTTTTACAGGACAAACAAGGATGATAGCAGCTAGCAGCTGACCTGATGACAGCAAAGGTCCTAGGTTAAGAGGTCCCAGAGGTTTGGCCTACTAAGTAGCCTGCCTACAATTTTAAGCGAGAACAAAAATATATAGTTTTTATACAGACTTTTGTATACATTATATATTCTAGTTAATTATCATAATTTGTTTAACATGTCCAAATATTTTTTTTTTTACCTCAACCTCAAACCAGATAAAGACTTGCGCCCCCCCCTGTGATCTTTGCCACCCCCCTAAGGGGTGCCCGGACCCCAGGTTGGGAACCACTGCTGTAGTCCATACATACAAACTGTAATTCTGTTCTTGACAGATTGACAATTTGATTTGCAATGATTATAATTGAACCTCACAAAAACTAGATCTTACAAAGGATTTATGCCTACATTTTAAAACAAAATATTAAAGTATTACATGTATGGTAAACACACAAACAGTGACATTTGAAAAATAGCAGTTGCTGTACCTGGCGCAGACACTCCAAAACCAATTGGGCACGGGTTGTACTTCTTACACGCTGTGCAGTACGGGTCATTAAATCCCATGATGCAATACATCCCAGGCTGACACACACACCTGGACATTGTGGTAAAGGAGCAGTTCTGGCCATACCGCAGACCTTTGGCTGATTGTATGTAAAATAAAAAAAATTATAATGTTTTGCTTACAGTTATGTGTTAAAAATGTAACAAAACAAATTACTTCAACAAGTTGCTTCTTTTTTTTTTTACAGAGATTTACAGTAATGCCACTGACTTTCTTTGCATTTGCTACAGGAAAGGCAGTTTCGAGCATAGTTCCAGTTCTCCATGTACTGGTATGTTGAGCATTGTTCACACACAGTCTCAGTAGTTTCAGAGCATTCTTGTTTCAGCCGCTGTCCTGTTAGAATATATATATGAATGAATCCACGTTAGTCACTTTAAATGCATTTTATAACAGCACAACAGCATTGAAACCTGAAACTCCAAAATTCCCACTAACAGACAAAAATGTAAATTGTGCATCATAGTACCATGCGGTTATCTTGGTTTGACTTTGTTTACTGGTTAAAATATATCATCACATCTGCATTGCCTAAAACAGTGTCCATCACAGTCAAAAATAAAATGGTGATACATACTTGTTTAAGTACGACAGAATTCTGGCTTACATGTATTTTATGTCTTGGGAGGTTTTTATTCATAAAATGCACTGCCATTAAATACTTACAAATTTCTGTCAATAATGCAATTACAGTAGTAGTGTTAATTAAGAGATTGTCTTAGTACAGACATTTTACAGCTAAAAAGCATTCAAATAAGCACTTGCTGCTACACTTACTCACTGCATGGTAGATAAGTGGTATGCCAAACAATTAACTCTACACTGAGTGGGAGAGATGAGGTCAGCAGGCACATTGACACGCATCAAATTACTGCATGAGCATATGGCCCAAATCAAGATTGGGAAGGTGTGGGGAGAAAATATCTGACGAAAATGCTTCCAAGGAAATTTCACAATGAGAATCTGTCGATACTAATGTAGACACGTTTGACAATGTTTCTGCATTCCTGCTCTTCATGAGCTGCAACATATCACTGAAGTCATAGACAAAACATAACCTCTATTCATTAAAATGCTCAGTTTTAGCGTCTGTCTCTTTAAGCCCCTCTCCCGTCTGCTCTGATTGGTATGCCTGATATGGGCTGTATGCATTTCTTTGTGGATTAACTATTTTGATACTTACAGTATTTATATAGCACCTCCACCTGCTTTATAATAAATTAAAAAAACATGGTATCTCACTTTTAAGATGGGACCTTTATTAGAAGTAGAAGTCAGTAAAGTGAAAAAATAGCAACACTTGCTGGGAAATCCCAAATAGGGTAAAAGGAATTCAGCCATCATCAATTTCATTATTTACACTTATGCATTTCCCACTGTAACATGTCAAAATGCCTACTGTGAAAGAAATGCCCATTACAGTGTAGACAGAAGTTCAGCATGAAAATGTTTACATAGAGCAATGCAGCAGCAGTTTTCTTCCCTAAGTTTATCGTTAGCATGCCTGGCTGACTTAATTCCAAGGCCAAGGAGCACTTTAACTAACTACATTAGTACGAAGGGTTACAGGTTACACTAAAAACCTAAACACCCCTGTTCACGATTGGCATATCCACGTGTAGTATTTCCCAACTCTGTAGCACAGTAGCTGATCTTGGAAGCTAAATGCTAACATCAGTGGCTCTGTCCTGCTTTTATTGGATTTGGGGAAGTTTACACCCTCCAACAGCAATATCCAAGATAGCATTACATTTGCCAAACACATTGGTTAGTCCTCATCCTAAAAGCCTTCCTCACATTCAAAGTAAAATATACTGTTTGAAAATACAAACAAGTATGTTATCTAAGCAGCCACACAGGGTTATGTTTGAACAAAATAATAAGTCTACCCTTACATTTTTCTTTATTAAACTAATAATACGAGGACAATAAATTCTGTTTCTTTATTTTCATGTCTTCTACATGGTTCATAACTGGTGAGGATGCTTTTAGCACTATATCATATCATCATGGCTCACATCCCAAATGTTTCCAACAATGTTCAAACCCAGAGAAATCTGAAATTTTAATCAATGACACAGAGATTGTCGTTTGGTCGCCTGTCAATGGCTTCATATAAACTTTAACCCTTCTAGTTGCTTTAACTTCCATTAAAACACGGCAAACAGCAGATGATACTGTATGCTCGAGAGTAATCGTAAATCATACAGTGTCAACGAATTATACTCAGTAACGGTAATATAGAATTTTTTTCTGCCACACATCATTTCTTTCATGAATTACATGGCACTTTGTGACACAGTAATACAGTAGAGACCTAATTTATTGATATGATATTTCAACATCGATCAAGCTTACTACAATGTGCTACGTTGACTAGTGGCTCATGCTAATGCTTGGTGGCTAAACCGTACGGTAACGTTATAAAGTTACAACAACGTTCAACATGCTCACACACGCTTGTACATGCTGACTTTGTTCAGATCCCGCCTGCCACCCCCACCCGTACCAGCAAAGTAGGTCTCCCAGCAACATTTTACAGTTAAAAAAATAAACCTTTCAGTGCCCTTTGGTGGACAAATTATGTATGAGCAACATTATTTTGTAATTTCTAGTGTACAAAATTGACTCGCTTTCATGTTTTCTCACAGGATGAAACAAGGACACTAATGTGTTAAGCTACAGTAGGTGCTGTTCACACCTCCACGCCCAAGCTTCTACCGATGTTTCACGACCTATCAAATAACTTTTATTTTGTACTGAGACAACTTTGTCTTTCAGCACAGTATGTACCAGATAAGAGTATGTGTATTATTTAAGAAACTTTAATAATTGCAGTCAAACTGCACTTACCAGGGGGACATTTCTTGCAGCACAGGTTAGAACCCTCTAACAGGTACTCTGTTGTTGAGTTGCGACAGTTTCCATCTGAGTCTGCCTTATAGGGCTGAGAGCAGACCTATGGGAAAGAGTGAAGAACATAAGTCTTTTCTCGTAACGCTCTGACAATGAGCTGCATTAAGGCTGGAGGGCCTCGAGCTTCAAGGTAAATTTAGTCATTTTGAAATTATGTGGGAAATATTTGCAGCCCACTTGTATATCAGCCAGACATTTTTTCTTGAAATGCACCTGCTCTGAGGTCAACCAATCAGTAAGTATAGTCAGTTTAAAATCAACAATTTAGTCACTAGCTGGCACAGGAAACAGGTATGTCGACCAATGACTGGTTCGGTTTTTCACCCTTTTAAACTGGAGCTTAAAGTAGCGCCAGACCAGCCTGCACCTACATTTTCACCTATACAGTGTCTCTTCCTGTCTGTGGGGCCCTCCAAAATCTTCTGGTTTAGAGCACTGTACATGCAGCTTCTTTTACTGCCTGAAAAACGTAAAGCGTGTTGGTCGGGCTCTGGGTGCCTACTCTTGACATTGCTAAGCTAGTCAAGCGACCGTAAAACAAACAAACCGTATCATTGACATCTAACATCTCCATGTAACAGCTTAGTTAGCTATATTCTTATCATTGAAAATGTTCGGAAGGGTCGGACAAATGCTGTTTGTGGGTGCATCCCATTGATGTATTAAACCTATCCTACACAGTGGTGTGGTATGAGATGTAATGTGCCCGTTTTTGATTTTTAAGTATTTCACGTCACAGAAACCACTTGAGGGTGAGTATTGTTTTTTGGATGTTACTTTATTCCGGCGCTCCGGAACACACTCTGGTGCACAGTAGGGATCGACTGATACTGGTTTTTAAAGGCCGATACCAATTCATTAATTAACTTTATCAGTTATCAGGCAAATAAAACCAACCAAATGAGAGAGAACATACATCAAAGCCTGTTGCACAACGTCGCACACCGTTCCAAGGAAACATTTTGTTCAACCAGGAAACCGAAGCAAAACGGTGCACACCGTTTTGAGATGGAACGTGCCCTGCTCTTATCCTAGCTCTCTGAAGCTGTGTGCGGCATGGAGGTCCCTGGAGCCCGCCGGTAGACAATTGCCTTATATTTTCACAAATATGTGATATTACTATAGATGGCAAGATCTGCCTCTGTCAAAGATTGGACCAGCCATCTCCAAACCGCTGCAAACACAGCTGCAGCTGTGATATCTCAAGACTGATATTTACGAAAGAAAGGAAAGATACCGGCTGTTTGGTTGTTCTTCGTCACGTGGCATGCTGTGTGCATTGCTGTGTCCCAAAAGTTGAACTTCGTTTATCTTAAGGCGCAGCAGCCATCCCGCCCTGAAAAATAGGCGTTAGCGGCACTTGCGTGCTGCGACAGGATCACTTGAGTGCGCCTTCTGTTTGTTCCGTAATGTTATAAACATTCATGTTTTTTTATTTTATTTTTTAACAGGACACGAACCCCGTTCTCCTTGGTGAAAGCATGGCTGTTATACATCCATGGGTGAAAGTCCTGTGTTTGTTTGGCGCTTTTATACTTCCTGTTTGCTCCCGTCTTAGGTATTACAACCAATAAGTACAATAAATCGTAAATATGGGCCTGATTGCTGATTGTAGGAATTACTTATGAAGTCGTTATTTCAGAAGCTCACTCTTTCCCTCACACATACCAAATTATCATAAATACAGCTACTAGAACCACTGTATTGCTTTGCTAAAAAGTCATGACACAATGCACAGTTGCTGATACACCTGTCCTGTGCATAAGAAAGTCTCTCACCACAGTGCCCTCCAACGACAAGCAGTAGTTAAAATATGCTGACAGAAGCAGTGCATTTCTCGTATTACAGGAAACGGAGGCGGCAAGCTAGAAGCCCTCGGTTCCAATGCACAGACCTCATCTGTGGCGTGACCACTGGTAGCACGGGATGTGATGATCATAAAGATAAACTTCTGTGAAGCTCCGCGTTATGAATTACTGACAGCTTATTGAAAAGAACATGCTGTTTTTCCTTTTTGCTCCTGGCTGCATTCCTAAACTTGTGTAACAGGAATGCACAGGGATCCTGGACAGAAGTACTAAGGGTTGCTTCATTACATAGCTTGGTGTCTTAACAATGAGATATTCAGTCTGAAACTGCATCAGATGCCAAGGAATCGAAACCAAATATACATAGAAGTTCCCACTACTTTCTACTGTAATGTAATGTAACATTGTCACACAGCGCAAAACTGGCATTGATACATCAAATAAATGATACATTCTTCTTTTGTTGACTCCATGGCAGGTAACAAAGTTAGCCGGACTAGAAACATGTTAAAAGATAAAATGTATTAATTTACATTTCAGACTTCGTTTATCGACATCATTTTACAAATTTTCAAATGCTGATTTTTGAAAGTACTCTATAACTCCCTTGAACTAATCCGAGAAACTGAAATTTAAACCAACAGTTCACAATGTGTTTCAGCAACATGTTGATCATCAGAAGAATTCGGATGCTGGCGGATATCCAACTTGTCCAGAGTCCACGATAAACACAGCAAACATGCATTACAGAGTCAGACACAAAGCCTACTGTACCTTGGTAGTTTGGGCATTCAGCAGAACCAGCAGTACAAGTATGTCCTTCATTGCCTCTTTATAGCAAATAGTAGACTGTAGAGGATACAGCCACTGGTGTGTGCACTGTACTGATCATTGTCTAAAGGTGGGCCAGCAGTCTGTGCGAACAGGAGTAATTTCCTTGAACTGAACTGAGTGTTTTAGAGGAAGGAAATGAGCACGCAGGCTCTAACCTACATTCACTGATCTGACATGAATAAGCATTAATTATGAGGTTATACAGAGTTTAGATGAAGTTAAACAATTATGCCATACTTCCAAATGTCAGACAGTTGATTTTATTTCATTTATAATATATATATATATATATATATATATATATATATATATATATAATATATTTATATAATTTTTATTTATTTATATAATATAATTTCTTTACCTGCAGCTGATTAGAGGAACATTCAGTGTCTGTAACAAGTATGCAATTGGAAGTTTTCATGTTTTATTGGTTTACAACATTAAATCAAAATAGATTTGTGACTTTTTTTGAAAACAGAAAACCTCCACATAGTAATTTTAATTATTTATCTGTTTGCATAAGTATTAACGCCCTTTAACGGGACACACCTACATCATCACTGGTGCAGCCAGTTGGTTTTAGTAGTCTTATAATTAATTACTGAAATGGAGATGACCTGTGCAAGAGGTTTCTATCTGGAAGGTCCAACCTTTGGTAATATCGGTATCATTGCAAAACCTACTGTACAGTATACATACATCCTTTTATTTCAAAGCTAATGAGATGGTCCCACTATAGTAATCAAAAATATGAAGCCCCTACATTAAGTTATTTTCTCATTCCATCATTCATGAATTAACTTGAATAGTATGATGGCTGCAGAAAAATGAAATCATGCGAAAAAGAGTTAACTTTCTATGCTGCTCCATGTGTGACTGTGTGGGAAATAAGCAGCACTGACTTTTTTGTGAAAAAAAGAAAAACAAATGATGTCACTACCTAAACAGGAAGTAGTCTAATTTAGATTTCTCTTCTTGTTTATATACAGACAAGTCTAGATGCAGTACAGTCCCACAATTTGAATCAGGATATAGATATAATTCACAAAGTGTTGTTTAAAGAATGTGTGGGGGTTTCTTCACTGTGACAGGATATTGTAGCTGATACATGCAGTTCCACATGCATGATAACAGAAACCACCCTATAACCAGAGGCCCAGGCTGGCATTGCTGAAGTGTCACTGAGCAAGGCACTGAAGCTTTACATCATCTCCACTTTACACTTTGACCTCCCTGTGGGGACTTTACTTTGTTGCACTCTGCCCACTTCTGACTACTGTGGTCAAAACATGTCTTCTCATAATTCAGCTGCAGTAATATACATGTCGTGCCTAGTTTAATGCCCCTACTGTATGCTTCACTCTGTTCCTGTGTTAGGCGTTGACATTTCACAATAAAGTTTCCCCTCCCACATCTTCAACATTTCTCTGGTACTCAAGTACACCAGTAGCAACCCTGTTGTCCATTGTGGTCTTGTTATGTTTTGTATGTTACTTTCATCATGTAATTCTGATGTGTTATTTTAATGACATAGGCCTACCTTCAGTGTTTAACTGGGTTGGTTGCTACAGCATAAAATGGGATCAGCAGAGGTGAAACCTTCAACAACAAAATTGTTTCATGTTTGGCCTACTTTCAGGTTTTGGTGCACTGATCTCGTGTACTGTATGCTACTGCTGAGTAATTTCCAAAAGTACTGAATATTAGTTAAGACTTTTATATGACAGATTTGCTTCAGGCAAGTATGAACACACTGTCTGGCTTTATTTTTTGCTGAAGTCACATTAAATTCGTATTGCATGGTAATGCAGTGCAGATGTTTCAGTCTGATGATATCGATACTGAACTAAAAAAATATAAGAGCAGGCATGATGTTCAAAGTGATGTCTTATTGGTCTTAAGTAAGCAAGTTTCAAATCCTGTTACTGTCTATACTGTGTGAAATGGAAACCAATGGCTGCCCGAAGGTAGAACAATACATGATTTTAATCTAAACAGTACAGCGTGCTTTGAAAACTTTGTGGTATTATTCATGAAAAAAAGACTGATATAATCATTATCTGCAGATTCAAGAATTTACCAATGAAGTTAATCACCTGTTTTCATCTCCCTTTGATAAATACCAATCACCTCGTACCTTTCTGAAAAACCATTGCGGTCTGAAACGGTAATGTAAGCCCTACTTCAGCATCTGATCACTGCTGAGTCTTCAGTGTTGGATTATAGATAGAATCCAAATCAGTTCTGAATCAGTTGATACTAGTATTGATCTTAGATATCTCAGTACGATGTTGTAGTTTCAAGTCAACTAGTGTCACTGCAACTCATAATCGCTGTCCTATGAAAATGAACAAAGCATAAATAAACGCATGCCATATGGGGACTTAAAGATATGATTTAATGAACTTCAGAAGCATCACTTCCCTTCAAAACTGCTTGTGGTAACAAATGTAGCTCACAAAGCCTCATCTCACACAAAGCTTTGTCATGTCACAGCATCCCAGTTCTAAGATGATGATCAATAGTCAGATAACAGCACACGGCAGACGCTTGGCTTTGAACAAGCGGTTTTGGCTACAACATCAAAGTTTTGCAGCTTCATCACAACAGAACAAAATCATATATTCCTGTTGAACTGTAATCACAACAAAAAATAAAATTACATTTCCTTTGAGTTCAGTCCATTGGTAATGTGTGTTGTTTTCAGTGAATGTGTGTTGACACATTTTGTTTATACCATCTTACTTCTTCAAATGTTTTAGCCCGCAGGACATAACGTTAAAAAACTGAAGTGTCACAGGTGGGATTGCTACAGTATGTGGATTTCAGCATAAGGGGTGGTGGTTTTCCGTGAATTGCACCCAGCTTCAGTGTTTCTACAGTGTTTTCTGTCCTGCAGTCAGGAAGTGTCAAAGGAAGTTTACAAACAGAAGAATGCATGGACCTGGGAGCCAAAGCAAACCGCTGGAAAGGGCAACAGAGATGATTCAAAATGACTTCCTTAAGGTTGTGAAATTTTCAAAGAAAACTCAAATTTAACCTCCGCCATGCGATTCTAAAACAGCCTAAACTGTGGCGCAACATTATGAGCTCTTGCTTCACATCCACAAGACTGCTGACAGTCACATGTGGAGTCTAAATCTGTCCAAACATTTTTCAGATCAGGACAAATAAAATGCAACTCCTGCCAACATTAAATATGCTGCTCTGTAGAAGATTCCCATTTCATTTAAATGCCATGTTATTAATCACAAAACATAAATAGAAGACAACCTCATTATGTTCTTGAAAACAAATCATCTCATGTTTCAAATGTATTAATCTATTAAAGAACAGGCACTTAGTTACAAATGTTCATGCATTCTTTTGAGATCACTGTTCATATTGAAAAATCAAATTTTGACACAGATATAGCAGAGATATTACAGAAAAACATTATTGAAAATAAACATTAACACAGAAATACAATACAGAGACTTAAAACCAGAGAAAAAAAATAAAAGGAAATAAGTTTGGGTGGGGTCAAATGGCTAACAGGAACTGCTGTAATCACATGAAAGTAGACTCTGACTGTTTGTTAGTGCAAAGGGTAAAATGTGCTTCCTAGTTTTCTTTTGGAGGAGAAGTGTTGGAAGTTGTGAGGAGCCAAGCGAGACACATCCGAGATCGGGTCAGAGATCTGGTTGCTGGATACTTTGTTTGCAGAAAGATCCTGAAAAACATTAAAACCAACATATGAGAAACATTATTCAATAACATTAATAAAAACTGCATTCCATTTAGATAAGCCAGTTCCAGGGCCTCGCTATTGTGCATGCTGGTTCACTGGAAAAGCTTACTGTGAAACTTAATGGAACTGAGCCATTGTTAACGTTGTTAGTTCCACATGTGCCTTTCCTACTACGAGAAGTCAAAATGTCTGCTGTGAAAAAAAAGGTCTATGATATTTTAGTTTGAGATACAGTAGGAAGCCAGCAGTGGGTCACCTCCAGTTCCTTGTTGTGTGCCCCGGAGGAGCTCTTCATATTCAGAATGCTCTGCAGATCGAGGCTGCTGGGTGGCGGCAGCGTTAGCTGACCTGTGTTCGACCAGCCGGAGAGACAGTGCTGCACAAGACCAGAGAGATACATGAAGAGGATACAATTTTAAACTGAACATAGAGGTGTTAACACAATATGTAAACACCAGAGAGGACAAATGGCACAGCTTAGTAGTCATAAATTGTCATGCAGTGGCGTCCCTTACTCACCGATGGTAACCCCAAACTATCAGAAGGGTCAAAACTGCACCGCCGATGAGCCTTGTACTTGTAAGGTGGCAGGAGGGTGGAGCGAGGGATGCTGACCCTGACAAATAAAACAAAAAAGAAAGCTCATGAGACAGTAGACACACTGCTACAGTGGTAAAATGTGGTGATTTGAAAATAACTTGAAGAAAACAGATTTTTGATTGTAAGAGTTATCTCTTAAAAATATTAAGAAATAAAATTTGTGAAAGGCTTTGCATTGATTTTGACGTACTACCTAACCTCTTTCTGCAGGAGTTCACAAACATTTTCATGGCATGGACCCTCAACAAATTGTAGGACACAGACACAATTTTGCATCATTAATCACTTATATTATTTTTTATATAATATAATAATGCATTAGTCATTCTCAAAAAGGGTAAGGGTGACTTCTGGGAATCCCTAAAGCCACCTAGACATAATCTGCTCTGATGTGGCTGTGCCATTGTTTTCTTATGGGGAGAGCGGCTCCCATGCCTTCTGGATTATACAAGCAGGGGCAAAGTATATAAAATTAAAAATGTCTGTCACCTGGTGCCAAAAAAGTGCTCTGTTGTTCCTAAGTTAGGGCTGGGCAACATATCGATATCGTGATATGAGACTAGCTATCTCTTAGAATTTGGATATCGTGATATGACATAAGTGTTGTCTTTTCCTGGTTTTAAAGGCTGCATTACATTAAGTGATGTACTTATCTGAACTTACTGGACTGTTCTAGCAGTTCTATTATTTGCCTTTCCCCACTTAGACATTATGTCCACATTACTGATGATTATTTATCTAAAATGTGAAAATGTGAAAATATTTTGTTAAAGCACCAATTGTCAACTCTAGAATATCGCCGCAATATCAATATCGAGGTATTTGGTCAAGAATATCATGATATCTGATTTTCTAACTATCGCCCAGCCCTATCCTAAGTGTTCATAAAAGGCAGTTAAAGTGCACATCATCATTACCTGATGAGAGCAGGTTCAGCAGTAGTGTGAGGGTGCGAGGATTTGTGTTCTTTGCACACCGGGCAGCACTCTTGAGAGTGAAGTGGGACAGGGAACAATCTGCTGTTAATCCTGTAAGAAAACGTACCTGAACAAAAGGTGAGCAAGCAGAAGTGAGAATTACTTCAGCCATCATGAAAAGAAAAATGAGAGTAGCCTTTAAATAAATAACCCTTCTTACACTGATGAGTATTTGTGTTAGCCTCTGGACCGTCCTTATCGGTTAGCAGCGGCAGGACTGAATGGTTCTCCTCAGGAAATCTATCAGAGAGAGCAAATTAATCATAATGTAATGAAGCTATCATCAATCACAGGTAAACCTGGCTGACACACACAATCAGTCGCAAGTGCAATCAAGTGTGAAGCACTTACTCCGCTTGTGGGCTGTGGACACACTTGTCTTTATTTAGCGATCGAAACATGTGCAGGTCATTAAAGAACTCATCAGAGCGCTCTATCAAGGAGTCCTCAGCATCCAAGACTCCTTGTAGAAAACAAACATCATCTGTTAGGCCTTCATTAGATGATTATGTGTATAAGAAAGACACAGGTAGACAGAGATACCAACATGGCATACCTGCTATCCAGTCATACCCAAGTAAAGGCTGCAAATGATGCCTGTCTGAGGCAGATATCGCTTCACATTCATCAGACTGAAATGTGACTTGACGCCGCACCTCCCTCTACAAAAACAAACCAGTAATGCAGAGTTGGTAAAATGTAAGTTTTATAAAGACAAATGTTAAATCTAATATTTACCAAATCATCTCCTACTGCATATTTCCTTACTAGTTGGATACAGCCCCAACCATGGTCTGACAAATGACCAATGTAGGGCGTGTGAGTGACCAACAGTGTCAGTGGGGGAAATATAGGAGATAATAACAAAAATATTGGGACTTTTGGACACAGTGTTTGGCTTAAAAGAAACTGAATTATGTTGATAACGTTCTGAGACAGCTGATACATTTTTTTATTCTCTCAAAGTGTAAACCACGGCTGAGTTTCCAGGGACATGGCAGGGAGTACCTTTTCAGTTTGAGATGAATTATTACTTTAAGACAACCAGTGTTAACAATGCTGGAGATAACTGAGACTTATGGAACACGGTCAGGGAACACGTTCAGGGTAGTGCTGATCTACTCATCATTGTACAAGTAAATATATAAAAAAAAAATAGAAACAAACTTGAGTAGACTGTCATTGGTACTTATTTCTTACCTGTTCCTTGCTATGATTTACTAGACAGGACTTGGTGCTGACTGGCCCAGTGTCCTGCAACCTGCTGTGGACAAGAGCATGTCTGTTGCCGTCTTTGAAAAGGCCCGATGGTGGTGTACGTTCAGCAGTCTCTCCTCTGTGTTCGGAGGTCAAAAATGGTATTGGAATAGTGCCCTGGAGGCCTGTTTGTCGTTCACATGTATCTGCTGGAGACACGGAGGAACAGATTTCTTCAATGACTCCAGGATTTTTTTATTCGTCATGTGGACACGACAGGTTTGAAGTATAAGGTTTGTGATACAGTAAAAAAGTCAGAGCACAAAAAATATAATTCCAAATTGTATAAATCACACACACACACACACACAAAAAAAAAAAAAACTTACTATCTTTTCCCAGACCTTTCAATCACATCCATCATCTTACAATGTGACCAAAGTTTCATACTTAGCCACTATCTCCATTTCAACTAGCGTTAAGCATTAGCTAGTTAACGTTAACGTTAGTCCATCCGCTGAGATAACAGTTGTCAGCTCCGGAAAAAGCTAGTATTAAGAGTTAACTAACGTTAGTTAGCTAACGTTTCTGTTTACAAAGTAGCTAACTTACTGTTGAATTAACGTTACATTTAGCTAATTGGATTAAAGAACAACTGACAAAATATATCGCTTTGTGTTTGATGTGCTGTCTGTGTAGCTCAAGCATGTCAAAATAGTTTCAATTGTTTGTTTGTTTTCTAGTTAACGTTACTTTTGTGCAGACATTTTGAAACAATACAAATGAGGAAACTTGGACGAAACACCAGTCTCACCAGGTAGCTAACTTAGCTAGCTATCTGCTGATGACTTCTCTCGTGTCTTTGGCTTAATGTAAACAAACAGTTTCATTACCCGCAAATCTCACGTTAGGCTTGGAGAGGGCGGCCCGGGCAGAACCTCGGTCTCCACCAGTCAGGGTCAGGATCTCAGCTCGGTCTCTCCTCGCCTCAGCCTCGTCCTCTCCCTCCCTCTTGAGGCTCTGACTGCAGCCGCTCAGCCGCTCCAGTTTTTCTCTCTGCTGCATCAGCTGGTTCAATAAAACTCTGTTACGCTCTCGTAAAATATCCATTCGGTCCGTAGATGACATTTTTCTTAAATGTATACCACGTTAAATTTACGTTTATGCAAGTAAGGATGAAACAAACCGACTTCAGGCTATTTAGTGATTTATTTTAAACTTTAAACCAGACGCTACCGCCACCAGCTCTATAACAACGCGTTGACAACAATGAATTGATTGGCTGTGAATCTTCTACCCATCATGCCTTGCAACCGTCCAAGTTTTTTTCTTAAAGTGACAGCCACACATTTTTTTTTTTTTTTTTTTTTTTTTACATCCTATGGATTTAAGCCATAAACCAAAAGAGTGCAACGGCCTGCGGGGAAAGGGAGACAACACAAAAATCAACTTTTGGCTGGACAGGAGATGCAGCAGCAAGATACTTAACATGGCCTGCCTGTGCTTCTCGAAACGGTGGTGGATTTGAAATAACTTCAAGGCAAGAAATAAAAGTGAAAATCTGGTCAGTGATTTTTAAATCTGTATATAAGTCCATAGTGATTCAGTCTCTGCTCATGCCAGGTGCATGCAGTAGGCCAAATCATGAGGATTTACTTTATGAAATAATGTCAATACACTCAAGAGTAATAAAACAAGGCACTGAGGTCATATTCATTTTAGTTCCTTCCTGTTCATAAAGGATTTCTTGGTAATTAAAGAGTGGACAAACTAGCCAAACACACTGTTAAATAAAGAAAATATAGACGTATTAGCAATTATTTGTCTCTCAAAATCAGAAGGAAAGGGCACTGTACGGAAGGATATCAAGAGTGGCATCAGCATAGGATTGGGAGATAAGAGGAAGACATTCCATTCAACATACATCGGGTATTGGGAGAAAGAAGAGTAAATATAAAAGAGAAGACAATCCTGAATACATGAAGAATTGGACACAGTAATCTGAACAGCAAACTTCACAATATAGGGAAGCATCCAACTGTTTTTTTGTGATCATTGCCAGGTGTCATAAACTGTAGAGTGTGTGCTTGTCAGAGCGACAGTTAAAGAAAGAGATAAATGACATGATCCTAAAAGATTATAGGGCTAACAGGAGCAGGAGTAAATAAGAACATAGCCTACTGGAGTGTGGTGGAAGTGGACAAGGCAGAAGATGCTCAGCTTCCTAATGAGAACAGGAGGAACATCTGACATACTGGACACTGTGAGTGAACTAACTCCAGTAGATGGCAGTAGTGCAACATGGATGCAAGCTGCCGTTAAACCAGAAGAAGGAAACAAGTAGGGTTAAAAGGATTTTATTTAAATATTAAAATGAAACAGGTTTAATATCCAGAATAGAACTTCTTAATAAAGTTGTTTTGTTTTTTATTTATTTATTTCAGTCATGATGTTACACGCTCCGGTACAGTAGGTGGCGGCATGCACCTTAAACGTTGGTTTGTAGCCCGCTAATAAAACTAAATAAGAAGAAGAAGAAGAAGAAGAAGAAGAAGAAGAAGAAAGTATTAATAGTAGTAACGTAGTTGTTTGCCTTGATTTAGACCGTTGAGACATTTGAATCCGCAAACTCCTTCGAGTTGTTGAGAATTCTGTCCAGGCAGTTGCCTAGTAGCAAACAGCATTTTTTGGTGGTCGTAGTATATGTCGCCGCCATATTGGACCGGGCTACGTCTCAGAAGATTAACGTTTGTCTGGAAAAGAAATGCCTGACTCGTGTGCAGCTTGGGGCTGTAAAAACCGTCGAACAGCCCAATCCAGATCTCTGGGAATTACCTTTCACAAGTAAGACGTGTGAGAGTTGTTTTTGGTTGTATGTGTTCATGATAACAATATGTTGAGAGCTAACTAGTTTACCGCCAGAGCTAGACTAATAATACCGTATATACCGCATTGGCCGCTGCTGAGCGAGACGTCGACGCGCCCGCCACGTTGGTATGGGGAGCCGTGCCTCCAATGTATGTGTGTCTTTCGAAACAGGAGGCCTATCCACAATTAAAATCATAATTGCTCGCAGAATTTTCAAGCGATTTGGGTTGTTACAAATGCGAGACATGTATGATACACTACAGGATACTTGGTTTAATTAAGCTTGCGGGTTTTCACACCAAAATATCTTATACTATTAAAGATAGTAGTAGGTTTTAAGCCTTAGTATAATTTAAAACAGGTGAGTTGTATAAAATAAAAAAATCACCCCTCGTCCTAGTTATCATGAAGGGTGAAATTAGCTATAGAGACCACAACTGTTTTTAGTATTGGGCTGTAAACATGTTTATTTTTATTTTTTAACATGGGGCTCTATGAGGATTGACCTACAGTCACAGTCTGTGGCAGTGATCTTCAATAGGGGGTCCGGGACCCTAGGGGGTCCTCAGAGTCAATGCAGGGGAGCCTCCAAATTTTTTAAGTTTTTTTCAAAAATCAAAAAGTCTTAACAAGAATCCAACATATTATTAGCAAATATTAATCCCTGCTGATTACTGGCCTATATGTAAGGTATTCACTAAAGCCATCCACAGATGCAGTTAATCGTAAGGATCCACTGTGCCACATGTATGTTTAACATTAAAACATGATTTATAAAATCATGCCAACAATTATTAGACAATTTGAATAGCTTAGTATTCTATGCAACATAGGTTATGTAAAGGCTTTAGGCCGTCCTTCAAGTTATTGTAGGCACAGTTTAATATGCAACTTCATTTTATACAACCTATGTAGTAGGGGTCCCTCCTCCATCTCTCTTTCAGTTAAGGGGTCCTTTGCTTAAAAAGACCCCTGTTTTTTTTTGACTTGCCTCAAGTGGCCACTTGATGAACTGCATTCCAGCCCCAGAGCTGCAGCTTCAATAACATACATGACAAACATAATTTTCAGCATCTTACTGATGTATTAATTACGTAAATAAAAAATACTTAAGTAATAATAATAATACTTAAGCTAGCATTAGCTTAATTTAGTATCAGGACAGTCATTTAACTTTTTGTTAGCTTAAAAAAGAAGGATTACCTTTACCTGTTTTGAAGTAGGCTATCAAATTCAACACATTCATTACTGTAGAATATTGTAAAGATGTTCATCTGTGAAATGGTATTCCATGTTGCTTAGTTTGGGCATTTATTTTGCATGAACATCCAAAAGCAGCACAAAAGATTTGTATGACAAACTACTCATTTTGGCTGAGCGACTTACATATTAGCTTACTAGCTGACTTTTCTCACACTTTGAAGGTTTCCCAAAGCGAAAGAGGTGAGGAAGCAGTGGGAAATAGCTGTAAGAAGGAAAGGTTTTTCCGCCAGTCGGTCCTCCGTGCTCTGCAGTGAGCATTTCAAGCGGCAGGACTTTGACAGCACAGGACAGACTGTCAGGATTAGAGATGGAGCTCAACCATCTGTCTTCAATTTCCCAAAACATCTACAAAGAGTAAGTGTATCACTAGATTATAAGAATTTCATAGCTAGTCAATGTCACACCTTGATGAAAATGTTTTCTTTGTTGTTGTTCTTATTGAATGTTTAGGAATCAATGATGTATTTTGTAATGCATTGTGTGGTACTTAAACCTAGTTTTAAGTGTTTTTTTTTTCCCTTCCACTTTAGCCAGTGGCAACCAGGACAACAAAAACCTCAAGGAAGGCTGAAGAGAAGCTGTCAGTGGAATCTTCTCCGCTTTTGAAAGAGACTGAACCTCTCAACGTTGTGAGTATTTGAACTAGCTACGCCCCAAACAGCTATAAGCATCATGG
Source organism: Perca fluviatilis (assembly GCF_010015445.1). NCBI lineage: Eukaryota > Metazoa > Chordata > Actinopteri > Perciformes > Percidae > Perca > Perca fluviatilis. Next base: position 20,665,604 of record NC_053115.1, read on the forward strand.
CCCTGGTCATAATCAAACCTGGAAGTCAGTCAGAGTTAGGGGTGCTGAGAGAAAGTCAGTCTATAATGATGTCATACAAATTTTGGATGGTTTTTTGCATTAATTGGAATAGCTAGGATCATTTTTATTTAATACTTATTAGCAACATTTTACACTAATTTCAGAATATTTTACACTACAACAGACCGCTAACGTGAACACCAATGTGTATGTTGAAGCAGCCACAGTAACTACTCAGTCAACAACACAGAACCGCTGTATAGCATTAACATAGGTACTGCAAGGAGAGGAAGAGGGAGTAAGGCAGTGTATGGATGCAGGTGAGAGATGTGACCCATAACCAGGTTATCATAGTTTACTGGGCTGTTCAGTGACATGTATGTTGCACACGATAAGCAAAAAACGGTCTGTGGTGTGAGACAGAGCTGCTTGTTTGTGTGAGGTGAGGGTTTGTGTGCTTGTTTGTGTATGAGTTGAATCGACAGCACATCACTATTGTAGTTGCGGGTGTGCATATTAGCCATACATTTCCTATGTCTGCCTGGTTGTCTTTAAATACAGAACCGGATTAGAATTGAATATTTTAAATATAACTAGACTAAGTGTTGTTTGAAGAGCAGCAACATTAAAGCCCATGTTGCAAGTTTAATTTTCCAACGAATTTGTGGTAATTGCTTGTTGGTAATAAACATTTAAACTGTTATTCATGTATTTGATGTTGTTAGGTAACACAAAACAGAATATAACACGAAAAAGTAGGTACTATTTTACAGCGGTTTGTCTTTCCCCCACAATGCATTGCATGACGTCACGTTGGGGAGACGACAGGCGAAAGCCCCGTCTCGGTTCACTGTCCCGGTCCCGGTTTCTACCACTGATCTGGCAAAATGGCTTTTGGTCCCGACCGAAGTAATGTCTTTATTATGTGTATAATAATATTGGGAGTGAAAGGCAGCTTGGACGGGGATGCTGTTCGGCTTTCACAAGTTTAAACAGCTAGCTAACGCTACGCCGACGTTTCCTAACGTTAGCGCAACAGTGTTATCTTAGACTGTTAGTTAAATACCGGTATTACAACTGCCTTCGGAGCTGCGTCCACGTTGTCAACACAAGACATGTGGCGTTAGTGCTCCTTTTGTATCATACTTTTATTGAATGAAATATTAAGCTTCGCTCCTACGAAATAGGTGTTTTTTGTAACATTACACACAAAGCTAACTGGCTATAGTTAGCCTGTACATACGCTAGCGGGATTAGCTAACGTTGCGTAGCCAGCCAGCAACTAAGCCAATCGGCAGTAGTTTCGGCGAGCTAACCGCGACAGTATGTTGCCCACAATCAACCTCTGCTGCTAAAAGTAGTCAATCTGCAGTGATGTTTTGAAATGGAGACACATGGATGTGTTAGCTGTCGAGGTTAGCTCGCCGAAGCTGCTTGCTGGCTATGCAACGTTAGCTAATGTCCGCTAGCATACGTACAGGCTAACTATAGCCAGTTAGCTTTGTGTGTAGCTAACTAACTAACAAAAACCATCTCGTATGAGCGAAGTTTAACGTTTCATTCAATAGAGTTATGGTACAAAAGGAGCACTAACGCCACAAGCCTTATGTTGACAACGTGGACGCAGATGTAGGAAACTCCGAAGGCAGTTGTAATATTCTACCTAGTCTGCTTAGCTAGGGCTAACGCTTTCGCGCTTAGCGTAGCGTAAACGTCGGGGGTGTGCGTTAGCTAGCTGTCTAAACTTGTGAAAAGCTGAACAGCATCCCCGTCCAAGTTATAAATAAACACCAGTCAAATATGTTGATACTGGAGCTAGTAGGCTACCATCAAAACGTGAGATATCTAATCATGAATCAATCATCAATCATATCTATGTGTTTACAACCATCGGGGGATTTCACAGGTGGGACTGGCAAGTTGGCACATAGCTAGCATGATGCCTTGTATTTTCTAGATCTAGATAAGTTTAGCGGTACTTATCTGAACTAACGACATGATCACTGTCACTAGATATAAATTAAACATTGACTTTCACTTGGTGCTATTCACGGACAGTAAAAACCCCTCTTCCTCATCCCAGTCAGTCACCATAGTTCTAGTACTAGGCTGATACACGTCTCCCCAACGTGACGTCATCACCGAATTGCGGGGGAAAAAAACACTAATACCAAAAACAACGAAAACCTGACAAAAACTGGCCTTTAACACTATTTGGAGACATTTTTAACAATGATATAAATATATTAAGTGCTATATGTACCTATTAATCAACAGTGGTGGTTAACTTGCAACATGAGCTTTAAAGTTTACAACAGCATAATCTCTTTATAAACTCATTAATATCTCACTGGAAACATTTTAAAATGTCAATAATATAAATGGTAATCTCCAACATCAAAATACTGCGTTAAGTTTAGAAAGAGTCAAGATTCAAGGGATAGATTTGTCACAGACAGTCTCAGTCATTCATCCTATCCTCTGTCCTCCCTCTGCTGAGGTGAATCAGGTACTCACACCTAGGGCTGGATACTGAACGTCGATACTTTTATGGCACCGACATTTTTTTAAATTTATCTTTTGGTGCCAAATTTCGGTTCCAAAAGTGTCTGAGCGCGTAAGTGCAAGCTTATCTGTCCTCTCTGCATATTGACGCAGAGCTCCGACCGACGCGCGCACACACACAGACACACAGACACACAGACAGACAGACAGACAGACAGACAGACAGACGACAGACAGACAGACAGACAGGATGGATTTGTACCTTGGCTGCTAGTTATTTTCTTTTGCCTTCTCATATTCCCACTGCGATGACAATGGCCGCTCCACAACAAGAGAGACTTTCCAAATCGTATAAAAAAACAGAGATATAGCTGCAAGCAGTGGAGAGGTGCGGGTGGAGTAAACTGTCTGCAGTTTTGTTGAAGTCACAGAGAGTCACAGCGATGCTGATAAAGTAGTTTCAAGTGTGGTTACAGTTTTTCAAAACTTCACGCAGACGTTTCCTGTGATATTATTATTAATATTATTATTATTATTATTATTATTATTATTATTATTATTAACGGCGAACTTAAAGCGGTCGCTGTGCTGTTTACGTTACACTTCCTCTTAGACAAGCGGGCACAATGGTGGCTTTTTTGACAGGCTGAGCTTGCAAGGCACTTTTAATAATGTTACTCTGAGTGAGCAGTTTAACCAGAATTTTTTAATTTTGATAACTGCTTTGATTCACAATTAAGGTGGAAAATAAAAGCTTTGTGTTTAATGTATTTTTGTTGATGTTGAAGTGGATTTTAAAACATATGGTATCGAAAAAAGTATCGTTAGGAACCGGCATCAAAACGGAGGTATCGAAATTGGCACCAGATCGAAAGATTTTGAACGATGCCCAGCCCTACTCACACCTTCACCACGAAAGGTTGATGACATCATTGACGTGCATCATAATTAGCCATGTGGATTTACCGCTGAAAGAGAGAGGAGGGGCTGGTTAGTCTCAGCCAGGCCCCCAAGAAGTGGGCTGGGCTTTGAAGCCAGTTTGACATATAGGCCAAACGGTGGAATTACAACTTTTGGGTCCGTCACGTGATGCCATGGGTCCCAAAAATACTTTTTTCCCCATAGATTTACATGTCAAAAGACATGGCTTTTTTTTTTTAAGAGCGTCACAACAACCCCTGCGAAATGACTCATTTCACCATCAGAATTTGATCCATTCGATCTGATAACATTTCAAAAGTGTAAAAGAGCTGCACCATCAAATCTTTTTAGGAGGTGCTGCAGCACCCCTACTTCCTATGGCCCTGGACGGTGCTGGCTGTGGAATTGAGGGCCGATGAGATTAAGAATGCGGGCCATCTTCTAGTGCATTGTACTAGCTATGCATCAGACAGTTGTGACTTTAAGTGATGCGATATAAACATTAATCATAACCTGTTCATCCTTCTTTTTACTAGGACCACTCCTATGCATTGCCTTCATCTCCCACTGATCTTAAGGCCAGACTCAGTGAAGCCTTGGCTAGGGTGGAGAGTCTGGAGCGAGAGATGAGGAACGTGAAGGACCGAGAACGGAGGGCAAAGAAGATGGTGCATGGTCTTCTGGAAGATCTGAGGAGGAATCGCCAATCCCCCTGTTTTGTAAAAATAAAGCATAACTTGTACAGGACAAAACGTAGAAACTTGCACATCAGGTAGAGCCTAGAGCTTTTTTTGTTGTTATGAATGAGGTTCTATTTTTTTTATTTTTTTTACTTACTTATACCAAAATCTTAGTTTTCTGGATGTCTTGTGGAGGGAGGACATAACTGCTGTAAGAAGCACAGGATCAGTCTGTTGTGGTGTTAAAAATATAATATGTAATATTTGTGCATTAAAATGTCTAAAATAGACTACCTATGGTATATATTTGTATAGTGTACTCTAATCTTAGGTAAGGATTGACATGTGGAATATATTGTAACATTGTGTCTTTAGCTGCTGGCTAATGTTAGCTTGCTTGCTCGATAACTGGTCAGCTACCACCTCAAATAAAATGTGGGAAACACTGCAGCTATTCGATTAGAATGACATGACATTAGTTAACAATCGTAAGTGTAAAAACCTTTTAATAGATGAACTCGTCCGTGAACAGATGCATTTTAATCTGCAACGGTGGTACACGAAGACAACTCCCATGATCCCATGCAACTTCACAACATCATCAAAAGTCTGTTTAAATTATAGCATGTAAAGATTTGTAATTATATTTTACAGTCCATGGTTTTGATAGAGAGACTCCTAGTGGCAGAAAATTACACTATTCTACATTTAATATATGCTGTTTTTAATCCCATATTTTTGAGAGGGAACAGAGAGCCCTCCGCCTTTTTAACCAGCCAAATGTCTTCACTACTTATTTTCCCATCAATATGCATATCTGTTTTTATTGCTGCTGTTAACCCCAAAACAGCAAAAAATGCACTACTGTTTTTTTTTTTTTCTTGTGTAGTATAAAGGGACTACAACTGTATTTAGTTGTGCAACCCTGTGTTGTACAATGACAATAAATTAACCTTGAATCTTGCAATATTTGGAGTATAATTGCACAATATACACATTATTTATTATACAGTATACTGTACATACCTACACACACACACACACACGTCTATGATTTAAAGTGCTTATATTATGCTTTTTCCCTTTCCTTTATTGTGTTCTATATCTTTTTGTGCATGTTACAGGTTTACAAAGTGAAAAAGCCTATCTCCAGCAGAAGACACTGTTCACAAACTGCTCCAAACAGCTCTGTTGTAGTCCAGCCTTTACTTCCGTAACAAACGTGCGTCATTTTGTAACACGTGGTAATGCTCGCCTAACTGCTAGTATGGCACGCCCTCATACTCTGCAACTGACAAGCTAGCAGTACTTACTGTGCATGTGCGACTCCCAACAAAGATGGAGTAGAAGTGAGATGCCTCACTCTGTAGCTAAAACAGAGAGCTCAACACACAGGGTGAAAAGAGGAGCTGCAGCAATGTGCAGTACAACAAATTCAGTGTTTTCTGAAAATTAAACCACATAAACCTATTCTGGTACAACCTCTAAATACAATTATAAACCTGAAAATGAGCATAATATGACCTCTTTAAGACATGTTGTTGAACAACAGATGGCGCTATTTACCTAAAATGACATTTGGAGAGACACTGGACACAGTTGATGGTGGTCAAAACAGATAATGCAGAATAGTTAATAACATGGTTCAAGAAGTATTAAAATCCTTAAGCAAAAGTAGTAATACCACAATGCAAATCATACTTTATTAAAGCACACGTCTGGGGACATGTATGTTTCTCGTTGTCTTCAAATCCCAACATTGTGTTGAGAATATTGCCTGTGTGGCCAAACAATAGGCCTAGTTAAAACACAGAAATGAAAATATGTTTTCAGTAGGATCCAATGGGCTTGGGACTGCGTGCCACAGACACTGATGGGATTTGTTGACAATAGCAAAGTATATTGTATATTGACATCCTTATCCTTTAATGCTGAAGGTAAGGTATTAATGTCACATACACATACTGAACATATTATTTCAGATGATCATACATTATGTACTAAAATCTGTATCTGTAGAATAAACAACATGCCGCTGTCCAAATGTAGAAGAGTAGAGAGGATCAAGTACCTCAAAATCGTATTTAAGCATAACACTTGATTAAATGTCAATTACTACTTACTCAATTACTTTCCACCATTGGTTAATAAGGAGAACTGCTGTTAAAAGTAGTCAATACACAAAATAAGGTAAAATTCATTCATAACGCATCTTTTAAAGAATTTAACAAAAACTGAGCCCTTACTAATAACTAAAGCAAAATGCTTAAATACTGTAATTCACACTAAAACTCATGGAAACTAAAGAAAGAACAAGATAGTCTGTTTGAGACATAACAAGCCTTCAAAGCCTAGTTGAGCCTAAACAGTACAGTACCACTACAGCCACAGGGAGAACAGGGACAAAATAGAAAACCATATTAGGTAGAAAGAAGAAATCAACTTCAGACGGTTTAAAGAGGAAACTCCTACAAGGACATATACAAGAGGTGCCAGGACAAAAATAATGAGCCCATGTGTAGCCTAACATAAAAGTATACATTCACAATTCAAGCTTATTTATGTCATGATCAGTTTAGGTTGAAATTGTGAGAGGCTTATGAGAACAAGTATTTAAATCATGCTTGCTCAGAGATCTGCAGCATTTAGAGACATACTCTATATTATCCACCCTATCAGGAGGCACATGCAACTGTGCCTGAAAGCCACTACATCCACTTCAGGAGGGAGGACGCAGGTCACGTGAGAAGAAGGCTCAAAATTATTATTGTTATTCTGGTAATAACATATCTATAAGAGCTCTGTTTCAAAAATATATTACTACATTTCTGTGGTAGAATTTCCAGGTTACACACTCATGCTGCTAAATTGAGATCATTAGTAGTACCCTAGGTCACATTCATGTCGCAGGTTAAAGCACAATATGTTCAGTTCGGAAACACTATTTCAACTGGCCAAATGCAACTTTGCAATATATTTATGTTGTGGATGCAACCACACTAGACATTTTTGACACACATACACACACACACAGAGGAAAGACACGCACTAGGCTCTACTGCAGTATAGTCAGGCTGACATTGTTTTCAGTCTGTGCTGAGGTGTTTGGGTTCATGATTTAGGATGAATATGTGTTGCGCCAGCAGTGGTGGAAGAAGTAGTCAGATCCTTTAAAAGTACTAATACCACACAAGTAAAAGTACTTAAAGTTTTAAAAGTAAAAGTACTTAATGCAGAAAAACTCCTCACGATCAAAACAGTTCTGTCAATCAACTGGGTGTTTAATCGGCTAATCATTTCAGCTGCACTTGTAGGCCTATATATTGTTGGGTAGTTTAATTTATAATAAAACATTGTATTTATACATGTGTTTTGTGTGCAACATCTTAATTTGTAAAGTAACTAGTAACTAAGGCTGTCAGATTAATGTAGTGGAGTAAAAAGTACAATATTTCTCTCTGAAATGTAGTGGAGTAGAAGTAGAAAGTGGCATGAAAAGCAAACATTTTTGTCTGTGTAGCCTGTTGAATTTTATACTCAGTGACCGCTTTATAGCTAAACCTGTAAAATCTAATGCAATTTAATACAAAAGCTCAGCCACAAATTCTACCTGTGTAGGACAGATTCCTCTTAGTTTACACATCTAGCTAAATTGTATTCCAACTTCTTTTTTTTTTTTTAAATCTTTGTAGATGTTTAACACATCTGTCTGAGCGCCAGATATTTCTATACAGTATATGCCACCGAATGGTCGTTGCTGTCCTGATCCTAAATCAGCTTATGTTCAGTTAAACATAACACATCCAGCATGAGTTTAAATACACCTTCAGGAAGACAGGAACTTTCAGGAACAGAGAGTTGGGATGGCATTGCACAATAACACGTGGTTAAACTGTACTGCCTGCTTAATTTTGTCCTTAATTGAGTGTTCATTAAATGCTACTGTGTAAGTCATCTAAGTCTCCTGAACCTTCCTTATGTACTGTATGTTAAATGAGTTGTGCTGCTCCTGAGTTTTACCTTAACATTTGCTATACCTACCTACCTGAACACACATTACAGGCACATTGCAATGGGTTTCCTTTATTAATTACAGTTTTGTATGTGATTTCTCCATCTTAACTTTTTGATAGGTTGATAGAGTGTTTGTAAAAATATTACCAACATGTTCTATAGGCCTAAGTTCAATGTATTTGATCAGATGCATGCATGCATGCATAGATAATAGTAGATCCAGGGAAAAGTCATAATTTCCTGCTGATTTCCTTTGTTAAATATGTTGGCTGATTGTTGATGGATCAACATGTTTCTCCCCACTGTATCACACTTAGAGGACAATCTGGGCTTGTAAAATTGGCGACAGTAGAAAATATCCAGCCTCTGCTGGGTATCTTGATGACATTAGTTTATTTACATTAAACCTGTCCATCCGTGGTGGCAATAATGACAGGGTTGCAGGTGGTGCAGGGTCACAGCTATAATCATATGCCTGATCCCCTGTGGAGCGAATGGTGTGGAACTGCGTGGGCGAGCTGCTGTTCAGTATTCCAGTCACGGCTCGTTTGCATTGAGAGCTGTCCAGGCCAGTCCAGTATGATTAGTTGACCACAGTAGTGTGGAGTTGCACCCCATTATCATTAAACGGTGGCAGTCATGAAGTCATATACTCCTCCCTGTCTCTTTAATTACACCCCCACTGTTGGGCTCCAAGCAATTACTGCCTGCCGCCAGAACGCTTCATCGTTCATTAGGCACAGATAACGGACACATCAACAACCAAAACACAAGAAAAGGGGAATTACTCATATTTCTGCCAAACAACAAAATATCACCTATTCTGACGAAACTAAAAGGTGTATTTTGGAGAAAGGTGCCAAAAATCATTGGAAAATGAAGACTAATGAATGAGGAATCATTTTATATTTGTCTTGATATTTTTTGAGGATGGGCGTGTCATGTGTCTTTGTGTCTTTTACCCTGTCTTGTTCAGTGTAATGATTTTTATTGCCTTATATTCTACCTTTAGGGGGCTGACTGTATCCTTATTTGGGGGAAAAAAACTCACTTTTAAAATAGAAAATAGTAGGCCCTATGATGGTCTGTAGTTTATGTAGACCTAGATCTGATTTTTCAAATCTGCATGCAGTCTGACAGAACAATGTACCAACTGATTGGTTCCAAGACTTTATTTAATCACATTTTATCTTAATATCTACTAAAAGTGATTCACAGACTAAGTCAATTAGTCGAAGAATGGGTTAAATATTACTTTATCACTTAATCCCAAACCCTAACCCTTCATCAGGTCTGTGACCTGACAACATGAGCAAACTCCACAACTACTATCAGATTTGCATGAACGTACATGACATCACCTTTTTCCAACTGAATCCCAAACCCAATCCAAACACACAAGATTTTAGATAGATTGGCAGAATAATTTGTGTTTAAAAACGTATCATATAAGATCTTTAATTTGGTCAATTCCTGTCCTTTGTAGTTGCAGGTCATGTTCATGGCAACAAAGAAGGACAAAAGACCTAAGTGAACAACGTCAACAGGGGAAAATAATGAGAAAAAGTGAGATTCTCAGCTCTCCTATATATTTGCATGACCATTTTGAGTGTTGTTTTTGTTATGGTTATAGTATATATCCCAGTCAGGGACGTTTTCTAAATGTCTGATATTGGAGTCATTTATTATTATTTGAATAAGCCCTAATATATAGATGTAAATGGCATTCATGCTGTCATTTGAAACATTGTTTTGTTAGACTGCAGGCCATTTTGAAAAGTCTTCTGTCTGACTGTGGAGGGAAATCAATAAGCTTAATTTACAACCTAAATAATTTTTTAAAAGTGTCAACTTGTGGCCGGGTTGGGTCAGTGGTAGAGCAGGCGCACATGTACTGAGAGGTTTATACCTCGACGCAGAGGTCCGGGGTTCAAATCTGACCTGTGACAATTTCCTGCATGTCTACCCTTTCTCACCTAGCTGTCCTGTCAAAAATTAAAGGCAGAAAAGCCCAACAAATTATCTTAAAAGTGTCAACTCATTTAGTAACGTGTAAATAAGAGTGCTGCTCGATTGAGAGATGTTTTCCCTGAATGCACATAAAGATTTTCTTCAAAAAAAGGTTTCCTCGTGATAAGGTAGATGACACAAATACACACAGTAAAACATTGCACAGAACAGATGATCAGACACAAACAGACACAACGTGATCTCCTGAATAGTACAGTAGATAGTATACAGTATACAATTGGGGGTTTATCTCAAATCATATCTAAATAATCAGTAATTATTGTCAGGATATTTAGCCATGACACAATGTTTTTATGTTGTATCCTGAGTTTTTCTGTGAAATCTATCACCAGTTTCCAGTGGAGGGCAAAGAAAGAGACACACTATGGATAATAAGACAAAGCAGTGAAATTGTATTTGGGCTGAGCTATTGGTTTTATTTACCTTAAGTTAACCAACTGTTAGAAATGATCCCTCTTAGCTGCTTGAGTATTGTTTTAAAGTAAAACACACACTGAGTTGCAGTGTACATGTTTACTTTGGAAAGCACAGTATGCCTGTTAAAACATCATTTCTACACTTATCTTCAGTTGAGCAATTATTCAGGGAAACCAGACTTTGTGGTTATACAAACCACACTGTGTGAGGGCTTTGAAAAGAAAACTTGGTATTACCACATGGTCCACTGCTTGCAGCTATATCTCTGTTTTTTTATACGATTTGGAAAGTCTCTCTTGTTGTGGAGCGGCCATCGTCATCGCAGTGGGAATATGAGAAGGCAAAAGAAAATAACTAGCAGCCAAGGTACAAATCCATCCTGTCTGTGCGTTGTGTGTGTGTGTGTGTGTGTGTGTTGTGTGTGTGTGTGTGTGTGTGTGTGCATGTTTGCAAGCTTGTGGTTCTGTTGAAAGACATGGGCCATTAGTTCTTTTTAACAGCAGCCACCTCTCCCAAAAAGCTTTTTTTTTGTATTTCCTGGAACCAGGCATCTCCAAACAAATACTAGTAAGGTAAGACTGTGACAAAGCACAACGAGCCATAATATCAGAGAGCGAAAGATCGGCCGAGTGTCTGATGGAGAAGGAGGGGTTTCTGACAGAGGGGGATGACTAACAGGATTGGTGAGGGAAGTGTTTTTTGCTGATAAAGAAAGGGAAAGGGTCGATAGTCCCCATCCCTCTAGCGATAGAGGTGGATGCCATTAAGATAAGGGGGATTAGATCTGCCACCTCGCTGTCCTAGCTGCTATAACCTGAGGGACAGGTGGAGAGTAAAAGACCCCATCCAGGGGGGGGGGAGGGGGGTTGTTGTCACCTTTCAGTGGCCAAAGAGACTGATTCATTTGGAGTTTCATAGGATAGCATTTCAAATCACAAGCAACTCTGTTACAAGCTTAAAAAAAACTCACACACAATCACAAAACATTGTTAAAAGCGGTGGAAGAAGTATTCATATCCAAAACTAGTCCTTTGTTTGTCTGAATTTTATTTCAAGAAAGTTAGTAAGTGAGTTAGTCATACTGTCGGTTCCAAACTAGAAGAAGCTTGTGTTATGCTGCTCTAATCGCCCCCCCCCCCTTTTGTTATTATTTTCAGATTATTTCTGTGTAGTTTGACAAAATTAAAATTTCAGGAAAAAACAATTAGTTCTCGTTAGTGTCTGTACTGCTGCTACACATAATATTCACAAATGCAGACCAGACTTTTTTAAAAGCTGTATATTTCTATCTACAATGTGCTTTTTTATTTGTTGCAGCAGCACCAAGTTATTGAAAGGAGTAAGCAACAAAACCTGTGCACATGACAAACATGTAGAGAAAGAAAAACTACTTCTAATACATACTAAACATTTTCCCTTTAGCCGGCCCTTCACAAGTAGATTACTCTCTCTTTCTTTTCTTTTGTTTTTACTCTGTTTTTACTTCTTGGTACAAAGTGTTATGCGTGACCACGCTCAAGTTTGGCCTGAGTGAGTGAGGAGTGAAGACGGCAGTAAAAATGTCCACAGTGACCCCAGCGCTCTGCTGTGGTCGCCTGTATTTTAAAACATTACACCTTGAAACTGTGATCTAATGGACGCCGATTTATGAGACAAGGACAGAGACCATGAGGTTTGCTTCAGGTCCGGTCTCTCTGAGTTAGTCAGCAGTCGGACCTCACATCAGGGCTTTTATGTCACTGCTGTGCTTAATGACCTGTGTGCTTCTCCGAGGCCTATTAATCACATGCAGTAAATCAACAGAGGAGGAACACACCAGTTAATCACAGCATTTGTTTCGGGGCTGAGGGACAGCAATGAATCCAACAACACCACCGAGCTGACAGAGAGTGTGTAAGGATGACTAACACTGTCATGTCAGACAGACGGACTGCTGCAGTGGCCACCTGTGTCAACAATCAATGCCTCTATTTCATCCAGCAAACCATCCTTATATAACCAAGACTATAGCATTGTTAGTATTTGTAAGAAAGGACAAATGGAAGATAGTATCACCTTGTCACAATAAATAAGCTTCCCGCTTGAAAACAGCTTTAAGATTTGCAATTAAAAACTCAAATATTCTGGGCTGGTTAAGCTCATGCCGACTGCTGGTCTAATCCGAAAGCGTTTAACACAAGACATAATTAACAGGGAGTAGAGAATGTAAAGCAGTGATTACTACTATTGTCAAGCTCAAAATAGTGCCTGAGCAAAAGCAAAAAAAAACAGTCGAAATGAAAACTAGGCCTGTATGTTAGATCCTGATTAATTAATCTAGCTACCAATAAGAACACAGGGTTCTCATATGGCTCCTGTTGGAACCATATACAGTCTATGGTTGGAACTAAAGAAGAGAACCATTTGGTCCATGTTGCGCAACCTGTAATTTGATATCATTTTTAGTTATGAGACCAAAATATATAAACTGTCATCCAAGAACAACATCATCCTTCTCTCCAGTTTCCAAGCACAGCATTACATTTTCTGCCGCAGGCTTTTAGCAAAGTTGAGCAGCCTTCTCCATCAAATTCGTACAGTAGCATTCATCAACAATAGCCTAATTAAAAAGCTTTCAAGCTTGTTTTTCAGATGCACTAATCACAGAGACAGTCCAGTATTTATTAACAGCCTGTGTGAAAACAAACATACGCTGCCTTGCAGCAAATAAATCTCCAATAATCCAATTTGAAGTTCCTTACTTAAATGTAATTTGACTTACTCGAGGATACTGTGTGCACTCAAATATATAACACACAATATCCAGACTGGAAACTGCAGCAGAGTAAAGATTTTATGTTTGCCAGCTACTTGTTTGAAATTAGGCAATGATAGTGGCAGGACGAAACAAGCAAAATATCAGCTGACAATGCTGCAACACAGAGCAGAAAGCCCCAAAACACATCAGGCAGAAAGCAAAAGGTTGTGACTCCTGGAAATGTGAAAAAAAAAAAAATCTTACCAGCACAGCGTTGTTCTGAAAAGAACACCAAAGCGACCAACCTTTTAAAAGCACTGATGTTCATTTACTTTAAATGAAATTAGTAGAAATACATTAGTCAGAAAAGAAGCTTCCCTGCGTACTGGGACTAAGAGAAAGCAGCTTTCAGAAGCATAAATCTGGCTTTTTACTTTAGTTTTATGGTTATTTGCAGAAGATGTATGAGTCTCTTGTTTGCAGTGTACCTACCACCATACTGGCGGGATGACTTCATAGTTCAGAGGGACGTAACACTGTTATGCTTGATTACATGCTCTCTCTTGGCCTTTCCCAAATCCTGTGAGTACATCTCTGTACTTCCCTGCAGGGATAAACATGTAGACCTTGACCTTGTCATTGAAGACAGTGCTCACAAGTGACAATATATGCCTAACCTTAGAAGATGAATAAGTCTAAATCATGAAGAGTTAGGAATATGATGCACACTATATTTAAAATCTCTATACCGCTAGAGCTTTGGTGGAGTATTTCGATTTATTTTGGGACCTTTTGTTAGCTGCAGGATTACTAAACTAAGTGATTATCCCTTTTTTAGGCAAAATAGGGCTTGTCAAATGTATGTTTTTGGTCAATTTATTCAAGATATTGTAGGTATAAAATATAACAAATGACAAAAAACTCAAAAAGAACACTATTTCTGGTTATTTTAAGTACTGTTTTCACCCGTCCACCTGGATATTTACTCCAGTTCTAAACCTTTAAGGAGTATAATTAAATTCTCAATCTGACCACAAACATCATATGCAAGAGTCAGGATATCATGGAAGTCAATTATGCTGCACTTCACACAATGACTTTATGAGAGGAAACATCCTCGCTGCTAAATAAAATCTATGAATAAATTATTAACTCGGTTGCAAACCTCGACCCCCGCCGTGTTGCACTCCATCATTCACGTTGTTGTTAAATGACTGCAAGCTTCTTCACTTCTTCGCGACATTAATCTTCAATGAATTTATATGATGCTGCATGGGAGCAACAAAAAGGATCTGTAACGTATTAAATGCATGTACTATTTTGGGTTGGCTCCACTAAATGTGTTTACTCTCACCTTGTCCTGGGCAGCAGCAGCAGCCACCTGAGCAACTGGTAGTCTACGAGCATCAGCCAAACACACCGTTGCTTTTCATCATCAGTTAATTAGTGTGGTCATCAGGCTGATAATAAGTCTGGGCGCCATGCCATTTCAATCTGACACCAGGCCAGGGCTCAGATCCCCACCTAGAAATACCAAGCATCTGAGATATCCCTGAAGACGAGTCTTTCTGGACACGAGAGGAGAGAGGAATGACAAGAGCAACAGTGATGAGTGGTGTTTGTTACTTTTGATGATGACAGGAGGGCATAAATCCACACTTTTATGGCTGCAGTGATAATAAAAACAGCTCAAAGAGGTTCAGAAACTCTGTTACTGGATTATCTGTCTGCAGAGTGCTTTAAGAACATGTTTTTCTTATCTCTCTGCAAGCTTTCCAGATTTTTCTGCCCTTTCCTCTCAGCCGCACTCCACAGGGATACAAAGGGGGAACTGATGCACACTGTAACACATCCTGTTGACCCTTCAGATACACACCTATAGCACCTCACCTCAACCCCTAAGAACACACACATCCCCAATATCCCAGTACTTTAATCAAAAACAATCCAGTACTATCACCTCCAATCTGCCTCCTCTCTCTCGCTCTCTCTCTCTCTCCCTCTCTCTCTCTCTCCCTCCCTTCCTCCATCTCTTGCTCTCCCTCTCTCTCTGCTGCCTCACTCATTCCCTGAGCAGCACACTAAACTGGATAACGTCTCCTTCAACCCGCAGCACAGACTCATTTCTCTACACACCAGCTCTGAGTGGATGCTCAGCAGGGGTGTTTGAGATATTAGCGCGCTGTGGGGGGGAAAGGCTCAGGGACTTCTACCATCCACATACAAAGGTAAGCCTCTGGATCCTTCAGATCAGATTCCTGTTTGCTGTCAAGTACCAAAGTGAAGGTGGTTAAAGTTACCCACCTGAAACTGCAGCCTTTATGTATCACTCATGTCAGATTCTCAGCAGTCCCAGGACAGATATGTAAGACATTTTCTAAGATTTTGAGCTGTTTGGACATTTGTACATGTGGAAAAAATGATTGCTGCTGTCATTATCAAAGACTTGGAGGTATACGTCCGTAGAAAAGCGAATAACAGTGACCTAGAGAAAGTGTGTTGGCAGTGTGACCTGCGAGTTAATCCTTGTTTTATTTGGAGCAGTATGTTTCGAGAGGAACGGTACCAGTCACTGGATGTAATCTTAATGTGCTTAAAACAAGCAGACCTGAAAACATTTAGTCTCACTTTCAGAGGAATTATTTTGTTTTGACACACTGAACCTCTGACCTGTTAGGTTACACCATGTCACTGGTATGTTAACGTTTCATGCATCATATAATGTCATTGGCGCTGGAGACATATTCAGAAAATTGCGATTTGAGGTCAGTCTCTCAGCACATAAACGAACGCATTTTCAACACTGAATCCTCGAGCTGAACTGGATCATCAGTGTCACTGACCGGATCGGTAGCTTTTTGCATTGATGCACCACTCACAGTTGACAGAGTAGAAATCAAAAGCTACACAGCCTCACGATGTTCTAGATGTTAGTTCCCAGAGTAAAGGGAGTCCCCTTTCTCCTGGGGACTTGAAATTGTCAGCGATGATTGCTGTTGGTCAAGTCAATTTGAAAGGATCTGAAAAACATGTCTTGTTTTTGCTTTATGCATCATATCATATATGACACATATTGTCACATATGGTTTTTGCTTTATTTTTAACTGTAGCATGCGACAGTTGTCTTAGTCTGCTAAGTCTGCTTAGTTTGTATTTATTGTTGTAACAATGTTTTAATGCTGCCCTCTTGGCCAGACCCCCATCATCTGCAGAGGCCTCACTGTTGGAACGCGGGCATAAAGCTGGAGGATGTTGTGTAGAGCCGCAGCTGGAGGACGTGAAGCAGATTTTGTCTGTCACTGCAGCTTCTTATTCCGTTGCCGGTTGTCTTAGTTGATAAAAATACAAATACGCTGACTGTTACCTTGCACTCATAGCAATGAGCAGCAGTGAATTTATTTTATTTTATTGGCCCTGGGTTTTTATCTCTCAGGCTACACAGAAGCTGTCCTAACCATCTGGTTGTTGGCTATCTGCAGGACAATCTGCAAACGCTACTCAGGGGGAGGAAAATACCACTCCAATAATGTTTAATGAGAAAGAAAAATATTACTGATATTACATCTACAAAGTTAAATGAGTTAATAATAATAATAATAATAATAATAATAATAATAATAATAATAATGACAATACTTTATTTATAGCATGTTTCAAAACAAGATTGCAAAGTTCATTACAAAAAAACACAAGATAAAAGAACAAAAAAATACAACAGAATTGAACACAGAGCATCATCAGGTAAAAAGACGGTAAAGAACAGTGAAGCAGTAAAAACTATATTTCAGTGTGTAATTCGTTATCTGTTGTCTCCTTCAACTATAACAAAAATCTTATTCAGTAGGGTTTGTGCATTAGTGATACAGAAATGAACAAACTTTATTAATTTAATTCCTTAGACTGCTCTTGTTGCAACAGGCATGAAGACCAATGCCATCGTAATGGTACAAATAAATGCAAGAAACAAGTCACATAGATGTTTGTTCCATGCTCTGATTATTAACAACCTGCTTGATGATTTCAGTTTCATTTTGTAATGCCATTTCACCAATGCTTAAAATATTAGGATATTATACCCTTTTTGTCCAATTTTCTGAATTGAAATGGTAGGAAGCCATAGACTTAAAGGGATAGTTTAGATCTTTTGAAGAGGGGTTGTATGAGGTACTTATCCATAGTCAGTCTACATGATGCCAGAACATAGGATTTGCTGGTCTATTACTGCTTCGATCATTTAGTTTGTTTCTGTTATTGTGTGACTTTGGTGTTTTAAAATGGTACTAGGGAACTAACAAAACAAACTCACTAACTAACCAATCAAGGCAGAGGTTAGACCAGCAAATCGGTAAACCAGTTCTGCAAGGTTAAAATTTCTGTTTTTGTCAAAGGAGTCTGGTGGCTTTGAAGAGAGCGTTATAACGACTTCAGTTCCCATACACTTAAACCAATATTTTTCAGGTGGCTAAAACATGTTTTGCTGCTGCCCCCGTCCATAGCAGTATATTGTTTAACTTCCGTGTCGGTACTACTTCCTACTGTAGGTAATACATTAACTATGGATAAGTACCTCATACAACCCCACTTCATATCTGCACTATCCCTCTAATATTCATGGGTTTTATGGTTGTTTAAAAATACAATTAGAAATGCATGTTGCTAGAAATTCAACTAAACTGCTACAGTCTGCCCGTATCCTAAAAACAGGGATAAATAAAACAGAAATGCAGCACAACTTACAATCTGAGGACATTTAAAGATGTAAATAAGTCTTACTATTAGACAACAACAAATCTTGTATTGACACAGTAGACCGCACATTATTGCGTAGTTCTCCTTAAAGTGAGGCCTGTCTTTGATGCAGCATAACAGTTTCTGTGCAGTCTGAGTCAGGGAAGCTCTAACAAGCCCCTGCCTGCTATTCATCACTGTAGTGCCAGATATGTGCCCATGAGTATTCATCAGGAAGGGCTAATGGGGCACAGCAGTGTGAACCTCTGATTTACAGCCCGTCCCCTGTCAGGCCTAATGATAGGGCAATGGAGCTGGTTATGGAGAAACAGGTGCGGCAGAGTGAATAGATGCAAAGCAATGTTGCTGAAAGCCACTGGTGATTGTCGTTTTGTCCCCTGCACATATGCTCATTTGCAATATTGTGTTCACACATACATAATTATTGTGCATAAAAATGAGCTCTTTTAAAGTGGGCTTATGAGGCCTGGTGTGTGTGTGTCTGTGTGTGTGTATGTTGGGGTGGTGGTGGGGGGGGGGGGGTGTAAGTTGGATGGTTAATTTACAGTTCCCCAAATTGTTTCCAGAATAAATGTCACATTCAATATACACAACAACCCTCTGTCCTATATTAACAACAGATGGATGAAGTGAAAAAAAATGTCTTAAATTAACTCATACACTGAACAAAATGTATGTGGTCAGGTTATTAAAACAGGTGCACTGAGCCCTGGAGAACTATCATTATTACCATACCATACCATACCATACTACACCAAACCATACCATACCATACCATACTATTCCAAACCATACCTTTTTGAGTTGTGGCCCATTAGAATAAAGAAATATCTACTTGTGATGCCACGTCACCAGCTTTGGTCATAATGTGGAGATGCGAGCAGTTTTTCTTTTATCTTTCTCAGATTGTTTCATTTAAAGGATTTTGAGAAGACTGAGGAGCTAAATCATGAAATAGCGTATGTATGACACGCCAATTCGTATGCCATTATTGCCGTGTTATCAAGATGCATACTCACTTTTTAGCGTGTATATCAACGCTGGACCACCACCAGGTTCCAATAAGAAAAGCAGGACAAAGCAATCCTTATGTCACCTCTTACTAAATCTCCCAATTAATTTTCCTTTTGAATTCCTCTCACATTAAGATAGATTGATGGTAAATACATAAATTAGAGAGAATGTAGGCATTTAGCTTTTATCAAGGCTGTCATCACTTTTAAAGGTAATAAATGAATGGCCAAAAGGCTCATTTTGTGAATTAAACAGGCTATACAAGTAAAGGCTATACAAATTAAACCTGGGCTGAAACGTTTTACATTACTTTAGAAAAGAATAACATGTAAAGTGACAAACTGTTTTTCTGCAGCGAGACCAACAGTTTCACAACTCCTGTCAGTGAAGTTGTTGTAGGTGTTTAGCAGTTGAAGCTCGCTCACTGCAGGTCAGCTGGCACAGTTTACTGATGGATCACTGCACAGCCCACACACACACACACACACACACACACACACACACACACACACACACACACACACACACACACACACACACACACACACACACACACACACACACACACACACACACACACACACACACACACACACGCGCACACTGGTAGCTCTCTGCCACGACCATCCCACACTCCAACAGTGTCTTTCCCACAGAGCCGGCAGTCAGGAGGAATATGGGCAAATCCGAAAGTCAAATGGATATCATGGAGAAATCAAGTAAACCTGGAAAGCGTCGTTGGACTGTTGCAGAAATCGGTCTGTCTGTGTTGCTGCTGTTGGTCAGCTGTGCCTTGGCCGGGTTGGTAGTCCTCTACACATCGGTTGTGAAAGGTAATGGCTCTTGTCAGGCTCACTGTGGAAAGATCTAAATGTTACAGATGGCTAATGACAAGTGTCCCCCTGCTCTGTTTTTGTGTGACTGCAAGCTGACATTGACACAGGAAAATATCCTGACCCTAGAAATGCTTTCACATATGACCGTAACATTGTTTCATGCAATATTGATGCACATATGTCATCAGTTTTTTTTAGGGATTTTTAAATGTTAATGTTACTCACCTAAATAAGCAAAAGAAGGGTTTTGCTCATAATATACACTACACACAGGCCTAACCTTTAAGTTGGGAACAACTCCAGGTTCTTTTCATTGCAGTTTTTTTTGAAAGAATAGATGATCTTTTGTGGACTTTTGTGAAACACAAACACAATGCTGTATAGGCCTCAATTGTGTTTTCTCATGCTTACATGTTAAATTATCGTGATAATTTAGAATAAAGTTGTCCTAACTGTGTATAATGGTGTCTAAAAATCTGTTTCTTCCAACCAATTCAGAACAATATAACAAAACAAGTGTGTCGAGGAGCTCAACAAGTGAAGGTGAGTGTTCCTCGCTTTAAACTTGTAAACTGAACACAGGAAGCACCGTGTGATAAGTGGGCAGGCATGTGTCATATTGGAGCGTGCACCTCGGATAGTCACTGTAATACTGTAATTCCCTTTACTGCCTGATCAGCAGTGCCACACAAAAGTGAAAGAACAGAGTCACTGCTGACATTGCACGTCACACATACGACTACACCAATGATCTAGACTATTTAGAATGAGCTTGTTTTACAGAGCAACATCCTCCTTGTCTCAGTTGGGGTGTAGTTTGTCAAAGAGTCTGCATGCTTTCTCATGAATGTTTACTTGATTTTTTTCAGGCCAGCTGTTTCGCTCCAGCCACAACAGTGTGTGCACAACTGCGGACTGTGTTACTGCAGGTGAGAGGAGCTGTTTTTTCTTTGCCCCCATCCCTGCCAAAAGCTGTTTTCTAACCACATGTGGATCTTCATCACCCTGTCTCTCTTTCCCATCTTCTCTCTGTGATACCTCAAAGCTGCTCGGCTCTTGCAGAACATGGATAAGTCTGTGAAGCCCTGTGATAATTTCTACCAGTATGCCTGCGGGGGTTGGCTGGAGAGACATGTTATCCCAGAGACGAGCTCCCGCCACAGCGTCTTTGACATTCTGAGGGACAAGCTGGAGATTGTCCTCAAAGGTCAGCTGGGCTTAATCTTTAGTGGTCAGTGGGCTGCAGCATTCAGAGCCATGCGTGGGCTTCATTCAGAGATGAAATGTCTGCATGTGTTTTGTTGTTGCAGGTGTTCTTGAGACAGAGAATGAAAAGGACAGAAATGCCATCAAGAAAGCCAAAGTCCTTTACAACTCCTGCATGAATGAGAGTAAGGCTCTCTTTACACTGCCCAAATAAGGGTTTTTTTTACTTCTAAAAAAATAAACATAAACAGTTGCTTGGAGCTGCTTATTGTATCTTCCTCAGCCAGGGTTTCTGCAGGTTTCACTAAGTTAAATGTTAGACTTGTAAAGCTCTTTATAATGTCATATATAGAATGCAATTTAATACCTGTTTCATGACCATACTGGCCAAAGTATGAAAGTATGATGGAAAACTAGTAGAGATGTGTCCTAGACTTATTTAATATTATATCACATCTTTTCAGTACTTACTCGTAAAGCTGTATAAGGCAATACTTTCTAATGATATCATTAATGTAATTAGTGCAGCCTGGGCATGGATAAGGTGCATTCAAATGGATGATGGATTAAACAATTAAAATTATTAAGTTCATTAGAGTTTTATTGTTTTAAAGTTAAATGAACACTTACCCATTACAGTACGAGCTTTCTAGTTTCTGTAGCTAGCAGTAGTAACAGTGTTAATCACTCACATCTCACAGCCCACAATCAGCTCCAAGAACATTTTGTAACTAACAGTCTACAGCAGGCAAGACAGACAAGACTTTTGTAGATTAAATTAAAGACTTTTTATAACTTTCAACCTAAGGTCTTATTTGAGGCATCAAAATAAGACTTTTTTAAGACCTGCAGATGAAGCTACCCAGTTGTCATTGAAATGTCAGAATTCTGAACCCTTTAAGGACTTTTCGTCCATGTTGGCTCAAAGGTTGAGATTGAAGGTTTATTCTTGTGGTGAGATTGAACTGCTGTTTCCAAGGTAAAAAAACTACAACTTTTCAATCTAAATAAGGCATGTTGTCTTACCAAATGAATAGTAGAGAGACTACAGTGTTGTTGTGTGTTCATAAGTTAAGGTATTTTACCTGCAGGCCTCATAGAGCAGCGTGACTCCCAGCCCCTCCTGCAGCTCATTGAGAGTATCGGAGACTGGCCTGTGGCGTCAGATGACTGGAACACCACTACAGGTAGAAACACACTCTCATTAATGCCTACACCGTGTTCTGTATAAACATGCAAATGTGCACATGCAATACATCCACACAAACAAGCAGTCATGTTCCTACTCAAAAACATGTGCTCACGCAGAGCTTGTGTTGCTATATTTGCACTCAGTGAATTGCTGAGTGTGAGCTTTGTTGGCGGGATCAAGAGGCCGGCCGAGGCTCTTCAGCTGAACAGCAAAACAGAATGTGTGGAGTTTGGGAGTGTGATGAGTGGGTAGAGGAGCAGGTCCTCACTCGGGACTGTGAAGGATGCTTTAAATAGTCTACACTGCTCTTCCCCAAGCTCCTGGCACTTGACACTTTAATTAAATGTAATCATGGACGGTGGCTCAAACTGAATTAACCACACATAGCTGCATCTGCACACACAGATTTACACAGAGAGCCCAGTTAAATGTGCAGCAGAGCCTGATTTTTGCATCCTGCTACATTAAATAGCTCTTTACAGTTAGATAACTGTGTTTAAACTAAGTGCCAGTTTTTTTTCTTCCTGTAATTGCAGAGGAAGCATGGAGCCTCGAGGACACACTAGCAAAGCTTACCGCTCGTTTCCACAAGAAGGTTCTGCTGGACATGTACGTGTGGACAGACGACCGGGACTCTCGGCGCCATATCATTTATGTAAGATCACAAAAAATCAGATTACATTCATAATGTTATTATACAGTCGTTATGTGTTAGTCTGTCTCCTAATACTTTCTAACTTCCCCTACCCTGTCTGTGGCACTTCGTTTCTAATAAAGATGTAAATCTTTAAAAACGGGTCACAAATGTTTCATTTTTATAAAAGATAAATACAACTACGACTAGTAGTAGTTTATTAGTTTAGTTAGTTTAGTTTTGGTATTTTCATGGGATTTATTGACAATAAGAAAAATATAGAATATTGCCAGTCATATATTTTAATTATACTGTTAAAGACATACCAACATTCTTAATTATTATTCTTGCTTATTCTGGTTAGATTGACCAGCCAGGACTTGGCATGCCATCAAGAGACTATTACTTCAATGATGGAAACTACAAAAAGGTAAGGACTTCACAGTTACAGCTGCATTGGAACTACTTTCTACTGAAGGAAGTGTCCACAGTTAGGTCTTATTATCTCTGGTCTTATCCTCCTGAGTAGTCTCGCTTTTCCAGACCCTCCTCCAAAGCACGATGAAGGAGGGTCTGGCTACTCCACATAGCATTCGGGTATGGGAGGAAAACGTGCTCTGGTCAAATGGCATTTCTTTAAACCAATCAGAATTGTCATGGGCGGCGCTAAATTCTGCACAGAGCCGCTGCAAACTAGTCGGGCAAGAGAAAACTCAGATTGAACAGATAGTCTAGCTAGCTGTCTCAATGTGACCTGCAGAGATCTGAGGAGCAGTCAACAATGGTCCTCACTTATCCATCAAATTTAAAATTCCAACACAAAGAAAGCGGAAGGAAATGGAAAATACATGCATCTGGTGGAATTTCCTGCGGCACAGGAAGTGGACCGTCAAGGATATAGTCTATATCCTGAGTAACCAGTTACTTTTTGGAAAATAAACTTTTCATTTTTTCCTTTATTTGAGTGGTGCAAATCTAATACTAACCAATCACCTTGGTTGTTCTGACACAACCTTGATTTTGCTGTGGAAACAAAATTTAATAACGTGTGATTGCACCATAGGTTCGAGAGGCCTACCTACATTTCATGGTTTCTATTGCGAAGATAACCCGAGAGGACAGGAACTTGACTCAGGATGATGACCGTGTGTGGGAGGAAATGATGCAAGTGCTGGAGCTGGAGACAGACATCGCCAATGTGAGTGCCAGCCTCAACAGGAAATGGAATTGTGGGATGAGGGCTTAAGGAAAATTAATAATGACAAGATGAAAAATGAGTACCTCCTCTCTGCGTCCAGTAAATGAGAGAATCAGGCTACATTTAGTGTGAACATAGGGGATCAGCCAAGCTTTTAACCAGATTTTTTTTGTCTGTCAAGAGCATGACGAATGAGACTTTGCTGATGAAAGGAGAGCAAAATGTGAATATATATAACCAAGCATCCGTTTATAGAAGGCTTCTTCCTTCCTGTTGCTGTACAGGCCACATCACCGGCAGAGGAGCGCCAAGATGTCACCGTTCTCTACAACAAGATGACACTTGGAGAGCTACAAAGCACATTCAGCTTTAATGTACGTGTGATTTCCCTTCTTTCTTGTGTGTTACATAAAGTGCAAGCACTAAACTATATTTGACTCTGATTGGAGTGATTGAGGATGTTTCCACTTGTGTCTTTGATCAGGGAAGTTGCCAGCTGTCCACTTGGTAGAAGGCAAATGTAAAGACACATTGGTTATATCAGATTTATACTATGACCATGGCAAATAAAGATTCCCAATTAACTTACACGTGTCCATTAAATAAATAGTTTTGGAAAATACACTTATTTGCTTTTTGACAAGAGTTAGATGAGAAGATTGATACCGATCTCATTTCAGTACTGTATGTTAATATGAAGCTAAATGGTTAGCTTAGCGCAAAATCTTGAAACATTGGGAAACAGCTAGCCTGACTCGGTCCAAAGGTAACTAAATTTACCTACAAGCCCCTATAAAGCTCACTAATAAACATGATTATATATTTATTTTTTAATCTGTACAAAAACTGAAGTGTAATTAGAGGTTGCCATGCAAAATAAACAGGATATAACATGTTATTAGTAAGCTTTCAGGGTGCTGGTAGATCCATTTGATTACCTTTGGATAGAGCCAGACTAGCTGTTTGCCCTTGTTTCCAGTCTTTGTGCAAAGCTAAGCTAACAGCTGCTGGTTCTTGCTACATACAGTTAGCAAACAGCCATGAGAGTAGTATCAATCTTTGTATCTAACTCTATCTCTTGGCAAAAAAAAGTACATAAGCATATTACCCAAATTGTTAAACTATTCCTTTAAAACAGAAACCTTAAAGGTGCACTATGAGTTCCTGCATGGTTTCAGCGCGATTTTATTTTTGTCTCAAATCGTAGGCATCTCGTATCCTTGATCCGCTAGCTGCCTGCCCCCTGAATACACTGTGAAAAAGCTCGGTCTCGGGAGACAACACAGGGGTCGTAAACGTCAAACAAACACTAGAGGCAAAGGCTGTGCACCAAAATACAACAAACCACTCCAGCCAATCACCAACAAGATGGTTGGGGGAGGGGGTGGGGGTTAGTGACAGTTAGTCATATGACAGTTATGGAAACATGGGGGGAGGGGCGAGCTTGCTCTGTTTTGTTTGAAATTTACTTGGAACGTCAACAGAAGTGACCATGCAGGAACTCATAGTGCACCTTTAAAACGTAGTTTCAGCTAACAGCTAACAAGGTGTACTAGACTGCTGGTAAGCATAGCAGAGACGGTTTAATAGAGAATATTATTCTTGTAGTTCCGGAAGTAAACTCCCATTAATTTTCTCTATAAGGATTTTTAATATTAGCCATAATGTCTAAACCATCCAAAGAACACTTACCCCAACCTATGAGATTGTGAAACAACGGTTTATGCCCCTGTAAGAAGCCAGAAATCTGTATGATATCAACCTTGTTTCAAGAAAAACATGTTTTATTTGCGATGTCATGGAGAAGTACTACACTACCCACAATCCTAAACATAACAGCGACGTCTCTGATTGGTGGAGCTCACTGTTACTATGGAAATGTTTACCGCACCCGCAAACAGTAGCAGCTTGCCGCAATTTAAAAAACTAAAGAACTGGAAAATGTAATACAATGTATATATTTTTTAGGAAGCAGACAAGGTACAAAGTATCATTAACATCCCCAATTACAGTGTTCAAGATGCAAATATCAATGAAATAAACAGAGACAGGCAATCAATTAATTAATTAATATTGACAGTGCTGAGCTCCTTAATTAAAGGATGTAGCTTGTTCTATTTGATGGCACAAATATATAGATTTTGAATAAACTTGAATCTATAGAGATTTAATTTAGCTGCACTGGCTGAGGCTGTGGTGTTGTTACTTTGAACTTCCCCCACCTTCTTCACATAATTAGAAACGTAGCTGGGAGCCCTTCCATGTAAAACATATTTAACCATATTGTATTTTAACCATGTTTAACATGCAAAATATCTCCTCCCTTTTGTTTTCCAGGGTTATAACTGGACACGATTTATTCAAGGTGTGCTGTCCAGCGTGTCCATCGAGGTGCAGCTAGAGGAGGAGGTGGTGGTGTACAGCTCTCCTTACCTTGAGAAGATGAATGACGTTCTCTCAAAACACAGTGTCAGGTCAGTCTAAGAGTGTTATGCAAACAGGAGCCCGGGCAAATTCAATTATTACAGAATTGTTCCAATTCAGCTCAACACTTTGACAAAAAAACTATATATGTTTGCAGAACTATGCAGAACTACCTCACCTGGCAGCTCATCATTGACAGAGTTAACAGTTTGAGCCGCCGTTTCAAAGATGCCAGAGCCCGTTACAGAAAGGTGCGATGAGCGTGACATAAAAGAGCAGCACATTAAAATGAGCTTGATCAAAAACTCAATTACAGTGTGTTGTGTGTGTGTGTGTGTGTGTGTGTGTGTGTGTGTGTGTGTGTGCGTGCGTGTGTGTGTATGGTCAGACTCTCTATGGGACCACTGTGGAGGATGCTTGGTGGCGAGAATGCGTCCGTTATGTCCAGAGTAGCATGGAGAACGCAGTTGGAGCTTTGTATGTGCGTGAGACCTTTGCTGGAGAAAGCAAACGAATGGTAAGTCCTTTTGGTTTGTAACCCCCCTGAACATAACAAAAACATCAGCTTCCTTAGAGCATGGAAATCAGTTACTAACACAGAGGCAATTTACATCAAACAATTAACGCAAGCTGTCTCATGCTGCATTCTTGTAAGAAATTCATGTGCAGAAATTAGACCTAGAGGCGCCAAGTGTCGCTTTTCGAAATACATTTCACACTCCACTGTTACATATTATAGTGGTAATGACATTGCAATTATAATTATGAACAAAATCTATTTATACACAAAATGTATTGTGTTACCCGGGGCCCCATAATTATGACAATTTGTTTCTGTATGGGATTGTGATTACACTGTTAACAGGTCAGTGACCTTATCAGTAAGATCCAGAAAGCATATGTGGAAACACTGGAGGAGTTAAGCTGGATGGATATTCCCTCGAAGGAGAAGGCAAAAGAGAAGGTAAAGTACACAGCCAGGCTAAGAAAATAGCTTAAAAAATAAGGATGTATCTTCTCTGGATGTTCAGTCTTACCATGCTAATTGTTCTGCGTGTCATGTAGGCCATGGCAATCAAGGAACATATCGGCTATCCAGATCATATTCTACAGGAAGGCAACCAGAAGCTTGACCGTGAGTACGCTCATGTAAGTAAAAACTCAGTCTATTTCCCAGACCACTGTGAACAATAACATGACATATGTCACTCATCTCTGATTTGTCCTGTTTTTTTGTTTTTGTTTTCCAGCTGAATTTTAGTGAAGAACACTACTTTGAGAACATCCTCGAGAACCTCAAGTCTGAAGCACACAAGAGTCTGAAGAAGCTCAGAGAACCAGTTGACCCAGACTTGTAAGCTGTTGATACATCTGACAGTACAAACTGTCCTTATCAGTAAAACACAAGCTTTTGCCCTCAGGTGGTCACCATGTTTTCACAGTTAAAATGCAACGGTGACAACACAAACCCCCTCTTTTAAATGAGGTTGAGAAAAGACATTCATACGTTTTTGCTTTCTGTTTCTAAGATAGTAAACAGGGCTGTTCTTAGCCAAAACATAAGAAACCGATTTTCTAAAATGGACATGGTGCATTAAATGTCCTACAGTAACAAGAGAAAGAATCTCTGTGTCCGCATCAAATAATCCCCAAACAACATTGAAAATAAAGGTTTAAATATTTTGTTTCATGGTGCAGAATATGCTCTGTGCATGGATTTTACAGCACAGTATCTTCAACTGAAATACAGTTTAATGCTGTTTTATCAATTATAAACCTATCACTTCTCAGGTGGATCATTGGTGCTGCTGTGGTGAATGCATTCTATTCACCCAACAGAAACCAGATCGGTAAGAGCTTTGCCTCAAATGAGAGATGTTTTTCTTTTTTTATATTTATGGTAACAATGTATGGTTCAATGTTGCCAGTACTCAATTGTGTTTTTACTCCTGTTGTTTTTGTCTGTCCAGTGTTTCCAGCAGGAATCCTGCAGCCGCCTTTCTTCAGCAAACATCAGCACCAGGCCCTTAACTTCGGTGGGATAGGAATGGTTATCGGACATGAGATCACACACGGATTTGATGACAACGGTGAGACACGAGTGATTCATCGTGGATATTTGTGGAAGCCCAAACTGATAAATGCAGTTTATGATTCACTGCCATTTTATAATAACAGTTTATTTTAAGTTTACTGGTTACACAAGTTACTGCTTTTTACATGCATCATGTTTGGCAAACGGTACTTTAAATGTATTATGTTTCCTCACAGGGCGTAATTTTGACAAGGATGGTAATATGCTAAACTGGTGGAGTAATTACTCTGCTGAGCATTTTAAAGAGCAGTCACAGTGCATGGTGCAACAATACGGAAACTTCAACTGGAAGCTAGCTGGTGGACAAAACGTAAGCACGAAATTAGTTGTTTTGTCTTTTGGCT
Source organism: Perca fluviatilis (assembly GCF_010015445.1). Lineage (NCBI taxonomy): Eukaryota > Metazoa > Chordata > Actinopteri > Perciformes > Percidae > Perca > Perca fluviatilis. The sequence goes on from NC_053115.1 coordinate 20,694,601, forward strand.
CTAATCTCCGACAATGTAAACTATGTATTAGGTGATCACCAGGATGAGTGTTTTCATGTCGGTGTGTGTGTTTGTGTGTTCATGGTTTTGTCTGTGTGGCTGCAGGTCAGTGGAATCAGCACTTTGGGGGAGAACATTGCAGACAATGGAGGGATTCATCAAGCATATAAGGTTGGATGTTAGCTCTACAAAATCATGTTACTATTTCAGCAACAATAACAAAGTCCAAAATGTCTATAAAAACGTTCTGTAGATCTGAAACCTGTTTTGTGTGTGTGTGTGTTGTTGTGTGTGTGTGTGTGTGTGTGTGTGTGTGTGTGTGTGTGTGTGTGTGTGTGTGTGTGTGTGTGTGTGTGTTTACAGGCTTACCTAAAGTGGGTGGAGATGGAGGGTGAGGAGCCTCGTCTACCTGGTCTAGACATGGATTACAAACAACTTTTCTTTCTTAACTTTGCCCAAGTAAGTAAGAATAATGAGGGAATATGTTGTTTCTGAATGTATTATTTCAGCAGACAGAAGGCAGACAATAATTTCTCCTTCTGGAGTCGAGAGCTGAAACTCAGAGGTGCATTTTTCAATGGATGTTTGGCGCTGAGAAGTAAACACTGGGACAAAGGGAGAGGGATCAGGGGGTTAGACTCTGAAGCAATCCCTGAACAATTTAGTGTTCAGCTAGACACACATAGGGGATGAAGAAGAGCTGCCAAAGCAAAGAGCGTCTCGGAGCCAGGGAATGAAAAGCATAAGCACGAAACTGTCATCAACAAATAAACAGGTCAAACGTTACAAATCAGAGTCAGTTGGTGCATTAGTAAAATAACTTTAACAAAATGGCACTATAAAAGCTGGGAATTAGAAGAATCATTAGATGCTAAGTGCTGTAAATATATAGTATACACATATGATATATTATATATAAAGTTATATTTGAGGTAAATTACAACATTTGTAGTAAAAGTTATTTTTAATGTTAACAGTCTGCAGAAAGCTTGTTTTAATGATTTAAAAGTAGATTACTCCACTCATGTAATCAGTTTTGTTTCTTCTAGGTGTGGTGTGGTGCTTATCGGCCTGAGTATGCCAGCCAGTCCATCAAGACTGACTCACACAGTCCCTTAGAGTACAGGTAAGGAGCTTTAGTATTCTCAGATACTGTATATAGAACCAATAACAATATTTTAATAGGTAGGTAGTTTCATGGATTTTAATTAAGCAATATTACACGAGAGGGTTTGATTTAACGTCATTATTGGCACGACAGTGATGCGGCTAGGACCGAGGCGCTTTAAATATATACTTTAAATGCCAATAAACCATTTAAATAAATGCCAATAAACCATTAAAAGAAATGCCAATAAACCAGATTTATTTAGTCGTGCAACAGAAAACTCAGATTGGACAGATAGTCTAGCTAGCTGTCTGGATTTACCCTGCAGAGATCTGAGAAAAGGTTAACCATAGTCCTCATAAATCGACCGGAGTTTAAAAAGCCAACACGGAGTGAAATGAGTGAAATCGGCGGAATTTCCATCGGCAACGGAACAATCCCGGCAGGATATAGACTAGCTTGCTGCTAAATTGACTCCCTCTGGTTAAAAGAAAACTTTTACCACTTTTATTATGTGTTTCAATTTTCAAAATAAGATCCATATTGATATATGTGTTGCAGTTTTTTTGAGTTACAAACACATTTAAGGAAGACTCTTGTCATTGATGGATAGAAAATACAGTTTTTTTTTTTTGTTAAATCCAGTTAACCCCATATAGGCTATTTAATATACCTTAAAGAGTCTATAATTCATATTTTTATATTAACAATGACATGACGGTTACTTGCAATGATGAACCCAGAGATGTTTCTCACCTGACTCTGCAGTTCCTCTCATTTGTTTATGGGCACAGCAGACAGCTGTTTTAAAGCTATAGTGCGTAGTTTCTCTCTCCCCCATGAGGAATTCAAAGTAATGACAACAAAACTGTCGGCGCGTCCACATGATACAAGCCTTCCGTGACCGCGGAACTCGGACTCATTTGGCAATGGCTTGAATGTAACGGACATTCATTAATATCAAAAGGTTTCGCACTAAAGCTTTAAGAAGAAGAAAAATAATCTCCAAAAAGAAAGCATTTTAAACCTGCTCAGCACTAAACGGCAGCCAGACAAAGCTAGCAACTAGCTGGTGAACATAGTGGAGCATTTAGCAGCTAAAGAGCCAGACATATTTGTCACGAGTTGGTGGAGATCAAAGCAGAGCTAAAAGAGAGTGAATGTTGGACTCACATTCACCAGGTGGCCAGAAACACAACTACAGCTGGATGTCTAAATAGCTGTTTGCTAACAAATGCTAACGTGTCATATCACCATAAAAGGTGACAATATGTTAGTGTTGTGTTCACGGCTTGTTTCTGTTGAAAAATAAGTTATTGTTGGTTTAATTATTGTCTTTTCCCAAAATAACAATCACTAATTTGACCCAATCTTTATCTCACAACTCAATTAAGTATTGGAATCAGTGCAGCTCCATTCGCTGATCCAAACGTAAGGACTTGGACGCTGGACTCACACTTAGCAGTGCTCCTCTAACATTCATAACATACTTTATAGCTTTTATCACTCTGATAACGTTTTTTTTTTTTTGTCTTTAGGGTGCTTGGATCGCTCCAGAATTTCGAAGCGTTCTCAGAAGCTTTCCAGTGCCAAAAAGGCAGTCAAATGAATCCCGAGCTGAAGTGTCGTGTCTGGTAGAAAGTTTTACTCTTGAGAAATGTACTTCTTGACTTGGGCAACTGAAATCAAAACAACAAGTTGTACTTCTTAAACCTACAGAGACATCCTGCTCATTTCCAATTTATTTGGGGTCAGAGTGATGACACAAATATTTGCATATACTGTAAATGTATTTAAAATGGATGACATCCCGGAATACACCCCAGTTTCAAAACTTGAAGCATGTATAAAAGAAACTTGTTAGAGTATATTCTCAAGTTTTAGGTGTTGTCTCTGGATGAGTAGGTCACTTGTTTGTTTGTTTATTGCTGCGTCTCACAGCAGATGACGAGTGGGTACATAAATAAAAAGGCTACATAGAAAACTAAGACTTTGTGAAAAAGGTTAAAGCTTATGGACAACTTTAAATGCTTTGCCTGTCCTTTTTTTTTTAAATAATCCTTAAAAGAATCTCTTGTGCCGATCTTTGTGATTTATCCATTATCATTTGGCACTGAGATGCCTTGGTGTATTTCTTCTGGTGTATTGTTTTCCAGACATTGTGCCACTTCAGAAGAAACAATAGTGAACATATGTAACTCTGACTGAAGAGTATGAAATAAATGGAAGCTTGGGGCTTTGCCGAAGTAAAGCTACAATAGAATTAGTCACACTCTAAAAGTTTGGTCATTCACTGTTACATGAAATAAATTACCTAAAGACTTTAAGACTGTTAAATCTTTGCAGCTTTAACCTTAAATTAACATTCTAAGAGAGCTGCGGCTTTCAACATTTTTACACATAGAGTGGATAAATATTTAAAATTTACAAAGCTATTTAGTACTTTTTGGAGGATATTTTTTTCTAAGTTTCTTTATCTCGTCTTGCAAATGATTGTTGCTCAATACTCACTGCAGAAATGTATATGTAAGTCATTACAGTTTTCCTGTAAGAAACCATATTCAAGATGTTTTGAAAACTACTGGTACTTTTTTAGCTAGTGAGAAAACACCTGTTGGAGATGATGTGATAATGATTAAAACAAAACAATATATATACCGGTAAATATACACTTTATTGCATTAATGGTTACTGCCAAGTTTGGATGTACAGTAGGTTGCTAATCACAGCTGTGTTGTGTGTTAGAAGCTGGCTCCCTCTCTTTTTTCTGCTTCCACACATTCCACCTTTTACTTGATTTTAAGAGGATATAGCTATCAAAACTCCTAACACGTGCCATTTCTTAGATGACACTTACCTACGTGTGTTGAAATTATAATGTTTCCTTTTACGATATTTGTAAGTTTACATTTTACTGGTGATTGATATGTAGGAAAACTGTTATTTCCTTCACCATGAGATCTCCTGAGAGGAGATGTAGACTTTTAGCTTCTGGGCATAGCCAATTACATGCTAATGAGAAGGGAAAAGAAAACCCTGCACGCACACATACACACGCACGCACACGCACACGCACACGCACACGCACACACACACACACACACACACACACACACACACACACACACACACACACACACACACGGACAGGTAGCAGATGAAGTGGTTTGCCCTCTGATCTCGCATTGATCAGGGTTTTGTAAGATGAAAGGATAAAGTGCTGCTGAAGCGTAAAGACTGACCGCTGTAGAACCACGAGCCCGCAGGCAGACAAACACCGGAGAATGGGGCTTGTCATTAAAGAGATGGCCAGGGCCAGGACTGTTATTTTCTACCTTTATTAACAAGTAATGACAGGAGAATCAAAGCAGAAGTAATAAGAGAGGTACCAGCTGCAGGAAGCCACCATTCTTAAACAGAAAAACAAACACACATAGCCAGCTTTAAATGTTTGCTTGTTATTGGTCACATTCAGGATGCCTTGGTAAACTGAACACGACTTTTTGGTCTCAACAGAGGCTGCAGAATTGAATGTGCATATTGAAACTTTACACTCTTCTGTCTGTCTCTCCGTCTTCACATATTGGCAAATACTGTTGTGTTGAGCAGAGGGAGACCCCACATAAAAAAGGACTGTTTTACTCAGAATGTAAGTGCTAATAGTGTGCAGCCATCTTTAAGCAAACGATTGACATTTTGAGAGTTGAGAGAGTTACATGAGAAAAATGTATTAATTTATTTAATAGAACTTTTATTTTCAATGCCAAGACTTAAAGTCACTGTCCTAGCTCCATATGTCTGGCGCTATTCAACAGTAACAAAATCTGCCTTCCAGAATCTCTAAAATTGACTAAATAAAGGAGTAGTTCACCCAAAAACAATATACCTCCCTAGGCTGTCAATGGTCCCAGAAAAAGTTTTGTGTTGAAAGGCAATAAGAAGAGCAGAGCGCCTGAAAAAATAAAAGCAACAGAGTTTGAGAGACAGACAGCAAAAAAACTAAAAAGCTTATAAAACATCTGAGAAACTCTCTTAAAATTCCCATGCAGCATTATCCAGGTGTCTTCTATCCATTCCTGGGCTCATGGAGACAAACAGAACTATTTTTGCTCAACTGTTGCTAAACGAAGAATTTCCTGTCAAGAAATGTGTTTTGCACCAGAGGATCCGAAATATGCTTTGTAAAGGAAAATATAGTTAGTTAATAGTTGTCATAAAAATGTTCAGACAATTATAACCTTTTCTTCTGTCTTTTGTTCGGCTGATATGCCTTTATTTTTCGGGCACTCCGCTCTTTTTAACGCCATTCGAAATAAAACTTTTCTGGGACAATAGAGATCCTAGGGAGGTGAGTATTGTTTTTGGGTGCACTATTCCTTTAATATGTTGCATCTTAATTTAACAGGAATGTAACTTATATTTAACTAGGTTTTACACATGTACAGATTAAACAGGCTGATTTTGTTTCCTGTGGATAGAGCCAGGATAGCTGTTTCATCGTTTCCAGTTTTTGTGCTAAGCTACTGCTGCTGGCTGTAGCCTTATATTTAGCAGAGTGTGGTATCAATCTTCTCAAATCACTCTCTCTGAAAGCAAAGAAGCACATCTCCTCAAATGTCAAACTATTCCTTTTTGACAAAAAGGTGCTTTTATGTTATGATTTGATACTAAAAATTAAATTTAATTGAAATTGAAATTAATTGAATTATCATGTCTGGGTCAAAAGAATGCTGGAGGATAAATCATAAGTTGCGGATTTATCCTTGGCTGCTATGTGAAGGGCAACAGCTTAGGCTTGTGTATATTTTGTCTGGTTTTCCTCAAAAATAGTAAAACAGTTCAAAATTGTTAACTGAACACTAAAGGTTACATACTATACAATGTGTTATTGTAGATACTTGATGTTCTATTGCAGTATTTACATAAAAATGATTCAAATCAGGTAAGAAAAGAAGGGTACATTTCTTCACTTAGTTCTAGCTTCACATTTACGTACATGGTGAAATTGTGTCGTTTTGAAATTACCAGCCGAGTACAAATACATTTTTGTTATATATAAACATGTTTCATCTGTATACCCATCAGAAGAGTTTATTTATCTACATGAATATTTATGAAATATCATTGTTTTGCAAGAATTTAGACGTTAAAGGTGTTTTATGAATGTTCCTGCTGCCATGTAATTATCTTGCCATTAAAGTGACTGTCTCAACTGTTACCATCTCAAGTCTCTACTTTAAATGTGTAATTTTAATTGAATAACAATATCTCTTGCCTTGAGTTGTTTTTAATGCTTCTTGACATTTAAGTTCAGAATAAATTCTGTGTGCATTCGTGATACTGTAAAGCCCTAAAAGCACTCAGCCAAAAGCATTATGTTCATCTTCACTTACACAGAATCATAAGGTCAAGTTGCTACTTCAGTTTATAGTCTGTAAATGAGAGCCATGGTGGCTCAGTGGATCTAGTACAGTACAGCCCTTAGTCATGCTTAGCACTTATGTGACCGTGTCAGCAGGTACCATAGACAGTGTCATCATTAGAATAGTAAAATGCTACTACAGCAGCCTTAACCCTTGTGTTGTCCTTCGGGTCACCGGGACCCGTTCAGTTTATTTGACGTTTTGTATTGGCCCTGCGTTGAGCTTCGGGTCCCCGGTGACCCTTGCGTACTATGTGATGACGTTTCACGTGAACTGGCGGGGGCCTCGTCCTTCGGGGTCCAGAGACCCATCCTGCACTTGAACGCGTTAAATAAACTAAACAAGTCCCCGAGACACGAAGGACAATACAAGGGATAAGGTACATTTCTAGTTCTATAGAAAGGATGTTGAGTTATGAAGGCACGTAACGATCACTTTCACATTTTGGAAAATGTGTCCAAAGTTCAATTGCAGCAATGTAATACATTTCAAGCAAGTGCGTGACTCTGGAGCCAAAGCATCACCATCATACTGCCCTGCAGTAAACACTACAGGCCATATACAATCAAGATTTGTTGAAGGCGAGTAAAAGAAAACACTATAATCGTGATGTGTAACCCTGTGATAGAGCCATTAGAGTTTTGAATTATTAATGTAGTGTACAAACAATTGATTGACTGAAGCAAAGTATTGATTTTAAACCTTTATTATAACTATATATATATTGAGTATAATAAATGCAAATTCATAAATATCCAATTTTAGGTAAGTTCAAAACATTAATAATTAAAAAGGTAATGATTACAAAGGCAATACCACTGTTGCTTTCACTGTACAGATAGATAATACAATAATATGTTAGGTGACTGTCACAAAGTAGTTTTATGTTCACTTGAGCATTTTGATGACATTCCACTTAAATCTCCATTTGAGCTTCCCGATGAGTAGATAGTCATCTGGTACAATAGGCTGCTCCTTCATCACCGTGTACAAACCGCATCATTGCACTGCAAGAGAAGGTAAGTAAGGTTTAACAGCTTACTGCATATTACATACATATGATAAATCAAGTGTTTTACTATTTAATGCAAGAATATGGACTGTTGTATGATCACGCAGAGAATTAGCTATATACATTGCCCGCTTCACTGAATCAAAGCAGTTCTTTCTATGGTCTGAAATAATTATAAAGGGGACATTTTGTATTGGAAATGTATTTTATTCTATTTCGTTTTTTTACAGATAAAATGCTCATTGATTGAGCCAGAGTTAGCATAAAAAGCTAAAATGCTTGAGTAAAAATACTGTGATTTATTTTGGCATTTTGCCTCTACCAGCCAGGAAACATGGTGAGAAAGAGGAGGATGGTATGAAACAGGATCATACTGAGGTTAAGTACTGTATGTGTTGTCTCTGCCACCAAGAAGCCCAATGTCAGCAGACTTTCACTATTTTTTTGTGAGTTACTTACAGATATGGCGATAGGTGAGTATCACTCCAATTTCTATTATAAAGGCCCACATGTGGGAAACTTTGTTTACCTAGACTGAGCATTAAACACGTATAGTTGTTGGGGCCTCAGAATCCTTGTGCTGAACTTAAGACACAGGTTGTTTTTTTCCATCTCTATACACATAAGAGCAGTAAACACTGCCTATCAGCTATAGAACAAGAAAGGTTTGAACAAAAAGACATCTCTTTGTTTTATCTGGATCAGCGAATTACTTCACTCTGTTAACAAGGCTTCAACTTTTTCAGGTCCCTTTTCCACATAAGCATGTCAGATAGCTTGTGACTTGCATTTGTTTCTGCCACATTTTGACCCCCTCAGAAACAGACAAGGTCTATTCTGTTCCTGGGCGGCAACAATGACATCTGTTGGTCTTTAGACAGGTCATGGGGATGCCTACTAGACTGGGTAAACCCAGTCCGAGCTGCCGGCAATTTGATTTCGCCCTGCAGCTCAGGCTGGAAATCTGTACGTTTATCTCATTGACATATATAAAATGGACCAACAGAGCCCGTGTCTCTGGATGGAGACCAGTGAAGGCTATTAGAAGCACTTTTCCGGTGATCACTTGCTTTACTGCGCAGCCTCCAACTGACAGAGACAACGTAAATGTGACGTGAGCAACGTGTCTGAAAGTTGTAAGTCTTCTGGTAGCTGTGCCAAGAGAAATCTCAATCATTCCCAAACTTACAGAGACGGAGAGCGTTGGTATATGTAAGGAGATAACATAAGCACAGGCTAATTATTGATCACTAACATGCTAGTTAACATTAGTAATTAAACCTAAACAGCTAATGGAAGTCCAAACTGCCTGCAAGCTTCTCCTGTACTATACGGTAATTCCTCTACTGTGCGACAGTAAGTCACTTGGTTATGACACAATCGTTAGCCTATTTTTATAAAAACGTCTGCTACGGAGCCATAACGTGAGGTACAAGGTAATGGAGCCTTTTATACATTGTCGTGTTTCTTTAGAAATAAACAATGGACAAATAGAGTCTTTAAACGCTTCAGTTGTAAAGTTATTTGCTGTCAAAGTGATGCCAAAATGTATGCTAGTCAGTGGAATGCTAATGGGAAGTGATCTCTTTGTAGCGTCAAAATGGCGCCATAGGAGGTTCGAGTTCTGAAGCGAAGCTTACCCCCTTGGTTTATCTATCCCTTTCTCTATGATATACACTTGACATTAAATTCTGTAGCGCACTGCTGAAGTTACATTACAATCTTTGTGAGAGAAATAAGAATGTATATATATCCAATCCAATCCAATCCTCCTTTATTTATAAAGCACTTTAAAAACAACACTGTTGACCAAAGTGCTGAACACAGTCTATGAATAAACAATAACATACAACAGAGGCACAACACAATATTAATAAAACAATAAAAATAAATACAGCAATACAAAACTCAAAGTCAACCCTCAAACTGAGTTAAAAGCCAAAGAAAATAAATGAGTTTTAAGACGAGATTTAAAAACAGCAAGAGACTCAGTCAGTCTGATGTGCAAAGGCAGCTCATTCCAGAGTCTCGGAGCTGCCACGGCAAATGCACGGTCACCTCTGGATTTACGTTTAGTCTTGGGGACGACCAGTAGTGCAGTAATATATTTCATAAATATTGTGATAAGCTGCCAATACTGTTTTTTACTGTTTTTTTGTTAAACTACTTATATTGTAATAATAAGTTATCGGTTTGTGTTTGCAGAGCATTTTTAAGTACAATACAGACTTGAGATCTTCACTCAAGTTTAAAAGGTTTTGGGGGCCTATGACACAGACGCTGAGAGACCATAAAGACGGGGTAATAAGTGTGAAATTGTCTTTTAAAAGGCTACTCTGATGCATGTGTTGCTACTGACGTAAAAGAGAATCTGCTGGGAAAAAACTGACATCAGTAGAGTGTGCTTTAGTAAACACAATAAAACCATTTATTTAACCGCTTCACTAAGCACCTCAAAGTTCACTCATGGGCACCAATAAATTAAAAGTTAAAGCGAGGGAGGAAATGAAAAATGGAACATGGAAAGAGTGTGCATCTCAAGAATTTAGTGGATCTTTTCTTGTATGTTTATGGGATGTCTTACCACTGGCATCTGTCCTGCTTTTGCGTTGGCTGAGATACCCAAAACCTTGGCAATATCTTCCAGCGGTAGGTGGTCTCCCGGTGAATCCTGGATAAAGTGCACTAGGACCTTTTCTCCACCTTTGCAGAGCAAAATATATTAAGGAGGAGTCATCACGTAAGCAGCTTATCAAATGAATTTGCATTTGTGAACTCATGACTCTGACACGTAAAAGCAGTAATACAACACAGTGCAGAGTTAAATTCAATACAATGGTGATAAAAGGGTACTGACAAAAGAAAAATATATATATGGTTAGGTCCTCCAAAAATGTGCAATACAGCCTGGTTTTACTTCAAAGCTTCTATTTAATAAAGTTCAATAGTAAAGAACTAAATTGCCTCTTAAAACATTTAGATGCATGCCTAAATCTCCTCCAAGTGGTTAGGTGCTCAAAGAGGAGTAATGCTGGGTGAGAACTGTCTCCAAAAAGGACTTTTGGTAGAGCCAACATTTTTAAATTGAGACAGGACAGAATAACCTATAATCTACTTTCTCCAGCTGATTCCTCTCCATAACAACAAACTGCCTATACTAGACCATGAAAGAGAGTACAGCACACTGATAGATATTGTTGATTTTCCACTTAGTTTTCCAAGTGTTGTGCTGCAAATTATTTTGGACTGACGTTGCCTCTCCACTCCACGTTACAAAACGTCTCCTCTGTATGCAGATTTATTTCCGAGAATTATTAACCCAACACACTATTGCACATTTGAATAGTTTAATCCTTATACTTGTGGATAACGTGTGGATACAAGAAATAAACAAGTAAGGAAAGTCAGCAGCCCTGAAGAGCACTGACGTTGAAGCTGAGCGGTTTGGAGGGCTCACTATGAACGTCCAACCTCACTACAATGATGTGACGCAGCATTGCCCTCTAGAGGAGAGGCTGCAAGAATGCATTTCTTTGACCATTTATTAACCTTTATTTAGATGAGCGGACAAACTTCACCCATGATTTACATGCTGACATCGTGTTTTGAAATGTCATATTTTTCCATTCACTTATACACTTTCAAAAGACAGGCCCTTACTAATACCCCCTTTGGTGTATACTCATTGTACCTTTGGCCACAATGAGCATGCCTCCGCTCTGGAGCAGATCTCCTGAGAAGTTTCCCTGAATGCCTTCAGCATTGGCCTATAAGACAGCAGAGAAAACAGGCAGCCAGAGGTCATTGTGTCAATCTGGGTCTCAGCAACGTTACCCCTGCTTTACCCCCTGTGACCAAAGTACATATGAACCATAAAGTAATCATATAACCATGAAGCTATATACCTTTGCAGCTGCATCTCGTACTTTCTTCCCCAAAGCAGCGGGAACCACAGTTAAGGCTGTGTACCTGAGTGTGAAGAAACAGAGTCTCTTGAATAGAGATCATCACAAGGCAGCTAATCTTTTGCAAAGGAGATAAGATTAGCATGAGTGGTGAAACCTAATATCCCCCAGCCAGTCCAAAACCCAAAGTTATTCAGTTTATGATCATAAAAGACAAAAATAGTAGCTAATCCTCACACTTGAAAAGCTGGAACCAGTAAATGCTTGGCTGTTTTGCTTGAAAAATGACTAAAACAATCAATTGATTATTAAAATAGTTGCAGATGAATCGTTGCAGCTCTGAAGTATATAATTAAAGTTAAGACATCTTTGACAAATGAATGCAATTCACATCAGGGTCAAATCAAACCATAGGTCATGTAAAACAAACTCACCTTTTGAAACCCAAATCCTTGTAGCTTTTCTTTTGTTCATCAACATAAATGGCTACAACAAAAAGATAATTGATGGTTATTTACAATCCTACAAAATGTCTGTTTAAAGTGAATCCTTTTGTTTTTGTGGGTGACACCGTTCATTGAACCCATCACAACTGGGGAAATGCTTTCATTTAAAAAGGAGCAGTGTGTAACATTTAGGGGGATCTATTGGCAGAAATAGAATACAATATTCATAGTTATGTTTTCATTATTGTATAATCACCTGAAACTAAGAATCGTTGTGTTTTCGTTAGCTTAAAATGAGCACTTTGTATCTGCATAGGGAGCGGGTCCTCTTCCACGGAGCAATACATCCATGCACGGAGCCCGCCATGTTGCACCGCCATGTTTCTACAGTAGCCCACAACGGACAAACCAAACACTGGCTCTAGAGAGGGCCTTTCACGTTTTTACGCTGCCTGAAGGCTCCGTAGGTTCTACTACACACTTGGAAAGGGAGTGGTGACGGGAGGGTTATTGAATTGGTCGCAATCTGCAACATCATTGCTAGATGCCAATAAATCCTACACACTGAGCCTTTAAGTTACATGTAAAAGTAGAAATATCTTAGTCTAACAATAAGGAAGTAAAAGTCCTGAATTCAAAATGCTACTTTGGGGATAAGGGATACTTTGCCGATATTCAACCAACTTTGTATCATAATAATGTTGGTAGTATGTGTAAATGAACAATACAGTATTAAACTTCCCTCCGTCTTACCAGTGCCCAGATCTCCCTACTCACAGGCCAGCTGGCGCTAGGGCTGTTGCTGTCACTACAGACTGTACTTCCGCATTTGGACACGAAGAGTATAGAAGCGGATCAAGAGTAAGAGCCGCCCCTCTTTCTATTTCTTAACCCTGGACCGAACTCAGATTAAACTGTAAAACTAGACAGTGCTTCAACTTCATTATCCCGAAGGAAATTTGATCTACTCCAGGCATCAAATCGCATCAAGGACCATGACAAAATATTGACAGCCCAACAACAGCAGCAAACACAGAAAAATTCCACACCACAAATGAAAACAAGGTACACCTGACATACTGGACCAGAAACTAAAAAACAAGCTAAAAACATAAGGAACAGCACAGTAAATAAATACATGTTAAGTGCGTACCAAACGAAGTAAAAATCGAATGGAATAAATAAATAAATGATCAATCCAAGCTTATCCAGCTACCTAACACAGATATGCATAAAAGCAGCAGTTGATGAAATAAATTAAATAAATTAAGCTTCTCGACGGCCACAGGGATAAAAGAAGCCCTGGCACGCCTTGTTCTTGTTCTGGGCATTCTGAAACAGCCAGAGGGCAAGAGAACAAACTCCTTAAAAAGTAGGTGGTTAAGGCAGTTGAGACTTTGTTGAGCCTTCAGGTGACACTCTTACAATAACTATCCTGCAGCTGGGCGTGCTGCATCTAAAATTTTTCGGAAACATATTTGAACTTACTGTACCAGCTGTAATTCTGTGTCAACAGAGCTCAACAGTGACCGCCCACTTTTTGAACGGCTCTGGTTCCGGAAGTGATTTACAGTCATCTCTATTGACGTTTTATTAAATGCTTATATAATAAAGAGTTTTTATGGGATTAGTTTTGTGACTTTAATTCCAAGCAAAACTTCTCAAGTATCAAACAAAAAACACTAACTCAAGCAAAAAAACTGTCACCTCAAAGGTAAAACTTAAAACTTGCAAACAAAACATTTGTGTAGTTGTAAACTATTGGTCTTTTATTTGTTTGATATTATGTCCTTTTGTTTACAGTTCCCTCTGCTTCTTTCTCAATGATCAGTCTTTTGCTCTCTCCATCACGTTGCAGTCATGCTCCCAGCTTTCTCGTTTATGCCTCCCTGACTTTTTGCTTGCGATTCTGACACAAACATCTCGCGGGGTGGGTCTTACAGGGGGGCCTCCCCACATGGCTAATGAGACTTAAGGGGAAAGTTTGAGTGACAGCTCAGCCTCAGTGCAGGTAAACTAACGTTAGAGACTCAGAGTCTGGTCTGGAGGACACACAAGCCACTCCACAGGGGATTCCTACAAGATTAATAAAGTGTAAGTATTATTAATATATATATTATCTGTGATCTACGTTGCAAGCATGGTTACTAGACATTTGTTGTTTCGTTGTGTTAAGTGACTAGCTAGCTAGCTAGTAAAGCTTTTTTAAGTTAGCATTTAACATTAGCTATAGGCTACTGCTAATGTTATCTAAAACTTGTAGCCACCGGCTACCTTACTGAGCTAATAATTTGCCATGGGAATCATGTATTCTTCGTGAGGCCTTACTCAATGGAGCTGGATTAATTATCGTCTTCTCTCTGTAGAGACCTGCAGGACCCGAGGAGAGCTACGATGCTCTCCCAGGTAACCTAAAGGTTAGTAACGTAGCTATATTATGGTCTATTAGGAAAAATTATTATCCAGCTAACTACTAATTGTTGTGGTTGCTATTGGCCTGATAATACACAATGCTAGGGTATTGGTTAAGTTGTACAATGTAGAAGCTGTGAATGTAATGTATTATATCTAGAGGTTGACACATACTGTACAGTACAAATGCAGTGTTAGCACTGCTTAACTGGTTCATCTTTATAGTTTTGTGCTCATCTGTACTTTCCTAGTTATGAGACTGGCTATCCTAACTAATTACATGTCTTCTGTTGCATTTGCAAGCAGGTCAGCATAAGGAAAATGTTCATAGTGTTTTTAAAGGCTACACATTTGCTAATGGCTACTTAAAAGCAAGTTATTTTAATTGTAAATCACACAACCTTGGAAGCCTCAGTTATTAGTAAGAACTTTGTTACCATTTGATTTGTGTAAGAAACTTTGTTATAATTTTCTATCACAGCTCACATCAGGCAGCAGGCAGACCAACCAGGAGGACGTGGAGCAGCAGAGGGAGAGGATCCTTTAGTCTCTCTGTGGAGGAAACACTGTGTGCGAAGGCTTCAAACAGCCAGGGTATAGACCAATAGTGTATGTATTGATCATATTTTGCTCAGATACTCAGTTAACACTTACAATAACCTTTTTTCTTAAGTTTTCATTGGTGTACTTGTTTGGTGTATATTGGTGTATGTCAATATATATCCTACTACAGTATACTGTCCTGTAATTTAATTTTTGTTTACATTGTCTTACTGTAATTATATTTTAAAATGCACATAATATATAAAACATTTTTTTACATTCACCCTTGTCTGTTTGGTTCATAAAACAGGAAATAAGGTTGAGACTATTATAATGCTTTATTTTTAGTCCAATATAAAACTTCACATACATAATGGATATTTGAACATATTTAGCTGGGGCTCCGGTGGTAGAAGAAGCTGGAACTCAGTGTCAGTCATTATTTACAGTACATCACAGGTCAGGGCCAGTTTTTCATCACCAACAATACACAAACATACTGAGTAATTGGGTTATGTATATATTTCACATATTCAGTTTCACCTAAGGCAAGCTGTATTTCTCTGCTGACTTGTGTCTGCAACAACACTTCTGAGGGTGGTGCAGGAATATCACACACAACTCCTGGACGCCTGGGATCATCTGGTCTCCTGAGCTCACTGATGGCCCACTGCTCCAGTCTGGACGACAGCCTTTTCTGCAGGACAGTTCTCTGAAGGGCTGGGATGTGGCTGTAGTCCTTCACTTCCTTGACTTCTTATTGTAAAGCTTGAAGTACCTTATTGGATGATAAAAAAGTGTTTGAAATTAGCTCAATAATAAATAATTGTAATAAAGCCTGCACTCTAGAAACATTTTTCTAGCTTTCTGAACACTACTGGAACTCTTATTTCTGGAATATTATTGATCACACTTTCTAGATTCCTACCTCCACATTGACTACATGTGTAAAGTAAGATATGGCCAGCCACCAGGACACATGCACATCACATCAAACCATAAGGATCACTAAGCAAAGTATTTGTCAAGGGCCTGGTGTGTTAGTACATAGTACATAGTTTGGACAGTAGTAACACTATGCATTAGTTCTAAATATTGTTGACATTTACAGCGCTAAAAAATACAAAAAATACGTCCGTTATCTGCCATCTTAAGGTAGTGCAAAGAAAGAACAGTGTGTACAGATGGAACATTATCTAATGTATGTGTCAAACCCTATATATATTACATTCACAGCTTCTACATTGTACAACTTAACCAATACCCTAGCATTGTGTATTATCAGGCCAATAGCAACCACAACAATTAGTAGTTAGCTGGATAATAATTTTTCCTAATAGACCATAATATAGCTACGTTACTAACCTTTAGGTTACCTGGGAGAGCATTGTAGCTCTGCTCGGGTCCTGCAGGTCTCTACAGAGAGAAGACGATAATTAATCCAGCTCCATTGAGTAAGGCCTCACGAAGAATACATGATTCCCATGGTAAATTATTAGCTCAGTAAGGTAGCCGGTGGCTACAAGTTTTAGATAACATTAGCAGTAGCCTATAGCTAATGTTAAATGCTAACTTAAAAAAGCTTTACTAGCTAGCTAGCTAGTCACTTAACACAACGAAACAACAAATGTCTAGTAACCATGCTTGTAACGCGATCACAGATAATATATATATTAATAATACTTACACTTTATTAATCTTGTAGGAATCCCCTGTGGAGTGGCTTGTGTGTCCTCCAGACCAGACTCTGAGTCTCTAACGTTAGTTTACCTGCACTGAGGCTGAGCTGTCACTCAAACTTTCCCCTTAAGTCTCATTAGCCAATGGGGACGCACCCCTGTAAGACCCGCCCACGCGAGATGTTTGTGTCAGAATCGCAAGCAAAAAGTCAGGGAGCGCAAACGAGAAAGCTGGGAGCATGACTGCAAACGTGATGGAGAGAGCAAAAGACTGATCATTGAGAAAGAAGCAGAGGGAACTGTAAACAAAAGGACATAATATCAAACAAATAAAAGACCAATAGTTTACAACTACACAAATGTTTTGTTTGCAAGTTTTAAGTTTTACCTTTGAGGTGACAGTTTTTTTGCTTGAGTTAGTGTTTTTTGTTTGATACTTGAGAAGTTTTGCTTGGAATTAAAGTCACAAAACTAATCCCATAAGTTTTAAGCCTTGAACAAAGCCAACCAGCTATGAGATGAATTGTGACCATAAAATATTCGGCGCACAACAACATTTTGAAAATGGCAAAAAAGGCAAAGGTACAAGACAGTGTACAGAAATGATCATAGACAATGGTAGTAGCTCACTAGCTGTTTAAGGGTTTGTGGGTGCTGCAAACATTTCCATGGTAACAGTGAGCTCCACCAATTAGAGACGAGGAGGTTGTGGGTAGTGTAGTTTTCCTCCATGACATCGTGAATAAAACATGTTTTTCTTAAAACTAGGTTGATTTCATACGGACTTGTGGCTTCTACAGGGGCAAAAAAATTGCTTGTGTTTGTGCCAATCTACTGCTTAGACAGCCTAGTTTTATGAAAAGGCCTTCTTTCCAGTAAGTAAAAGCACAGTATTATCAGTTAAATGTATTTAAAGTATCACAAGTAAAAGTACTCATTATGCAGAATGGCAGAATATTATATTATTCTGTTTTTTTTAAACAAACAAATTCATGTAAGAGTATTTTAAATGTCGCAGTTCGTCCATGTGGAGCCAATTTTAGATACTTTGTATAATACTGGGTTGCTTAGTAGTATAGTACTGTGTTATATCATATAGGCATTTCATATTTGTAATGTAAAATGTAGTAACTATAAGTGTCAAATAAATGTAGTGGAGTAAAAAGTACAATATTTCCTCTGAAATGTAGTGGAGTAGAAGTATGAAGTAGCATAACATGAAAATACTCAAGTAAAGTAGAAGTATCAAAATTGTACTTAAGTACAGTAGCCTACTTGAGTAAATGTACTTACATTCTACCCCTCTTCCAATGCAAGAATTGAAGTACTGGCCCAAAACAGCGGTTTCAAAAATTAAACTCTGGTCTTCAGTTGCTTATTCATGCAGTTGGATTATGTTATGTCGTAAAATCTTTGGTCACATTCAAAAATGAATGCACAGACAGAAAGAAACTGACCGATTAGGGCTGTAGTGCAAAAATAGTTTTAGTGGAGCAGATTTAAGCCTTGTGTGTCAAGATGTGTTCCAGTTTAAGCACCACATATTTTTCATTTGAGTGTCAGTGCAACCAAATTAGGAAAAGACCCTTGTTTTGTAGATGAGTAAGTACTGCTTACATCCTTTGAAAAACCTTCCTTCTTTGAAGTCCTTCAGCCCCAACTCCTCTGGTCCGACCCCCACCAGCGCTACACCGCTGGCTCTCAGGTCCGGCTCCAGTTTGCTGATCTCTGTTGCCATCCACCGACACACCTGACAGCCAAACCTGCGCAGGAAGAACAAGACCACCGGCTGGTCCTGCCACAGGGACTGGAGCTCTACACTCTGAAATAGACAGAGAGGACAACTCACAGTGACATCACAAACCAGGTGACACATAGGTAGCATTTGGGAAATGGGTGTGGTTAGAGTTTACTATTTTTTATCAGTTTTCTGTGAAATTGATGATAGAGAATACATTATATTAAAACATAATTCACACATGTTCCCTTCAGATCATCATTATGTCAAGTTTGAGGCCTCATTTGACACCAATTATATCAATGCTGCGAGGTAATGGCAGGTTTAATACGGCAGGTCTCAGCAGGAAAACACAGGTCTCAAAGGGGAACAAACAGCACGGCTTTATATTAAAAGAGAGCACATTTAAACACAATCCAATCAACCAAATATACATTAAATAAGAGGAACGCTCAAAGTTGTACAGTACCAGTCAAAAGTTTCATTTAGCTTTCTAACCGAACAGTCGCCTGACGTTAGCTTAATAGCTTTACGTACCTCGCCAGTGTCACCGTTCTTCAACAAGTTCTTTCCAACTTGAACGAGGTCGACGTTTGTCATTTTCTATTTTTTTCGATTTATTTACGAGGACTGCACCGGCTGAACAATGTTACAAAAATGTCGTTTCTACAGTGTATAAAGTTATAGCAACGATGTTTGAGTAATGCCCGCACAACAGTTGCAAAACATCTGCATCGTGATATATAACCACTGAGCACTGACGTCCAATCAGATTCGGTTGGTGCTGAAAAGTCAGCCAATTACAGCGCGCGGTGTGTGGAACGGAGGCGGGGCTTCGTAAGGGAAACTGTCAGCACGTGCATCTCACAACAAAAATCAACATAAACTGGATTTATTGTAAATAGGCTAAATCAGCTTTTTGTTTAGTGGTTTCTTTACACCTTGCATTACACATAAAACAAGTTTTAACATGGACTTAAAGTGTTGACATAATGCAGGCTGCACAAGGTGTGGTGCATGTGAGCTCAAAGTATGCAATTTATTGCCTGAACTTTGTTTCCTTAAAGCTCATATGGTCCATCTGTTTTCTATTAACTCCTGAGAAAGAAAGAACCCATCTTGTTCTGTTTTAAGATTAACCTGTTTGTACAAAGGCCCTAAAGTCCTTTTTTTTAATCTTGTGGGCATAAGTTATTTATCTTGTGCGCACTTGGGCTCTGTATGTTTGGCAACCAGGGGTGGAATATTTACTCAACCACTGTAACGTTTTTTCATCTTCTGTCACCTTATACTTCTACTCCATTACTTTGAAGTAGTAGTGAAGTACTTTGACCAACCTTTGAAGATCAAGATTTTCCATATGTGGTCATAACCCAAAACAGAAATGAAACTTTGGTCACAAAAACATAATAGGCATATCTGTGGTCTAGTGACATTTATGCTAATTCAATACATCAGTGTGTCAGAGGTTGTTTCCATCCCTTCTGTAAATCAATTCAATTTTCAATTTCAATTTTGTTTATAGTGTCAAATCATAACAGGAGTTATGTCAGGACACTTTACAGATAGAGTAGGTCTCTAGACTACACCCTATAATAAAAAAAAAAAAACAATTCCCCCCCAAGAGCAAGCATTTGCGACAGTGGCAAGGAAAAACTTTCTTTTTACAGACAGAAACCTCGGACAGAGCTTGACTCTTGGTGGGCAGCCATCTGCCACTGCCGGTTGGGACAGAGAGAAACTGATACAGATATACAGAGAAATATGATTCAGTGGCAATTAAATTAACAATAAAGATAATAGAACTATGACTAGAAATAATAGTAGTAGCAGTGCAGGGCTTAGCAGGGCGTCGAGCAGGACCATGGCAGCAGCTGCAACTACGATTTAGGTGCCACGCCAATCCAAGGAAAACTGCTAGGTGAGAAAACATAAGGGAATAAGCTTCCCGGAGCTAAGTTAGTAACAAGCATTACTGGGACATGAATGCACACAGATGGAAAGAGAGACTGCAATCTGCCACCCACTACTGGCCAGTGACTGGTCCTTCACTTATTCGGCCTCGCCTAGGAACCTACCATCTGCTCAGAAGGTAAGCCACACCGATTTAAACCATATACATATTACAGAATAACAAATAACAAACAAAGTATTAATTTAAGGTTCCTTTGTAACTGCTGACAATCACATTTTCTGTATGGGCACACACCAGTCACACATGCACACCCATGAGTGCATTTACTGCATGTCATAGCAGGACAAGCACAGGGGTAACTGATGACATTAAAAACAACAGCATTCTATTTAGGTGAGCTAGTGATATTGTGTATGCTGGCTCAGTGTCATTGCTTACTGGGACACTTAATGGAACTGACACCTTGTTAATAGAATTTGTTTCACGTGTGCTTTTCCTGCTATGAAGCCCCCCCCCCCCCACTATTAAACTTTGTCAAACTGTATGACTAGTTATATGAACATATAGGTCAGTTTTTCACATACCTATAGTTATTTCTAGCCTTGCAGATCAAAATAGTTTGCATTCATTTGCTATTGAATACTCTCAAATGCAATTATACACATGTTCATTGTGTAAGTCCTTACATGCAAAATAGAGCAACCAACAATCACAATAAGCTGTCACACATATATAAGATAAATAGTGTGGTATTGTTGTAAAAGTTGTCAGATGGATAGACTTAGGCTATAGGGAACAATTTAATTTCCTCAAAATTTAGAGGAACCAAACACAAACAGGCGACATTTGAGGATATCATAGCAGAGCATAGTGGCATGCCAAAAATGATTTAAAAAAAACCATTACAGACAGGTATTCTGTCTGTAATGGAGTGGAATGGAAATTTCTAAGTGACCCCAAACCTTTGACCGGTAGTGTAAGTGAGAAATACGTGCGCAATTTGCATAATTATAAAACAGAAAAATAAATAGTTATTTATTTAACCGTTTAAACCGTTTAACCTTATCTATAAAGTTTTAAAATGGTCTTATTTTACTCTTTTTGACAATTTTATATTCTGCAAACCTATGCGTGTTTGTCTTCATTGAAGCTCTGATGTTTAGACAGTGAAATATTCAAACCTACACCATTGTAATGAATAATATGGATTTGTCCTTGTCATTCATATACATTCGCCCAAAGGACATCCTAGCATATTTGGTATATTTATTTGAAAACCTAAGAATTTCGACTAGAATTTAAAATAAAGTTGTGGGGTTTGAACAATGTTTAGCTACACAACATGACTTTGTAATGACAAACCGATGGTTAAACAACTGAGGACCCTCTAATATTAGGCTACATAGCCTAATTTGAATAGTGTTGTGGAGGCATTTCCACCAATAAGCCTAGGGCTAGAGGCTAGATAGATGTGTTTTTTTTTTTTTTTAGCGGGGACTGTCCCCGGTGCTGATGTTGCAGGGAGGGGCGTGACGTCAAGGGAGAGACCGGGAGGAAGAGGAGAAGGGGGAGAGGAGAAGAGGGGGTAGGAGAAGGGACTGGGGAGAGTGCGGGGGGATGACTGCATGAAAAGAAAAAAAAAAAAAAAAAAAACAACAATCATGACTCCTGTAATTCATCCTACGTCTTTTTTATAGCCTAAATCATAATGGTTGGTGTGTACACAGCATGCCGCAATAAATGACGAGCCTCCCCGATAAGGTAATTATCATCTTTCACGTTTAAATTTGCACGCCTGCTTCATCTTCTAACACAGTTAAGTCGATTGTGTGGTCTACACCTTAAGAAACAAATGACAAGTCGAGGATACTATCTAGGATCATTACAAAAAAGGCAAACATATAGCATAGTAGGCTATATAAAAGCATCGATCTGTTACGTGGCTACGTATAGGATGGGTCAAATGTTTAGTGTAGGCTAAGCGATCATGACATGTTATCTTTTTAACTTGTCTTGAAAGCCATCATTATAACCTCCATTGGCTCCATTGTTTCCGATTTGAGCTTCCTCCATGAAATATTAAAATGGAAACAGGCTTCATGAGAGCGGTGCCGCATACACTGCTGTAGTCAGCCACGCGAGCACATGGGCTTTGCGCACAACACTAACATGCGCATTGGTTGCATTGCGTCGTGTCCCATCATTGCTGTGCCATCGCTGTTGTCTGCTGACGACTGCAGTGTCCTCTTGGTAGCAATACATAACCATTAGCGGCTCTAAGTTACTCACATGACTGCGATGCTACATTGTGATGATCTTGAATGACCTCTAATATGAAAAATCAACCCAGAACAAGTTTGAACTTGGCCATGTTTATCACCCTTTTATATTCTGCAGTTTAAACTGGCTTGAGAGAGATGTCATCTCCGGGAATGGGCACCCCCAGTGACCCCCTTTTGGCCAGTCCAGGAGGGAGGTTATCTACAGCTCAGGAAGGTCTCTGGAGGAGCTCACTCCCCAAGACCACCAGCTTCCCAACGTCCACCACTCGGCACCTCAGTCACCGCGCCAACAACTTCCAAAGACAGCCAAAGCGCCGGAAGCTGATAAGACCTTCACCACCGCCGCCGCCCAACACACCCTGTCCCCTGGACCAGCTGGACCTCAGTGAGCTTCCCCCAAGGCGTACCTTCCAAGAGCTGCTCTTCAATGGCTGCATCCTGTTTGGTATTGAATTTAGCTATGCCATGGAAACAGCTTATGTGACTCCTGTGCTTCTACAGATGGGCTTGCCTGATCAATTCTACAGCTTGGTGTGGTTTATTAGCCCCATACTGGGTAAGTGAACAACACGGCAAGATGATCTCCTGGTGGACAGGGTGATATTTTGTGCAGCACTTAAGGCTCCTAACTCCATCCTCTGTCTTTGGCTTGAAGGATTCCTCGTTCAGCCCCTCCTCGGAGCGTGGAGTGATCGTTGTACATCCCGGTTTGGACGAAGGAGACCCTTTATATTTGCCTTGGCTGTAGGTAAGAAATGTAGTATTGTGCTTAGTAAGTAAAATACTAAATATGTATGTATTATATGTAATAAGTATGTATGTAAGTCTAGTTATGTAAAGTTGGGGGACTTAAAAGAGACAGATTAATGGTCAAAACGGATGCAACAGAGGCTGAGATATACTGCCTTTTTGTCTATAATATAAGCAAAAACACTGGATACGCCTAATATGCTTCCAATAATGTAACTCGATACTTTGGTTAGACCTTTCACACCTGGTAAATGCTGCTGTCTCCCAAACTCCACGGCCCAGTTGTAAACAGGTTTACTATTAAAGATTTTCAGTCTCCAAGCCCACACTGAGATACCTTGTTGATGTCACTTAAATATTGTTCTCTGACTTTACAAAGCTCCTCCAGAGCCACAGAAGACATTATACAACTGCTTTGACCGGCTTTGCACTACTCTCCATGCCTAGTGAATTGACTAAAATCGTTGGACTGCCCTTTTAATGATGTATACATTAATGATGTCTTTCCACTAAACAAGATTTCTGTTGAACTCTTTTTCTCCCCTTCATAGGGGCTCTGTTCGGTCTAACCCTGGTACTGAACGGGCGGGACATTGGAGGTGCACTGGCTGACACTGCATCAAATCACAAGTGGGGAATTATCCTGACGGTGTGTGGTGTGGTTCTGATGGACTTCAGTGCTGATTCAGCCGACAACCCAAGCCATGCCTACATGATGGATGTGTGCAGCCCAGAGGACCAGGATCGGGGGCTGAACATCCATGCACTACTGGCAGGTAAGAAAACACTTGGGGTTACTTTATTATTGTACAATAGAAGCTATAGCTTATGTTCTTTGAAGATAATTTAGAGAAAATATACCTGAAATAAAGCTTTAAGCTATTACCAGTCAATGCGAAAGGTAATTTATTTGTTTCTTAATCTTGCTCTGCAGGACTAGGCGGTGGATTTGGCTACATTGTGGGCGGCATCAACTGGGACCAGACACAATTTGGAAGGTCAATGGGAGGTCAACTGCGGGTCATATACCTGTTCACAAGTATCACTTTGGTGTTCGCCACAGCCATGACTCTGATGAGTATCCCCGAACGGCCCCTACCAAAGAACAAAAACTCCAGCAAAGCTCATCTAAAAAGCCCCAGCCTCCCTCTTCCTCTCTCCCCCCCTGTTGCGCAAGGATCATCTTTGGGACTGGATGAGGAAGATGAGGAAGGTTCTTACAGCTACAATTACTCCAAGTCTCACCCATATAACTCTGACTCTCTTGCCCATTCTTGCAGTGCCAATGCACGTCTCTGTGCTGGCCTCACTAGCCCCATATCACCTATGAGCCCCCTCACTCCGAAGTATGGCAGCTTTATTAGTAGGGACAGCTCGCTCACTGGCATCAATGACTTTGCGTCTTCATTAGGAACCTCCTATATAGACAGTGTGCTCATAAACTGCTACACAGGCCAGCAGACACCACAGGCCCTGGCCTCTAGTTCCACCACTGCACCCCTGCCTCCAGGGGACTCCCCTCCTCCTGACGAGTCCACACAGGGAGCAGGGAGCCATCCTGCAGGACAGACCCAGGCTGATGTGGTGTCTCATCCAGCTGGGGAAACTCAGGATCCAGAAGCGCCACAGCCTGAGCGAGATGCACAATCTCAGGTCACAGCTGGAGCTCAGCCTGGTGCAGGGTCACACCGGGGCTCTTCTGCTGGTATCCTGAAGCGACCCCAGAGTCTTGCACTAATGGAGGAGCCCATGGCAACCCAGATTGTTGAGCTGGAGAATGGACGCAGGAGAACAGTGACCTTCAGCCAGCAGGTTGGGACACACATTTTGAAAATGACAAAAGCTGTTTAGTCAGTAGCCACCACAGCATTTTTAAACACAGTGTTGTCTTTTTTTCTCTGATGAAGGTTGCAAACATTTTGCTGAATGGGGTGCGCTATGAGAGTGATCTGAGTGAGAATGTGGAGACAGGAGAATCGCAAATGTCAATGAAGCTGCTGTGTATAGCCATCTACAGGATGCCTCCCTCTCTGCGGAGTTTGTGCACTAATCATTTCCTGGGTGAGAATTAGCACTATTTAAATTGTATTGCAAATAAAAACCCTGCAACACTGTCAAAATGGTTTTGTAGTTAATATGAACTGAGCTGATACTTATTTTCACTTATTATATTGTTCTCTCTAGGCTGGCTGTCTTTTGAAGGCATGCTGCTCTTCTACACTGACTTCATGGGGGAGTTTGTGTTTGAAGGAGACCCCAAGGCACCCCATGACTCTGAGGCTTACCAACGGTACAATGCTGGTGTTAGCATGGGCTGCTGGGGAATGTGCATCTATGCATTCAGTGCTGCTTTCTACTCAGGTAAGCTGCACTCCTCATATAACAACATATATTGGATGTAAGTGCAGCTCTGGCCAGGGAAGAGGTTTTTTTAACCAGGAATGTGTCTTTCTTTCCTTGGCAAGATTTACATGTGTGCCTTCTGTTCATCTCTGGGTTTCTTCTTCAACTTTCAGCCATATTGGAGAAACTGGAGGAGCGTTTCTCTCTTCGCACTCTATATTTTTTTGCCTACCTGGCGTTCGGTTTGGGCACGGGCCTGGCCACACTGTCCACCAACCTCTACGTGGTACTTTCTCTCTGTGTCACCTATGGGGTGCTCTTCTCTTCTCTATGCACACTGCCTTACTCTCTGCTGTGTGAATACTACCAGAGCCCTCAGGTCAGTATCTCGATATGTAACTTACATAATTTGCAGTTTCTTTCCAGGACCAACTTAGAGGAATGGTTATTACAATTTTGGGAAATAAGCTTATTCTCTCAGCAAAAAAAGTGAATAAGCGCATGTCCCAAAAATGTTGAATTACTCTTTGAACGCTTTGATTTGTGGTGCACTACATAGACTGATCATATAACTAAAGTGTTTGCATATGTTCTTCAGTTTTGTGGCTCGTCAGAGGAAGGGACCAGACGCGGGATGGGGGTGGACATCTCTCTGCTCAGCTGCCAGTATTTCCTGGCTCAGATCCTGGTATCTGTGGCGATGGGACCTCTGACCTCACTGGTGGGTGGCGCCCAGGGAGTGATGTACTTTGCAAGCCTGATGTCATTCGTGGGCTGCCTGTACTCCTCTCTCTGCATGGTGTACCAGCTGCCCCCACCTGAGGGTGAGCCCCCCGATAGCGAGACCCAGCCACTATTGGTGCACATTTAGAAAAGCCTCTTAATTTACTTTTACCTCACACACACTCAACAGACACACGCTCTCACGCAGTCATTTAGTGTCTGAGTGTGTTGACCTTCACAGCACTGATAGGACGAACACATCCTGTCGCACACTGTACAATTCCATATATTGTTTCACACTTATCAGCACTACTCTTCTCAGAGCTAGACAGACAGACAGATAGACATTGGCCACTGCTCTAAAATGTGTATACATGACCAGTGTGTTTATACAGTGTGTCCATGCATTTTCTCCTAACTTTTGCAAACGAATGTGACCTTTTTGAATGCAGTGTGTTTTTTTGTGTGTGTGAGACCTTTTTGAGGCTAGATAAGCCTAAGCTGTTCTTCTGTCTGATTCTTTGCTGTAAAATCTTGCATCATCTTTTTTTCATCTTGTTGGTGTTTAGTATAGAAATGTTGATCACTACGTACAGGCTAACCACAGCTTTTGCTGTTTTTCTTCCTTTTATCAGTTGCCTAACGTCTGCATGAGCTGCAATGTAATCTCTCAAAGCCTTGTGTTAATGTTTTGTTTTGGTCATACGGCCAAGGTAATGTCTACCTGCCTGTTTCTCTGAGTTAGCATATTAGCATCACAGCTTAGGATTTTTCTGACTAAATGAATGTGCTGCCAGTGTCCACTCACACTCACTGTTAATGCTCCTTCATTAATTCAAGAGCTCTTCAATTTAGCAAACACATACAATAGTCACTTGAAACTGAACAATGTTAAATCACAGTTAGTCTTGAAGGGCTTCACATTGTTCACATTTTAACAGCAAATAAAAAAACCAAACACTTGCCACACAATTCAGTCAATATAAGACTTACTAGTGTGCTATCCCCAATTTTCACACTTTGGTGCTGGGTGACTCTTAATCAAGTCCCAAGTTTGAGTATAATGCCAATTAAGGAACTTAATCAGCATAGAGTTATGACTAATAGGATGACACACATAAACACGCTCATACGCAAACTTTCAAAAACAGAGAAATGTGTGCTGGTGGCAAATTCTGTCTGGGCCCTCACTAAGACATGGTACAGCCGTGAGCTGTCACCCTACTCCTGGCCATGCCATTGTAATAATGACAGTGATTCTTGTCATTATCAGGAAGAGGAGAAGTTGAAACTGGGGTGTGAATCAGCATTCAGTCGGAAACCGAACAAAACAGAAGAACAGCAAAAAAGGAGAAGACTCGTGAACTATGGGTAACACTGAAGGTGGACAACATTGAAAGAACAGACTGTTGGTCCATAGAGCCAGCAGCAAGTGCTTATTGTCATCATTAGGGTGCATGCTTAAGGTAGTATGCTTCTGCTCCACCACGCTCGGCCCGCCAACTTTGTTTGATACTTCCTCACAAGAAGTATCAAAACTTCATTATTTTTTCCTTTCTAAAGAAGCCATCTTTATCAACAAAATGGTACTTTTTTTTTTTTTTTTACATCTGTTGTGCCATGACAAACAGTATACTTTGTCTGTTCAGCCTCAACAAAGGTACCAAGCCTGACTTCAGGGCTTTAACAAAAGGTTAACTTTAGTATATAACCTTTTGCAAGCCTACCATTGTGATGGCTTCATTGACTGGCTGACACTAAATACACCAACATTATGGTGCCAGTCATAATTGCTGCCTCAGCAGAATGTCAATAATTGACTACTATTTAAGCCTCCTGGACTGAGTAGATTCACATGATGCTAATGTTTCTAAGGAAACAGTATATGTATGGATCATGCTGTTGCAGCTTGCTTAAAAAAATATGGTACCACCGATTGCTCAATATTAGCAGTGTTACTGTAAAAGCTACTTTTATTCAGGGTTCAGTTTAAACTAAAATGATAATTTTGCCATTTTGGACTCCTGTGTCAATTATTTGTCATTGATAACTATTGTGGCCTATACCAGTTGTCATTCCAGCTGACTTCAGAAATAATTATCTGCAATATTAAAGTACACCACACGGGGGAGACACAAGACAGCAATCCATTGATTCTGTGCACTTTTCCATCACCAAGTGAATGAGATTATTCCTGTTCCTTCCTGCATCTAAGCCAGCCATTTTCCAGGTTAAAAAAAATTGGGTCAAGTGACATCATCTACCTATAAAGCTATGGTTTTAAGAAGCACTAATGATCAGGTAACACACACAAAACATACTTAAGTAAAAAGACAATTTATTTGTTAATCAGAATATACAAAGCAGTGGCTGAACTAACCGAATGTCATTCTGGTTCTGAAAAAGGCAGTCTTGGACACAAAACTGGTCTACCCAGCCATAACATAAAACTCATTGAAAATGTAAGAAAAACAAAGTATAAATGGTACAAACTTGCGTGGAATGCATACAGAACAAATGACCAAAGCTTTAAGATTTAAGAGGGGTTAATTTACATTGCAAAATCCTGCCTCCATAAAACAAGGTCAAGCAATTTTATCATGGAGGTGCAAGACAGAGCCCCTTTATTTATTTGCACCATCTGTTATGTTAACAGGGCAGCCAAGCCAAGGATTAACTAGCAGCTCAACACAAAAAATTATGCTTCAACTAATAATGCTAACAACTGTCCATTAGCCCCTGCTTAAAACTTATCTTTGGTCCTTTAAGTGAATCTGAGAGGTCAACATGAGCCTTGGAGGTAAGCAGCTGCCTGTATGTATGAATCATCTGGTCAGCACTGACATAATAGAGATTGTGCTTCTAACATACCAATATAAAACCTCAAGAAATGAAAAAACTGATCTCATGGTGTGGCCCAATTTGTACAAGTAGAAAAAAAGCTAATTTTAAAGACCAATAAATAACATTTCATAAAAAAGGATGCAGGGCCACTATGTTTCAGGACTCCAGTGCAATATGGTAACATGGGAGGAAACAAAAAAATATTTCTCAAAAAAGGTACAGAAAGCACAAGCTCTACAACAGGATGTTGACCAGGCTGGTAAGACAGTGCTGCAAACAAGTAGCAGGGTAGAGACCTAAGCCTTCACCTCATCCTCTTTTGAATCTCCATTTTCCTCTGTTTTCTGCTTTTTTGTCTCCACCTTTTCCTATTAAAAAAAAGGAGAACATTTCATGCATTAGCAAAGACTGAAGTTTACTGGATCAACACAATAAAAAATGCTTGATTACAATTGTATTTTTCAGCCTTGTGACAACATACCTCCTCCTCTTCAGCTGCACGCTTCACAGGCTGTGCATCAGTCTCCTCAGCAGGGGGCGCCTCCTCTGCATCCCCTGTAAGCACAGTTTGTCACACTTCAGAAATACATATTTTACTTGAGTGTAATTAAGGCAATATTCATGTAAAAATGTATCTTGTTGAAATGGAATTTTGGCTTCAAGGATACACAAGGTGACAGCATTTATGAGGCAAATCAGAAGCAACCATGGGAGAAAATTTGATTTTTAAACACTGTTGCTGAAGATTTATTTTTCTGAAAACAGTAATACTGCTTTATATGAACATACCATCTCCATTCTTGTGTTTCTCCTCTCCGTTTTTTCCCACTTTGTCACTGTGATCAGCACCATTCTGAATGAAGAGAGTGAAATGTCAGTCCAGTAACATCATAAGTCATGATTGGGCTTTTATTATATGAGCAATGCTGCTGAGAGAAACAAATAAAAAAATTAAATCCCAAGCAGATTTTAACAATCCTCCCAGAGTCTTACATGTAGAGACTCCTCTGGAGACACTTAAAAAAAGGCATGTGTGTTGATCTTACTACTCCCCAGAGGATTAGCTACCAAGCTAGACTAGAGACGCCAATGGAAACCAAAGGCTTGCTAGCTAACATCTGTGCCATTTCACAACCCAAACAAAGCGCTGTGTGGAGAGCAGCTGAACAGGAGGGGGAGGCGGGTGCAGCGACACCTGCATGATGAGGGGTGCTAAGACAAAAGGCCATGAGGCTGGTCCTCCTCGCCAACTCACTGTGCCATTGGCAGGTGCGTCCCCGTTGTCGGTCTTCTTCTCCTCCTCCTCCTCCTCCTCCTTCTTCTTCTCCACTTCTACTTCTTTCTTCTCTTTCAGCTCCTACAAAATAAAAGCATGCATCTTGATCAATGTGAAGGTTCAGCAACGAGTTTAATCTAAAGTACCTCACGTTCTTACCACGTCTGCTTTTAATTAAAAGAAAGCTCGTTTTGCATATGTGGGATAAAGTCTAATTCAATGAAGACTATATTCGACAGAGGCAATGTCGAACGTTTTCATCTCAACTCGTAATGTAACGTTAACGTTAATGTAACGTAAACTGTGGCTTCCCGCCCAGGAGCAGCTCCGCTTCACCAGCTCCTTTCTAACGTTATCGCTTTGTCTACAAGACATTTTAGCTAGCTAACCACATCACGTAGCTACGTTTGAATTTCCAGACAATATTTAGCTGTCGACGCTGTTAATTACAAATAAGTCACCTTGTCGGTGTATGGTTGTCGACAAGTGGCATTTCAAGATAACGTTGTCATTTAGGTAACGTTGTGACACTTTCCCCAATTAACGTTAACGTAACGTTTTAACTCAACATTAAGTACCGTTACTGCAGTCACCGACGGTTGTTTAACCCGAGCTAGCAAAACTAATTGTTAACACAAATAAAACAAGTTTAAAAAGTTCCAAAATCTTTTAACACGACAGTTCAACCGAGAAAAAGAAAATAAAACTGAATGAAACGCACCTTGGCTGTAACCTCTGCAGTTGCGGTCGTGTCAACAGCTGTGTCGGCCATGGCTAATTTTGTAAATTAATTTAGATAATAATATTCCTGTTCAGAAAAAGATGTTTTATTTCTTGGCTCTTTGCCTTCGTGTGGATAGATGTCCAAAGGCGCTGAGAGAGAAATGGTGTCTGGCTGTCTCCGCTTTTCAGTCGAGTTCGTTGAAAATCCACTCTCGTTGGCTACAACGGGTCGATCCCGCAAACGATTGGACAATGTCGACCACCGGAGAATTTGATTAGAGGGATATCCTGTCAATTATGGCAAGGCGCCCCGCCTACTAGCTATCTTATCGTTGATAGGTCAATGGTTTTAAAGCACTGCACTATGGTACCAGACTTCTTTTTTTTTACTCATCAGTTTGCGTTTGATTTTTGTACCTACATTTTGAACAATGGAGGTAAGTGGCCAGTTGTTAAAGTTATACAAATCCACGAGGGTCTTCTGACGGCTGAATATTGTGTTAAGTAGATGGAGTGGAAAAGTTTCTAAACATATGCCCACGGGCATCTTTTGTCTTAGCGCTCTTTCTCTGCAGAGATGGAAAAAAATGAATAATGCGCCTCGAAAACATTGCGGCCACTCCTCCTTTCTATATTTAACCCTTGTAACGAAATGTGTTCTGGTTAAGTGTGCTTACACTTTCACTATTTTACGAACCTGGTAAATAGAGTCAAACCAGTAATAGTGCACATTAGACACACAAAGCATAATTAAGCAATTAATTATTCTATTACAAAACTATATAGCCTGAAGACGCAACATAGACTACCTGCATAGCCTGAGAGCTATACATCCACTATACATCCACTTTACAAATTGAAATGTATTCAAATATTAAACTTGGCAATAAATAATTGTTTATCAATGTACATGAATTGATAAATAACAATTATACTTAGATTATATTTCCTTCTAAAGTATTTCTGTAGTCATTGGAGAACAATCAGTTAGTAAATCTAATTGCAGTTAGCAGTAAATGTGTTGCTTTGTGATTTGTTAGTCTATCAGAGACCGTAGCCTAATGGTGTGTGGTAGTAAGTGTGCACAGTAATGTGAGAAAACCTTTACAGCATGCATTGAATTACAGCTATTGTCATAATACTATTAAATGTGACTTTAATTTTTCCCCTTTCCTGTTAATTAAGAAACATTTAGTCTTGCTGATAGAGGGTTTTGTCTGATATCCCAAACTGGCTGTTTTTCTTCTCCTTCAGAAGTTTTTGCACTTGCTCATCCAACTGTTAAACCAAAGGAAGTGGGCGCACACAACTTTGTGGGCTGCAAACTCTTTAATTTAAACCTGCATATGGTCGGTGCCTCACTGTCAGTTAAAAAGAAGGCAAAAATATTTTTCACAGGTCTAATCTACACATTTTGTGTCATCACTCTCTGACCTACAATGGAATGCCTCAAGTTTCAACTAAATCATTTGACCGTGAACAACCTTACTTGCCACGCCTGTTATTGTTTCCACCCACGCACGGCTATCATTCGTTTTCATAAAACGTTTACCTGCAGTTATCAGATAGTTGTCCGAGCAACAGCGTAATTTCCACTTGTGTGTTCTGCAGATACTATGGATCAAAGATTCAAATATTTCTAGACTATTGTTAATCCCTAACTTGCCCCAACACACCCAAGTATATTTTGACACAAGTATGTTTTCAGTCTCTAATTTTAGGGCCTCCTAGGACATAATCCTACACCGCCTCACTTATCTTCTCCATGCCATGCCAGAATTCAAGCCACTGAATTTAAAGAAGCCTCCAGGCCCTATTTAGTCATTCACCTCACATTCAGCTGAAATATAATTATAAAGACTGTAATTACATGCAGAGATCAAAGGGTTGTGTGTCAGTGTAGTAGCTGGTTACTTTGAGATTTATTTTCTGTCTCATATAAGGATGTTTTTTCACCTATGCTGAGTATTGTTCTACCATATATTTAAAAGATTGCTATTTTTAATATGAAAGCTTTTGATATATTATGTGAAAGACAAAAATCTATTCGTCACGAACAACAAACAAAAGATAATGATATTGACACAGCATTGGTTTTAAATTGTGCGGTTAAAAATTAATACACAAAGCAGCAATAAATGACATGTCACTGCACTAAAAGACAAGGAATCATCTTGGTATTGTGTTATAGCCCTTAATTTAGGAAATGAAGACCATGTGGAGACCGCAGAGCATTGAAGCAGACATCCCCAATGTAATGGTTTTCAGTAGATCCACGGGAGGAACAGAGGAGCAGAGTAAAAAACAGCAGAAGGCATTACTCACTCTTTTTCTGCAACTGGAAAATGGGAGCAATCTGAGAGAGGGGGAGTGTTTGTGAGATCATTTCCTGTCTTTTTTTCTTCTTATTTGTCTACCTCAACATGTTTCCATATGCCACCACTCTGTAACAGAAGGAAAAAAATCCTTCTATGGGCAGCCTGTTTCAGGTAAAGATGTGAACTAAACTGTTGCAGCAAGTAGGGCAGTCAAGGAAAAGTTGAATAAGAGATGCAATTTAGGTGGCAATCTTTGCAAACCAACAACTCAAGTGTTTACCACACTTTCCAAAAGAAGGAACTGGAAACCCTTAGTTTAATACTATTCAAAGTTATGGAAACACATAAATAAATAAAAGAAAAGCCTCTTTGTGTTCACATTGACACTTTTGGAAGTGTAATATTTTGCATCAGTTCCCATACAATGGGGAAATATTTCTTTGAATGTTAAATTGTTTTCTCTTTGAATGTTAAACTATTTTCTGCTCTAACAGGTCAGAGGATATAAGATGGGAAGTACACCACCTTAATTTCACCTTAATTCTTCAGCACAAAGGACTGACCTGACTTGTGGAATGTCAGTGCTCAGGGGTTGAGCAAAGTGGGGCCCATCAAAGAGCAGAGGTCAGGATTAGGCGGGGGAAGGGTCCCGATAATTGGAGGAATTGATGGGGGCAAACTGAGCTCTTTTGTTTTGAACAGCAGTGTCCTGCATGGTCTGGCTGGCTTTCTCATGGTTTTCAGGTCCTGCAGAGTACAGGGACAACATAAAGATGACTTCTCAGTGGCACGCTTTAGTCGAATGCACAGTGAGGGAGAAAGTTATTGATCTATAATTAACACAATTAAGTGCAGTCATTATTGACGGAAATGAAAACATGTATAGTATTGCTGCCACAAGACCCCCTGAAGCTTGTACTGCATTTTCAAATGAAAACGGCAGGGACGTTCCTAAAGTAACAACTATATGGCCAAGAGTCACAGTACATGTACCTATAATAACGTGGCCAGGCAAGATCTATTTTAATGGAACAACAATTCATTTTTATGAATAATTTTTTTGATGTTTTTATGGTTCTGCAAGAAGTAAATTTTTTACTTTATTTGACGTGATACAAATTCTTGTAGTAACCATGACAGTGCATCCCAATAATAACACAAAGACCCAAGAAAACATAAAACAAAATATATCAACCAGAATAATAATCAAAAACAAATTAATAAATAAGTACACAAATGGTGTACAAATACATGAAATTAAACAAAAATAAGTTTAAATTCAAGGAGTCAATAAAGTTTCCACTTAAAAGTGAATACTAAATAAATAAAATAACTTGTCATAGCATAAACTGTTTACATTTTAAGACATTTTAAGATTTTAAGTAGAACATAAGACAACATTTAGAAATGTATTATGTTATTTATTCATTAATGATCGCTTTGGGACTATTATGTCACTGCAGCAGCCAGTTATAGGATTCAAACAATAGAAAACTAAATTAGTATAAAGGTGAGCAATAAAACTAACATTTAATGCAGTATAAATAAAAATATTTAGCAAAAGTGAAAACGCAAGTCAAGTAAGAAAAAAGAAAATCAATTTATATGCAGCATGAAACAGTAATTCAAAAAACTGTATCTGAGTCTACAGAAACCCACATCATGTAAACCAAAGCTCCTCAGAGGCACTGTGCCAAGAGCTCCTGAAATCCTGCTGCTCTGGATATTGTTGGGGCTGTTGTGGTTGACATGTCTCTTCAGTGTTGCATGGATTAGTCTGTGAGTGCTTTGAGGATTTGGTCTTTTGGTCTCTGTACACTCGGATTTAAAGCAGTGTTTGCCACTATCTCAAGCCAGTTCTAAATGGGTGTTATTCAAGTATGTGTGTTGTTTCCTTCCCTGTTTGTGATTATCATGGGCAGGATATCAAGGTTCAGCCAAGGTCTGTAGAGTGTTTTTCTGTTAACATTGGGTTATGAACTCTGCTGTTTCTGGCTCCATTTTTGATGCACAGGAGCCAACTGCTCCTGAGTGTAAAGTAACTGGGGGATTAGCCTACTACCGCCTCCAAAACTGAGGCTAAGAATTCTCTCCATAAAAAGATGTATTATTCGATCCAGGTGAGGGAGAAGCAACAACCATATGTAGAGGAGTTCAGATATTTCAGGGTCTCATTATTAACAAATCGGGCTAGAACGGTCAAATGCATCTGCTGCAGTAATGTAGCCATTATATGCATGGTGCTGAAGAGAGAGATGAACCATAAATCATGCTTATTGGCTGTTCATCTTTAATTTGACCCTTACCTCTAAGTAGTGACCAAAATTATAATGAGAATACAGCTAGCTGAAATCTTGGAAAAACCTCAAACTCTACATTGGATGGTCTGCCTGTGGGGGGCCTCCCACTGAAGGACTGGAAAAAGTTCTCAGAACAGATTCAGGACATGCCACAGGGACTACATCCCCCAGCTGGCATGGGAGCACTTGGTGGAGGTGTTGTAAGAAACTGTTGGGGAAAAAAGTCATCTGGGAGACTCTACTGACTGTGTTGCCACAGCGACCTTGACTCAGAAAAACTGCTAGAAAATGAATAGATGGATGAACAGATGGACAAATGGATGACAGATATGATGTGTAAATGTATTATGTAGTCACATTACAGAAGCCAAGATACTGCAATTATTCTGTAAATTGTATACAAAACATAGGTTGAAATGCAGCAGCAGTGGCAAAAGACAAGCCCATTTCAGTGTCCTATTGCAGTGCAACACAAAATCTGTCAGCGAGCACTTTGCTCCTCCTAATTGACAGTATTAAAACCAATACCGCACATGCATAATACATTTCTCTGTAAATGGACACAAAGAACTAGAAAGAGTCTCATGTAAACAAACATGATACATATCTATCTATTCATATATCGTTTGTTGTATTATCTTTAGCTGAATTGGATTTTTATTGTTGGTGCTACATCACCGTATCATTAAAGTTTTATCTAATTTTTCTTACACTTCAAATTACAATGTCTTTTATAGATCTTGCATAAGTTGTGATTTTTTTTTTCTTTTTCCATTCAGATAACCTGGTTATTTTATGGCCACATAAACACACCAGAACCTGAAAAATACTACTCTTGAT
This sequence comes from Perca fluviatilis, assembly GCF_010015445.1. Classification (NCBI taxonomy): domain Eukaryota; kingdom Metazoa; phylum Chordata; class Actinopteri; order Perciformes; family Percidae; genus Perca; species Perca fluviatilis. The sequence continues at coordinate 20,731,181 of NC_053115.1, forward strand.
GTTGGCTGTATAATTAACCATGATTTCTCATCCAAAAGGTATTGAAAATTGAACATACAAGAATTATTCAACAACGTATTGCATCTAAGTTAGGACATTTTCAAACGTTGTACAGGACGGTATATTAAGGGTGCATAATTGAACAAGATTTAAGATTTAGATGTATTGTCACAGAGGGATATTTGTTTCCACAGTCAGTTCCACAAACAGTGATACATAATAGAAACCCAGATGCCAGTGATTAAATGGATACAATTCATGCATCATTTGTTTTGGTATTATATAAAATAAAACATATTAAGAGACGGTTATTAATCAAAGGTTATAATAACAGCACTGTTATATTACATTTCCTAATGAGTTACAATGTCTTTAAGGTTTTATAAACCTAACGGTAGCAAAAGTTCTTCCTCTGCACTGCTTAAATTCAACTGCACTACCTTATTTATTTCACCTTCTATAGCTCCACCCCTGCAACTGGCTTGCCAGAGAAAAGTGGAAATTTCCAGTCATTCCTTCTGCTTTGCAAGAAATGCTCCTCCTCCTTCTAGTTTCCCGCCTTTCCGCCTACCTGCTCCTTCCTGTTGCAAACTGGCCTGAAGACCTCCCAGCCCTCTGCTGCTGAACTTTGTGGTGCCCAGCACGTTTTACTGTGTACAATGAGAAAACGTGCTATTTCTCACATAGATAAAACATAACATGTTTTTATGCTTCTGGCATCATACTTGGTCTATAAATGTATTAGCACAGAAATATGTTCCTTGAATTGTATAATATAAATAATTGCACTTATCTGAACTGCACTTATCTGAGAGAGTTTGCCCTGTTTCTTTGTTTACTATTTTAAAAATTACATAGTATCTTGTTACCCTCTGAATTACTATTAAGGTTTAAGCTATGTGTAAATACTAAATTAGCTCTTGAATGATGAACAATTGGGGTTGGTTTGGGATCACAGAACAGATGGTAGATTTGCATTTCTATTTCTCTGGCTGATCTGATATTCGTCTGTTTTGTTTCAGAGATAGCTCATGCTCCAAAGCTTGTCTTCAACTGACTTGCCTAAGAATCAAGAAATGTGTCTAGAGCTTTGGAGACAAAGAAGGCCTACATGTAGCGCAGATTCTTGAAAACAAGATGATATCTGTTAACGTGTTTACAGCCTAAGAGGTCCAGGCCATCTCTACGTACATCTGTGGTTTTACAACTTCCTCTTAATTCAAGACCACAGTATAACAGTGTACACATGAGCAGCCCTGATGCCTGCTGGAGAATCATTTTTGAAAAACTACAAATACAGCCACGAGACAGCTGCAGTGGACAAGTTTGAGTGTGTTGATGGCATGAGGCACACTGACCTTAGACCCATTGTGAAGCACCAACAAAGAGCCATCTGCACAGCAACCAAAGCTGAGATGAGGGACTCGCACACAGGGGGATTGAGGAGGGGGAGGGACACAGGGACCTGGAGAGTATAAAAAAAAGAAAACAAATCAGTGATAAAGAAACATTTGAATGGGACTTGATCAGGTGGATCATGTCTGAAACATCAAAGCAGTTGGTTATAATATCTCAGAGGTTTGTACAGAAAGAAAACAGGAAGCTGCACAACATATTAGCCCAGAGAGTGTATGGATCTCTCCACTGCTGGTAAAGTGGAAGACAAGAGCTGCTGGCCTAATCACTCAAGAGCACATTTCCTGCCTCTTGCATGATGAGATGAAGTCAACTGAAGCCGTTCAAGGCTAATATTTAACCCAATCCTTGATCGCAAACAGGGTGGGTATCTCATTCATTCTGCCTGCAGAAACATAGTTTCCTTGTCTCGGAATTGATCTGAATTGTAATTATATATTTTATAATAGGTTCATATTTTGCATGTAAATAGGTTTCATAGTGCAACCAAAATATAGTTTTTCTTACAAATGGGGTGCATTTCAAAATGGTGAAAACAAAGACAAAATGGTGTCAGGGGCATCTGTAAAAATCACAAATGTTTCACAGGTAAGACATGAGAGTCAGGATTGCTTGGCAACAGCAGTAAAAAAAAAATAATCTTGCAGCCTGTGTGGTAACGGAGAAACTGACCTTGCTGCCACCTAGTGGTGCTCTGCTAGTACATGCTGGGGATCAACCGGCACTAAAAATAAGAATGATCAAAAAAGACCTTCTCTAAAGCAATATATGTGCAGCAAGATGAAATAACCACAATTACCTGTAAGGTGTAAACCCATAATTGAAGGACTTCTTCAAAAAAGTGATATCCTCTTTCCTTAACAGTGTTCGAAAATATGTTCAGTAATTTGATTGGCTAGAAAATGCACCAGCTCTCATGTTGCTAAGCAACATTCATGGAAGGGTTGGATGTGGGTGGGAGAGTTTGGGGGGAGGGGGGTAATGTGTTCGTCTAGGGGAGGGAGCATTGTGGGTGCAGGCAGACTGACTGGGGAAATACCTGGCAAAATTCCCAGATAAACAAAAAAGAGAGAAATCCATGCTGCATCCAGATAACAGTTTAGTCTGAGATAAAGGGAAGAAGGCATTTTATAAGTGCTAACACAGTTTGTTCCCAAAGCAGAACAAGACTGCATAGGGACAGGAAGTGGAGAGCATTTAACTGAAAACTTTGCCTAAGTGAGATGAAAGTTGACAAGAACTTTACAATACATAATAAATGGTTACTGGCTTGAGACAAAATGAGACTCCAGCATTAGTTTTTAAGAGAACCACGATTGGCATAACAGAATATGGGCCGTTGCAGTCAATAAGGTGTAACAGTTTAACAAGGAACCGATGAATAGGCTACAGACAAGCATGTAGTTCCCAGGTGAATGTGGAGAAATGCTACCTGTGCTTGCATGTTTTTGTCCGTGCGGTTTGGTGTGTCAGAATGAGTTGAATTAAATGCAACAATCGCACCAGCCTGCAACATGTATACAATCAGAATCAGATTTATTGCCAAGCAAGTTTGCACCTGCAAGGAATTTGCCGTGGTGTATTAGGTGCATACAGCAAACAATAAACATATTAAAAAGGTAATAAACAAAACAAAGTACTGCTACAGTCAAGGACATAAATACAGAATACATATACAGCATTACAAAAAAAAAATATATGTAAAAAGACACTGAATGGAAAGAATGATAAGGACTAAAATGGCAAGAGATTATGAGTTGCGATGCAGAAGGTGCAATAGAGAATGGGGAAACTGTTAGGCTTAAGGAAGGAAAAAAGGTGGAAATGTGCTTATATGGCCAGGGAAGGGTAGGCTACACAGCCTGGCTGCAGTTGCTGGTAGGTACAGCCAGCAGAAGGTGGGCCTTGGAAATGGCTGATGCAGGCAGTCTCTACAGGCAATGAGGACTCTTTGTCAGGAATAGGAAATGAGGTTTCTGTTGTGATTCAAAGGAAGGTTTCTATGGCAATGTAGAGAGCCGTGTGCACAGAGAACTTGTTGGGAGTGGAGGGGGCTAAGTGAGAGTAGAATTTCAAAGAAAGCAGCCTCCTCTATCTCATCTCCCAGCACCGCCACCCCTCTGCCTTTCCACAGCACCCTTTTATCTCTCATAATCTGTTTTCATAGCCACACAGTTACGACTGCAAGGGAGATTATCCTGAGCAAACCGAAGTCATTGGTCGATCAGTCACAAATGTTTACAAAGTATCAGTTTCACTTCCCGAAATCGCTGCTGTCAAAACCTCACTGGAAAAAACTTGAACAGATAAGCTAATTAAAACCACACAACTCAAGCTAGATAATCAACATAATAACATATATGTTTCTTTCTTGTTTAGACAGGTACACTTGTGTCAAATCATCCCCTTTCCTTGTACAGCCCATGATAAAAAAAAAGTATGATGGCATTAGTTTGACCTTAAAAACCTAAATATAGTAACACCCTTTGTTAATTGTTTCACTGTAAAAATATATTTCTTAAAATACGTTCCCATCCCGATGTTCTCTTTCGTACTGAGGAAGTTGCTCACTGCAGCAGTGACTGTCATCTTTGCCCCAACACAGGCTCGCCCCAGGATGTTTGGATTAAGTGAAATTTGAAACTCCTGAAGATCAAAGTGAAGTTTTTTTTTTTTTATCCTTGCACATTTCAAGCCACACTGAAAATTAAAGATACAGATGCTCTTATTACTGGTACACATGAAAATAATATGATATGCCTACACTCCAAATAGGTAACTGACATTAATAGGGTAATCATTATAGTGCATATAAACAGAAGAGAACTATTTAATACATTTAATTTAAATGTAATGGTAAGGTCACAGATTATTTAAATAATAACACTGATTTTATCACGGAGAATCTGAATAAATGAGTGTGATCTGCCAAAATACATCCGAGAAAAATCATTATTAGTCCACCAAAAAAAAAAAAATTGTTCTAAATCAGTGTGTTCAGTGAAGCGCTAAAAACTCCTCACCTCCTTTTTGGAAACACAGACTCAAGGTCTCAGCATGCCAATTAGAATTACAAAAGGTTCTGCTGCCCCCAACCTTTTCGTTTGAGCATAGCAGCAAGTACCATGTAATGAAACGCTGCCAGTGCGGGAGGGCTCTACTGCAACCAGATTGTATAGTCAAAGCCAGATGGCAAGTCACACATCAAAAGGACAGCTGGTTACCAGAATTTGAAAAGGCATCTTTATAGCTCCAAACCTAATTAGTTCCTACTAAACAAATCATAGCAAGATACAGGCTTTGAACAGGCCATGCCAATAATTCACCATAAAAGGTGACATACACATAACATAATTAAGCTTTAAATGTTTATATGTGCAAGCTATATTGATCTATACTGCCCTACAAAGGCAAAAGACCATAACTCGCTAGAGTGTGGAACTGAGAAGAATGAGCTCAAATTTGACTTTTAGACTTTTGACCTCTAGTTTTAAGTTACTGTACTCTGCCTTTGTATTGTTTGCAAAAAGTTAGAGGTCACACCAAGGCAAAAGGCAATAACTTCCACATTATCAATATTTGGTTGCTGATCACCATTTACAAAATCATTATAGTAACACCTGTATAAATTGTAGTGATCATGGCATATATTTTTGATGATTTACAATTACTTATAGCCATCTACTTATTGCGATCCTGTACCCTGACTCAATTTGAGCGTTCCAAAACAAAGACAAAGAGCGGTAACTGGTGTTATGGTGTTCTGCCTTGGTTTCTCCTGGGCTTTTGGAAGTTACTGTTAAAGGAACACGCCGACTTATTGGGACTTTAGCTTATTCACTGTATCCCCCAGAGTTAGATAAGTCCATACATACCCTTCTCATCTCCGTGCGTGTCGTAACTCTGGCTGGCGCACCCACCGCTTGCCTAGTTTAGCACAGATCCTGGAGGTAACCGGCTCCAACTAGCCTAATTCTCCCAATAAGTGACAAAATAACGCCAACATTTTCCTATTTACATGTTGTGATTTGTATAGTCAAATAACAAGGTCACATGAGACACAGCCATCTTCTAACCGTATACAAACTGGGAACTATATTGTCAGAAGGCGAAGCACTGCAACTTCTTCTACTTGGGCAGAGTGATTTGCTCGCAGCACACGAGAAGCCCCGTGGTGAGGAGCAGAGAGTAACAACGGTGTTTTTCAGGTGTTGCGCTAATCACTCCGCCCAAGTAGATGTGCTTCGCCTTCTGAGAATATAGTTCCCAGTTTATATACTGTTAGAATATGGCTGTGTCTCATGTGACCTTGTTATTTGTACACGCTGTGACTATACAAATCACAACATGTAAATAGGAAAATGTTGGCGTTATTTTGTCACTTATAGGGAGTCTATGTATGGACTTATCTAACTCTGGGGGATACAGTGAATAAGCTAAAGTCCCAATAAGTCGGCGTGTTCCTTTAAGACAAACCTTTATTACAAAAAACAACTAAATTGACTCAAGATACTTATCCACATGATAAAGGATGTCTTGAATGTCCCAAAAATATCATTAACTCATGTTCAACCAAAAACGAAGTTACTGCCTTTAGTCTGGCTCAACGGATGTTCTTTGCTGAAATAAAGCCTGATGTCCCTCCCGTCTTGCTATATCCGCTATCGGGGCTTAGTGCTGCCCAAGACTTGTTGTGATTGGTTTAAAGAAATAAAAAATAAGCCAAAGCGTTTTTTCCTCCTAACCCAGAATAGATAGGCAGTGTAGCCAGACCATACTACGCTGAGGAGATAGATCTAGCAATGCGAGACTATATTACGGTAAACAATGAAAGCCAGCCCTTCGACTCATTTTAAATCTGTGCACATTAACTACACTGATCATGTCAATGTGTCAGATTAGTGCGTCTTCCAGGGAGCGTCGTCTGCCATCAAACTGCTGACTGGTCTTTGAGGCTTTGGTTGCTGACTGCCGGACTGAACTCTCTCTCTTCAAAACCTATAAATCAGATCCAGAAATATGAACAAAGTACTTTAAAAAAAATTGATCATGACATAAAGCATAAATAATTACTTAAGTGTAGGATTAGCACTTTATATTGCACTGACCCCTTGTATAATTCTTTTGCGAAGTTCCCACTGTGAAAGGGGTCGTTCTTCCTCATCAGTGACAGGAGACTCTTCTGCATCATACTCCACACTGAGGAGTTCAACCAACACAGATACACTCATCAACCTGATGTTCAGAGTGTTTAAATGTATAGCTTTACTAATTATAAACAAATGGGGATAAAAAGAACAGATAAAAGGCCGACCTGTTGAATGCAGGTTGGATATTAACAGTCTGCTGAAGCAGTTCTGGATTTTGACCCAAAAGAAATTTGGCCAGGTCTTTTGGATTGTAGTCTTTTTCCAGATCCTTACAAATACAGAGGCACATTATATTACAGGGCAGAAATAAAACAAAGTACTGTCTATACAACAGGAATGTATGTAAGAAAAGGTAAGACAGAACCGCAGGCTAAAAGGTTACTTTAGAGTTGAAGAAAGCTTGAACGGTGAGCAGCTCGTTGGTCTTCTGTTCCACCAGACCCAGGTAGGACATGATGTTATTCTCACTGATCCCTGTAGAGGAGCCCAGTAGATCCTCTATCACTGAGCGGTCACACTCCATTTTAGAGAAGATGCTGTTCACTCCTGTGAGATGGAAGAAACTAAAGTCAGAAGTAGCTGCTTTTTTTTCATTTCTTTTTAAGCTTTTTGTTGTTGCGTGTATGCTTGTATTTAAGAATAATCTGTATTTGATAGGTCTTTAATTTCCTGATGATTTCATGGAACATTTCTGGGAAAAATAATCTAATTTGATACTAACTTCAGGGGGAAATTAAACCCATGTAAATATTCACTGATTATCCATTTACTATTGTGTATTGAACTGTATGCTTTTCTGTCGACAAATCTGAATTTTTTTTCATGTTCATATGAAATGCTGAAGTGCACTGACTAAAAGACTACAGGTTACATTACCTATTTATTGGAATCAATTAATTGAAATTATACTAATTGAATAATGTGTCTATTACCCCTTCAATTACTAATTATAAAACGTATTATAAAATTAGTAGGTAATTTCAGACCGGTAAAATAATTAGTTGCAAACCTATATTTATCTCGTCCAGGATTTTGCTCATGATGCTGGCCTGGTTTTCATAGTCCTCAGCTTGAGACTGGGTTTCCTTTTGTTGTTCATCAATGTCTCTCAGCAGAGAGCGATGATCTTGCTCCTGTTGCAAACCTGCTACTCGAAACTGCTCAGTCTCTGCTTGTATCTGCAGATGCACACATTTTAGCACAGACGTTTAAATATACAGATAAGTCATATGAAGCAACACAATTTTTCCTCCTTGAATACTACATGTTCCCTTTCATACTACTAACTGCTGTCAGAAATGACCTATATCTCTTTACCTTTTCATTTAATTTCCTTGAACTTACTAGAATTTGGTAAGAACTCTACGACCCTGGACTTTGAAGTCCATAATACTGGTTGCTTGTAATCTTTGTGAACAAGGAATTAAGTGTATCTGTTCTATTGTTGTACTGAATAGGAGTATAAGCAAATTTTGTAAAGGTAAAAATGAAAGAAATTAATGACGAGTAAATAGAGAACACATACTCACCTGGCTGATTTGATCTCCCAGTGCTTCAGCCTCATTGTTTTGCTCATTTACAAAGTTGAAAAGTGCAAAGTTCCGGTCTTCAACTACACAGCGAAACAGCATTACAGCAGTCAGATACATTGACATATTCTGAACTGAGACTGATTATTCTTATTATTAGTGTTCCTCCAAAGGTAGAGAACTTTTTTTCTCAAAGGAAATAGATGGCTGTAATTATGGTGCCATTGTCTATAACAACAACAACTACAATAAACAGAAATAACATGTTATCACAGGTCCTGATAAGACTGTAAAATGGGTTGTCTTTGTGTATGAATGAGTCTAAAATAGTCAGGTTGTGTTGGTAAGACTTACCCTGGATGAACCGGGTGACCAGCATGTCCAGGTTGTCCTCCCCTGTCACAGTCTGGATCCTCTGGAACACCTCCTCTAGAGCGTCCAGCGACTCTTCCCCCGAGTCCATCCTCCTCTGCTCCTTCAGCTCTGACACTGGAACAAACAAGAACTATTACCATCCACATCAGTATCATCAGAACTGCATAATAGTCAGTGCCAGCAATATTATTATCATTTAATACTATACAGTACATGATGTTAACACAGACATTTTTCTTATTCACCTATTCCTCCTTTGACAAACTTAAATCAGCAATGCCAAATCTGTACATCACAATATTCTACTGTAGTAACTTACATTGATTTCTTTTTTGTATCAGTGCTGCTACTAGTGGCTGAAACAAGATAACAAACACTGTGAAAAGGATCCTATTATTTCTATTACAGTGTTCAAGGACTCACTGGCAGGAGTGACTGTACTGTTTCACTGGTGTTGGTTTCCAAACCTACAAGAATGCTTTTTTGTTTTTTTGTGTTATTGATTTAATCTGTGGTAGTACAACATTTACTCTGGCTTCTGTCTGCGTGTAAGTTATGTTTTCCTCACTGAAAAGGAAGATAATAACCACCAATAAAAAGAACAGATAAACAATGTGACTAATACATCTGTGGACACTTGAGCATAAACTGAAATTCATAGTAACGCGTTAGTTTTGACATCTAACTTTAATTAAAAGATAAACCCTTATATGACATAATCCCGTAAAACCATTCTCAATGTGGCTACAGTAGGCTTTTCCATCGTCTTAAAATCATTTTATAAAGGACCTTATATTTGTGCTACATGAAGATCAGATAAGATTGTGCTCATAGGATATATTGTAATAGATTGTGCAGGGATTCCTAAATGCATCCATAAAGCACAAGCTAATATTTGGTGAGATTCCCCACCGAATAAACATTAAATAATCACTACCAGCTTTATCACTGTCGCTAACACTTTCTCCATTATCATAATAATCAATCAATGGCTGTGTCTTACGCTGTCTATGTCCCATATCATGGCCATCATCCTGCCCGCTCCTCTCCCTGCACTTGGTGGTCATAAACTCTTTCAGGATGCACTCATGTGCAATAACCCTCTCCAGTTCCTTCATCTCAGTGTTGTACTGGGCAAGGTCCTTCACTGCCTTCTCCCTCATCATGGTCATCTTGGACTGAGCCTCCACCCTAAAGTAGAAGGGTTTATAAATAACATATTCAACAACCAAGAGCATGTCATGCATTTTTTTTCTGTCTCAAATCTGACCTGGCATCGTAGGCAGCAGTGGACATGTTGACAATTTCCCCGATCTTCTTGCGCATATCTTGCAGTTCCTACAACACACAAAAATCAGTGCAGAGACGTGTTAAAAACCAGTGTTAAAAATTGTCTCTGAATCCCTTATGGTGTGACCTCTGACCTTGTCCAACCTGTTGTGTAGTTGCTGGAAACGAACACGCTCAATATGAAGAGTCTGCAACTCCTCTCTCAGGTGGCTGTTTTTGGTCAGCTGCTCATTGAAACGAGTCAAAGACTGGACAGGACACATAGCACATGCAAACTTTAAAATAATACAATATAATATAAAAATATGTGAAGATATGCACTTGAAAAACAGACAAAGAACAACAATACAACTTCTACATATAATATTAAGGGATCTGTCTGTTTTCTAGGTATTTTGTGGTAATAACTTGCATGACTCACTCTGTCCAGTTTGTATTCCAAAGTGCGTATGGCCTTCTGAGTTTTCCGTACCTCAGACTTTTGTGTATCACCAGAACTGACCTTGCCTTTTCTCAGCTCTGTCATCTTCATTTCCATGTTTACAATCTGCCCACATTACAGATACATGAACAAATATCAGTAAACATTTAATTAATAGTATCATATATTGTGAAAAGGACTTTATTCACCTCTTTCTCTAGCTCTTTTTGATACTGCTTCTCTTTAACCAGCTCTTCCTCTAGCATGTCTCTCTGCTCCAGCAGAGCACGAAGACTCTGGGTGTCCTCACCGTCCTGCTGTTGGCGTGACAAGCTCTTAAATGCACCAAGGTTTCGATGCAGCTCCTCCTGCTCCTTCAGCAGCTTCTCTATCTCCTGCCTTCATCCACATTATAAAAACAACCAATCAGGCACACAAACACACACACACACACGCACACACACACGGTTGACAATGTGATGTGTGTGTAGTGGTTATTCACTGTTGTTTGCGGATCTGCTCCCGGGCCTGAATGTTGTAGGCCTGCCGATCTCCTTCCATGATCCTGAACTGTCTCTGCAGTTTGGCTATCTCTGATTCTGCTTAAAAAAAACACATCGATTTTGCAATTGTCAAAATAACATTACTCAACATCTACTAGTTAATAATAGCAACATAACCAACATTACCTGTACCATCAATATCCATCTCACTGCTGTCTGAGCGGGCACTTGTGGCCGATCTACCTCGAGGCATTGTTACACTCTGGATAAAAAATAAAAAGGTAAAGTGACGCTGTTTACAAAAAATATTGAACTTTTACTCATTGTCTTCTCACCATTAAGTTGAATCAAACCTAGTCTCATATTTAGCTTTCAAACCTAGATTTAAAGCTGAATATATATGAGACTAAATAAGTTAGAAAAGAAGTGACTGCCTGGAAGCAGCATTTGATTGGCATTGATCTTGTCTGCATATTATATCACTAGAGTAAGACTTACATGAGGGGGAAATTACATTGTCTTACTTTTTGCCTAAATTATTTACTTGAAAAATACATTTAAAAGGATATAGTTTTTTGTTATTTGATGAATGCATGAAATTGCATCTTATAGAAAAATAATTTTACATTGAACAATACACATTTATTTTCACCTTTAGTGTGTAGTGCTGCAGATTGCTGTAGGCCTATACAGTTTTTCATATATAGGACAGGCCATCAAATCTAACATAACTAGCAAAAAACTTGCAATTAGTTAGCTTGTTTATAGTTAAGCATCGATAAAGGTGCCAGCTGTTAAGGACAAATAAGAATTTATATCGCAAGTTTGAAAAGTAAAGTTCTTACCTCCTGGGACACAGCAGACTCACAGTCGTCTGAGTTGTTAGCAACCGTTGTTAAGTGCCCTGCGACTACCGTTTCCCAATGTAATACTGTCTATGTGTAATACACACATGGCATTTCCTAGGAAGGCGAAGCAATGTCCCGCCCTACTCTGCCTTACTCTGCCTCTGATTGGCTTACATATTATTACCCTAACCAATTTCACTCCTCATGCCTAAACCTAACCAAATATTCTCTATTAGGCCTACTAATAAACCGCCTGTGACCCTTGAATGTAATAAGAGAACGAATTCAACTAACGAAGGCAACAAGTAGCCTACTTAGAGGCAGAGTAGGGCGGAACATTCCTTCGCCATCCTAGGAAAACGCAAATTCGCGACCCTACAAGGCTACATCATGATGCACTCAATGATGTTTACGGCCAGTATTAGTCCAGTAGACTACATCAGAGATCTTTAACAGGGGGCCCGGGACCCCTCGGAGTTACTGCAGGGGGGGGGCACCAAATTCTTGTTTTTTTTGTTTTTTTAAAGTAAAAAAATAAATTTCAAAACAATGTCTTAACGTCAATCCAACATAGCTTATTATTAGCAAATCAGCCTATTTGTAAAAAAAACCCAACCCATTGATGGTAGGCTTACTTGCCTATTTTAATAGCTTAGTATGCTATGCACTAAAAATGTATGTATAAAGGCTTTAGGACACCAACACGTTATTGTAGGCCCAGTTTAGTATGCAATTTAATTTTATACAATATATGAAGTAGGGGGTCCCTGATCTGTCTCTCTCAGTTAAGGGGTCCTTTAGTCCTTGGCTTAAGACCCCTGCAGTAGCCTACACACACACACAACATTTGAGGAGGAGCTGCCGTACAGGACTGAAGCTCTGTGGACAAAGGTGAGCTGATCAGCTTAAGTGGAAAGTTTCCCTACTTCTTACTTCTAAGTTATTCCACTTAGAGTGGTTAAGTACCCAGATCTTTTTTTAGTAGCAACAAAGATTCTCCTACGGTTCTAAACCGTTTCTGGTAGCAATACCACAGTGCAGAAATGTTATGAGTAAAAGTCATTCATTTAAAAATGTACTTAAGTAAAAGTACCAAAAGTATAAGAATCAAAAAAGTACTCATTTTGCAGAATAGCCCATTTCTGAATAATATTTATTTTATTTTTGGATTATGATATTGTTGCATTGATGTGTACACATCACTTTAATATTGCAGCTAAAAAATGTGGGGGTAATTTGAATTGATATCTGATTGATATGTTGCTTTAGTCTACTGCTAGCTTAAGAATTTTCCCAGTGGGGATCAATACATTCCTATTGTTGATAGCATAATGTATTTGTTTCATAACTAGTAACTAAAGTTACCAAATAAATGTAGTGTGTCACAGTTTGTAGAAAGCTGGTTTGGATCCAAATGCAAGTGACCAAGCAGGCAGGTTGACAGAACAACAGGTGAGCTTTAATAACATAAAGCTGAATCCAAAAATACTAAACACTGCATATTGCATTAAAGGTCAACTTATTATAGCCTAATGTAAAATATGTTTCATAGCCTATACTGTAGGCCTAAACTAGTTTAATACATGAAATTCACAAACACTCTTTATTAAGCATGCAAATGTACATTTTACAAAATATGAATATGAGATTTTATTCAAAAAACTGCACTTTAGTCTACTTCCCTGTCTCTGTCTGTGGCTGAGGTTCCTCCTGAGCTTGTGTTAGTGGGACACCCTCTAGGAAGGTACAAAAGTGCTCTGCTGTATTGAGCTCAGGTTTTCTCAACAGCAGGTAGCATTTTGGGAAGAAGTAGGCTGCCACCAGTCCTAAGTTGCTTGCCAGGGTGAAAGAAACATGGACAATAGACCTGTCCTTGGGACTCAAGCCTATGTAGATCGGAATAAAGGTCACCCAAATCACACAGTAGATCAAGGTGGAAAAGGTGATGTCCCTGGCAAGGTTATACTGATGAGGAGGCTGTGCTGCCATGAAGGTACACATGAATGATATAAGGGCCATTACACCGTTGAAACCTTGTATTAAGGCAAATCCATGCAAGGGTTCCATTGGACATGCCAGAAATGCGCTCAGAAAGTCTATTTTCATTTTTGACACATATTCAGACAGCGAAGGCCCTTCCTGCACAAACCAGACACAGAGACCAGCCTGTACAGCACAGCAGACCAGCACAAACAGCCAGCTTCCAGGGCCTCTTAGTATATGGAGGTGAGAGGCGGCCGTCTTTGGGACCTCTGTCAGGTAGAGTATCTGTTTAAAAAGAGGGGATTGCAGCCTGATTACAATGTGCACTCTTTATTTTGTCCTCCAGTACAGTGATGTATTTTAATGTATTGTCATTCCTCACCTGTAGTGAGATGGACATTATAATGGAGATGGCCACTGTTTGGAAAATGGAGGTGAGGGGCAGCTGAAGATGACACACCATGTCCCCTGGCTGCCCCAGGAAGAGCAAAAGGCTGAGGCAAGCTCCCATCAGGCTAATCAGAGCCACAAAACTCAGGGCTCCCCCCGAGGCTGCTACCAATAGGGTCCCACGGTGTTTCAGGAACACAACACCCACTGACACCTGACATACCAGGAGCAGCACCCCAGCCAGCATCATTACCAGAGCCACGGACGTGTCCCAGGACAAAACGACAAAGGTGGGGTTGGTGCAATTAATTCCGCGGTCTACAGACCATTGACGTTCAGGGCACTCTTTGCACTGGATGTCCTCTATGAGTCAGAAAGCACAACAAGACATTTTTGATTGCAATGGTTTGATTGCATAACCATTAATGTCTTGCAGAGAGTTAGATGACAAGAGTAATACCACTGTCAGACAGGATAGTGATATAAAAAAAGCATATTTCCCATACATTACACTATATCTTTAAATAAGGATCAAATATTTGACAGATACCACATTACCCTCATTTGCCTGGTAAGTGCCTGCCAAACAGTCGATACAATCAAAACAGCAGGAATGGAAACCTTTGACTCTGCGGACCTGGCCTGGCCCACATGCTGCTGAACAGGTGGACTCAGGAACCTGCATTACAGTTAGGATTGTCATGGTAACAATTACAACATTTCAGAAACCCAAACTGGATTAACCACAAAGCTTTTAAAGTATACCTTTTTAAAAGTTTATATCACATTTCTAATAGATTGCTGAAATTACCTTTGCAGTGTGCCATTTGAAGAGGGTTTTGTTGATCGACAGTTGTTGATAAAAACTTCCAACTTCTAGGTACTTAAAACCAGAATCATTCCAGACCCACTCTATCACATTATAGCCAATGTTTGGGTTGCCATTTGTGTCAAACTGTAATCGCATGCCATTTATGTCTATAGAAGTTTTCTTTAAAACCTGCGACAGCTGCAAAAGAAGATGTTATTCATCAGTTGTCTTATTAGTCTCAATGTTGTTGAAAAAAGGAATTCTGAATTGTAAACACTTAAATATAGCAGACCGAAAAAATAAATCACCTTCCAGGGATAGATTTTGGTATCAGATCCCTGCATGCAGGCAGTTGAATTGCATCCCAGCAGGTTGTGCAGTGCCTGTGCAACACTGTAGATGGCAGCATACACACTGAAAGCGGTGCGCTTCACTGCATCGTTTGTTACCAAGGTAATATTAGCAGTTGACAAGTTCCAACACTGTGGGCAGGGATTGTCAGGATTGACCTTTGGTGTGGAGGGGGACATATTCGCCCTCTCCTCACTCATTTTGGTGAAGAGCTCCTGTGTGTATTGAGTGAGCAGATCCACGGTCTTTACCTTGTTTAAGAATCCAATGATTGTTCCGATTGATTGGATATTGGGGAGAAGAGCCACTTGATCATTAAGGACCCAACTTGTGCTGGCAATCCACACAGCCGTTACATTTCTCCTGATGACCTGGAGTAGATTGGATTGGATCATTGATACTGAATTGAATATAATCTATCCACCAATAATTTGTATTAATAACATGGTTCACTAACCTCTTTAATAAATGCCATAGCTGGCTCTGCAAGAGAAAAGACTACTACCACTCCGACTTTGGTTGCTTGGATATTGTCGATGATGGTATTGATCGCTGATTTAGGGTCAGTGTAGACTGGAATCAGCCCCTGATAGGCCACACAAATAGACATATTTTCTGCTATTTTGGAGAATTCCTGCACACCTTGTTGTCCATACTCCTCTTCACTGCCAACCAATGCCACCCAGTTCCAGCTAAACTCCTTCAGCAGAAGCGCCATGACTTCCACTTGCCATTTGTCGCTGGGCACCGTACGGAAGAATGACGGATAGAGAAGCTTGTCACTGAATTTGTCACTGGTGGCACCAAAACTAACCTGAAGTGAGAAAAGTCATAATATACCACTTTTGAATTTTACCACACTGATGTTTCCCAGCAATGCTCCATTATTTACACATAAAGCCTAATAAAAACTGAGGTTGTAGGATAATTTGCAGTGCAAGCGGGCAGTGTTTTTTTATGTCACTAATCTGTTAAAATTAAAAATCAAAACAATTAATGATTGACAATGATGAATGAACAAATGAATATTTTTCTGTACTACATCTTGCTTTGTAGGACAGCGAGTATTCATCTTGTTCTAACAATTTAAGGCTCACTTCCATCTGAGATAAAATAATCAACTTCTTGTGGAACACTGTAGAGGCGACTTTTAAGATTTACTTTTAACATTGGGAATACTTTTTGAGGAAATGTCTATTCAGCCCAGGAAGTAAATGTATGCGGACATATGACTAGACATATTTGTAACCAAACCTGTGGCATCAGAAAGAATCCCAGGAGTTTTCCTATGACCGACACCATTTCCGAGGTTAAAGGACCAATCACTGCCGATATGCTGGTCTCATAGTCGGTGTAATTACACTCCACAGATAGCACTTTGGTAGATTTTGCAGTGAGGAACGAGATGGTGGGCTTTACGATGAGGGCAGATTGTAGGCATGTGTCATAGATTTCATAACCCAAATTAATGCCAGGGAGCAGAATTTGGTTTGCGTTGATTTCATCCACTGCATATTTCATTACTAGAGCGAGGCCCAGTCCATACTCATTTAAACTGTGGAACCACAGGCAGAAAAAAACAATGTAGAAGCCTTGTTAGTCAGGTTACTCATACATATTGGTTCAGAAACTCAATTAATAGGGTCATTATTCCTCAAAGATGCTATTTTACACAACCTGTTACCTTTTACAGCTGATGTCGTTAGGCTCCATCCTCTGGCTGAGGTTACTGGAGAGTTGGTTGATGGGAAAGAGCCCTCCGAGCATAATGTCCCCAGGCAAACTAAAGAGATTGGTAGAAATGTTGTTGAACCATTCAGGTGGACTCGCACTGCAGCTCAGTCTGAACGCCCAGCACAAAACCAGCAGAGTGAAAGGAGCAGCCATGATACAGATAAGCCGGAGACTGACACTCAAGTAACGAGAACAGCGTGCCTATGTGTCACTACATCAGTTGTTGTATGCAAACTCACCTAAAACCCCCAAAGCAGAATTGGTTCGATTGGCCCCTCCCCAAGTTGCGACACATTATGTGAAATGGTCCTTATAATATTCAACCACATTTACATTTGTGGTATAAATGGACATGAAATGAAAGATCAGCATCCCTCAACTTTTATAATAAAGATATTTTGTGTATTATTGTTTTCGGGAAAAACAATAGCTAGTAGTAGATAGTAGTATTAATTACACTATTATTGTGATTTTGTCTAGATTGATTGAACCTGAGGTCTGAAGGAACTGTGAATGGTGGCATCTTGTTTAATGGCATTATTGTTTGTCTAATTTGTAAGGCACTTGTAAGAGTTAAACACACTTTGCACCTTGTGTGTGTATGTACATCTGTGTGTGTCGTGCAAGTGGTGTTAATCGTTCCGGAGCATTTTCCTGACATTTGCTTGTGGTTTGCTCTTTGACTCTCTTTGGTGTAACTATCTTTCAGACACACTGAGTGCAGTAAATTCCTTTTCGCCTACTTACCCTGATTTGTTATTACAGCAAAACCTCACATTTATCACTTTGCAAATGTTACTTTTTGTGGGTGGCTTATCATGTATTCTTAGGGGAAATATATACTACAGTAAGCCTGTCACTGCAAGTGTGCTGTTATGAAAACCAGGAATGAGCATTAATATTGATACTGCTAACCCTCATAATAAGATATATGTTAAGATCTTTTGTATTTAATGTTTTTATTTTGTTGCTGTCATGTTTTGCATTCACCGCAGTGTTGCTTTTGCATGTACATTTGCATGCAACACTGGATGTTTGTCATCCATACAAGGACATTGACATGGACATTTCCTCCCAAGATATTTGCATAAACCTACAGTAGATATGTGCTCTTTTAACTGGTCCTTTACAACAACAATATTGAACAAGCCATAATATTTTAGTTAATAACTTTCATTGTTATGCATGTCATTCTTGCTGTTACAAGTTCAGGCTACTTGCTTTTAGAGCTGTTGGTCACATAACTTTGAAAACCACATAGCTTCTTTGTTTAAATGTGTTTTTAGCCTGTAAAGCACTTTAAACTACTATTTGTATGAAACAATGCTATACATACAGTATAATCGAAAGGGGACAATACCTAAGCTTGAGTGAAGGCAGAGAGTCACAGCCTCCTGTACGCCTGACATGCAATTGTTTGGGTTGTGGGAGTAAATTGGATCCAGATGAAACCAATGTGAATTTAGGGGAACATGAAAGCACTGGTTGGAAAGCAATTAAAGTGACAGTGCTATACACTATTCTGCCTTGTAAAGAACTTTCTTATTGAGTTGCCCTGTGGTGAAATAAGAACAAATGTGAGACACTTGAGTTATAAAAACTAATAATAATAATAATAATAATAATAATAATAATAATATTTTGCATAAATGTTTCCTAATTATAATTAGGTTCTTCTGATTTAATGATCACCATTAACATCAACTCAGCTTGCTCCTGTTTTAGTCATCTAAATGATAAAATGTATTGCCAAGAAATGTTTCCACTGCCATTATTACTTTTCCACATTTGAAGCAAATATTTTTAACATAATGCTTCTTAGAGCCTGTCAAATGACAAAAATGTTTTTTGTTAGAAAAGTTTTTTTAAAGGTCCCATGACATGGTGCTCTTTGGATGCTTTTATATAGACCTTAGTGGTGCCCTAATACTGTATCTGAAGTTTCAAATTCAGCCTTGGTGCAGAATTACAGCCACTAGGGTCAGTCCCACAATGAACTTTCCTTAGTATGTGCCATTTCTGTGTCTGTAGATAGAGCTCAACAGATCCGCCCACAGCGGGTTCTGGAAGTAAAAATACAATGCAATTTCTCCATTGACATAATTGTTGTAAAAGTTTGCTGCTGAAAAGAGAGAGCTGTAGCTTAGCTCCAAGATGGCTGACACTCGACTAGCTTCGGCTCGCTTCGGGTAAAGACGACAGTCCAATCCCCTATGGGCGGGTTGAAAACATGCAGAACTAGCTGGCTGTGGTCCACAGACTCTGGGCAAGAAGGCCTCCGATGACGCTAAATGACGATTTTGCGTAATTTGAGGCTTTTTTCTATACCCACAATACAGAGAAATCTAGTCTCACGGGGACATGAGGGAGGGAAGCACGGTCATTCGAAAATACTACCAGGTTTCTACTGATACAAAGCTTAATGCTAATTGGTGAAGTATCCCTTTAATTGCAGCACAGATTAACTGACGGAACAAGATGTGGAAAGTAAAAACTGAAACAAATGGGAGACTGCTTAATAGTATTATACTACAAGGAAGAGTTAGGTTTTATCAGTCAAGTTCTTGAGTATTTCTCTTTGACGTCAACATAGTCACTTACAAAGTTCCAAACAAAGTCAATAGAGGGAGTGTTTTTTTTTTTTTGTAATTGCCTCACATGGGCAGAAGTATTCTTCTGTATCAGATGTGAATCTCATTTGATTAATAAGTTGAGAATAAGTAGCTAAACTGGGCAAAGAAAGATTTCATGTCACTCAATATTGAATGTCAAGTTCCCCCTTTATAGTTTTGCATTGAACAATACACATTTATCTTTAGTGTGCACTGCTGCAGGTTCTTGTAATTAAACGTTTCTGTACTTGCATTACATGCTCATGTACATTTATCTTTTGAGGTGAACAAAACTGATTTGAAGACATATCAGTTACAGGGACTGTTTGCTCAGGGACATAAAGGGAGTATTCTGTTGCCTATCATGTTAGTCATCTTGACGTAAGAAGACCTGTGATGACACTCAATGTTTTTTCTTTAGTACAGCCTGCCCTGTACAATCTGCTCGTTCAACCTACAGATCATTCTTGAACAACAAGCCGGCATTGAAGGTTTTGTCCTCTCTGTGAATAGTCACAATCACTTTATTTGCAGAAACATTTAAAAATGGTCACGTCTCTGACTGACTCACTGTTGCTGCTCTGTTCTTGTGTGCAGACAGTGGATTCAGATTGAAATCTTGTTCATGTTTGAGCAGATTTCTTTCTCAAGCATGAATTCACCTTTTGCCTCGTTGTGCGTCATAGCTACGGCAAACTTTCATTAATGATCTATGCCAGTGTCACACACAAACACATCTTTCTGTTTTGGTTCCAGATATCAGTGGCCTGACACATGTTTAATAGAAAATAACTGGCACATAGTGAATAACTAACATTATTGCCACTTGATGGTTATAAAAGTAACCTGCGTCTGGATTGTTCAGTAAATGCATGATAATAATATTGTGATTTAGAGCTAGATGTATAGTGTCTCCAGTATGAATGCTTGTTAAACCTCAGATTACAGGGTAATTAAAATAATGCCATGCAAATACTTTTGGTTTTATATGTTTTGTTATGTTGGTTGAAGATTCATTTCTGCATCAATCACAATACAATGGAGGTGAATGGAATTCTGTTTGTGGTAAATCAGCATTGAAAAATTACGACAGCAACCTATTTTTCAAACGTGATTTCCCAGTTACTCTTGAAAATCCACACATATTGCTGTCAAATGTTTTCACTCAAACCTACTGAAAGTAATACCTATAAAAACCATTTACAGAATGTATGTATAACCAAAATTGCCAAGTCTGCCATTGTGGAAGAGGGGTCTCTCCTCTTTTGCTCTTCCTGAGGATTTGTCCTTTTGCCCACTTAAGGTTTTTGTTTGGGGAGCTTTTACTCAGATTGTAAAGTCCTTTGAGGCTAATTTGTAATTTTGGCTATATAAATTAAACTATTACTTTCATTATCGATTTTCATTATCGACTTTCTTTATTAATTGATTAAAAGAATAGTACTCCCCCGATTTAGTGTTGCATTTCTATCATTCTTCCTTGTTAAAGTGTTAAATTTGGAATTGGAATTAATTTCTTCTCTGTAATTTTCACACTTTGCAAAGTCATCAAGTGGGCCTGATTCAACCCTTTGGCGGGCCTGTTCTGGCCCACGGCCGTATGTTGACACCCCTGGGTTAGAGGTCCGGTAAACTCACTTCTTTCTAACTCCACAACTACTAGATTTTTTTACATTTTCAAACTTCTAGTCTTAAGCCCTGACCGACGCTGACTGAAGTGACATTACTTTAGGTGATTCATCAGCTATCTCTGGAGCCACAAAAACCATGTATACAGTTGTACTCACCAAAACCTGAAAACCTGTTAGTAGTTTGGTCTGTAAAACATAAAAAAACTGCAAAAAAGTCCAAGGCATTATTATCTTGTTCAATCAACAATATCTTGTTTTGTGCAACCAAACCAATATATTTAGATAATTTACTATAAAAAGGTCAAGAAGAAGCAGCAAAGTCTTACATTTTAGAAACGTATCCATCAAATGTGGTGCTTTTTTTTCTTGAATACATTGATCCAATAAACATTCAGCTCTAAATAAAATTGACTTGATACCACTAGAGGTAAAAAAATATATATTTCCATAATTTGGGTGAACTGACCCTCTAAAAAGTGGTTGCCTCAATACAGCTCATAAGGCCACCACTCCCTGAGTGTGAAAATGTACATAGCTCAGCCACTAGATGTCAGATGTGTGTATTGTATTATCTTCACCTACTGGACTCACACAGTCTGCCTTGCATGTGGGGCTGTTAAAATCTGGCACTTTACTTGTACGTACAGATGTGGAACATTTATGATTTCTGATGAGCTGGAGGCCTAAGGTGAGAAAACTCGAGACGTATTGTGTTGCTGGTGATGTAAGTGAAGGTGGAGCTTCATTTAGCTGTGTGAGCAGCAGGTACATTGTGTAGGAAAGGGCTGTTTGAACAACAATCTGATAACAGAGGGAGTGAACCTGCATAAATACTAAAATGATTTTCTTGGTGCTACTATGTTTTGGTTTACTCAGAATTTGGAGACACATTGTCCTGGAAGCCTGAAACCATATTACCGTGTTTGTTAGTAGATTTCCGTGGGTTAACCTTATGACCTGCAAATGAGGGAACATTGTTGCACAACACCGCTCAGATGGAGAAAACATAGACGTTCTTTCCATCAAAGGAACACTGTACATGTGTTATGTGAAAAAATAGATACTCTCGCACGTAAGGGTGCTTTGTGCCTTTGTGCCAGTGATAATGTACTGTGGCTGGCAAACATAACATGCCACAAGTACTCCCTCTGTCAGTCCCAAATGGCTGTGACTGTTGCAAAACAGTCTGAGCTACATTCCCTCCCTGAGAGAGACTCAGGAATACCACCCTCTTTCCCTTGCTTCCTTTTGCCCTCCTTTCCGCCCACTACTCCCCCCTTTGCCTGCACAGTGGCCGGATCAGCCCGCTCTCTAATCTCTATCGCTGGCCTGAGAAACACTGGGCCTGTTGTTGACATGCTGGCCTCATACCCCACAGGGGCTGACAAATTATTAGCCAGCCTCTCTATGCAGAGTGAGGACAGCCAGCCAGCAAGCCTGTGCACCCAGAAAGCAGAATACTAAACTGTGCTGTTGGACATCTGTCTTGATCAGCTCTGTGGCAATAATGCTGGAGTTAACAGGGAACGACGAGATCCTGTTGTACAATGGCGGGGGCGGCTGGTCAGGGTTAAACCGGCTGTGATGATGCAACATTGCTCAGTTTACAACATCATGCAGAAAAGCTTGTGCGTGTTATCACAGCCTGAATATGTGTATTATGGAGGTGTTGTTACTGCACCATGAAGGGTTAAATAAAGGATTCATCCTCCCCCTTCCAGCAGTAAAACTTGTTCTTCTTCGTGTCTTTAGCCTATGTATGTATGTGTGTGTGTGTGTGTGTGTGTGGCTCACAAGTGTGTTGCAACTTGTATTTGTATAAACATGTGGAGGGATATATAAACAATGGGATACATTATTGTGCATTGTTTTATTGTACTTACAGTCAGTTGACTGTTGCCTTTGTTTCACATCTACTGATGCTTAACATTATCACACTTCCCTGTGAAGGTTAATCCATGGCTACAACATTTTACTACACAACAGTAAGAAAACTTTGATAAAATTCAACCAAAAGTGCCTACAAATTAACCAGCTATTTACTGTTTTGGCACTGTCCAAGGGCTGGAACAATGATGTTTGCACTCTGGGTTGACTAACTAAACCGGTGATTTAAAAAAAATCACTTTTTTTTTCAGTTCTGAAAAATATTTGCAGTTCAAATCAGGGACAAGAGTGTTTGGCTTCATCTCTGCCAGTCTGCTCTACTACTTACATAGCAGGGAATGACTGACTCACAGCAGCTCATGGGCTCGAAGCAGTAGGAATTTTATGAGCTTGTTAAATAATCAGAGTAAAGAAAAGTGTTTTACTTTGTTCTAGATGCTTGTGCTGTGTTATGAAATGAAAAGGGATTGGCTAACAGCTGACTTGCACAGTTGTCACGCAAAAAAGTTGAGTTCCTATTTTAAGTGTTGGAAATGTTGCATGATTTATTCAGACTGTGAGGGCAGAAAGTTAGAGGGGGGAGGAGTGAGCGACAGCATGGCCGAGGACCTTGAGTTTTTGACATCAGTGTAACGATTGATTTGATTATCTTTCAGTTTGTGCAAATGCAGTGTTTACAGATCCAGGTTGTCACAGCTGTGTAAAGTCTGGTGACATTATGGATCACTGAACTGGAGAGGAGTACAGTTCGTGTTGTACAACGAATGCCAGACATGCACAAAGTTGAATATATACACTTACTCCACACTGTATGTATGACTAGAAAAAGTAATTGCTCAGTTGTTGTCTTGCACATAGCATGAATGACACTGGAGTTATTTGGTCATCTGATAAGGAACATCATTGTGATCATAGTATACGAACATATTCAGATATCATTTTTCAGTGTTTAGAAAATGAAATTAACAATTTAAAAGTTTGATAATTGCATCAGCCAGGATGTGTGTAACTGATCCATGTTATTGAGGTTCTCTGTGGACTTCAAATGGACATGGGTCATGCAGCAGAAAGCTCTTAATATATGACTTTATATCTGTTCTTTGTGACTCATCCAGCGAGTTATCTGTGATCTCTGAGTTACTCTGCTCTCCTGCCGCAGTTTTGTACCTGCTGGAAATGCTGATGTGAGACATTTTCTGAAAAGGAAATAAAATTGAATCTGCACAGCAATTATATATTGAAAAGATGGTGGTGATACGGTGTTATACTGAGACTAAACATTTTCAAACACATTGAAGTGGACATAATCTATATATATATTCTGCTCTTGCTTTTACAGGTTAGTGTAGCAGATAGCTAACATCAGATCCTTGAAATAAAGACCCCTGGAGTAAAATGTAGGCTTTAAAAAATATGGCATTACAAACTGTTCACATACATAAACATAAATATGCAACTCAAGTCTAGCATATAGCCATCCCATAAGAAAAATAAGTAGCCATAATCATGAGACTTGCAGAACTAGTTAGCATCTAAGCTAAATTTAACATGGATGTCAATGGAGAAATGCTAATACTGATTTGCATCTATAATACAAGATTAATGTTACGCGAAAATGGAAAATACACAAAGATTATATCAAAGTAGATATTTACATGCTTCATAGATAAATACTTACAGACTTAGACCTTCAACAAGACCACTCCCAACAATGACACACAGGGCCAGATGTACGTACATTTGCGAAAGTAGCGTTATCAGCGCCATGGCCATCCCGCAGAAAGCGCACGCTGTGATACATCAGCTTACATCGTATTTACCAAACCTGCAGTTCATCAGGTAATCAGCGCCTTTCTCCGCCCACTATACCGTAAATTGCGCGCATTTAAAAGCACAATTGAATGGGCGATGATGAATGATAGTGCGCTGTAGCAAAGCGTTAAGTACTGGTGCTATGATATGGCAGACTGCGATATTCCCACTGCTGATGCTATGACCGTTTGAAATGATTCTGATGCCAATATTTGTAATGTAACGAGGAGTACTACTGGAATGGAATGTGAACGCTGAGTCGGAGATTCGGAGACTTGGAAGTTAGAGGAGCAGGGAGCAAGCGAACACTGTGGAATTTTACCAGGTCAACTTTATGTAAGAGGCTGAGCTGACATAGGACAGAGGATAAGAGTCATACAGCCACACTGCTCGAGTGGAGGAGGGAAATGCTGTTTATGAGGAGATAAATGAAAGGGGATGAAAGCATGCAATGTCTTGTGCCTGAAGCTCTGTCCTGGCTGCATGACTCTGCCTCTATTAAGACCTCTAATTCCGTTTTCTCTTTGTCATTGTTGAACCTTTTCACTTCCGTCCAACTCGTGAGTCATCCGCTGAGGCTGTCAGTCATCGGATGATTTGATGTGGGTTTATTAAAAGGAGGCGAGTCTTTCCCTCTGACTCAATAATTACTTCCTTTTGAAGACAAAAAAGGAGACAAAGATCAGCATCTGCTGTGAAGAATAGAGGAGGAGGTGAGGGAGGGTAGGTTGCCGGTTTTTAGAAACATACCAGCTGCCACAGTCCGACCCTCGGGGTGTCTGTCCTCCTCAGCACAGGTTAGGAGCTGCTCCATGCAGCCACATGCACAGTCAGGGAACCTGACTTCTGTCTCCAGTCATAGTCCTTTTCATGCTTCACACCACAAACATATATTTCATCATTGCTAAGTGAGTGGGGTTGGGCTTGTGCTTTCAGTTACATTTTCTTTGTAAATGACTCATATCAATGACCATTTTTATTGGTAGAAAATAGTGCACTATAATAGATGAAATCACAAAAAGTAGAATGTCTACTGTTTGCAGTAATAAGATAAAATGTATTTTCAAATAGGTTGCATGGGTAACATGAGTTTACTCTAGTATGAAATACTCCCCCTATTTAGCATTTGGGAGCACTATGTAAATATTTAATTAATGGTTTAAAACACAGTATAATGTAGTTTTAGATATAAGGACATTTTATCTACTTATCAATGTCAATGATATAATAAATTTTATATTATTCCAACTGCTGTATTGTCTGTTTATACAACAGCATCCACTTATTTGTGACCACATAAGGAGTTATAGTACATTTATATCTGCATACAGCCATATAATAGTGTTATAAACCATTGATTAAATGTTTATATACTGCCTATCAATGCTAAACAGTTGGAAGTTAAAGTGTTACTGTTGCATGTTTCTCTACAAAGAAAAAGATTATTTGAATTTTGACTTTTGTTAGCTTCCTTATTTAGATGTAAGGGAAACACAACATCTTTTTGTAACATGAATGGAAACACTGGCTGCTAGTTGCAGGCCCGTTAGCAAGCAAAGCTGATAACCCTGAACATCATTTAACTAGGGCAGCTTTCGCATTACTGTTATCACTCCATCACTGGCCTAAATGTTTTCAGCGATCACTGATGAGTTGCAGATGAAACCAGTACCTCTGCAGTTTCCAGCTGCTCATTAAGGCTGCTTGACAGTGTATCACTATTTCAATTATTTTTAGTGCAGCCCAAGGGCATCCGCGTGGGTGAGAGGAAGCGGGGAAATACAAGAGACAGAGAGGGGGATGAAAAAGAAAATGGTTAAAAAAGAGAAAGATTTATTGTTTCAGGAGGGGGGGGAAGTTTCCAGGTGTTATGTTTACTGTATTAAAACGAAATGAGTCAACTATGTATTCTAAAGTCCTTTCCATTACCTTCTTTCAACATTGGAACAGTAATTAACCTGGAGTATATTTAAACTTGCAAAAACTAACTAAAAATAATATTTTTATTAATCATGATAATTAATAAATACTTTTTTTAGATAATTTGTGGCAGTAGAAATAAGCTGTAAACAAGACATATTATCACCTTTATTAGCTAGTGTCACTGTCCTGCTCTGGGGCCACTGGTATTCAGACTTTTTGTGTTTCAGGGTTAGTTGCCTTTATTCCAGTGTCTATTTCTTGAGGGTTAGGGGTTTTCTGTTCATGTTCTTTGTTTCATTCATTGTGTTATTTTTTGTTTTCTTGCGCTGTTTCTGTAGCTCTGCATGTCTTCCCATGTACACCTGTTTTGTGTCTTGCCTCTTCAGCCTGCCTTTGTGTAGCCAGTCCTCGTTGTTTTGTTACCCAATCAGTGTTTCCCTCGTTATTCCTGTTCCCTGCCCATTCCAGCTGTGCCTTGTCTTGTGATTAGCTACATGTCTATTTTTTACCTTCTGTCTGTTCTTTATTCGGTTTGTTTGTTGTGTTTCCCTGTGTTGCTCCTCGTTTTCAGTCCACAGTTTTCCTCTTTGTTTCTCTGTTTGGCGCATCTGGTTCTTCAGCTGCTAAATGCGCCACGAAGTTCACCAGGTAGTTGCTAACTTTGTCTATGAGTGCCGTGAGAGTGAATCAGAACAGCCAGTTTGCGGGCTGGAAAAAAAAGCTGAAAAATGCCATAAATTTCTGTAGAGCTGAGGGAAACTGCAAAGTCATGTGATAATTATCTGCATGATTGTCACTACGAGCGACTGCTTTTACATTACAGTCACTTGATCCATTGTTGTAAATATATCATAAAAATATTGATTATTGCTGCTTAAAGGATAGGTTCATATTTTTTTCAATTCTGCCTCAAAGCGTAACTCTCGCCAAAATGCAACCTAGGGTCTTTTTGTGAATTAAACTTTCGTTTAAAAGCATATTTAGGATGGAATCGCCACTTTTAAGATTTATCGTATTTTTGTTTTTCGGTCAAATGGCCTTTTGAATTGGAGTGCTAGGGGCACTTTTATGCTAGCCTCAAAATAGCTATTTTTAAAACACTAAGAAGGCTCGACACAATATTAAACTTTGATCGAAGTATCCCCAGGGGCTCTACACCTTAACGAAAGCATTGACAACATTGTTTGTGTACCCAGAGTTTATTGAAAAGAAAAGTTTTGAACAACTCACCGTAGCTCTTGTTGTTGTCGGACGCTACCACCTCGGCAGTCAAAAAGAGTCGATAATGCGAATGAACGGACTCCATATGAGGCTCCTTTTTCAACTACAAGGTGAATATTGTTTTTCAATAACGACAAAACAAGAATTAATCCATGCATTTATATGGAACTAAGCTTTAGGAGCTTTCCGTCTTTACTCTCCTCCCTGTTACGTTGCATTCGGAAATCGATTGTTTTTGACTGATAAAATGGCTGCGGCCGGAAACAACAAGAGCTACGGTGAGTTGTTCAAAACCTTTCTTTTTAGTAAACTCTGGGTACACAATCAATGTTGTCAATGCTTTCGTTAAGGTGTAGAGCTCCTGGTGATACTTCTAGCAAAGTTTAATGTTGTGTCGAGCCTTCTTACCGGCAATTTCCACTGGATGCGGAACGTCTGCGGAACGTCTCCGGAACGTCGACGGAGTCATTAGGTTTCCATTAAAGTCAATCTGTGTATTTCCACTGACTGCGGAACGTCTGCGTCCCTACTCCGTCCCAGTTCCGTCAGTCCGCAGCCCTCCGGAGTAGATACGCAGAGCTTCTATTTTTGACGGACGACAGAGAGCTCCGCAGCAATTCAGCACACGGCAGATAGTGCGGGACAGGAAGTCGAGCACAGAAACAAAATAAATATCCGGTTAATTTTCTAAATAAAATACACCGTGCTCACGGCGGATCATATTTCCCTGAACTACACCTTGAAAACACAGCGCAGAGTCGTTTCTCCTCTACTCCTCTGGATGGAAACAAACTGTTGTTGGTTTTGTGGTTCTATTCTACGTGAATTCGCGAGAACTTGTGGGTCCTCGTGACTACAGCTGTCAGTCACGGCCGCAGCCGTTCCGCAACAAATCCGGACCCGGTGGGTATTGACGGACGGCGGAGCACGCAGCAGACACGCAGCGGAGCCGGTCCGCAGCCGTTACGCATCCAGTGGAAATCCCCGGTTAGTGTTTTAAAAATAGCTATTTTGAGGCTAGCATAAAAGTGCCCCTAGCACTCCCATTCAAAAGGCCATTTGACCGAAAAACGAAAATACAGTAAAGCTTAAAAGTGCCGATTCCGTCCTAAATATGGTTTTAAATGAAAGTTTGACTCGGGTACATTCACAAAAAGACCCTAGGTTGCATTTTGGCGAGAGTTACGCTTTAAGACAAACATGCAGGCCAAAGTTAGTTTTTCGTGTATACAATATCTCAGGACTGTTAGCTAGCTGAGCTGTAGTAAAACAAGGAGGGACTGTAAAACATAAAATACTGTATCTCTGAAAGACACCCACTCTAACAGCTGAACATTAGGATGCAATTTTGCACACCATTTTGCAGATCCACCATTGATTTGTCCTGAGCTTAGCTCCGCCCAAGGTGATTGTGATTGTGATTGGTTTTAAGAAATGCAAACAAGCCAGGGTGTTTTTTTTTCTCCTTTCCCAGAATTTACGTGTGGTGTATCCAGACCTTACTACACAGCGCTGTACAGATAGTTCTGGCAATGGGAGACTATGTATGAGCTCGACACATTGTTGAAGATGCCACGGAGCCACCATGATTTCAGGTCATCTGCACAAGCTGGAAATCTGTGGAAGATGGCTGTTTATCATGCCTGGTGTATACCAAATTTGGCACAATATGTTCTAACACCAGGTGATAGAAATGTGAATGTGCTGTACTCACACCAGGTATATTTTATTTGGATAGATGACTCAGTTTGTGCTCTTGAGACACAGGATTTGCGTCACTCTGGTGACCTTACAGGAAAATCCACATTGCATTACTCCAGGCAAGTGACAATACCAGTCATCACCATTATCATACATTTTAATAGCTCTCGTGATGACAGGCTAGTACTGTGATATAGGACAGGGCTCTGTATTGGACTGAAGATCCCTAACTCTGTTCAAACTCCCTTAACCTAAATTAGGCAGAATGTCCTTTTGTCTTTTTAGATCCTCAGTGTGTGTATCTTATCTGAACATCCAGATCTAACTATCTCTTGTCTCTTTTATGGTGCTTAATAAAACCCTTATCAGTGCTTGTTATGCTTAACCCATAGTAAGTGCAAACTCTACCTGTCTCTGCTATCAGCTTGCGTCCCAAGAGAGAGAGAAAGATCAGTCATATCTAAGCCTGGTCTAAATCTGTCAACGTGTAAACACAGACCTCCAGCTGCCTCCAGTGTGATGAATGAAAACCTGCGAGCTGCAGCTCCTCCTGACTGACAGTAGGCTTGCGTGTGAAGATGAAAGCTGCCTCACAGCTTTAAACTTAAAAAAAGACTGGGGAAGGGGGTGGTGTTAGAGGCCTTCCTCAAATTGCAAAACATCTGTATCTGACTTACTCAGAGGTAATCACACACCTTTACGGTGCAGCAGAACATCCTGCACTGTTCCACACTAAGGGGGGGGGGAGAGAGAAATAAAATGGACTTCAACTTGTCTGTTTGATTATTATTAGACCTTAATTTATTTTAAAGACAGCATTTATTTAATCAGTCATTCTTTATTATTATTAGGTGTTTATTTACCCACTATACACAATACATTTCTCTCATGCTTTTCTTTTCTGTATTAATTTATAACAGTGTCTTTTTTAAAATAACAATAAAAATTACTGTTGCAATTACATATTTAAAGCACTCTACTTACTATCCATTGAGTCCTTGATAGTTACACATTTAGATATTTGTACATAGCATTCATGTTAATACTTATACAGTGCTTTGGCAATTACTGTATCAAACTGTGGTCATGCAAATTATGTCCTCTTATGTCCAGCATATTGATGCCCATGACCCTGAAACAACATATGGGTGTTCAGGTGACCACATAGATTGATAGGGTGTCCTTACTTTTTTGGGAATGTAGTGTAGCTTAGCTTTACATAAAAAAAAAACTACCAGATTAACACAACTTTACTGTTCCTGTAAAGTATTACTGACTGGATTGATATGACAAGGGATTAGTCTGTGAGCAAATGAATCAGGGCAGCATCTAGACATCCATTAGCAGCTGCGTGGGATATACTGGCCTGTCATAGCCACAGAGACAGCATTTACATCAATTTACATTGGGTGAGCAGTCGGCCTCTCTTCCTGTGTACTGCTGTGTGGCTGATGTTGGTCAGTGTGTGAGGGAGAAAGATAACAAACAAGGAGAAGGGAGGAGCTACTCTTCATACCTAAACCATCTCAATATGTTTACATTTGGTTGGCAGCAGCAAAAGGCAGTTAGGGATATGCATTGGGCATATTTTGTATGTGCACAAGGGTAAATTTGATGGTATGAACCTGGTACACCTGAATAGTGTACAGGATGTGTGTGTGTTTGTGTGTGTGTGTGTGTGTGTGTGTGTGTGTGTGTGTGTGTGTGTGTGTGTGTGTGTGTGTGTGTGTGTGCGTGCATTTGTGTGTGCAGAGGGGTGCGTGTGCTGAGGGTAAAGTGGATGGTTGACTCCACTGGAATGCGACGCTGACTCAGTCTGTCTGTCAGCCACAACCATGTTCACTCTGTGGACTTATTCACACTCTGCGACCCTTTCAAGGGGGCGGCCTGTTGCCTCATGTTGGATTTCCGGCAGGACTCTTGGAATTTCAGGGAACGGAACTCTGGGAAGCTCTGGGACATGGCCTTGTTTGGGTTCAGGCTTCACTGTACTATTGTAAATAAAAAAGGTTTTATTTAAGATACCAGGTTTCTTCAACTGGCCCGTAAAGTTGAATAGAATATATACGTACATAAGACCTTTTGAGTTTTAGTCATTTTACTGTGGGACAAATTGAGTTCTAGTAAATAGGTTTAAACTAAGTTTGAAGCCTAAAGTTATGATGGATATGATGGGAATAAAGGGTAAAAAACAGTTTTTTAGTATGACTTTCTATTAATAATTTTAATTTAATTCACAGACTGATATTGATCACGGATCTATAACTGATCATAGATCAATGCAATGAGCTCAACTGGTCTGCACTTTTCTTTTCTTTTTATCAAAGTAAGCAAGTGAGTGTTAACACAAAACCAAGGCATTCATATTATAACCACTGGCTGCACTGGTGGACTCAAGTTCTCAGGCTTGAAAAGTATTACTGTAACTGTAGCCATAACTTAAAAATCTGCAGGTTTTTTTTAATTAGAAAAACCCTCACAGCACTGTTTGTATTAAGTCTGTCTGTAGCAATCAGACATGTCTCGTGTTAGTGATTGACTGGGGTTGTCACGTAATCAAAAAAAAAAGGCTTTGTCTTGGCCTCCCACGCCCCACGTCCCACCCTCTCCAGACAGACAGAGATCTGCTGTGTGTGTGTGTGTGTGTGTGTGTCGTCCTCTCTGGGCTCATCAGATTGCTCCTCCCTTTCCAGATGCTGGCCAGGAAAGAAAACAAGACCAGGACAGGGTGTCTATCATCTTGGGATTACCTGGTCCTCCTCTTCCTCACTGGGCTATCAAAACAAACATGTCAGTCAGAGGAGACTCAATTCTGATACTGTGTGTGTGTGTGTGTGTGTGTGTGTGTCCAGTAAGTGTTGCTGTTTGAAATTTGGTTGGATTTGCATGTCATTTGTCATGAATGGTTTCTAGATACAAGGATACAAAGATTCAAAATTGTCTAACTAAGTCCTACGCTTACTCAAGTAAGTATTGAGGGGCTTGGAATTAGTATTTTCATTGTCTGCTTCTTTATACTAATTCAATTACATTTGCTCCACTACATTTATGCAACAGCTGTTGTTACTACTAACTCTAGAGATTAAGATTTTACATGCACGACACGTGACTGTTTTATAAGATGTATTGCTCCACCTTCCAGAGCTACAACACAAAATGCTTCTTACTGTACATGTTAATTCATCAGTATAATAATCCAGTGATGTAATAGATAAAAAATATAAATCTGCCACGGGGCGATTCTGCAGCATTATGAGTACTTTTACTATTGATTTTGTTGATATTATGTTTGTTCTTTTACGAATGCTTGGCTGTTATTTGAATGGAGCATTTTTATAGTGTGATATTTATACTTTTATTTAAATAAAGGATCTGAATCTGAAGCTACTTAAAATCATTTGCATCAAATCATCTCTGATCTTTGTTAACTATGCAGTAGTCCTGCACTATATATATGAAAAAACATGTTTATTTCTTTAGTCTGCCTCTGGTGGATCTTTATGACTGGAGTTTAGCTGCCAAACTGTGTTGCATTTCTCACACTATAGTGCTGTACTGACTCTCTTCACTTCCGCCAGTGTGCTCAAGTGTCAAGTACACAGAGTCTCTAAATCAACGAGATAGACTTAAAATATGTCTGTCCGCAATTGATCCTGAAGGATCAGTGTCTCCCCCCCAAGCAAACAGCAGTTTCTCACTGCACTCACAGCCAACGAGGACTGCTGGAAGTATGTGTGGAGACAGCCACATGAATCACACTCATGTATACTATGTCCTTTTAAAGCTCTAAATTTCAAATTGAGTGTGTGTGTGTGTGTGTGTGTGTGTGCGTGCGTGTGCGTGTGCGCACCTCTGTCTGTCACCAGTGCAGAATTCTCTTGCAAAGCCTCTCCTCTAACAGAATGCACTTTGTGGCATGAAAGACAAACAACTCATGCACACACACCACACAAACACACAACCGCACGCACAAACTTCCACACTACTTGAACCCTCGGGCAGAATGCCAAAATGCTGGAGGAATGTGACCCGGTGACCTTGGCTTGCAGACTTCCACATGAAGACCGGACACTTGGATGGTGTGCATCGGAAGAGCAGGCCAGAATAGCTCCGGTGTCCGGTAACGGGAGACAGACTCTGTTTGTAAACTGTAGCCATATGAGACACTGAGAGCCTGCAGTGCACATGTATACGCACAGACCCACAGGTGAGGGAAACACATGTCCAGAGGTTAATCGGCTGGCAATGATGGGTAACATGAAAAGGGGGTGCTCGCTTTGAGTTTGGTACGTACGTTCTGTCCTGTACAACACTGGGTTAACCTTGCAGCAACACATTTTTCTTCTTTCATGAATCCTGACTATCCTGTTTGACGTTTCAAGTTTTTTTCTTTTTCTTGAAATACATGCTTAGTACAGAAAGAGGCCACGTTTGACTTACTCAGTCAAAGTTTTAAAATATTCCAGTAAAAGAAATACATGTGGGTGGACATAGAATCAGCAATGCACATGCATGCACAGATTACAAAATGTAAGTTTTGCAAATGTTTCTGCACACATTTACTTGACTGATGCACAACGATCTCTGTGACAAATGGTTGCACAATATGCTATTTTTTTTCTTCCTTCAGTGAGTGTGAACAGTGGGGATCCAAGTCATGCATCAAAGATGGTTAAGATCGAAGTGTACGACAGCTCCTAGCAATATATGTGACTTTTTATATAAACTACATACTGGTAGGTGTATTGTCAGAGAATCACAGTAACAGGCAGCCTTCCTTTCTCAGAAGCCTGTTGATATAAAAAGTAAGTGTCACATAATAGTTTTAGTAATATACTTTTACTAGTTACACAGTCTGCACATCTAACTTAATCTAATTCATTTAATTAAAAAAAAAATTAAATTTACTTTGTGGAAGTGAAGAGACGCTATGTTTTCAAAAAAGAAATAATCAACTATATATACAGAGATGTTCAATGTAAATAATTTTGTACTCTTTTGCACAGACAGGCCAGGGGTAAACCCCACCCTCTGTGCTCTGAGACAGGACAGAGACACAAGTGACAGATCAGGTCCAACCAGTCACAGATGACAAACCTTCAGTGTTGCCCCATGATTATCTGACAAACATTTGAGCCCTCTGCAAGAGCCTTTCTTTAAAGAAGTTGGATTTCTTGGTAACACAACCAACTTATTTCTGCCATTATTTGGAAAGTAGTTTGCCTGGTACAGATAATTAATTGTTAAAGGTCTGGGAAACTAATAGGAGGCTCTGTAACTTCATATTTTGTCACTAAGAATTCATTTACGTTCACATTGTCAGCACAGTAGCATAAAATGCACTGTTTCAGTGTGTAACAGTACACATATGGGTTATCTGATTCCCCCCTTAACACTTGCTCATAAAGTACCTGACTCCTCTGACTCTTTAGGAGGCTGTCTCCAGACCTGTGTGTAGTTTGTGCCCTATCAGTCTTGCTGAGCACACAGGTGCAGATCCTACCTGAGGCAGACGGTCTGGTGCCAATAGGTTGTAAAGCAATCAGACGGCGGTAATATATGCCTCTGCCTATCAAATAGCTAACAGAGCAGGGAAAGAACAGCGTGTTGATCCAGAAACAAACATCACACAGCCCCCACCCCTCCCCATCTGACCCAGGATGATCTGTTTTGATCTCTCTCCATCACTGTCACTCCAGAAACACACTCCCAATGCCACATTCAGACACTCCAGCCTTCCTGCACACTGGGTAGAGTAACCAATCATACTCTCAGCACTGAGAGTGACCATCTAATTTTGAACTTAAGTATCGGAAAGCATTGTGGACAGCAGCACTGTAAGTGTATATCAGCAGCTGACACTGAATCTGAACAAAGAAGACACTGTATAATTAACACTATTGAGAGTAAACAAGACCAGTATGATGTATTTGCTGGGATTGATTTTCATTATAGGAGACTACAATATGTCTGATCCATTTATATTCTTACAAGTTTAGTGGAAGCAAAGCGAATCAAGCTGTGACGGTGCTACCCCCACAGCATCTATTCAGGTCAACTTTTGAGCGATGCCACTATCACTAGGGCAACATGTAAAACAAACAATGCGTGGGCTTTGTATGTGTATGAAACACTAGACTCAAATCAGTCAGCCACACAAAATGCAGCTAGTGGAACAGAAGGACGTCTGCGCCCAGCTCAAGCTGTACTTTCAACCACGTTCTGCCTTTATGAGACAGTGTGGGTGGTGGGAGTTTAAAAAGCTGTCAGACTTTTTTAAATCTATGTTTACCACAATGGGGAGCTCTGTAAACACATGGGTTTGCCACAACATTATTCCAACAAGCCAGCGTACTTTGATCCAGGGCTCACTGAGGTTTCTCCAATGAGGAACTGACTTGACTCCAGGGTGAGCTGGCTCCTAACTGTTTAACTTTTCCCAGGCTTTTGGTAACATTGTGGTTCGGAACAATGACAGGTCATGATAACTTTTAGAAGCTAATTCAGTAATCTGTCTAGGATGGCCAGTCTTTGAAACTTTTCGCACAGGTGTTTAAAATCAAAATATGTAATACTTCCAACCCTCCAGTGCTGTCTACCGGTCCAGTTCTTGTCATTTTCTTGCATCTGGCCTAGCTGGCTAATACTGGAACTGGTACCTGCTCTTAATTCACTATAGTGGTGACAACCACAACTTGGCCCCTGGGCTGTTGTTGAGTAATCCAGTCATACACAGCACACACTCCAGGAAAGGTTTTACATTGTGTGTCACTGTGTGGCTTCCATAGGCAGAGAAGATTTCAAGATATCCAATCAGGAAACACCCTTAAGCACTGAGAGAGCTGGTAAGAACAGATTTATACAAACCACATGTGTAAGAGTGCATGCTAACTATTCTAGATGTCGTAATCACAGGCTCTTATCTTTGTGTCCATAGGAGGGAAGGTTTTATCAGCTTGGCTATACAAGCTTAATGTGACCATGGACACAGTGAGATGAAAACAGGAAAGCGAGGCAAGGTGCATTCAAGGTACATTCAAAAAACATCAGGTGTTACATATCATAACCCCGGAAGAGAGCTTGTCTCATTTTCTCTGTTCACCACACGGAAATTATTGACCCTGTTATACGACATGAATATAACTGATTAAAGATTGCAGAAAAGGAACAATAGCAAGCACACAATGTGCAAAACAGTGTACAGTGTGTATAACTACTGTTCAAACACAGTTCAAAACATAGTTGTATGTCCTTTTTTTTTTTTTTACATAAAGGATTCACTTTTAAATTTGGAAAATTAAGTGATCAGAAAAACAGATTCACATGGCCGGGTTGCCTCAGTTGGTGGAGCGGGCGCACATATGTAGGGGTTTGCTCCTTGACACGGCAGCCGCAGGTTCGGCTCCGGCCTGCAGCCCTTTGCTGCATGTCGTTCCCCCTCTCTCTCCCCTTTCATGTCTTCGTCTGTCCTGTGGAGGTAGAGGCCTAAATATGCCCACAAAAATAATATTTAAAAGAAAAACAGATTCACAAAGTGTTGCAGAGCTCAGTTATTCACTGCCAAAGCATGCTACACACCCTCACTGTAGTAGGAGTGACACTCATGACAATGTGCATCACTACAAGCTCTGACATTGTTCACTCTCTGCAGGGTCTTATGTCATGATTTAGATAATTGTGTGTCTACTCTAATCAGTCGCCCATCACCGTGGCTCCAGTCGTGAAAGCTGCTGTTAGTGATTTGGACGCTCCACTCTGCTCTGGCTCAGCGGGCAGGCAGCACATACTGGAGAGGAGACCCAGTGTAATGTCCCTGTCCCACAGCCGTGTGCCAACCAAACCGCATGAGTCAAGCCTTTGTGGTAAGTGTGGGTGGCTTCTCTCCTGTGACTACTCCCTGACCCATCTTTCTCAAACTCCCTCACACTCTAACCTCTCTAACTCCCTCTTTTCCATGTGAATCATCAAGCTGAATTTTGATGGTGATGAATGTTTGCCCCCTCAAAATACCTCTTCACTTCCTTGAAGAATGGGAGCTGGGCCTTCCTTCCTGACCATGATTTGACTGAAGGTGTAAATATCACCAATACTACACCAGCTTTGGAACAACAAGACACAGCTCTGTTTGCCAAGCTATAGCCGTATCACATTAGAGATCTGCATTACGTCACATGGACACGTGCCTATGCAAACACAAAAGGCCAGAAGACAGCAGGGAGTGGTGTTAGTGCTCTTGTACGAGTAAGGTGTTCGGTGTAGGCCAGCACGTCCATCAGACTTAAGTCTTTCCCATTAGAAAATCCATTCTTCCCCTGTGTGTCTGTTGTTGTTCTGAGTAACAGGCAACCGGGGACTAGGAAAACACATCTATAGGGTCTGCTTCTTCTCACACAGACTGCCAACAACATGCTGACATACTCCCATGAAGTGCTGCCTGTGCTCTGAACTCTGCTGTTCATCCTGTGCTGACGTTATTTGTCCCACTCTTATGCTTGCAATGACACAAGTGCATGTGAACATACTGTACGTGCATGTGAACGCTCATAAACACAAACTCAACACATGCTTTATCTACTTCCTATTAGCTCAGTTTCCCAGAGCAGGGGAAAAGCCAGAGGAAGCAGAACTGTTGTTGTCTCTCTCGGCTGGGTGCTTCCTGTCCTGATAGAGGGCCAAGTAGAGATATCTCTGAAAGGAGCTGTTGGAACAGGGGAGGGAAGAGTTGGGTGTTTTGGACCCCTTTCAATGACTTACAATCTTATCTGGTGTGAGTTTGGTATGCATCCACTAGTTGGAGCTGGGCATATTTTGAGAGAATGTGATAGAGTCTCCCTTCTTTGCCTCTCTGTTACAAATAGTAAAAATTTGCAGAGCTGCAGATAGCCCTTCATCTTTAATGGAATTTGGACTTTAAAGTTAAACATGTTTACACCATGACTTTTATCATGCTTTCTCACCATACAGAGAACAGACACGTGTCAACCTTTGATTGTTTGTTCTTAATCTGAAAAGACGTAGACTGAAAGATTTCACCAGGATTTGTTTGGTGTTTGCAGCATTCCAGACAATATTTCAAAGGAGCTACTTTCAGAACTTTAATGAGAACAAACTTAATTAGTGGGTCCTGGTGGGAACACTTTGCAAGCTCACTTCAAAAAAAGATTGCAGCTATGCAGAATAAGCTCAAAGCACTCACTGTGCAGCAGGAGTCTATGTTATGGCCAAGCAGGTGCGATTACTTTTGCCATATATCATTGCTTTTTGATAAAGCACTTTAATGTGAAAGACTGCCATCTTGTTCTCCTGTCGAATTCTGATGCATTTCAAGATGCTTACTTTCAGTTTGAACTCTAATCTGAGTAAACATTCAAAGACAGGCCACCTCCCAGTCTGTCTGGTCTGTCTATCACTCTGTGTGTACTCTCTCTCGTTTATGACAAGATGGTGGCCTGAGAGGCTTTGTATGTGTGTTTGTGGTGGGACTAATGTAAACATTAGGCTCCTCCTCCTGTCTGCAGATAAGAGCAACAGAAATGGATATGATTAAATAATTAAGTGAGCAACCCGGTCTCACTCAAAAGCGTACAAATAACACGGGTTTACAAACGTGCAATGTGTACGCCAAAGTCAAACTGTGCGTACAGTAGATACGTGGAGCGCTCCAATTACAGTAAGGGAGACCGGTGCGTTTTATATGCACGCGGCTCGCGTCGCCACGTTATGTGTTATTGCAAGAACAGCGTCACACAAAAAACAAAAAGAAAAAATGGAAAAGAATGCAGGGAAAGGCTTTAGTAACACAAAAAAGTCACAAAAACACGCCAATAAACGGTTGGGTTTAGGGAAGAAACACTGGGGAAGGCTTAACAAAAAAAAACATAACAAAGTCACAAAAACACGGCACATAAGCACTAAAATACGCTAATAAACGGCTTAACAAAACCCCGATCTCCCACGTGAAAGTGCGTATCTACTGTACGCACAATCTTACTTTGGCGTACACATTGCACGTATTTTCAAAGTGCAAACCCGTGTTATTTGTACGATTTTGAGTGAGAGTGGGCTAGCAGATGCGTCAAGGCTATCATCATCTGCAGTCAGGATATCCAAGCTTATCTTTGTCAATGACACATGATTGGTAATTGGATGGCCGGCTATTGTTGCCTACAAATGCAGGACACATACTGATGTCTCAGACGTCACAGACACACATGCTCATGGAAAATTGCCCATGTTTCAATCAGAAGCTTTGTGCTCAAGTGTATGCTGTGCAGAGTTATTCCAGGCTATTACGCCAGCATTTTAATTAGGCAAAACTAATTATCAGGCCAGAGTAAGTCAGAGAGACACATGCTTAAGGGCAATTGTCTGATGTTTGATATGTTTGATGTCCCTAAAAACTCACAGTGGAAACTTTAAATGAGCTGAGGATGTTTTCACAATACTTTCTCTAAGTTCTGAGAAATTAGTCTTGCTAAACATGCTGTACAGTAAACTAAACTGGGTTCCATTAGTTTTCTTTTGTAAAATTTGGTACTAGCTTCAATTCTTTTGTAAATGTCTTCTGAAGACAGACACATTCGGGGGTCTGTTTCAGGTCACGGCAGATAACATACAAGAATCTATAACGTAGGCAGAGTGTCACAATGTGTCTTAACCACTTTGACATGAGCCCCTATTTAAAGCCAGTCCTTCAAAGGCAGTCTGAGATCAGAGGCACACGTATGTGAGTGTGATATCTCTTAGAGAAGTGTAAAATGACACTCTTTTCCTGTGTAGTGAAAATCTTAAAAAACGCTTGTCAGTAAAGGGGATTCAGAAGAAGGCTCCAAATGATGATGATGGAGTAATTATGTCAGGAGCTTTACAGTAAATATAGTTTTAGAGTGGGATTTGTAGAGGGTGTTAAGTATAGACTACTGCTCTCAAAGTGTTGCTTGTGTGGGAAAAATCCGAAAATGAAAATGTTTACTTAAGCAAGCATGCCTGTCTGTACATCTGTCGCTTACCGATGTGTAAACTCAAGTATGTGCAGATGTCTATATGCACACAGTTTTTCATGAGTTAATGTAAATTTATGTGCATGTCTGTGTATACAGCAAAGTCTGTTTTTTTACTTGAAGAGGAAGTAACAAGCACATTGTGCCCCGTGAGCTCGGTGTACACCTCCCACACCCCTTCAGGCTCCAGAGGCCCTTGCAGTGTTTGGGCTGGGGCGGCTCCCCGGCTGATTTACTACCTGCCAGGGACCACAGCAGTGCGTGGAGGAAAGTGTCTGCAGGGTTTACCAGAAAGCAGAAAGAAGGCAAGGATAAACTGAGATTTATGTTAAAACTTGTTAATTCACCGCCTCTTCAAACAGAAGCTGTCCGTCTTTGTGACCCTACTGTTAGTTCACTGAATGCACAGTAGACCTACAGGACAAAGAATGTTTAAGAAGCTGAATCAGAATATCACTATTGCACCCAAGTAATCAGACCTAGAGCTTCACTTGTTACATGATTTAAAAATAGGGTGTACAGCAGTGATAACCCATTATTTCTTCTACGGAGCTGAGAATAATCTGCTGGCTCCAAGATAATTATAGTCTTTAACTTGACTTTGAATGTTCTTTCCACCCAGAGCTAAATTTACAAAGCAGTGAAGATGGCTCATCTGAAGCTTCTATTTTGTCTTGGCATGAACCATGGTGTCATATTCTTTATCATTTTTCAGTTATTTTAGTCATAAAGTACAATAAATATGATACTATATGAAGATGTAAATATTGAGATGGATAACAATATAAAATAATTACCAACAAACTAAAGCGTTCATACTCACAAACAAATCTTTCCGTGGCTCTTCCTGCCCTGTATGGAAGCATCTGCATTTGTTATGTTTCTCCACTCATTTATTACTTTTCACATCACTAAATTTCACAACACCATGGGTTAGTGTGGCTTTGCATTAACTCTTGAGAAAAGGTACAAATGATGTTGTGGTGCAGTAGATGGCAGTTTAATTATTCATCTGGCTTAGCTTTTAGCATGTAGCCCCAAGGCCATTATAGTCCTCGTACCCTGACGATTGAGTTTAGCTCAGGACTGCATTCCCACCCACGCACGGTTATCCCCCTGGAGCGTCACATTTTGCCCCAAACATTATGCGTCTGCACAGCCAACCTGCTCGCAGAGGATGGAAAATGGGAGCTGGACCTCATCTGCATTTCTTCTGAACCAGTAGGCTCGCTCGTTAAGAGGCCTGTGTGAGCGGTGATCCAGAGCATTTCTGTTGTGAGGAATTAATGTGGCTGCTGCCCAGCACCAGATCAGGTAGTCTGGCTGACTTCATCAGGGGCCCTCAATTAATTTGTGAATGGAACAAAAGGCACTCTGACAAAGCACATACTCTGCCCTCTATGAATCAGTCCCTGTCATCAGACCCTGCCACATGCATCCTCTTTCTCACGCACACACACACACACACACACACACACACACACACACACACACACACACACACACACACAAATGGGGGAAACAGGACTTGTTCAGCTCACTGACTGTAGCTCATATGGACCGCATCCTTCATTACACATGTGCTTTTCTGTCCTCTTAGTGTACCTAGAGAGCATTGCTGAGGCTACTGATTTATACTCTTCTCCATTAGAAGTGCCCCCCTTTGATGGCAAGCCTGCTGATCTTCTTGGTGGACAACATCTGAAATCTTTATCAGCAGAGCTGGGGGCCTTGGGTCCTGCTGTGTGCTGTGTTTCTAATATCCCCCTCGAGTGAGGCTGAACCAGGAAATCAGGGGAAGAGCAAATTCCCTTAGCAATCAGTTGTTACTTAAGATTAATAGATTGCTACATTACCTAAGCACAACCCAAACCTTCGCCTCTACAGGCTAAGATCAGGAACACCGGAAACCTGGGATACTCATCGGCCAAATGCCATAAACTCCTGTTTTGGATGTTTGAAATACAATACAGGCATTACATTACGGGAAACAGGTAATGTATTTCTTTATGTGACCCTCTAGGATCCAATAATCCACAACAAAAAATGAAAATGTAGTCAAAAGATATGTGATGTTCTCTACACTGAATATTGGTTGTGAGGCCGGAAACAAGGCATATTAGGAGCAGGTTTCCATCTGTGTCAGTCAATCCTGTAGAGCTCCAGTGGTGCAGCCTGCGAGCAGAGTTGGCTCTGAACTAGCAGCTGGAGAAAGTCGAACCAGCATGACATTCTCCATCACACCGCAGCTGTCGTTTTCACAGCTTCTCCCCAAACACCAGACACAAATGAGAGTGTTTGTGTGGGTGCCTGTGTAGGGGATTATGTGTGACTGTAAATGTATGCTCCCACTCTTTTTTACTACTTCCCAAAATCAAAAAAAGACTAATTATTACAGCATGTTAGCCTTACTAATAATCAGCCATCATAACTACTAACATGACTTTGATTCAGTCTCAGTCATAGGATGAGCATGCCAATAACTCCCCCAGTCTATGTCTAAAGTGATCCTCGGGTTATGGAGACTAAACACACCCTGTCATCATCAAGGAGGCGGTGTGGCTCGCTCCACCCATTACTAACAGCAAGCTGTGGCGGCACTTGAACCACTCAACAATGACGGGAAGTGATGCAATGATGACTCGTTATTGCTGCTTTTGATTATATTGCGCTCCAAAATAGAAAATACCTGTGTGAGGCAATTTACTCTAAAATCCCTGCATTTCCCAGATGTCTTTGTACCAATACAGGAAGTGATTAATAAGTGAAGCAGTTGGAGGATTCTCAGGAGTTTGGTATGATTAACAAGTAGTGCTTTAATATGGTCATATTTACATTCTAGAGAGAGACGACAGCCCGTTGCCTGGGGATTTGTGTTTTGTTTCCACGGCAGGAGCCAAGTGTGTGGGTCTGCCAGACAAAACCACGATCCAGCAGTAATACACGGCGATGTGTCAGCCTGAGCCTTGGCTGTTGCTCACAGCTGCACCGGCTGGACACACAACTCATCTGCAGCGTGAACCATGAAAGCAGGACACAGTCATGTTGTACTGAAACATGTATTGTTTCTGTGTGCTACTGTTGCATTTCTCTATGGCTACTTAGGGATTCATTGAGACTGTTCCTATTTAAAATAGTTCATTATTTATCACCTTTCAAGAGTCAAAAAAGTTTTACAATTAACAAATACATTAAAACAAGTCAGGTAAAATCAGTTCATCTCAATTATAAAAATCCAGATTTTATACTTCCTTAGCTGGGCACATTGTTTTAACTTTATTTCAATCAGCAGAGACAAGTTAATGAAGTTAAGATGAATGTTTATTATAACAGATGATGTGATAATTAAGTCTTGGCACAGTTTATCGGCCAGGAAGCCGACATTTGATTGAAAGCGGGGAAAGCTGGTCTGCTGGGGTTAGCCTTCAGCCAAACACAAACACCGGCTCGTTTGCTGTGTTTTATGTTCTCACACCGCCTCCAGCGTCTCCTCATTCAGATGGCAGCGTTAAAGGTGAATAATACTAGCCGCATCCAAGGTAGCGCGCGCTATCGTGACGTCAAAATTACGTAATATCCTGACAATATCGCGACAAAGCGGAAACAGGAGGCCTGAACGAGTTTGCCGACAACCGGATACCAAGACTCTCAGAGTGACTGCAAGTCTGTCTTGTAAACTTACTGGGTTAAGATGAGCTCTTTTATGGTGAATGAAAGGCTTGATCCGACGAAGTAGGTCATCGAATCAAATCGAAGCATTGACGGCAATGCTGCTGCCAGTTCTGCCGTTGTTTACCTTTTTCTTCTTCTTCTAGTCCGTAGAAAGAGCAACGTCGGTATCCTATGCTCATTTGCGCCACCGCTGTTCAGGAGAAGACTGCAACTAGTGTCGCGACCACCAGCGCGGGTATAAATAGTTACGGTACAGACCCATTTGTCCGACACGACTGAAGCGTGGTGTCGCGACGTCATACAGCCATGGTTGATGCTCCACGCCCCTGACCAGCAGCCGATTGGACGAAT
Source organism: Perca fluviatilis (assembly GCF_010015445.1). Classification (NCBI taxonomy): domain Eukaryota; kingdom Metazoa; phylum Chordata; class Actinopteri; order Perciformes; family Percidae; genus Perca; species Perca fluviatilis. Next base: position 20,775,792 of record NC_053115.1, read on the forward strand.
GCGTGACTTGGGTCTGGCTACTCGAGAATTTCAACAGAGTGTCACGGCGGCTCGTTGAGAATACAATCTCGTATTTTACAAAAATCGTTCACCGAAACGTGTTTCTGAAAACATTTTAAGCGAGAAATAGGCCATGCAGTTGCTGAATCTGTCTTCATTTCAGATCGACAAAGGTTAGTTTGAAAGATTTTTGTCTACTTCTACTGGATAGTCGCGTTCAACGGATTAATTTGCATAAAGCTGGGCATCGGCCAGCGTTTTGACGTGCAGCATTTTTTCCAATGCAGCGCCGCCTTCCCGGAATGCTTTGCAGGCGCGTTGAAGTCACTTGACCCATAGGAATAGAGTGGAGCGCAGCGCTACAGAAGCGTCACACGGTCAAATGGATCTGTACCGTTACAGCTATTTCATGACGTCACATATGCGCGCGCCAGCTAGGCTGGGGTTACTGTAAAACACGCTTTAGACTGCTACAACGACCAGAGGCCGAAGCCACAGCATGGCCTACTGCTGCCATCCGAACAAGGAGACTTGTGTGAGAGGAAAATAAATTTGGTAGATGAGTAGCAGCATGAATGAGCGAGAATCATATTTATACAGAAGCAGCAGCAGGATGATACACTGTTACAGTAGTCAAGTCTACTGAAGATAAAAGCATGGACAAGTGAGAACAACTGATAACATAATTGACAGCAATGGACAGGACAGCAAGGAATAATGAGTGAGCATGCGTGAGAGGATTAAATGCAGATGCATAAGAAATAAAACTACAGGCCTATGCATGCAAAAGTAGCCTATATTCTTCCTGACTTAACTTATGCCATAGCTTCATTAGTCATGGTTTTGAGATATAATTTCTACCACAACCCAAATGTAATGGAAGTGAATGTGATTCTTTTTCAAAATGTTTTGAAAATTTGCTTTCAAAGGAATAGTTTGGGAAATATACTTGTCATCACTATGACTAGGGTATACATTTAATAGGCTATATGCAGATTTTTTTTTTTCCACTTAATCCTAGTTTTTCTACTTTACTAGTGGTTTAGAAGAGAAATATCTCTTTTTGTAATTTGAGTGAACTGACTCTTTAAGCTGCTTTTTAAAGGTGTCAAAAAGTCTGCACAGTTCTCATGTCTAAAGAGAGAATGCTGCAGACTTTGCTGGCCACAAAATGCTTACAATAACCTTTACATTTTACAAAGGGATAGGCAGCCAACCTTGATCAAAACCAGTGTCTTTAGCAAAAACAATCACAAACTTAACACCAAATTTACCAAAATCGTCTACAGACTCATAGGATTGACGTCACCTTACTTCAACACTAAACCTTCTGCTGCTGTGTTTATATCAGTATGAACTTTGGACGCAGGCTAAATATGCACATAATTTAATTACCTCAGCAATCAATGCTGTGACCTCCATAGTGAATAAATCATTTACACTGATGATACAGGTTATTTTTTTCATTTCCAACTCAACTCCACCCTTTTTGTTGGTAAGTGATTCATAGTCTGAGACGGGACTGAAGTGGGAGGAGAGAAAGTTTGGAAATAGCGTATTTTGAGATGGAAAGAGACAGATTCAGAAATATAAAGTGGAAATAAACATAATCACTTTATTGAACTAGCCTTTTCCTTTTGAAAATGTACTTTTATTGTTATAGGTGAGTATTCCCTGTACCATCCATCACATCACACTTGTAAATTATTTATAATCCAAACTGTGATGCTCATTTTATTCACATTACACAAACTGTAATTCTCACCAACAAAACCCCTTCCTCCACTGGTCACAACCAGCCCAGGGAATTCCAAAAATTTGGTTGAAATTATAAAGGGGATTAGCGATAGCCTGGTCCATGTAGAGACCAAATGTGTAATGAAAAGACTTCTGGGTTTGGGGGGGGGGAGGGGGGGGCGGGCTCCGTGCACAAGCTGTAAAGGATTTACGAACTCAGACACAAGAACACTCTGTTCTCTCTCTGCACACACCTCTGCTTTCTGCCACTACTGATTCAACACATAAGTTGTTTGTAGCCATTGTATCGCTGTGTTTGGTTAGTGTGCATGTTACTGTTGGGTTTGTATAGCCCAGATAGGTTAGGTGCCATAGTTATTACAACACCACTTAAGATCTAAGTAGGCTAAGTGACTAGAAATAGAGGGTGTTAGGGATGACACATCTAAGATTTTTACCTTAAACTACACAGAAAAATCAATTTCACCTGATCAACCTTGTAGCCTGAGTTATTTAATTACACTGTGTAAAGTGAACATTAATGTCAGGAAAACAGAGAACAGTTCCAGCTAAAAGCACATGCCCTGGGTGATCTGATAAGCGAGCAGCTAAGCAATCTGGGCTTCATTCAGCTAGCAGCTGTGCAGATAAGAGTGTTTCTGGCTCTGTTTCTTTGCCTGTTGTCTGCGTTATCTATACTGGAGCCATCCCTATTACTGCCTCGGTCTCCCTGCATATCTGTGCAGTTCACTTTTGACTTCAGCACATATGCTTGTTGTTTATGAAACCAGACATTTGAAGTAGGCCTATAATATAGGTCATAAAATGCAACGTTTTTAAAAGCTAAACATATGGGATGATGTTCCACCTTATTACTTTATTGCTGCTATGGAACTGTATGCAATTATGAATAAACATCACTCCACTGCATCAACCAATCCCTGTTCCGCTGAAATGTATTCACAGAGCAGCTGCATGTCTAATTGTTGAGATGTGTACTGTTTAATGCATGTCCCCCATCCCACTGTAACAGTTTATGAGCTAATTTTATCCTTGTGTACACACCTGCTCCGTCCTAGGGATAAAAGCAGACTTTGATCACATCAAGTTAACTTAATGCTCAAATTAGACCTGTGGGTGATTTTGCCATCCCATATGCACTCAGCCTGTCCTGATGTACATAGACTAAACGCTGCAGAGAGACATGTAAAAATGAAAACTGCGCCTTTAAGGGCAAGTGTGCGAGGCGGAGCCAGTGCGTCTTTCGTGTGGTGGAGCTTATATGAAGACATAAGCCTATTGCTCACTACAACACTTGACTTATCTAAAGTGGCACAGTTTAGCCGGAGCTCCACCAATTCGCTGGCGTCCTGTCCCTGATACAGTCAGAAGACTATAGACTCAAATCAAACCAAAGAAACCGAGGAGCTATATTCCACCAAAGAGGAGTCTAGGAGTAAGTCAGCGGAGGAGAACTGTGAAGTTATTTAGGTGAGTTCAGAAAGTGATTTGAAATGTCTGGTGTTGGCTGCTGTAAGTCTTGTCTATTGTTTTGTATGTTGGTGCCAGCACGACAGACTCCACTCATTGATGCAACCTGAGCTCCTCTTGGGATTATATGTATTTAAAAAAAAAAGTATATTCTAAGCCATTTAGAGGTGTAAATTGTCTTTAAGCCGACATAACGAGTTTTAAAAAGTTCTGACAAAATTAACACATTAACACACACATCTAGCCATCTTTTATGATAGACCGAAATATTAAATGTTCTATCCCTTAGACAAGTTTGGGTCGATTGCAAACCTATAACCTGGTATGATTCTTTTATTTAGTCTACAGTATCTATGTGTAACTTTTCCGCTTAAACTAAATGGACATGACAATCAATTCTGTGTCATCAGTACCCGGCCTTGCCAGATAGCTGACTTGTGTGTTGTGGTGTGAGTCACCTGCATGCTAGAAGGCTTTTAACCATTATTATCTCAATCCGGTAAAGTGAGGGGGTGTGCGCGCTGTTTGCTTGCCGCACAGGTAGAGCGGGTATGATTGCTCTGAAATGGCTGCAGGGATGTCATGAGCGGGGTGTGAACTCCTTCTTTCAAGGTCTGTGTGTGACTACTACAATCCTGAATCAAAGGAAAACTATCTCCTGATGTTTTACATCACAGCTAACCAATCAGACCTCCTCCTTTCCAGTAAGCATGGGCCCTGTGTTATCTTCGCACTGGCATTGAGCCTGTCCACCTAGGCTATTGTATAGGCCTACACAGAAAGGCCAGACTTCACCATAAAGACTCACATTTTCTGGTTAAATGATCTGATTTAAGTGATTTAAAGAATTCCATCTTAAGAGGGTTAATGCTCTGCATGACTAAACATAATTTGTTTAATTCTGTTGCCTGTAAATGCTCCTCTGGTTAACTGCCAGGATGAACTGGCTTTGCACCTGTTGCAAGAGGAAGCACAAGCCCCCCGGGGTTCATTATCGAGGATCATGTTGCTTCCCATCCCCGCCGAACCGAATCGACAGCCCTGGGCATGTGGAGTGCATGCCTTGTTGGGCAGTTTGGCTAATGCTGCTGACCCAGGCTTCCTGTTGTTTTAGAGCTTTGTTTCTCCCCAGCTGTCAGGGCAGCACATAAATTTGGCTCATAGGAGACCAGGAGCGAGGGGGCCGTGTTCTTCTCAGTCATCACTCCAACATTATAAGGAAGACAGCTTGTCTCTGGGTGTGCAAGCACCTCATTTGTGGTCTCCAGAAGAGATGACCACCAGGCCAATGGATGCACCTGTTTTACTGCATTCTGAAAAATAGGACTTCTGATAGAGCGCCAAAGCAACAATGCACGGCTGGTGTCAGTGAACTCACACATGGTGTACAACAAATACACCTATAATAGGCATTGTATACTTTATAATAACACTTTCTAAACTCATGTCGCCACAGATTGTGACATACTGAACTGGTTAATCCAGTGTGAGTCAAGACATTCAGATCAGATTTTGCTTCCACTGTATTGCTGACCCCAGAAATATCAATATGCTGCCAGATTTCCTCCTCTCTGAATATTGTACACATTGTTTACTCAGCCCTGACACATACTTGACATGACACGGACATTCGGGTCATTTAACTGGAGGAGTTCTTGCAACATCAGGTATATCTATGGTAACTGGAGGATCCCCTTCTTCTGCCGTTCAGGACAAGCAAGATTGCAGTACTGGAGTACAGCACAGTCAAGTTTAAAATCAACTGTAAACATATTAAGAGTCGAGGTACAGTCTGTAGAAAGAGAAGTCTGAAAGTTGGTTAATGAGTTCACACCTAAGATTGTTATGTTAAATTTAGACTTCTATAGACTAGGGCTGGGCAATATATCGATATTATATCGATATTATATCGATATTGCGATATGAGACTAAATATCGTCTTAGATTTTGGAAATCGTAATATCGTAAATGGCTTAAGTGTTGTCTTTTCCTGGTTTTAAAGGCCCACTACAGAAAGGGTGTTTTTTACCTGCCCAAACTTTTTTCCCCCCCTGATAAAATAAAAAAAAAAAAAATTTTTTCTATTATTTTTACCTTTACCCACTTAGTCATTATATCTACATTACTGAAGATTATTTAACTTAAATCTCATTGTGAAGATATTTTGTTAAAGCACCGATTGTCAACCCTATAATATCGCCACAATATCGACATCGAGGTATAAGGACAAGAATATCGCGATATCTGATTTTCTCCATATCGCCCAGCCCTACTATAGACCCTATATATAGAGTTGAAATGTAAAGATCATTCAGTGAGCTGTTAACAATTAACAATTGTATTTATATATCAATCAACATATGTGTACTGTCAAATAAATCAAAACTAAAGCACTAATTGCTCTCACTGTTTCCACTTTATACAACTTAACTTCTAACTTTTATCTGTCATCTACTTCAGGCTAATGTTTGAATAAAGTAGACTTGAAGAACGAACAACAAAACAATCTGTAAATTATAACAACATTTTTACATCACTATCTTTGTTAGTTATTTTGGTCTATCTACTGTTTTTCTGCTTTCTTTGTAAAATACTCTGAACAGAACATTATGAATGATAAAGTGCTCTGTCCTCATCATTTGTGGGACATAAGTGACCGAAAATCTTGTCAAACTTTTTGTCAAGCTTTTGTCACCTCTGTCATAGAAGATTGTTGTCTTGTCTTATGAGAGGGAAAAGAATAATAAGCAAAAGGCCATAACTAAATATTTGGTGTGGTGGGCAGCAGAAAGGGGGAGATGTGTTATTTGCACTCTATTATAATATCAGGTTTTTTGCTTCAGTAGAGGATGTGAGTTCTGCTTTCAGAGAGCATTTTTTCAATGTGCTACACGTTCTGTTTCTCTTCATCTGCTTTTGCTTTCAACCTCCTTTCACTGTCATTCATTGCTGTGTCTTGGCTGTGTTACAGGTACACCAGAAGCAGGGGCAGCCAGCCGGGCGATCTGAGTGTTTCCTGACTTTGATGTGACCCGAGTGTGCCTGGAGCATGTCCACAGTGGGCCTGACTGCCCAGGAGATCTCATTTCCCATAGAAAACCCCTTCCTGAGGGGCAGCTACTGTCACAGCATGGCCAAACCCTCCTGGAGCTATCGCCATGAGCTGGACAAGTGAGTGTTCAGGTGCCACAACTAGCAGTCCTTTAGGGGAAGATTTTTTAGAAAGGGACAGTATTTCAAATCTGCATGACATGCTGCACTTTTATGGTTCAGGTCAGTCTGAGATTTATTGCAAATTACGATGAAATGTTATGTAGCTCTTAAACTGGTACTAATCTAATGTTTCTTTTTTAACAGCTTCTACTTCAGTATGGACACTGCACACACAGATCACAGCTCTCGTGCCCAGCATAAGGGGCCACCTCCACCGTCTCTAAGTCATGAAAGTAAGTGCATGATCTGTCATCTGCACAGTGCAGGTCTTCTGAAATACCCAAATGCTGCATTGGATGTGTTGTTCCTTTGAATCATCTGCTACATACTAGATATAGTAAGTGGTTTTCCAGAAATGTAGAGAAAGATAGGAGTCCAGTGGAGTAGTAAATTGTTTTTACAGTTTTATACTGTGCCATTAATGTGATGGGTCTGTTTCATTTTTTTTCTATCTCTGACAGGACATAAACACAGTTTCAGCTCACAGAGATTACCTCCAAAGAAATCCCGGCCCTCCCATCTCTCCCTGTCCTGCAGTGCTGAACCATCCACCCCAAGTCCTGCTGATGACGACCAGGTGGTTCCCTCATTCCAGAGGCTCTCAGTGTACGAGTGCAGCAGTCCCCCACAGACGCCAGGCAGATGCTCTAAGCCTCTGCCCCCCATCCCTCCACAAACCGACATCTCTCCTGAGCAGGCTATGGACAGTGAGGTAGAATTTTTTACAAGTTCGGACGACAGCCGCTGCCTGGTGTCTGATCAGTGTCCAAAATTGTCTCCTTTTCGATATGGAGTCCCCAGTCGAAGGAGCTTCAGGGACTGCGGCCAGATTAACTATGCTTACTACGATGGGCCATTAGGGCCGCAAAGCCAGAGGAAGCCCCAACAGCAGCATCAAGCACATCATCCGCAGGAAGCGCGGGAACAGTATGAGCAGCAGCGACAGGAACCACCTGAGCCAGTGGTCTGTCAGAGACAGCAGGATAAAGCTCAGAGGAGGCTACGACGATCGCACTCTGGCCCAGCTGGATCCTTTAACAAGCCCTCGCTGCTGCGCCTCACGTGCCACAAACGCCACACCCAAAGTATGGATAAGCCCGAGGTGCCACCCCCAATCCCTCCTCGAACAATCAAGACAGGAGACTATCGCCGCTGGTCAGCAGAGGTCTCGTCAGGGGCTTACAGCGATGAGGACAAACCACCCAAGGTGCCCCCAAGGGAACCTTTGTCCAGAAGCAGCTCCCGCACCCCCAGCCCCAAGAGCCTCCCCACATACATTAATGGGGTGATGCCACCCACCCAAAGCTTTGCACCGGATCCTAAGTATGTAAGCTGTCGGGGTTTACAGAGACAGAACAGTGAGGGCTCCCCCTGCATCCTCCCTGTTATGGAGAACGGCAAAAAGGCCAGCACCACACATTACTATCTCTTGCCTCAGCGATTTCTTCGTGTCATTAACAGCCCTGGAGCTCACAATACAGATGGATCAGACTCAGACTGGGACTGTCACACCAGTGGGAAAGCACATGTGGATTTAGATTAAAAAGTTTTAGTGGAAGTAGCAGAGGACTCTACTGTAAATGAGCAAAAACCACTTGAAAAATGGTGAAACTGGACGCTATCAACCCTCAAACCGCTGCTTTTACCTTCTTTTTTTTAACCTCTATGTATTCTGAACACACAGGGTGTGTGCGCACTGTAATCAGTTACTGGTAATGTTGGAATAGCTATCACAACCGAGATATTTCATGTAAAAACTGTATCTCTGACAATAGATTGTGGGCAAAATTCAACATTGTAGATCTTATTTTTGATGTGCTTTTTATTACATGACATTCAATATTGTGCTGTTTTTATTGATGATGTGGTACAGTCAGAAGGTACAAGCGGGCCTTGAACCTTGTGTGTTCAGTGTTTTCGGTGTCTGGAAGGTTAAGGATGTTTTGTGAGATGCATTGATGCTGCTTATGTATCTCACAAGAGACAGGTCAGTAATGTAACCATGTATAACTTAATGTATGAAGTCTAAATACAAGGACAGTTAATTTTTAACAAAATGAAGGATGCTAGCACACAAATCTCTTTTCTGTTTGCTATTATATATCAACACGATATGGTTTCCCTGCCTTGATGAAGTTTCAGTTTTACTTAGGCCACTCTATCTGTGTAAATGTTGTTTTCCACATGGTATATTTTGTACTAAGATGTGGGTGCATTACTGGTAGCTACGCATGTTCCATTGGAATGTTTAGTGCAGCTTAAATGGTGTAGTTGTTGGTTAATGAGTGAGTGTGTGTGTGTCTGTGTGTATGTATGTGCATGGACGTGTTTGTGCATACGTGCATGTGAACAGCAGTTGGAAAAGTGTTCTGGTGAGACTTTATAAAAAGGCTTTCTACAATTGGTAGAAAACTGTCAACTATACTTGTTACTGTGCTCTGCTTATTTGCAGCACCTGCGTTTGAGTACAGCCCTCTAAAAAGTAATTGCTTTCTTTTAGTGTCCAGGTCTGTTTTGTTGCACAGAAACTGACCTGTTGAACATTAAGGGAATGTATGCTATCCTTACCGAAATTTTATCAAACAGTTGGAGGAGCATAGCTTTGTCAAGCTGTGATTCATTGCTTGGAACTAATTTGCGTCAAAGTACTACTGTACCTCCCTTTTGAAATAAATCATGTATTTCACTTATTAAAGGCAACATCTAAAATTATAATCTACAAAAGATGAAGTAACCGCTCCATATGTGACTTGACATACAATTTAAATTCAGTTAAGTGTAAGACAAAGTCAATTCTACCTGGATTTCCTTAAATAGAGATTTTAGATCACGCAGATCTTAGATCACGAAGTTGTTGGGCTAACATGTTAATACAGACGCATTACACAGACAGTGCAGGGTTTACCTACCTGACACAGACTTTCCTGTTCTGCTCATGCATTCCTGCCTTACATGATTGCAGTGGGTGTGGTCAGAGAGACTTTGGCTGCTGGCAGCCTAGAAAATGTATGCATTTTTGTTGTAGATGATTCAAGAAGCATCAGGATGATATAGTAAATGTAGCACACGTATTGAAGTAACCCTTTGTATCGAACACGGTGTTCAGTTTGGGAAACATAACTGTTAAGGTCAAATATGAAATATACTTTTTCTCTCCCTCCTGCTCACAAAACCTTGCCAACACAATGTTGCTTTTGACTTAAATGTCTGAAAAATGTTTACATCATACACTGATACTATTTAATCTTAAGGTATTCATGTCTTATTAGAAATAATAAAACTGAATGAAGACTAGTTTAAGAAATAACTTCTCTGCTGTGGTGAAGACATGCACTGGGAGAATACAGTATGCTGTGTACAGTATTTAACAATTCCATTTGTTATGAATAGTTGATAAGTATATAGTCTTTAAAAAAGAAAGCAAAATAAAATGAATTATTTATGAACCTGCTTTATTCTGTTTCTTGAATCTATCAAGCCTGAAATCTCAACTCCGCTGTTTGACCTGTTTTATCACCCACACACCCTCATGCTGTGCCTTTTTGTGACTGGCCTCTATCCAGAGAAAGAAGAGTGACTTACAATAGTCGACTGGCAATACATTGTGTACAGTGTATTGCCTTCCTCTTCCTGGTTAAAACACGTTATCCTCCTGCATGACTCCTTAGATGCTCTGTAGTAGCCAGCTTTGTGCCAACAGGTTTTTTAAGCACTTAAGAATGTTGCAAGTGTTTTACTCTTGACTTGAGTCCATGTGGTTAGGCATGGAGCCGAAACCACAGTGAGCCACACAGAGAATTAGAGGTCAAATCATTACTAATTCAGCTGTAGTTACAATAGCCACCATATAACCTCTCAGCAAGGCAGTAACCATTTCTGTAGGTTTGTAGCAATTGATTTACAATTGTCTTAATGGAACAAAAGGCAGCAGTTGGAGCTATGAGGTCATCTGCAAACCTTTTCACCTGGTTTACTTGTAGGTGAGCTGCTAAGCGACAGCATTGGTGGTGACTATAGCAACTGTGGCTGCACATTTTAAATGTCTGTTGGGGGCAGGAAAGGTCAAGTGCCAGATGAATTAACAAAGCGTGTGGTTTGTGATTAGTGTTTGAGCGACACACATTATAGCATGGCTGTGGCACGAAAAGGCATTGTTGTGTTCTAAGCCAGAACTCAGACATGTCACTTGCTTAGAATCCAACTTTTGATTTTACATTAAGCTTTTTTTGGCAGAAGGGATCATTCCAATTCTCTATTAAATTCAGTCACTTTGTGTTCTAAACTTTTTCTGTGGCTGATTCTTCTTAAACCTTGTTTCCTGACAGAGCTTTATTTTGACAACACAACTTCAGTATTGTACTTAAATATGCCATTGGCTTTTTACCCTACCTTGGATTTAATTCAAGGCATTGAGTATGTAGGACTTAACTTTCAGTTGTAGCACCTCAACTACATCAAATATATGTTTTGGCCTCAGTTAATTAGATAGAAGTCCTTGGCTGGCAGAGCCGATGGATTAACTAGTGAAACAAACTTGTTTTAATGATAAGAATTATTACAGTAATTATGATTAATGCCTCATTAATTGCGAAACAGTCTCTGCTGATTAGTCTGCAGTTGTTTCTGTGACTGGCTCTTAACATGTCTGCAGTGCTGCAGAAATTGACATTGATCAACAAGAAAATTACATAAAATTCAGCTATAAACAAAGAGGTATGCTGAGTAGTAAAATACCATATTTTACAGTTTATGCATGATTATTACACTGATGGATTTAACTCTAAGGTCCAGAAATTGAAATTGAGTATCAAGCAGCTATACTGTTGTAGCCTACTTTTATACACACAACAAAAAAGTAAGACACTAAATAGTTTAATGCAACCTTTGTCTTCAATAGTAATGTAGTATAAAATAGGGCTATATGGGGGCAAATTTAATTGGTTTGACCTTTAACAGTCAGAAAAACTTCCTCTTCACATTTTAGGTTTGATGCTCAACAACATTCGTTTCCAGGATTAATGCAATTCACACAACATCCCATTCCTAATCTATTTATAAAACATCTGCAATTGTATTCTACATTCAACAATATGCTATTTTATTTTAGAAACTCCTTGTGAGTGAAAAGGGGTAGTTAACAGTACAATAATAGCAGGCTGTTGTGGCAGTGTCACAGAATACAAATAATGAGAATCTGAGCCGGAAAAAAACTTTGGCCAGTTAAAATGTATTTATGTAGACAAAATGTGGAGGATATTCATCTTATCATAAATGGTGTAGAAAAATATTCTTAACAGTGAATTCAAAATTACTATTCTTGGAATATTACTTGCTATGCTCTCTCGTATATCACTTATATGTAAATATACTTTTGGTTATAGCAAGAAAATGCATATCTGCCATCTGTCATATTTTCAAGTGTCAAGAGAAGTAGAGTTTGTAAATTCTATGTTGGCTTCTTCTGCATATTTTGATTCCCCTCTATACCAAAAAAACATGCAGCAAGATAATCGGAAAATCTGCTAATTAATTCCATTGCATGCAGCGCCTTTTCTTTTGCTGTGACTTTTCTTATCATTTGCTATGAGGGGTTGACAGAGTTGTAAATATTTAACTTGACTGAAGTGCTGCTGGTTAAATTTTACTCAGGTCAGATTACTTGTAAAGAAAGTATAGTACATCAAGTGAAGGTAAACAAATTGGTCACAAGGTGTTTCTTCTGCGTCAGCCACTTGGTGTAAACAAATAGCCATCAATGGATCAGATGGAAAGACATCAACGAACTGTATATTACTGTTGAGGAACAGCAGCAGGGATGTGTACTAGCATTTCAAGGTATAGTGGCACAGTTAAAAAAAGAGATCTCAATGCCAGTATCCCAATTAGATTGACAAGATCAATAATATTGGACTCTTACAGTACTGATAAAGCTGTTATTATCTGATGCGACAGTATACATTTCCAATTCTGCAACAGGACAGCGGTGGTCACTGCTGAGGTTGATTAAACAATGAGACATTTTCACATCACTCTCATTCGCTTTATAGATCATAAACAATTGTGTTAAAACTGTCTATCTCTGTGCCTCTCTATTCACATACGGCAATGGCAAAGCATCATTTAAACGAGTGTGTGTATGCCATCTAGTGTCAGGATATTGTACTGACATTGAGGGATATTGACAAGTCACCATTACCCTCTTTGGCTTAGCAGGGATAGTGAACATGATTTTCACTAATGGACACAAATACAGGAACCCTAGATGCTGATTTAAAAAACAACAACACTTCTTTGGCACGGTTGAAGTAGCATTTTGCATGGCTACTGTATTGGTTTCCATATCATTGGACAGATGTTTCTAATCATGCATTACCTATGTATTTGAATGCTATAGATTATTGCATGTGTCACAGAGATTTTGTGTTATCAAAACAAATTACTAACTGCTATGGCAAGTGCATATTGCAGATATTAGTCAAAGTCTGAGAAGTGGTAGGTTGGCACAGCCCATTGCATTTTCTTGAATACCAAAAACACTCACATCTCAAAATCAACGGGCTCCAAACCGCATGCCAACATTATAAAAATATTTGAAAATATTTAAATCACATTTTATTCTTACTATAAGTTTACTCCTGGTTACTATTGCATCTATGTGAATTCAAAACATGTTCTAAATGTTGCTGTTATTTTGTGCATTTGTAGTAAATGTAGAGCAAAAGCCACCAGGTCAAAAATTTACTCAATGTAGTAACAGCATGTTTCTGTATGATGAGGACATCAGTTCTGAAACAAACCTTGGGCAAGAGTTTCAGGAAGTGTTTTTTTTTTTTTTTTTTACATTCTTACCTTGTGTTTACTGCAGAGTAGCTTTGCTCATGTAGTGAGGTGTGATTAACTGGAGTCTGAATAGAAATTAGATTTTTATATAAGAGCACAAGAGGCTACAGTAAATTACAATTAATATAAATTAAGTCATAAATATAACAAATTACTAGTATATGACATAATGTGCAATATACGGATCTGTAATTTGCTTTATTTCTAGCATGGAAAACAATTGTAATTAAAACATTTTTGCTGTCTATAGCCTTCATCTAGGGTTGATGTTCAAAACCTCTGGACGTTTTGTTTTGACCTGGAAAGACACAAGAATGATTACATATTAATAACATTTTAACTAAAATATTACATGTATCTGTCCTTGAACTTCAGAAGACTTCCAGAGGTACTGTATGTAATATCAGACTAGTAAACGAGAATACCTGCAATTGGGTGTCAACATTTTTTAGCTGTGGCCTAAAACCTTTGATGTGTAAGTGCCTGCAAATCCCAAGTTGTGATCTCCTGGGGAAAAGAACATGATAATATTGAAATTGCAAATGTTAGAGTCCTTGCGGATCAATTGTTAGGCAGATCAGTGATTACTAAAAAAACAGACCTCTACACACCTGTATCAGAGAAGTCAAAGAAATCTTCCTCAAAGGCAGACAGTCTTCTGTTGTAGGAGTTGCTTCTTCTCCTAAAATAAAGAGGCAGTTCCTTTAGTTTCCCATGGCAATGTTTGTAACTTTATGATTGCTGGCAACAAGAAACAACATTTGTTGACCATTTGCATATTACTATATAGGAAGATGCAGGTTGGACATCACAACCCACCAAATGCTCATATGTCTCTTTTTGACAATGACAGCAATGACAATGATAATCAAGAGCAAGAGTGCTGCTGCCAACGATCCAAAGAGTGCACCATAGAAACCTGGACCCCGACGGAAGAGGTCACACTGTGGTCCATAAAACTGCTCAAGGCTAGACTCGAAGCACCTGGATTGAAGGGCCATAAGAAGGAAACGTTACTAAAAAAAAGCATTAGGAGCAAAATATAATATTTAAGGTCCTTGCAATTAAGATAAAAAACTGATATTTTTACTTACCTACATGTTGGCCCTTTGTAAATGTTATTGTGACATTCTCCATGTTGATGACAGTAATCAGGGTTTGTTTTGCAAGGTCCAGTACACTGCCATTGACCGTTACTAATCTCAGCAGTGTAATTAGCAAACTGAGAGCAGTTTACAAAAGGCTTTAGATCTGTGATATCTGATTGATAAAAAAGTGATGTATTTAGCATTTGTAAAAGTACCATGAAACAAATATAGAATTGTTGACATATATTGAAAGAAGAAACACTGACAGTGCAAAGCAACAATAAGTTAAGTACGCACATTTAGAACTGACAGAGTACACTTACTTGTAATCTCAGGTAGCTGAAAGGTGAATCCATTTAACTGCACAGCTGAATTATTAAAGGCCTGAGATATATTTTTGAGGTTACTTGTGTCATTCAAGATATTAAACAACACTCCATCAAGCTGAGTGTTGACAAATTGGATTTGAGTTTCATTGTTTGGATAGATGTACTCAGCCACGCTCTCTGCAACAACACTTCCTGACCTACAGTTGAAAAATAGAAAAATATTAACCAAAAAACAGCGTGTACTTGATTAAAGAGTAATTTAAATAATTGTATCAGTAAAGTTGAAATGAAAACCTACGATAACTTGATGACTTGTACTTTTTTAAAGGTTTCTGGATCTGCTTCTTTGCATAGCCCTTCAAGCTACAACACAGAACAGATGTTATTATAGCATGGTTATAACAATTAATAAAAAAAGACATTAACATAAAAAAGTATAGAGCAAAACACAAATGATAAAAAGTTGCTTTATTATTACTTATCGCCTGATAAATATTAAGTGTAACAATAAGTAAGTTACAGGACATGAATAAATACTACTATCATTAAGTCATGCAACAATGAAAAAAATATTTACCTCCCGTTCTAATTTCTCAATGAATTTTAATGATTGAGGTGAGCTTAGATTATTAAAAGCAGGCTGAAAAGTGATTTGAATTGTCAAAGTAATATTTGCTTTTCGAGTTGGAATTGCTCCGGTATCTGCAAAACATGATGAAACCGTTAAATTGAAATTGCAAATATTTTATTGACACTGCAATAACATTTTACATTCACTTCACTGAGGTAAGAAATATCAATGCCAAAATCAGACACAATGTTAACATACTGCTAAAATCCAATAACTTATCTCTGCTTCCAATATTTTTCTTCAGTTTTTAGAATATTTTGAAGACCTGTATTTCGATATAAAAAATCTCACCAATATGAACAGGGGTGTCGTTCTTTCCAAAAGTGCAGACATCTCCAAAGACAAAATCTTGACATTGGCAGTGACATCTTCCAAGTGTCACGTTGAACTTACAGGTACCCCCGATACACGGACAGTCCTTACACTGAGGAGTTGTAGATAATGTTGACACAGTGACAGTAGTTGTGCTGGTTCCTGTTGGTGTTGTTTCACTGTTTTGGTCAGAAGATGTTTGAGTGAAATGAGTAGTTAGTGGAGGGACTGTAGAGGATGAACTTGGTGAGACCTCTGTATTTGTGCTGTTATTGATTGTTGTTGTCGGTTGATCAGTCTTGGTAGTTGTTTTTCCACTTGTGGAAAGGGTTGAGGCTGTTAATTTTGGTGTTGCCATGGGTGTTGTCGTCGTCACAGATGAAGATCGTTGCTCTGTTGAGGAGGACATTGTTGTAGGTGTTCCTTGGTTAGTTAAAGGTAGCTGAGTGGTGCTGATTCCTGTTGGTGTTGTTTCCCTGTTGTGGTCAGGAGATGTTTGACTGAAATGAGTAGTAAGCGGAGGTAATGTAGATTGTAAACTTGGTAAGACCTTTGTATTTGTCGGGGAATTGATTGTTGTTGTGAATTGATGAGTCTTGGTAGTTATTGGTTCTCCATTTGTGGTGGGTGTTGAGGTTGACACTGTTGATTCAATTTTCCCTGTGGATGTCACTGTCGGAATAGATGTAGTTTGTTGCTCTGTCGATGAGGAAATTGTTGTAGATGTTTCCAGGGTACTTAACAGGGGATGCGTTGTGCTGGTTCCTGTTGGTGTTGTTTCACTGTTTTGGTCAGAAGATGTTTGAGTGAAATGAGAAGTTAGTGTAGGGACTGTAGAGGATGAACTTGGTGAGACCTCTGTATTTGTGCTGGAATTGATTGTTGTTGTCGGTTGACCAGTCTTGGTAGTTGTTTTTCCATTTGTGGCAAGGGTTGAGGCTGTTAATTCTGTTGTTGCCATGGGTGTTGTCGTCGTCACAGATGAAGATCGTTGCTCTATCGAGGAGGGAATTGTTGTAGAGGTATTCAGGGTACTTAACAGGAGATGAGTTGTGCTGGTTGCTGTTGGTGTTGTTTCACTGTTTTGGTCAGAAGATGTTTGAGTGAAATGAGTAGTTAGTGGAGGGACTGTAGAGGGTGAACTTGGTGAGACCTTTGTATTTGTCGGGAATTTTTTTAATGTAGTCTTGTTTCCCATTTGGGTGGTCTGTTATATTTGGGTGTACCAATAATGTTTTGTTGCTAATTGTATGTACTTAACGAGATGTTTGTTGACTTTTAAAGAGAAAGAGTAGTTAGTGGAGGGACTGTAGAGGGTGAACTTGGTGAGACCTCTGTATTTGTCTGAGGTAATTGTTGTTGTCGATTGATCAGTCTTGGTAGTTCTTGTTTCTCCATTTGTGGTGGGTGTCGAGGTTGACACTGTTGATTCAATTTTCCCTGTGGGTGTCACTGTCGGAATAGATGTAGTTTGTTGCTCTATCGAGGAGGACATTGTTGTAGATGTTTCTTGGTTATTTAAGGAGATGAGTTGTGCTGGTTCCTGTTGGTGTTGTTTCACTGTTTTGGTCAGAAGATGTTTGAGTGAAATGAGTAGTTAGTGGAGGGACTGTAGAGGGTGCAAGTGAGACCTCTGTATTTGTGCGGGAATTAATTTTGTTGTCGATTCATCAGTCTTGGTAGTTCTTGTTTCTCCATTTGTGGTGGGTGTTGAGGTTGACACTGTTGATTCAATTTTCCTCGTGGGTGTCACTGTCGGAATAGATGTAGTTTGTTGCTCTGTTGAGGAGAACATTGTTGTAGATGTTTCTTGGTTACTTAACGGGAGATGAGTTGTGCTGGTTCCTGTTGGTGTTGTTTCACTGTTTTGGTCAGAAGATGTTTGAGTGAAATGAGTAGTTAGTGGAGGGACTGTAGAGGGTGAACTTGGTGAGACCTCTGTATTTGTGCGGGAATTAATTGTTGTTGTCGATTCATCAGTCTTGGTAGTTCTTGTTTCTCCATTTGTGGTGGGTGTTGAGGTTGACACTGTTGATTCAATTTTCCCTGTGGGTGTCACTGTCGGAATAGATGTAGTTTGTTGCACTGTCGAGGAGGACATTGTTGTAGATGTTTCTTGGTTATTTAAAGGGAGATGAGTTGTGCCGGTTCCTGTTGGTGTTGTTTCACTGTTTTGGTCAGAAGATGTTTGAGTGAAATGAGTAGTTAGTGGAGGGACTGTAGAGGGTGAACTTGGTGAGACCTCTGTATTTGTTCGTGAATTAATTGTTGTTGTCGATTCATCAGTCTTGGTAGTTCTTGTTTCTCCATTTGTGGTGGGTGTTGAGGTTGACACTGTTGATTCAATTTTCCCTGTGGGTGTCACTGTCGGAATAGATGTAGTTTGTTGCACTGTCGAGGAGGACATTGTTGTAGATGTTTCTTGGTTAGTTGAAGGGAGATGAGTTGTGCCGGTTCCTGTTGGTGTTGTTTCACTGTTTTGGTCAGAAGATGTTTGAGTGAAATGAGTAGTTAGTGGAGGGAATGTAGAGGGTGAACTTGGTGAGACCTCTGTATTTGTGCGGGAATTAATTGTTGTTGTCGATTCATCAGTCTTGGTAGTTCTTGTTTCTCCATTTGTGGTGGGTGTTGAGGTTGACACTGTTGATTCAATTTTCCCTGTGGGTGTCACTGTCGGAATAGATGTAGTTTGTTGCTCTGTTGATGAGAACATTGTTGTAGATGTTTCCAGGGTACTTAACAGGAGATGAGTTGTGCTGGTTCCTGTTGGTGTTGTTTCACTGTTTTGGTCAGAAGATGTTTGAGTGAAATGAGTAGTTAGTGGAGGGACTGTAGAGGGTGAACTTGGTGAGACCTCTGTATTTGTGCGGGAATTAATTGTTGTTGTCGATTCATCAGTCTTGGTAGTTCTTGTTTCTCCATTTGTGGTGGGTGTTGAGGTTGACACTGTTGATTCAATTTTCCCTGTGGGTGTCACTGTCGGAATAGATGTAGTTTGTTGCACTGTCGAGGAGGACATTGTTGTAGATGTTTCTTGGTTATTTAAAGGGAGATGAGTTGTGCCAGTTCCTGTTGGTGTTGTTTCACTGTTTTGGTCAGAAGATGTTTGAGTGAAATGAGTAGTTAGTGGAGGGACTGTAGAGGGTGAACTTAGTGAGACCTCTGTATTTGTGCGGGAATTAATTGTTGTCGATTCATCAGTCTTGGTAGTTCTTGTTTCTCCATTTGTGGTGGGTGTTGAGGTTGACACTGTTGATTCAATTTTCCCTGTGGGTGTCACTGTCGGAATAGATGTAGTTTGTTGCTCTGTTGATGAGAACATTGTTGTAGATGTTTCCAGGGTACTTAACAGGAGATGAGTTGTGCTGGTTCCTGTTGGTGTTGTTTCACTGTTTTGGTCAGAAGATGTTTGAGTGAAATGAGTAGTTAGTGGAGGGACTGTAGAGGGTGAACTTGGTGAGACCTCTGTATTTGTGCGGGAATTAATTGTTGTTGTCGATTCATCAGTCTTGGTAGTTCTTGTTTCTCCATTTGTGGTGGGTGTTGAGGTTGACACTGTTGATTCAATTTTCCCTGTGGGTGTCACTGTCGGAATAGATGTAGTTTGCTGCTCTGTCGATGAGAACATTGTTGTAGATGTTTCCAGGGTACTTAACAGGAGATGAGTTGTGCTGGTTCCTGTTGGTGTTGTTTCACTGTTTTGGTCAGAAGATGTTTGAGTGAAATGAGTAGTTAGTGGAGGGACTGTAGAGGGTGAACTTGGTGAGACCTCTGTATTTGTGCGTGAATTAATTGTTGTTGTCGATTCATCAGTCTTGGTAGGTCTTGTTTCTCCATTTGTGGTGGGTGTTGAGGTTGACACTGTTGATTCAATTTTCCCTGTGGGTGTCACTGTCGGAATAAATGTAGTTTGCTGCTCTGTCGATGAGAACATTGTTGTAGATGTTTCCAGGGTACTGAACAGGAGATGAGTTGTGCTGGTTCCTGTTGGTGTTGTTTCACTGTTTTGGTCAGAAGATGTTTGAGTGAAATGAGTAGTTAGTGGAGGGACTGTAGAGGGTGAACTTGGTGAGACCTCTGTATTTGTCGGGAGAGCGCGGGAAATAATTGTTGTCGATTCATCAGTCTTGGTAGTTCTTGTTTCTCCATTTGTGGTGGGTGTTGAGGTTGACACCGTTGATTCAATTTTCCCTGTGGGTGTCACTGTCCGGAATAGATGTAGTTTGTTGCACTGTCGAGGAGGACATTGTTGTAGATGTTTCTTGGTTAGTTAAAGGGAGATGAGTTGTGCTGGTTCCTGTTGGTGTTGTTTCACTGTTTTGGTCAGAAGATGTTTGAGTGAAATGAGTAGTTAGTGGAGGGACTGTAAGGGGGTGAACTTGGTGAGACCTCTGTATTTGTGCGGGAATTAATTGTTGTTGTCGTTCATCAGTCTTGGTAGTTCTTGTTTCTCCATTTGTGGTGGGTGTTGAGGTTGACACTGTTGATTCAATTTTCCTGTGGGTGTCACTGTCGGAATAGATGTAGTTTGTTGCTCTGTTGATGAGAACATTGTTGTAGATGTTTCCAGGGCTTAACAGGAGATGAGTTGTGCTGGTTCCTTTTGGTGTTGTTTCACTGTTTTGGTCAGAAGATGTTTGGGTGAAATGAGTAGTTAGTGGAGGGACTGTAGAGGGTGAACTTGGTGAGACCTCTGTGTTTATCTGTGGGGAATTAATTGTTGTTGTCGATTCATCAGTCTTGGTAGTTCTTGTTTCTCCATTTGTGCGTGGGTGTTCGAGGTTGACACTGTTGATTCAATTTTCCCTGTGGGTGTCACTGTCGGAATAGATGTAGTTTGTTGCACTGTCGGGAGGACATTGTTGTAGATGTTTCTTGGTTATTTAAAGGGAGATGAGTTGTGCCGGTTCCTGTTGGTGTTGTTTCACTGTTTTGGTCAGAAGATGTTTGGGTGAAATGAGTAGTTAGTGGAGGGACTGTAGAGGGTGAACTTAGTGAGACCTCTGTATTTTGTCGGGGAATTAATTGTTGTCGATTCATCAGTCTTGGTAGTTCTTGTTTCTCCATTTGTGGTGGG
Organism: Perca fluviatilis; assembly: GCF_010015445.1. NCBI lineage: Eukaryota > Metazoa > Chordata > Actinopteri > Perciformes > Percidae > Perca > Perca fluviatilis. The sequence goes on from NC_053115.1 coordinate 20,796,510, forward strand.
TGTTGAGGTTGACACTGTTGATTCAATTTTCCCTGTGGGTGTCACTGTCGGAATAGATGTAGTTTGTTGTACTGTCGAGGAGGACATTGTTGTAGATGTTTCTTGGTTAGTTAAAGGGAGATGAGTTGTGCCGGTTTCTGTTGGTGTTGTTTCACTGTTTTGGTCAGAAGATGTTTGAGTGAAATGAGTAGTTAGTGGAGGGACTGTAAAGGGTGAACTTGGTGAGACCTCTGTATTTGTCGAGAGTAATTGTTGTTGTCGATTCATCAGTCTTGGTAGTTCTTGTTTCTCCATTTGTGGTGGGTGTTGAGGTTGACACTGTTGATTCAATTGTCCCTGTGGGTGTCACTGTCGGAATAGATGTAGTTTGTTGCTCTGTTGATGAGAACATTGTTGTAGATGTTTCCAGGGTACTTATAAGGAGATGAGTTGTGCTGGTTCCTGTTGGTGTTGATTCACTGTTTTGGTCAGAAGATGTTTGAGTGAAATGAGTAGTTAGTGGAGGGACTGTAGAGGGTGAACTTGGTGAGACCTCTGTATTTGTGCGGGAATTAATTGTTGTTGTCGATTCATCAGTCTTGGTAGTTCTTGTTTCTCCATTTGTGGTGGGTGTTGAGGTTGACACTGTTGATTCAATTTTCCCTGTGGGTGTCACTGTCGGAATAGATGTATTTTGTTGCACTGTCGAGGAGGACATTGTTGTAGATGTTTCTTGGTTAGTTGAAGGGAGATGAGTTGTGCCGGTTCCTGTTGGTGTTGTTTCACTGTTTTGGTCAGAAGATGTTTGAGTGAAATGAGTAGTTAGTGGAGGGACTGTAGAGGGTGAACTTGGTGAGACCTCTGTATTTGTGCGTGAATTAATTGTTGTTGTCGATTCATCAGTCTTGGTAGGTCTTGTTTCTCCATTTGTGGTGGGTGTTGAGGTTGACACTGTTGATTCAATTTTCCCTGTGGGTGTCACTGTCGGAATAAATGTAGTTTGCTGCTCTGTCGATGAGAACATTGTTGTAGATGTTTCCAGGGTACTGAACAGGAGATGAGTTGTGCTGGTTCCTGTTGGTGTTGTTTCACTGTTTTGGTCAGAAGATGTTTGAGTGAAATGAGTAGTTAGTGGAGGGACTGTAGAGGGTGAACTTGGTGAGACCTCTGTATTTGTGCGGGAATTAATTGTTGTTGTCGATTCATCAGTCTTGGTAGTTCTTGTTTCTCCATTTGTGGTGGGTGTTGAGGTTGACACTGTTGATTCAATTTTCCCTGTGGGTGTCACTGTCGGAATAGATGTAGTTTGTTGCTCTGTTGATGAGAACATTGTTGTAGATGTTTCCAGGGTACTTAACAGGAGATGAGTTGTGCTGGTTCCTGTTGGTGTTGTTTCACTGTTTTGGTCAGAAGATGTTTGAGTGAAATGAGTAGTTAGTGGAGGGACTGTAGAGGGTGAACGTGGTGAGACCTCTGTATTTGTGCGGGAATTAATTGTTGTTGTCGATTCATCAGTCTTGGTAGTTCTTGTTTCTCCATTTGTCGTGGGTGTCGAGGTTGACACTGTTGATTCAATTTTCCCTGTGGGTGTCACTGTCGGAATAGATGTAGTTTGTTGCACTGTCGAGGAGGACATTGTTGTAGATGTTTCTTGGTTATTTAAAGGGAGATGAGTTGTGCCAGTTCCTGTTGGTGTTGTTTCACTGTTTTGGTCAGAAGATGTTTGAGTGAAATGAGTAGTTAGTGGAGGGACTGTAGAGGGTGAACTTAGTGAGACCTCTGTATTTGTGCGGGAATTAATTGTTGTCGATTCATCAGTCTTGGTAGTTCTTGTTTCTCCATTTGTGGTGGGTGTTGAGGTTGACACTGTTGATTCAATTTTCCCTGTGGGTGTCACTGTCGGAATAGATGTAGTTTGTTGCACTGTCGAGGAGGACATTGTTGTAGATGTTTCTTGGTTAGTTGAAGGGAGATGAGTTGTGCCGGTTCCTGTTGGTGTTGTTTCACTGTTTTGGTCAGAAGATGTTTGGGTAAATGAGTAGTTAGTGGAGGGAATGTAGAGGGTGAACTTGGTGAGACCTCTGTATTTGTGAGGAAATAAATTGTTGTTGTCGATTCATCAGTCTTGGTAGTTCTTGTTTCTCCATTTGTGGTGGGTGTTGAGGTTGACACTGTTGATTCAATTTTCCCTGTGGGTGTCACTGTCGGAATAGATGTAGTTTGTTGCTCTGTTGATGAGAACATTGTTGTAGATGTTTCCAGGGTACTTATAAGGAGATGAGTTGTGCTGGTTCCTGTTGGTGTTGATTCACTGTTTTGGTCAGAAGATGTTTGAGTGAAATGAGTAGTTAGTGGAGGGACTGTAGAGGGTGAACTTGGTGAGACCTCTGTATTTGTGCGGGAATTAATTGTTGTTGTCGATTCATCAGTCTTGGTAGTTCTTGTTTCTCCATTTGTGGTGGGTGTTGAGGTTGACACTGTTGATTCAATTTTCCCTGTGGGTGTCACTGTCGGAATAGATGTATTTTGTTGCACTGTCGAGGAGGACATTGTTGTAGATGTTTCTTGTGTAGTTAAAGGGAGATGAGTTGTGCGGTTCCTGTTGGTGTTGTTTCACGTTTTGGTCAGAAGATGTTTGAGTGAAATGAGTAGTTAGTGGAGGGACTGTAGAGGGTGAACTTGGTGAGACCTCTGTATTTGTGCGTGAATTAATTGTTGTTGTCGATTCATCAGTCTTGGTAGGTCTTGTTTCTCCATTTGTGGTGGGTGTTGAGGTTGACACTGTTGATTCAATTTTCCCTGTGGGTGTCACTGTCGGAATAAATGTAGTTTGCTGCTCTGTCGATGAGAACATTGTTGTAGATGTTTCCAGGGTACTGAACAGGAGATGAGTTGTGCTGGTTCCTGTTGGTGTTGTTTCACTGTTTTGGTCAGAAGATGTTTGAGTGAAATGAGTAGTTAGTGGAGGGACTGTAGAGGGTGAACTTGGTGAGACCTCTGTATTTGTGCGGGAAATAATTGTTGTCGATTCATCAGTCTTGGTAGTTCTTGTTTCTCCATTTGTGGTGGGTGTTGAGGTTGACACTGTTGATTCAATTTTCCCTGTGGGTGTCACTGTCGGAATAGATGTAGTTTGTTGCACTGTCGAGGAGGACATTGTTGTAGATGTTTCTTGGTTAGTTAAAGGGAGATGAGTTGTGCTGGTTCCTGTTGGTGTTGTTTCACTGTTTTGGTCAGAAGATGTTTGAGTGAAATGAGTAGTTAGTGGAGGGACTGTAGAGGGTGAACTTGGTGAGACCTCTGTATTTGTGCGGGAATTAATTGTTGTTGTCGATTCATCAGTCTTGGTAGTTCTTGTTTCTCCATTTGTGGTGGGTGTTGAGGTTGACACTGTTGATTCAATTTTCCCTGTGGGTGTCACTGTCGGAATAGATGTAGTTTGTTGCTCTGTTGATGAGAACATTGTTGTAGATGTTTCCAGGGTACTTAACAGGAGATGAGTTGTGCTGGTTCCTTTTGGTGTTGTTTCACTGTTTTGGTCAGAAGATGTTTGAGTGAAATGAGTAGTTAGTGGAGGGACTGTAGAGGGTGAACGTGGTGAGACCTCTGTATTTGTGCGGGAATTAATTGTTGTTGTCGATTCATCAGTCTTGGTAGTTCTTGTTTCTCCATTTGTGGGTGGGTGTAGGGTTGACACTGTTGATTCAATTTTCCCTGTGGGTGTCACTGTCGGAATAGATGTAGTTTGTTGCACTGGCGAGGAGGACATTGTTGTAGATGTTTCTTGGTTATTTAAAGGGAGATGAGTTTTCCCGGTTCCTGTTGGTGTTGTTTCACTGTTTTGGTCAGAAGATGTTTGAGTGAAATGAGTAGTTAGTGGAGGGACTGTAGAGGGTGAACTTAGTGAGACCTCTGTATTATCTGTGCGGAATTAATTGTTGTCGATTCATCAGTCTTGGTAGTTCTTGTTTCTCCATTTGTGGTGGGTGTTGAGGTTGACACTGTTGATTCAATTTTCCCTGTGGGTGTCACTGTCGGAATAGATGTAGTTTGTTGCACTGTCGAGGAGGACATTGTTGTAGATGTTTCTTGGTTAGTTGAAGGGAGATGAGTTGTGCCGGTTCCTGTTGGTGTTGTTTCACTGTTTTGGTCAGAAGATGTTTGAGTGAAATGAGTAGTTAGTGGAGGGACTGTAGAGGGTGAACTTGGTGAGACCTCTGTATTTGTGCGGGAATTAATTGTTGTTGTCGATTCATCAGTCTTGGTAGTTCTTGTTTCTCCATTTGTGGTGGGTGTTGAGGTTGACACTGTTGATTCAATTTTCCCTGTGGGTGTCACTGTCGGAATAGATGTAGTTTGTTTGTTGCTTGTTGATGAGAACATTGTTGTAGATGTTTCCAGGGTACTTAACAGGAGATGAGTTGTGCTGGTTCCTGTTGGTGTTGTTTCACTGTTTTGGTCAGAAGATGTTTGAGTGAAATGAGTAGTTAGTGGAGGGACTGTAGAGGGTGAACTTGGTGAGACCTCTGTATTTTATCTTGAGAATAATTGTTGTTGTCGATTCATCAGTCTTGGTAGTTCTTGTTTCTCCATTTGTGGTGGGTGTTGAGGTTGACACTGTTGATTCAATTTTCCCTGTGGGTGTCACTGTCGGAATAGATGTAGTTTGTTGCACTGTCGAGGAGGACATTGTTGTAGATGTTTCTTGGTTATTTAAAGGGAGATGAGTTGTGCCAGTTCCTGTTGGTGTTGTTTCACTGTTTTGGTCAGAAGATGTTTGAGTGAAATGAGTAGTTAGTGGAGGGACTGTAGAGGGTGAACTTAGTGAGACCTCTGTATTTGTGCGGGAATTAATTGTTGTCGATTCATCAGTCTTGGTAGTTCTTGTTTCTCCATTTGTGGTGGGTGTTGAGGTTGACACTGTTGATTCAATTTTCCCTGTGGGTGTCACTGTCGGAATAGATGTAGTTTGTTGCACTGTCGAGGAGGACATTGTTGTAGATGTTTCTTGGTTAGTTGAAGGGAGATGAGTTGTGCCGGTTCCTGTTGGTGTTGTTTCACTGTTTTGGTCAGAAGATGTTTGAGTGAAATGAGTAGTTAGTGGAGGGAATGTAGAGGGTGAACTTGGTGAGACCTCTGTATTTGTGCGGGAATTAATTGTTGTTGTCGATTCATCAGTCTTGGTAGTTCTTGTTTCTCCATTTGTGGTGGGTGTTGAGGTTGACACTGTTGATTCAATTGTCCCTGTGGGTGTCACTGTCGGAATAGATGTAGTTTGTTGCTCTGTTGATGAGAACATTGTTGTAGATGTTTCCAGGGTACTTATAAGGAGATGAGTTGTGCTGGTTCCTGTTGGTGTTGATTCACTGTTTTGGTCAGAAGATGTTTGAGTGAAATGAGTAGTTAGTGGAGGGACTGTAGAGGGTGAACTTGGTGAGACCTCTGTATTTGTGCGGGAATTAATTGTTGTTGTCGATTCATCAGTCTTGGTAGTTCTTGTTTCTCCATTTGTGGTGGGTGTTGAGGTTGACACTGTTGATTCAATTTTCCCTGTGGGTGTCACTGTCGGAATAGATGTATTTTGTTGCACTGTCGAGGAGGACATTGTTGTAGATGTTTCTTGGTTAGTTGAAGGGAGATGAGTTGTGCCGGTTCCTGTTGGTGTTGTTTCACTGTTTTGGTCAGAAGATGTTTGAGTGAAATGAGTAGTTAGTGGAGGGACTGTAGAGGGTGAACTTGGTGAGACCTCTGTATTGTCGTGCGGAATTAATTGTTGTCGATTCATCAGTCTTGGTAGTTCTTGTTTCTCCATTTGTGGTGGGTGTTGAGGTTGACACTGTTGATTCAATTTTTCCCTGTGGGTGTCACTGTCGGAATAGATGTAGTTTGTTGCTCTGTTGATGAGAACATTGTTGTAGATGTTTCCAGGGTACTTAACAGGAGATGAGTTGTGCTGGTTCCTGTTGGTGTTGTTTCACTGTTTTGGTCAGAAGATGTTTGAGTGAAATGAGTAGTTAGTGGAGGGACTGTAGAGGGTGAACTTGGTGAGACCTCTGTATTTGTGCGGGAATTAATTGTTGTTGTCGATTCATCAGTCTTGGTAGTTCTTGTTTCTCCATTTGTGGTGGGTGTTGAGGTTGACACTGTTGATTCAATTTTCCCTGTGGGTGTCACTGTCGGAATAGATGTAGTTTGTTGCACTGTCGAGGAGGACATTGTTGTAGATGTTTCTTGGTTAGTTGAAGGGAGATGAGTTGTGCCGGTTCCTGTTGGTGTTGTTTCACTGTTTTGGTCAGAAGATGTTTGAGTGAAATGAGTAGTTAGTGGAGGGACTGTAGAGGGTGAACTTGGTGAGACCTCTGTATTTGTGCGGGAATTAATTGTTGTCGATTCATCAGTCTTGGTAGTTCTTGTTTCTCCATTTGTGGTGGGTGTTGAGGTTGACACTGTTGATTCAATTTTCCCTGTGGGTGTCACTGTCGGAATAGATGTAGTTTGTTGCTCTGTTGATGAGAACATTGTTGTAGATGTTTCCAGGGTACTTAACAGGAGATGAGTTGTGCTGGTTCCTGTTGGTGTTGTTTCACTGTTTTGGTCAGAAGATGTTTGAGTGAAATGAGTAGTTAGTGGAGGGACTGTAGAGGGTGAACTTGGTGAGACCTCTGTATTTGTGCGGGAATTAATTGTTGTCGATTCATCAGTCTTGGTAGTTCTTGTTTCTCCATTTGTGGTGGGTGTTGAGGTTGACACTGTTGATTCAATTTTCCTGTGGGTGTCACTGTCGGAATAGATGTGGTTTGCTGCTCTGTCGATGAGAACATTGTTGTAGATGTTTTCTAGGGTACTTAACAGGAGATGAGTTGTGCTGGTTCCTGTTGGTGTTGTTTCCCTGTTTTGGTCAGAAAATGTTTGAGTGAAATGAGTAGTTAGTGGAGGGACTGTAGAGGGTGAACTCGGTGAGACCTCTGTATTTGTGCTGGAGATTAATTGTTGTCGATTCATCAGTCTTGGTAGTTCTTGTTTCTCCATTTGTGGTGGGTGTTGAGGTTGACACTGTTGATTCAATTTTCCCTGTGGGTGTCACTGTCGGAATAGATGTAGTTTGTTGCACTGTCGAGGAGGACATTGTTGTAGATGTTTCTTGGTTAGTTGAAGGGAGATGAGTTGTGCCGGTTCCTGTTGGTGTTGTTTCACTGTTTTGGTCAGAAGATGTTTGAGTGAAATGAGTAGTTAGTGGAGGGAATGTAGAGGGTGAACTTGGTGAGACCTCTGTATTTGTGTGGGAATTAATTGTTGTTGTCGATTCATCAGTCTTGGTAGTTCTTGTTTCTCCATTTGTGGTGGGTGTTGAGGTTGACACTGTTGATTCAATTGTCCCTGTGGGTGTCACTGTCGGAATAGATGTAGTTTGTTGCTCTGTTGATGAGAACATTGTTGTAGATGTTTCCAGGGTACTTAACAGGAGATGAGTTGTGCTGGATCCTGTTGGTGTTGTTTCACTGTTATGGTCAGAAGATGTTTGAGTGAAATGAGTAGTTAGTGGAGGGACTGTAGAGGGTGAACTTAGTGAGACCTCTGTATTTGTGCGGGAATTAATTGTTGTCGATTCATCAATCTTGGTAGTTCTTGTTTCTCCATTTGTGGTGGGTGTTGAGGTTGACACTGTTGATTCAATTTTCCCTGTGGGTGTCACTGTCGGAATAGATGTGGTTTGCTGCTCTGTCGATGAGAACATTGTTGTAGATGTTTCCAGGGTACTTAACAGGAGATGAGTTGTGCTGGTTCCTGTTGGTGTTGTTTCCCTGTTGTGGTCAGAAGATGTTTGAGTGAAATGAGTAGTTAGTGGACGGATTGTAGAGGGTGAACTCGGTGAGACCTCTGTATTTGTGCTGGAATTGATTGTTGTTGTCGGTTCATCAGTCTTGGTAGTTGTTTTTCCATTTGTGGTGGGTGTTGAGGTTGACACTGTTGATTCAATTTTCCCTGTGGGTGTCACTGTCGGAATAGATGTAGTTTGCTGCTGTGTCGATGAGAACATTGTTGTAGATGTTTCCAGGGTACTTAACAGGAGATGAGTTGTGCTGGATCCTGTTGGTGTTGTTTCACTGTTATGGTCAGAAGATGTTTGAGTGAAATGAGTAGTTAGTGGAGGGACTGTAGAGGGTGAACTTAGTGAGACCTCTGTATTTGTGCGGGAATTAATTGTTGTCGATTCATCAGTCTTGGTAGTTCTTGTTTCTCCATTTGTGGTGGGTGTTGAGGTTGACACTGTTGATTCAATTTTCCCTGTGGGTGTCACTGTCGGAATAGATGTGGTTTGCTGCTCTGTCGATGAGAACATTGTTGTAGATGTTTCCAGGGTACTTAACAGGAGATGAGTTGTGCTGGTTCCTGTTGGTGTTGTTTCCCTGTTGTGGTCAGAAAATGTTTGAGTGAAATGAGTAGTTAGTGGACGGATTGTAGAGGGTGAACTCGGTGAGACCTCTGTATTTGTGCTGGAATTGATTGTTGTTGTCGGTTCATCAGTCTTGGTAGTTGTTTTTCCATTTGTGGTGGGTGTTGAGGTTGACACTGTTGATTCAATTTTCCCTGTGGGTGTCACTGTCGGAATAGACGTAGTTTGCTGCTCTGTCGATGAGAACATTGTTGTAGATGTTTCCAGGGTACTTAACAGGAGATGAGTTGTGCTGGTTCCTGTTGGTGTTGTTTCACTGTTTTGGTCAGAAGATGTTTGAGTGAAATGAGTAGTTAGTGGAGGGACTGTAGAGGGTGAACTTGGTGAGACCTCTGTATTTGTGCGGGAATTAATTGTTGTTGTCGGTTGATCAGTCTTGGTAGTTGTTTTTCCACTTGTGGAAAGGGTTGAGGCTGTTAGTTCTGTTGTTGCCATGGGTGTTGTCGTCGTCACAGATGAAGATCGTTGCTCTATTGAGGAGGACATTGTTGTAAATGTTCCTTGGCTACTTAAAGGGAGCGGAGTTGTGCTGATTCCTGTTGATGTTGTTTCCCTGTTGTGGTCAGGAGATGTTTGATTGAAATGAGTAGTAAGAGGAGGTAATGTAGAGGGTAAACTTGGTGAGACCTCTGTATTTGTGCGGGAATGAATTGTTGTTGTCGATTCATCAGTCTTGGTAGTTCTTGTTTCTCCATTTGTGGTGGGTGTTGAGGTTGACACTGTTGATTCAATTTTCCCTGTGGGTGTCACTGTCGGAATAGATGTGGTTTGCTGCTCTGTCGATGAGAACATTGTTGTAGATGTTTCCAGGGTACTTAACAGGAGATGAGTTGTGCTGGTTCCTGTTGGTGTTGTTTCACTGTTTTGGTCAGAAGATGTTTGAGTGAAATGAGTAGTTAGTGGAGGGACTGTAGAGGGTGAACTTGGTGAGACCTCTGTATTTGTGCGGGAATTAATTGTTGTTGTCGGTTGATCAGTCTTGGTAGTTGTTTTTCCACTTGTGGAAAGGGTTGAGGCTGTTAGTTCTGTTGTTGCCATGGGTGTTGTCGTCGTCACAGATGAAGATCGTTGCTCTATTGAGGAGGACATTGTTGTAAATGTTCCTTGGCTACTTAAAGGGAGCGGAGTTGTGCTGATTCCTGTTGATGTTGTTTCCCTGTTGTGGTCAGGAGATGTTTGATTGAAATGAGTAGTAAGAGGAGGTAATGTAGAGGGTGAACTTGGTGAGACCTCTGTATTTGTGCGGGAATGAATTGTTGTTGTCGATTCATCAGTCTTGGTAGTTCTTGTTTCTCCATTTGTGGTGGGTGTTGAGGTTGACACTGTTGATTCAATTTTCCCTGTGGGTGTCACTGTCGGAACAGATGTAGTTTGTTGCACTGTCGAGGAGGACATTGTTGTAGATGTTTCTTGGTTAGTTGAAGGGAGATGAGTTGTGCCGGTTCCTGTTGGTGTTGTTTCACTGTTTTGGTCAGAAGATGTTTGAGTGAAATGAGTAGTTAGTGGAGGGAATGTAGAGGGTGAACTTGGTGAGACCTCTGTATTTGTGCGGGAATTAATTGTTGTTGTCGATTCATCAGTCTTGGTAGTTCTTGTTTCTCCATTTGTGGTGGGTGTTGAGGTTGACACTGTTGATTCAATTGTCCCTGTGGGTGTCACTGTCGGAATAGATGTAGTTTGTTGCACTGTCGAGGAGGACATTGTTGTAGATGTTTCTTGGTTATTTAAAGGGAGATGAGTTGTGCCGGTTCCTGTTGGTGTTGTTTCACTGTTTTGGTCAGAAGATGTTTGAGTGAAATGAGTAGTTAGTGGAGGGACTGTAGAGGGTGAACTTGGTGAGACCTCTGTATTTGTGCGTGAATTAATTGTTGTTGTCGATTGATCAGTCTTGGTAGTTCTTGTTTCTCCATTTGTGGTGGGTGTTGAGGTTGACACTGTTGATTCAATTTTCCCTGTGGGTGTCACTGTCGGAATAGATGTAGTTTGCTGCTCTGTCGATGAGAACATTGTTGTAGATTTTTCCAGGGTACTTAACAGGAGATGAGTTGTGCTGGTTCCTGTTGGTGTTGTTTCACTGTTTTGGTCAGAAGATGTTTGAGTGAAATGAGTAGTTAGTGGAGGGACTGTAGAGGGTGAACTTGGTGAGACCTCTCTATTTGTGCGGGAATTAATTGTTGTTGTCGATTCATCAGTCTTGGTAGTTCTTGTTTCTCCATTTGTGGTGGGTGTTGAGGTTGACACTGTTGATTCAATTTTCCCTGTGGGTGTCACTGTCGGAATAGATGTAGTTTGTTGCTCTGTCGAGGAGGACATTGTTGTAGATGTTTCTTTGTTAGTTAAAGGGAGATGAGTTGTGCTGGTTCCTGTTGGTGTTGTTTCACTGTTTTGGTCAGAAGATCTTTGAGTGAAATGAGTAGTTAGTGGAGGGACTGTAGAGGGTGAACTTGGTGAGACCTGTGTATTTGTGCGGGAATTAATTGTTGTTGTCGATTGATCAGTCTTGGTAGGTCTTGTTTCTCCATTTGTGGTGGGTGTTGAGGTTGACACTGTTGATTCAATTTTCCCTGTGGGTGTCACTGTCGGAATAGATGTAGTTTGCTGCTCTGTCGATGAGAACATTGTTGTAGATGTTTCCAGGGTACTTAACAGGAGATGAGTTGTGCTGGTTCCTGTTGGTGTTGTTTCACTGTTTTGGTCAGAAGATGTTTGAGTGAAATGAGTAGTTAGTGGAGGGACTGTAGAGGATGAACTTGGTGGGACCTCTGTATTTGTGCTGGAAATTATTGTTTTTGTCGGTTGATCAGACTTGGTAGTTGTTTTTCCATTTGTGGAAAGGGTTGAGGCTGTTAATTCTGTTGTTGCCATGGGTGTTGTCGTCGTCACAGATGAAGATTGTTGCTCTATCGAGGAGGACATTGTTGTAGATGTTTCTTCATTAGTTAAAGGGAGCTGAGTTGTGCTGGTTCCTGTTGGTGGTGTTTCACTGTTTTGGTCAGAAGATGTTTGAGTGAAATGAGTAGTTAGTGGAGGGACTGTAGAGGGTGAACGTGGTGAGACCTCTCTATTTGTGCGGGAATTAATTGTTGTTGTCGATTCATCAGTCTTGGTAGTTCTTGTTTCTCCATTTGTGGTGGGTGTTGAGGTTGACACTGTTGATTCAATTTTCCCTGTGGGTGTCACTGTCGGAATAGATGTAGTTTGTTCCTCTGTCGAGGAGGACATTGTTGTAGATGTTTCTTTGTTAGTTAAGGGGAGATGAGTTGTGCTGGTTCCTGTTGGTGTTGTTTCACTGTTTTGGTCAGAAGATGTTTGAGTGAAATGAGTAGTTAGTGGAGGGACTGTAGAGGGTGAACTTGGTGAGACCTCTGTATTTGTGCGGGAATTAATTGTTGTTGTCGATTCATCAGTCTTGGTAGTTCTTGTTTCTCCATTTGTGGTGGGTGTTGAGGTTGACACTGTTGATTTAATTTTCCCTGTGGGTGTCACTGTCGGAATAGATGTAGTTTGTTGCTCTGTCGAGGAGGACATTGTTGTAGATGTTTCTTGGTTAGTTAAAGGGAGATGAGTTGTGCTGGTTCCTGTTGGTGTTGTTTCACTGTTTTGGTCAGAAGATGTTTGAGTGAAATGAGTAGTTAGTGGAGGGACTGTAGAGGATGATCTTGGTGAGACCTCTGTATTTGTGCTGGAAATGATTGTTTTTGTCGGTTGATCAGACTTGGTAGTTGTTTTTCCATTTGTGGAAAGGGTTGAGGCTGTTAATTCTGTTGTTGCCATGGGTGTTGTCGTCGTCAGAGATGAAGATCGTTGATCTATCGAGGAGGACATTGTTGTAGATGTTTCTTCATTAGTTAAAGGGAGCTGAGTTGTGCTGGTTCCTTTTGGTGGTGTTTCACTGTTTTGGTCAGAAGATGTTTGAGTGAAATGAGTAGTTAGTGGAGGGACTGTAGAGGGTGAACTTGGTGAGACCTCTCTATTTGTGCGGGAATTAATTGTTGTTGTCGATTCATCAGTCTTGGTAGTTCTTGTTTCTCCATTTGTGGTGGGTGTTGAGGTTGACACTGTTGATTCAATTTTCCCTGTGGGTGTCACTGTCAGAATAGATGTAGTTTGTTGCTCTGTCGAGGAGGACATTGTTGTAGATGTTTCTTTGTTAGTTAAAGGGAGATGAGTTGTGCTGGTTCCTGTTGGTGTTGTTTCACTGTTTTGGTCAGAAGATGTTTGAGTGAAATGAGTAGTTAGTGGAGGGACTGTAGAGGATGATCTTGGTGAGACCTCTGTATTTGTGCTGGAAATGATTGTTTTTGTCGGTTGATCAGACTTGGTAGTTGTTTTTCCATTTGTGGAAAGGGTTGAGGCTGTTAATTCTGTTGTTGCCATGGGTGTTGTCGTCGTCACAGATGAAGATCGTTGATCTATCGAGGAGGACATTGTTGTAGATGTTTCTTCATTAGTTAAAGGGAGCTGAGTTGTGCTGGTTCTTGTTGGTGGTGCTTCACTGTTTTGGTCAGAAGATGTTTGAGTGAAATGAGTAGTTAGTGGAGGGACTGTAGAGGGTGAACTTGGTGAGACCTCTCTATTTGTGCGGGAATTAATTGTTGTTGTCGATTCATCAGTCTTGGTAGTTCTTGTTTCTCCATTTGTGGTGGGTGTTGAGGTTGACACTGTTGATTCAATTGTCCCTGTGGGTGTCACTGTCAGAATAGATGTAGTTTGTTGCTCTGTCGAGGAGGACATTGTTGTAGATGTTTCTTTGTTAGTTAAAGGGAGATGAGTTGTGCTGGTTCCTGTTGGTGTTGTTTCACTGTTTTGGTCAGAAGATGTTTGAGTGAAATGAGTAGTTAGTGGAGGGACTGTAGAGGGTGAACTTGGTGAGACCTCTTTATTTGTGCGGGAATTAATTGTTGTTGTCGATTCATCAGTCTTGGTAGTTCTTGTTTCTCCATTTGTGGTGGATGTTGAGGTTGACACTGTTGATTTAATTTTCCCTGTGGGTGTCACTGTCGGAATAGATGTAGTTTGTTGCTCTGTCGAGGAGGACATTGTTGTAGATGTTTCTTGGTTAGTTAAAGGGAGATGAGTTGTGCTGGTTCCTGTTGGTGTTGTTTCACTGTTTTGGTCAGAAGATGTTTGAGTGAAATGAGTAGTTAGTGGAGGGACTGTAGAGGATGATCTTGGTGAGACCTCTGTATTTGTGCTGGAAATTATTGTTTTTGTCGGTTGATCAGTCTTGGTAGTTGTTTTTCCATTTGTGGAAAGGGTTGAGGCTGTTAATTCTGTTGTTGCCATGGGTGTTGTCGTCGTCACAGATGAAGATCGTTGATCTATCGAGGAGGACATTGTTGTAGATGTTTCTTCATTAGTTAAAGGGAGCTGAGTTGTGCTGGTTCTTGTTGGTGGTGTTTCACTGTTTTGGTCAGAAGATGTTTGAGTGAAATGAGTAGTTAGTGGAGGGACTGTAGAGGGTGAACTTGGTGAGACCTCTCTATTTGTGCGGGAATTAATTGTTTTTGTCGATTCATCAGTCTTGGTAGTTCTTGTTTCTCCATTTGTGGTGGGTGTTGAGGTTGACACTGTTGATTCAATTTTCCCTGTGGGTGTCACTGTCAGAATAGATGTAGTTTGTTGCTCTGTCGAGGAGGACATTGTTGGAGATGTTTCTTTGTTAGTTAAAGGGAGATGAGTTGTGCTGGTTCCTGTTGGTGTTGTTTCACTGTTTTGGTCAGAAGATGTTTGAGTGAAATGAGTAGTTAGTGGAGGGACTGTAGAGGGTGAACTTGGTGAGACCTCTTTATTTGTGCGGGAATTAATTGTTGTTGTCGATTCATCAGTCTTGGTAGTTCTTGTTTCTCCATTTGTGGTGGATGTTGAGGTTGACACTGTTGATTTAATTTTCCCTGTGGGTGTCACTGTCGGAATAGATGTAGTTTGTTGCTCTGTCGAGGAGGACATTGTTGTAGATGTTTCTTGGTTAGTTAAAGGGAGATGAGTTGTGCTGGTTCCTGTTGGTGTTGTTTCACTGTTTTGGTCAGAAGATGTTTGAGTGAAATGAGTAGTTAATGGAGGGACTGTAGAGGATGAACTTGGTGAGACCTCTGTATTTGTGCTGGAAATTATTGTTTTTGTCGGTTGATCAGTCTTGGTAGTTGTTTTTCCATTTGTGGAAAGGGTTGAGGCTGTTAATTCTGTTGTTGCCATGGGTGTTGTCGTCGGAATAGATGTAGGTTGTTGCTCTGTCGAGGAGGACATTGTTGTAGATGTTTCTTGGTTAGTTAAAGGGAGATGTGTTATGCTGGTTCCTGTTGGTGTTGTTTCACTGTTTTGGTCAGAAGATGTTTGAGTGAAATGAGTAGTTAGTGGAGGGACTGTAGAGGGTGAACTTGTTGAGACCTCTGTATTTGTGCGGGAATTAATTGTTGTTGTCGATTCATCAGTCTTGGTAGGTCTTGTTTCTCCATTTGTGGTGGGTGTTGAGGTTGACACTGTTGATTCAATTTTCCCTGTGGGTGTCACTGTCGGAATAGATGTAGTTTGCTGCTCTGTCGATGAGAACATTGTTGTAGATGTTTCCAGGGTACTTAACAGGAGATGAGTTGTGCTGGTTCCTGTTGGTGTTGTTTCACTGTTTTGGTCAGAAGATGTTTGAATGAAATGAGTAGTTAGTGGAGGGACTGTAGAGGGGGAACTTGGTGAGACCTCTCTATTTGTGCGGGAATTAATTGTTGTTGTCGATTCATCAGTCTTGGTAGTTCTTGTTTCTCCATTTGTGGTGGGTGTTGAGGTTGACACTGTTGATTCAATTTTCCCTGTGGGTGTCACTGTCGGAATAGATGTAGTTTGTTGCTCTTTCGAGGAGGACATTGTTGTAGATGTTTCTTTGTTAGTTAAAGGGAGATGAGTTGTGCTGGTTCCTGTTGGTGTTGTTTCACTGTTTTGGTCAGAAGATGTTTGAGTGAAATGAGTAGTTAGTGGAGGGACTGTAGAGGGTGAACTTGGTGAGACCTCTGTATTTGTGCGGGAATTAATTGTTGTTGTCGATTCATCAGTCTTGGTAGTTCTTGTTTCTCCATTTGTGGTGGGTGTTGAGGTTGACACTGTTGATCCGATTTTCCCTGTGGTTGTCACTGTCGGAAAAGATGTAGTTTGCTGCTCTGTCGATGAGAACATTGTTGTAGATGTTTCCAGGGTACTTAACAGGAGATGAGTTGTGCTGGTTCCTGTTGGTGTTGTTTCACTGTTTTGGTCAGAAGATGTTTGAGTGAAATGAGTAGTTAGTGGAGGGACTGTAGAGGGTGAACTTGGTGAGACCTCTGTATTTGTGCGGGAATTAATTGTTGTTGTCGATTCATCAGTCTTGGTAATTCTTGTTTCTCCATTTGTGGTGGGTGTTGAGGTTGACACTGTTGATTCAATTTTCCCTGTGGGTGTCACTGTCGGAATAGATGTAGTTTGCTGCTCTGTCGATGAGAACATTGTTGTAGATGTTTCCAGGGTACTTAACAGGAGATGAGTTGTGCTGGTTCCTGTTGGTGTTGTTTCACTGTTTTGGTCAGAATATGTTTGAGTGAAATGAGTAGTTAGTGGAGGGACTGTAGAGGATGAACTTGGTGAGACCTCTGTATTTGTGCTGGAAATGATTGTTTTTGTCGGTTGATCAGACTTGGTAGTTGTTTCTCCATTTGTGGAAAGGGTTGAGGCTGTTAATTCTGTTGTTGCCATGGGTGTTATCGTCGTCACAGATGAAGATCGTTGCTCTATCGAGGAGGACATTGTTGTAGATGTTTCTTCATTAGTTAAAGGGAGCTGAGTTGTGCTGGTTCCTGTTGGTGGTGTTTCACTGTTTTGGTCAGAAGATGTTTGAGTGAAATGAGTAGTTAGTGGAGGGACTGTAGAGGGTGAACTTGGTGAGACCTCTGTATTTGTGCGGGAATTAATTGTTGTTGTCGATTCATCAGTCTTGGTAGTTCTTGTTTCTCCATTTGTGGTGGGTGTTGAGGTTGACACTGTTGATTCAATTTTCCCTGTGGGTGTCACTGTCGGAATAGATGTAGTTTGCTGCTCTGTCGATGAGAACATTGTTGTAGATGTTTCCAGGGTACTTAACAGGAGATGAGTTGTGCTGGTTCCTGTTGGTGTTGTTTCACTGTTTTGGTCAGAAGATGTTTGAGTGAAATGAGTAGTTAGTGGAGGGACTGTAGAGGATGAACTTGGTGAGACCTCTGTATTTGTGCTGGAATTGATTGTTGTTGTGGTATGATTAATGTTGGTAGTTGTTTTTGCATTTGTGGTGATTGTTGTATTTGAGGCTGTTGATTCCATTTTTCCTGTGGGTGTCACAGCCGTAACAGATGTAGATTGTTGCTCTGATGATGAGGACATCATTTTTGTAGATGTTTCCTGGCTAGGTAATGATGTTAGTCCGGTGCCTGTTGGGGTTTCACTTTTGTGTTCAGGTGTTTTAGTGAAATTGGTTGTTAAAGTTGTGCTATTTGTATGATACTCAGTAGATGTGTGG
This sequence comes from Perca fluviatilis, assembly GCF_010015445.1. Lineage (NCBI taxonomy): Eukaryota > Metazoa > Chordata > Actinopteri > Perciformes > Percidae > Perca > Perca fluviatilis. Next base: position 20,813,456 of record NC_053115.1, read on the forward strand.
TTAATCATGATTTCCTGCAGTTCTTGTGATTGAATCACATATTGTTGGTCTTTGTTGTTAGATACTAGTCTTCTTAGAAAAATCTCTGACAATTCATTTACTGAGACGTTTTTGCTTGATACATTCATTCCTTTAAAGTTGTCCGCTATCTGTGGTTTTCTCCATGTTTTCTTAGGTTGATCTTGGTTTGCATTTTGATCTCCTGTTAAACAAGACAATATTTGTGCATTATAAATGCATTTGTCAATTCACATCACTGCAACTTGCATCACAATTTAAGTTACATCAAACTTTAATATTAATTTAACTCTTTCCTTTGTCTTTTCATTGTTTTACCAACATTTCATTGGAACTATCCCCATATTCTTAGTAAATTCTGTTTTTTTATCAGCATAGTTTATCTTTAGTAGTACAGAGGCTGGTTTCTACACTTTAAAATATATATATATATATATATATATATATATATATATATATATATATATATACACACAGTAATAATAACTAAGGTCACAAAAATAAAAATCCATTCAAGCAACGATGAATAGGCTATATGTTACTTATTGCAGCCAAAAAAGTTTTGTATTCTTACACAGTTCAGTTTCTTCAATTATTAACTAACATGCTAGTCAATATACAGTCATTATCGGTTATTCCTCGTTAATGTGATCTGTATAGTTTTCATGGACTGTGTTGTGGTTGGGGTTTTTGTTTCCAGTTTTCTAGTTCTTTTTTTGTGTGTTTCTCTGTTGGCCCTGCCTCTCTCTGTGTCTCCTGTGTTTTCCCTCCTCCTGCCTGCTCCTGCCTGCTACTGCCAGCTGACTACGCACACCTGTTCATCATTCCCCATTCCTCGTGTCCTTCGTCCTTTTTGGCATCCGCCTCCCCACACCTTCCTCCTTTCCTTTGTTTAAATAAACCTTATTTTGTTGAACTTTGCATTTGGGTCCGTTCTGTATCTCCCTCAAAACACTAAGACTGTACACATGAAAAGACTTGGTCTAATCCTGAGATGATGTGTGGTTTTTAAAAATTAACTGAAAACTGTAAGAACGTCTAAATATAAAGATTATTTTGACAGTAATATTAGCGATGACTTGGATCTTAGAAAGGGTTGTGAAAAAGCTTCCTAAAATGCATCCAACAAAATATCATTTCAGGTGCTATTCTGTCCTAGCAGTTGTGTCCTAACAATGCTTAGGCAGATAGCGAATAAGGCAATGAATGAAGCTGGTTTGACGTCTTCATAAGATGGAGATTTATTGAAGAGTTCGCTCCAAGCCTTGCTTTCTTTTTTGTAAAACTAAGGAATACAAACAAAAATATAATTACTAAATAGCCAAATATTCCTTTCACATTTTCATTCACGCACATATTAGCCTGTGCATATACACACGCAGCTAGCGCTAGCATAACTTACACACGGAAAAAGAATGAGCTATGCTAACATGAAATTACATCTTAATAACTATTATATTATTGCATACATATTCACATAAGTGTTAATATGATATCTGCATACACCAAAAGAACACTTACGGACGTACTGCTCCAAGGATCCGACATGTATCGAACAGCCGTACAGCAGTATTTCACCATTTGACATGTGTGCGAACTAAACTCATCCACTAGTTAACAGTAACGTCACAAAATGCACTACCCATTTTCGCCACTAGGCGACACTCTCGCACCAACAGTGATGCACAACAGCCTAACAAAACAAGCTCAGAATACTTAAATTCACATCTACATTTCTCAACCAGAACAGGTGCCCTATAAAGAAAATAACCCCAAAAAATGACTAACCAAAATTACAAAGTAATAGTTTTTGTGAACATTAATGCTCCAAAAATAACTCATATTGAGCAGAAAAAAACTTTAACTATTATGTGAGGATTAGTGTGCATATTAACAGCAAGGAGCAGAGTCATTTTATTTGTACTTTCTGCATTTGAAGCTGTGGTGAAGAGGAGGTCACTGAACAAACTGTTATCTACAGTATCATTGATAACCCTGACCACCCACTCCACGCCAAACTGGTACAACAGAGGAGCACCTTCTCGAGACTCCAACAGCTTCGGTGTCGCACTGACCGCTACAAGAAATCATTCCTACCACAGGCAATAAAACTTAACACTTCATCACTGAGTGTTAGATAAGACTCATATACATTGCAATACTGCACTAAGTAGAACTTGCACAAGAATAGGTTTTACTTACATCTTTATAAATACTATTTAAGTAGTTGTACATTTTCATTCCCAACTTGTGTATGTTTGTACATTCTTTCTTTAGTATTTTTATCTTTATTTTTTGAATATTTGTTCTTGTATTCTATCCTTTTTATTGTTTATTATTTTTATGTATATTCTGTATGTGTGCTGTGTGTCTGATATTTTGCTGCTGTAGCACTAAAATTTCCCAATTTGAGATCAATAAAGGCTATCTATTAATTGCAGTTATTCTTGAAGGATTGCCAGGACTAAACGTATCATGTGAAATTTTAATGGCAGTTCAAATTATATCATTGTGAAGAGGGTTGCATTCAAAATAATGCTTGAGTTGATAGGAGTATAGGCTCACCTGGTTATGGAATAAAGAATTACAGAAATCACAGACTTACCTCTTTTTTGTGTAAAGAACAGAGATAATGCCAGCACGATGACCACAAAAGTAAAGATTATAAGAATGGTGCAAAGCCTCCTCCAATTACAGGATCCCAAATAAATCCACTTTCTCATTTTCCCCTCCATTCAGGTAATCATCCAAAAGACGAAAAGATTAAATATTTCAACTGCAGCTGAAATGTCTTTCACTCCATAAACATGTACAATGAAGCAGAATAACTAAGATGTTCTGTAAGTTTCAGTCTTTTAGTATACTTCCAATAATCTCTCCTGATAAACGTCTGCGAATTGGCAGTTAAGTGTGATCCTGTTGGCAGTTGTATGCCATATAAACATGTGTCTATCAGTATGAAATCTACTCTATGGGTCATTAATTATCAACTTGTAAAAAGAGGTTGTTACTGATGTAGTGCCCTCCCTAGACAAACTTTTTTTATGTATTGTGGCAAAGGCGCTACAGGGATTTTCGAATTTCCCTTAAAGTAAACTTACACCCTGTACATGCTTTTATTTTTAAAAAAGTCCAGATCACTGTGACGTTTAAGCAGACTAAGGACTAAGGCATGAGTGGGTGGGGTGGGGTTTGGTGTGAATCTAGCAAGAAAAGAATTATTACTTAATATTACCCACTATTAATTGTCAATGACACCAGTGATGTTTAATATACAGACAATTGCTGAACTCTTTCATACACTTACTAAAAGCAAGACTGCATTTTATTTGAATATGTTAGTTATACAGTAATAGTCATTGTTTTCCAAAATAATGAAATAATAATAAAATGCTTTCTTTGGCAAAAAATAAATAAAAAGATTACACCCCAAGGTACTTTTCCAACAAGCCATTTGTTTTGTGCTTACTGAGTTATGCACAGCATTACTGAGAATGTAATGCCTCAGGATCCTCCAGTCAGAGATGGTTAATGTGGCTCGGGAAGGGGAAGTTTGGTGTCCCCTGCTTGAGCTGTTGCCCCCGCAACCCAGGATAAGCGTTTGAAGATTGATGGACGGTATGGCTAAAATGCGTCATTCCGTTCATAGAACGCTCCTTATCAAAGTTTTTGCAAAGCCAATCTAGCGCTCCATAAACCACTGTCTGATCACGTGCCTCCATGAGCCAATCAGAGTTGTTCCCTGCACCGCGAAGCTTAGTTTTTAGATGTAGACAGTCAAAGAGGACAGAGTAACGTGAAGAAAATTCCACAACAGGTAGCAGTCGGTCATCATAAGCCGGTCACAATGTTTACCAGTTTACTAGTAAACTCAACATTTTGTCCCGTCGGTTTTGTTTTTCATACAACAGCAGTGACCATAGAGCTAGTTTGTGTCTTTTAGCTCATAGCTTTAACAGCAGACTGTTTGACATCCCGCTTTTGGAATCCTCAGTCACACTACACAGTTTAGCGGTCAGCATTTTATCCGTGTTTAATCCAGTTACTACTGTGGCTAACAGTAGGCTAACGTTACCTGCTGTGTAACGTGTTATTAGTGTTTACTAGCGTGACATGCAGCGATGTTTATGTTGCCTCTAACATGGGTTTCGGAGCATCAGAGCGCAACGCAGACAAGTAAGTAGCAGTGTAATGAGCCACCGAAATCCGCGTTCCTATTTCATCAGGTTATGTGCCACCTTATGGCAAACGTATGGAAAGCGGTCGCACAACAGCTGAAATGGCATTCTCCTTCACAGTATCCTTCAATAAAGGAGGAATGTAGCACAATATGTATGTATTAGCAGAAATGTAGCACAATATGGATGTAAAAGCAGTTATAATTAGCCTATGTGACACTAAAATTTGTTTTGGTTAAAATCAAGAAATAATCGTGATAATTAATCGTGATCTCAATATTGATCAAAAAATAATCGTGATTATCATTTTGGCCATAATCGTGCAGCCCTAATGGACGGATTATTGATAAATACAGTATATGTACTGTCTTACAGGACTGAGGTAGGTTTATACCGAAAACTGTTTTTATCCATCAGTGGTATGGTATTCTGTTCATATTTTACAGATCTTGTGTAAACTCAACAACCAATAATTTGTTCAATCCTGTAAATCTCACTACAAAAATTGTTATGAGTAGCTTGCCTTCAAAAACATTATCTTTGAGCAGAACAGATTTTAAAATTTGTGACAAACTTTTGTTTCTGGCTAGATGTATTTTAAATCAGTGGATAAGTGACAAACCTCCAACTGTCACACAATGGTACCAAGAAACGTATAAAGTTTTACCCTTAGAAAGACTTAATGCGCGAATGAAAGGGGATGATAATTTATTTGAGGGAACATGGTCAGCCTTTCTGAGGTACTTACCCCCGCCCCTCCGGGACACTGTGAATAAGGGGAGATATGCTTTAGACTGGAACACTTCCACTGGATGATTTATGTTATTATATCTGTTATTGCCAGTCTCTGGATCTCCCCTTCTCTGCTTTCACTTTGATATTATCTGGCTATCTCCTTGTATATATACTTTTGTTGTACTGATGGTTTTATTTGATAATTTAGGTATTTTCAATTTGTTTATCTGTTTTTATTTCATTTACTTATTTATTTTCAGGGTACCCCCAGTATCCTCCTACTTAAATTCAAGGCTTTTTAAGACCTTTTTAATACCATTTCAAATGAAATTCAATGCCAACTTCGTACCCATTCTGACAGAAGTATGAGGGGAAAATGTAAAATCTGTATAAATTTCAAGACCTAGAAAATAATTATGTACAAGTAGGCTACTTGAATTAAATAACACATTGTATTTAAAGTATCAGTCATTTAATACAATTTATTGGGTTATAATATAATCCAATAAAATAAGATAATTACACTGCATAAGAGCACTTTTACTTGTTGTTATGTTGAATGCAGGACTTGTAACTGACAAGTAATTTGTAACTCTACAACACTGTTTTTTCTACTTTTAATACACGATCTGAGTAAGTCTTCTGTATCACCAACAACAGTCGTGCATGAATACCTGCAGCTGTGTTTAACACTGAAAACACACAGCTCAGTTCAGCGTTTACTCAGGGATCTTAAGTTTTAAGGACAGGCAAGCACACACTGGAGCACACACTGGATTCCTGTCAGTTTCATAGTGAGAGCGGGCGTACGAAAAAATTATTGGCGGCGGCGCATATTAAATAAATATTTATTAATGAATTGAATTAATTAAATATATTATAGTTTTTCCGCGTGAGAAATACAATGTGTGGCGGGACTGCGTGACAAAAGACCGAAATGGGTGACTGTCACGCTCAATGTGTGACACTTGAGAGCCCTGGTTTACTTGCAGCTCCGCTACAGTAGCAGCGAACCTTTACCGTTACCTGTAGTCACATGGTCTCTAAACAGCCCGCTCACCGTGAAGTCCTGCACGGATCAACAGATGTTAGAGCGCGGCGGCTGCTCGCTCCGTTTGTTCTAGCAGATTAATGGAGCCGCGGTGTTTGGCTAGCTAATAAGCCGTTAGCCTGTTACCTTGAGCTTTGTCTGAAGGCGCTGAGTGGCCAGCCAGGCTCGACACACCCGAAACATTCCGCACATCCGCCGATCAGTTTAACCGCTAACCCCCCCCCACCGTACCAGTCAGAGAGGAGTGTTTACTTTGTGTCTCGGTCCTCCGGTGCGTCCAGAGACTGGGTCCGGTCAGTTTTTAAATTAGCCTACATTAGTAACAGTTCATTTTGTTACGGTATGAACTTAATCCTAGGAAAGGCGAAAAATATAAGACCTTTGTAACGAAATCCAAGACTTTGTATACCAAATTCAAGGCTTTTAAGGCCTTAATTTGAGATTATCAAATTTAAGACTTTTTCAATGCTTTTAAGACCCCGCGGGTACCCTGATTTTTATTAACGTCGTCCACCCTGTTATTGTCTTGTGTACTTGTATAATTTATATTTTAATTCCACTATACATGGATGAGAGAAGGCACAGTATGTGTATAGGGTGACTGATGTGAAAGATGGGGGTGGCGGTAGGACTCTCTTTATTTTTATTTTGTTTTTAATTTATATGTGTATGTATATACACTCACCTAAAGGATTATTAGGAACACCCTAGTAATACCGTGTTTGACCCCCTTTCGCCTTCAGAACTGCCTTAATTCTTCGTGGCACTGATTCAACAAGGTGCTGGAAGCATTCTTTAGAAATGTTGGCCCATATTGATATTGGATAGCATCTTGCAGTTGATAGAGATTTGTGGGATGCACATTCAGGGCACGAAGCTCCTGTTCCACCACATCCCAAAGATGTTCTATTGGGTTGAGATGTGGTGACTGTGGGGGCCATTTTAGTACAGTGAACTCATTATCATGTTCAAGAAACCAATTTGAAATGATTCGAGCTTTGTGACATAGTGCATTATCCTGCTGGAAGTAGCCATCAGATGATGGGTACATGGTGATCATAAAGGGATGGACATGGTCAGAACAATGCTCAGGTAGGCTGTGGCATTTAAACGATGCCCAATTGGTAATAAGGGGCCTAAAGTGTGCCAAGAAAACATTCCCCACACCATTACACCACCACCACGAGCCTGCCCAGTGGTAACAAGGCATGACGGATCCATGTTCAAATTCTGTTTACGCCAAATTCTGACTTTACCATTTTGAATGTCTCAACAGAAATCGAGACTCATCAGATCAGGCAACATTTTTCCAGACTTCAACTGTCCAATTTCGGTGAGCTCGAGCAAATTGTAGGCTCATTTTCCTATTTTTAGTGGAGATGAGTGGTACCCAGTGGGGTCTTCTGCTGGTGTAGCCCATCCGCCTCAAGGTTGTGTGTGTTGTGGCTTCACAAATGCTTTGCTGCATACCTCGGTTGTAACGAGTGATTATTTGATTCAAAGTTGATCTTCTATCAGCTTGAATCAGTCGGCCCATTCTCCTCTGACCTCTACCATCAACAAGGCATTTTCGCCCACAGGACTGCCACATATTGTATGTTTTTCCTTTTTCAGACCATTCTTTGTAAACCCTAGAAATGGTTGTGCGTGAAAATCCCAGTAACTGAGCAGACTGTGAAATACTAAAACCAGCCCGTCTGGCACCAACAACCATGCCACGCTCAAAGTTGCTTAGATCACCTTTCTTTCCCATTCTGACATTCAGTTTGGAGTTCAGGAGATTTTCTAGACCTGGACCACACCCCTAAATGCATTGAAGCAGCTGCCATGTGATTGGTTGAGTAGATAATTGCATTAAAGAGAAATCTTACAGGTGTTCCTAATAATCCTTTAGGTGAGTGTATATGTATGAAAGTAGTGTGTTGCTATAAAAATGGCGGGAAGAAGGCAATTAACAATGGAAGAGAGACAGACCATCATAACACTTAAGAATGTTGGTCTTTCCTACAGAGAAATTGCGAAGAAAGTCAAGGTGTCAGTGAGTACAGTATTCTTCACCATCAAAAGGCACTTAGAAACTGGGGGAAACTCTGACAGGAAGAGGTCTGGCAGACCCAAAGCCACAACAGAATCAGAAGACAAGTTTCTGAGAGTCAACAGCATGCAGATAGGCGGCTCACAGGACAACAGCTTCAAGCACAACTTAATAGTGGTCGTAATAAGCAAGTCTCAGTTTCAACTGTAAAGAGAAGACTTCGAGCTGCAGGTTTGATAGGTCGAGTTGCAGCAAGAAAGCCATTGCTAAGATGTCAGAATAAGAAAAAGAGGCTTGCCTGGGCCAAGAAACATCGTCAATGGACTACTGAAGACTGAAAGAAGGTGTTATGGACTGATGAATCAAAATTTGAAATCTTTGGTTCATCACGCAGGATTTTTGTATGCCGTCTAGTAGGTGAAAGGATGGTTCCTCAGTGTGTGACATCAACTGTCAAACATGGAGGAGGAAGCATGATGGTCTGGGGCTGTTTTGCTGGATCCAGGGTCGGTGATTTGTACAGAGTGAAAGGCACCCTGAACCAAAACGGCTACCACAGCATTTTGCAGCGCCATGCAGTACCCTCTGGTATGCGCCTAGTTGGTCAGGGGTTCATCCTACAGCAAGATAATGACCCAAAACATAAGTCCAAGCTTTGCCAGAACTACCTTAGGAAAAAAGAACAAGATGGTAAGATTAAAAACATGGAGTGGCCAGCACAGTCACCAAACTTAAACCCCATTGAGCTGGTTTGGGATGAACTGGACAGAGAAGTGAAAGCAAAGCAACCTACAAGTGCCACACATTTATGGGAACTTCTGCAACAGAGTTGGGAAGAACTTTCTGAAGAATATTTGATTTCCATTGTAGAAAGAATGCCACGAGTGTGTTCGGCTGTTGTATCTGCCAAAGGGGGCTACTTTGATGAGTCCAAAATTTAGAATACATTTTGGTTTATAAATTGATTCCATGACTTCTTCTTTAACTTAAATTGTTCATTTGTTCCATTCTTTCATTTCAGAGTACACTAAGACATTGAACTGCATGAATTTCAATAAAAACCTGGAAAAATTGGGGTGTTCTAAAACTTTTGACCAGTAGTGTATGTGTGCGTGTGTATATGTATATATATATATATATATGTGTGTATATTTATTCCTTTTTAATCAATTTTTTTTTTCTGCTACTTTTTTCTTTCTTCTTCTTTAACTTTTTGGGGTAAGGACAATCATGAGCTACCTGAAGTCAATTTGGTTTGGATGCTGGTTTATTTCCTTCCTGTTTTGATATTTTTGTGAGAAATGTTTTTGTGAAGAGAGCACTTGTATGTTGGTTATGTTCTATTTTGATAAAAATGTATTTAATTTTTTTTAATAGTTATGAGTATCTATTATTCATTTCAGTATTATATGCAAGCATTGTTTTTTTTTCCCTTATACACGATTATTATAATAGTTGTATTGCAAAAAATCTGGCAAATGGTATTTTACTTGCTATGTTGACACTTATTTTAATCCAATATTTACATGCTGTTGCAATCAACTGGACATGACGCAGAGGAGCACGTGACTCAATCTTTCGGAATGTAACTGTGAGCAACATATTGACAATATAATCAGTTGTATTGAATAGCCATGCTATAAATAGACTGTCAAACATGATCTCAACAAGTGTAATAAACTGTCTCAATAGCAACAGGAATAATTGAGCTGTGACAAGGTCAAACAAATATATATTCTCTTGATCTTGAAGCCACAAGAAGTTTGGGTTCTCCACACCTCTGTTTGCTTATTAGAAAATCATTTCTGAAATGCCACTTAACAAAACAAAAACTGAATATTTCCCACTCACTATGGCATTCAATAATTTCACAAGAGATTAAATTAGTTAGGACCTTTATACATACATGTATATATATTTTTTAAATACTGAATCAGATCATATGCATCACATGCTTTGTAATTGCAGTTGTATTTGGGAATGCTCTGTACACCAATATGTTAAAGAATTAAACTGACTTTTATGGACCTTCTTCACAGCAGACATTTTGACTTGTCATAGTAGGAAAAGCACAGCTGAAATTGATAACCTTAACAATGGCTCAGTTCTATCAAGTGTCCCAGTGAGCTGTTTCAGTGAGTCAGCATGCACAATACCAGGGCCTCTCCTAAGTGGAATGCAGCCATCACTAATGGTTTTCAATACACCTGTGCTTTTCCTACTATGACATGTCAACATGTCTGCCGTGAAAAAGGTCTATTCCAGTCCTTAAGTTAATGAGGCAATATCAACAGCTAACTATTTCAAGTGCTGTGTTTTTGTTCCTGCTGGACTTTCGAATGTCACCTGGGTGTTGTCAAGTGGGCTCAAATTTCTTATCATTACATGATTGACGCAAGCCACACTTGTGGTTTGAAATATGGACCTGTTCAAGATAGAACAAAAAGCATGCAATAAGCATGTGACAGGCACACCAGATAGCAGATTATATACCGAGGAAAAATCATCATATATTAGATTTCACTTTAATAAGTGTTTGTAGTACTTCATTAAATGATCTGTCCCAAGCTCATCTAAAAGCTCTTAGTTAACAGAAAGTCAGAACAATAAAGTATAGAAATGAATACATATTTTGTGCATTTGCTTTCTCTGGAGAAGGTTTATTAAAAGGCAACATGCATGTAGAGTTATCTGCAACCTTTTTTGCACAATGATTATGTGTGGTGTGATTATGTTTTAGAGATCAACACTATCTTTTTTTAACGTAATTGGTTCAAATCTAATCTTAAACTGATAATTTACTGTGTATGATTTATTGTGCATATTGGTGGTCATCAATACAAGTTAAGGCCTACAAAATATTTAACATTACATGACGTCTGTGAGTGAACAGTAAGTTTCCAGTTTCCAAAAGTGTCCATAACACGCAGTTCAGTATAAAAGGTGGAGAATTTGCTATTGAGCCAAAAAGGAATTAAGTGCTGTAAAGCCAATAATCTTATCAGCAATCCCACCCACTTCTGATTTCTATCTTTTCTTATTTTTGACATTACAGACATTCACTATTGACTCTTCTGTGCACATGTAAGTACATGCAGGTAAAAAAAAGAGAGAAGACAGACAAAAGAAGGAGAAATGATTGCACAGTTTACAAGTCAGGTTCTAAGTAAACAAACCTAAGTTAATTATCCGTAAAGGTCTTGAAAATGTTAGACAGAGGTTGGTGGAAAGAAATCTGCAATTTAACCTCAAATGCAGTAATATATAAATACTTTAAGTCATATAAAACATTAAATACAAACATCTGCCTGTTATGGCACACTTTATTGAGAATCAGTTTTTATATAAATTGTTTATAGCTGTTACTAAAGCAATATAACTACCATATGCCATATCTGACGTTGCTACAAGCAGTCCACCCAACAAGTTAGGAAAGAAATCGATCAGTTCTCTCTCCAAATAACTGCGACATCCTTTTGTACGGGACAGTCAGACAGTCCCAAGCTTTAGTTCTCACATTTAAGCCACATTCTGTCCCTCCTGCAGACCATCTTCTGCTCCTGTTGCTGTCAGCTCCGTTTGGGCTCTTCGACGCTCTGCCTCGGTTATCATCATTGGGTGCAGAGGGAAAAATCCTGCCAACCCTGCAGAAAGAGAGAGGGAAGAAACAAAGACAATATCTTTCACTACACGCTTTTTCCATAAACTATTGCAAAGACATTGCCTACAGTACCCAACATATTTTGAAGCCAATACATCATCCTTTTAAGACAATTTGAATTCTTTGTAGCCGTTTACTAGATAACCAAGTTATACATTAGATGCTTGTTATGAAAACAAAGGCCCACAAATCTGTATCTGTACAATCCTTTATACCAGAGGGAATGGATGAGGTGCTTGAGGGCACAGTGAACTTATAATAGTAGTAGACAGTAGTCATCATTTATGGTAGCAGATTATATAGAAAACCAGATTTGAAAGAATAGTTAACACAGGGAAGTATATCTCCAGATAAATATATTGCCTCAAAAGGTGTAGGTGCTCATAAAAGTTATAGATGGACCTCCTTGAATAAACAAATCACTATGAGCAGCAAAATTATCTGGATAAGCAGACAATGAAGTTGTGCAATGTTGATCTACCTGAAAAGAACACGTAGTGAATACACACCTAGAAGTTTGGCCACTGGCTTTGTAGGGTGTGCGCCACAGCCGATCCAGTACTTGATTCGGTCGAAATTGAAGCTGACAAGTTTCTCGTTGTATATGTTAGGGAGGGGGTCATAGGAACCCAGCTGCTCTATATATTTACCATCTCTTGCCCTTTTGTTGTAAGCTGCCACAATGCGATAAAATGGTCTGTTAGCTTGTTTGTGGCCTGCAAGAGCCAATCGGATGACAACATAACCCCCGTGGTATTTCTTTAGCAGGAGTGATGCTGCAGAAGGAAATTAAAAGAGAAAATAAAATTAGTTTCTTGTGCAAAAGCACCTTAAACTGCCATTTCAAAAATGACTGTTTTGTTAGACCACATTCATTTTAGCAATAAGTATACGTGAATGTATATGTATATTAAATATTCATATTGTGTCAAAAACAATTAGGTGATTTATCCGAAAAACAGAAACAGAAAACCAATTTAACAATTTAAACTTAAACAATCAACCATTAAACAATCAAAAAAATTGCAAATATTCTTTAATTTTTGCTTCTGAAATGAAAAGATTTGCTCCTTTTAAGAGTTTTATATTATTTGTAATTGCATATCTTTGTGTTTAAAGATATTTAAAGATGTGACACTGAGGTCTCTGAACTTGTGATGTGTATTTTTCACTATCTTTGACATTTCATAGATTAGGCGATTCATCGACTGATCAATCAGTTATAAAGAAAAATTGTTGTCATATTGATAAACTTAATTTTACTCTACAATATGCCCACAGTAAATCCCATATGGGAAGCTAATTCTGTTTACTGTTGAGAAAGCAGTAAAGGTTCTGTGAGGAAGCTGTCTTGGCTGCTTATGATAAATGTAATATTACAAAAATAAATGTGAAATGTGACTACACCTATGCTTGATGTTATATTCATGTATCTTGCTAAAACTCTGCTGCTATAAGACAAAAGCATATACAAGTATACTCACATAAATGAACCATGATGTTGGCTGGATTATCCTGCAACACAAAAAAGTCACATTTAAACCTAAGTGTGTATGTAACTTTCTTTCTAAACAATTCCAGCAGTAAATATGTCATACTGTTACATTAGATTCATTCATTCATTCATTCATTCATTCAATCTTTATTTATACTCGAGAGATTCCAGAGGGTCAGCCCTCATTTGCAATGACATTGAGCATTGAGTTAGTTACAAAGACAAAGAAAACAATGCAGAAAAGGAAACAACACAATCATAAGTACATAGAAAGACAATAAAACTTTCCGAAATGGAAAAATATATATAATAATAATAATAATAATATTAATAATAATAATTGAACAGATCAGGACAGCCAGGATGCAGAAGAAATACAACTATGTAAAGCAATTACAAATGTAAGTTTGGAGGTCCAAAATCAGATTTCAAAAATGTCCAAAAGGCACAAGTGAGTTGATTTTAAATAAGTATTTTTAGTAGGCCTACATAGATTGATTTAGTACATATCTGATTACCCTGCACATATCATTAAATTGCAAAAGTAACAATCTGTGGGGACTTGGCTTGGGACCCGGTAGCAAAATTACGAATCCCACTATGGCCACGCCAAGACCCGCCCTAAGAAGCAGCTTGATTGGTTGGGGTTAGGCATTTCACCTCGAGTGGTTAAGGTTAGGATAGCCGATTGGTCAGGGGATATAGGACCTGTACAAATGAGGTCACCTTGACTTGCTTAAGCATGGACGCCTGGCCAATAGTAGGCTGACGGTTCAAGTTCCCGTACGGACCAAGTACGAAGTGTGGACCGGTAGCTGGTGCCAGTTCCCTTGCGCAAGGCACCGAACCTCCACTGCTCGGGGCGCCTGTCCATGGGCAGCCCCATAGCTCTGACATATCTCCATTTAATGCATGTGTATAGGTCCTGTTTGCATGTCTGTGCATTCCGGGCCTGTGTATGATGTGTTTAATAACAGAGTGAAACAAATTACGTTCCTCTCGGGAATTAATAAAGTATGTCTTCTTCCTATAACACCTATGTTAGCTGTTGCTAACACCTAGCTAGCCTTAACAGTAAAGAGCATCTCCTGTTTAAGGACGGTTTAGAAATGAGCAAAAACATAAACAAAATACCTGCGGATGTTGGACGAAGTAAAGTAAAATCTTGTGTCGCCTTCTTTTTAATCGCTGGATAGATGATATAATTAACGTTGATAAGTGCTATGTTTTCAGCAGCAAAAGTAATGTGACATTTGTCAGTGCGCGGCCATGTTTAAACAGGAAGTGACGTAGTGGGATCAGCGTCAGTGCATCACGCGACGCTAGATGGCGCTGTTGTACTGCTCGCCACTGTACCACAGGAAACTTAAGGCCTACAACACATTTTACTATTAAAAGTTTGTATTGTGAAAGTTATGCTTCAGTCTTAAATATTTTCTGACACATTGAAACTATTTTGAAGATGTATTGTAGGCTAAGCCTTGAAAATGTCAAAATGAGAAAAGAATAAAATAAATATTCCATCGCACATGGACCATCAAGTTTTTATACTGTGGATTTATAATGTAGCCTATAATCCTTTTTGGTCAGAGGTAGATAAGTGCTCAGATTCTTAAGTAAAAATAGTAAAAGCACATTATAAAATATTATAATATATTATGAGTAAAAGTTCTGCATTAAAATGTTATGTAAAATTACATGAACTATTATTAGCTAAATGTAGCCTACTTGGAGTACCAAAAGTAAAAGTAAGCCTACCTATTATACAGAATTACATCTTTTGAGTGTTATAGGCTAATATTATATACAATTGCTAATGATATATTATTATTATTATTCTTGTTATTATTGTTGTTGTTGTTGTTGTGTTGAGCAGCATTTTACTCTTGGTTGAGGTGGAACTAATTACTTTTTTATATAGTGTTGAATAGTTTAATTTATGTAATTTTTTTTAAACAGATTGTATGTTTTGTATGTCATGTCTTAAACTAGTAACTACAGCTGTCAGATTTATGTGGTGGACTATAAAGTGCAGTATTTATACAATATTACCCTTAATGTAGCCTAGTGGAATATAAAAGTGGCATACAATAGGTGCTCAAGTAATACAAAAAATCACCTCACTTAAGTAGTGTTTCAATTTATAGTTTCAAATTTTACCTGTGCTTTTGGTGATAAGTAAAAACAGTGCCTTATAAGTTTAGTTTAATATTGCACTCATTATGAATCTCAGTGGACAAATGCATTAGCAATGAATGCAGCTGAATGCCTTAAATGTGTGAATATGTAAATGTATTCAAATACACCTACCTAAATGCAATGCTTCAATTATATGAATAATACTGTTATAGTTTAGGTAAAGGTAATTGGAATGGTACAAAGATAATATGATAAGCATGATAGCAATGTCAAAACACATGTTACATTTATAATTATGAGTTTGTAAATATTATGATCTGATGCTCAAGATTATGCTCAGTGCTGTCAGACAGGTACTCTTTCAGAATCTTTTTTTTGTAATTTTTATTCTACGTGTGTTGTGTGTCCTACATTAGCAACGCTTGGAGGTTTAAATCAGCTTCCACTGTTGACCCCAGCAGAAATGAAACACTGATTTCCTGAGAGCGCTCACAAATTCAGGGGTCATTTCTTTGCCTGATGTCGTCTGAGTGCACAGAGATTTCTGCCCACTGGGAGCCCAACTACCCCCCCCCAGTCTTGGAACATGGTGATTTCACACTCCTGTTGTGTAAAGCTTGTTTTTCTGTGTGTGTGTGTGTGTGTGTGTGTGTGTGTGTGTGTGTGTGTGTGTGTGTGTGTGTGTGTGTGTGTGTGTGTGTGTGTGTGCGTGTGTGTGTGTTTGTGTGCGTGTATAGCTTTCTGTGAGGAGAGGTCACTGAAGACACACAAAAGAGATGGGCCATGGTTTGTAATTCTGCAAATATCCATTCCCTGCATGACTCCTCATATATAAAGCCAGCTATGACTTCTACACTTATAACAGAGATAAAAGAGGCATTACCTAAGAATATTTATTAAATACTTAATTTAATTGATTCAACTGTCCTTGGATACAATTTATTTGAAATGCTTACAGTAAAGAATACATACAAGGTTGCCACTTTATACGTTTTCTACAATTTCTTCTGTATTGTAGTCTAAATAACGTATCTAAAGGGAGAATTATTAATACATATCTGTAGCAGTGATGTTATTACAAATTATTTTACAATTTTTCAAGGGGAACATGACAAATAGTGAGACAAAATGCTTTAATTACCAACATGAGAGTTACTTCATAGTACAGATTATTTAAAACTAATCTAATTGACTGTGTACCACACTATCCAAACACACACACACACACACACACACACACACACACACACACACACACACACACACACACACACACACGGCTGAAGAGAATAACAAAATTACAAGGATGTTTGTTTAAAAAGATTTAAACATTTTGTCAGTTTGGCTTGTCACAGAAATATTTTCAGCAACCAGATGAACAACATAACACAAAACACTTGGTTCAACCAGGGCTGAAATTTCAAGAGGAAAGCATAGTTATTAAGTTGACCATGTTTTTTCTGAGGAAAAATCTGAAAATGAATAGAGGCTTTACACAGTTAGGCAGCAAACAAAATTCATCTTACATGGTGAATCTGCAATGCGTGATTATCTGAATGGTGACATTAATTCTAGTTGTGGCTCACTCTCTCGTGAGGACCCCATGCTCTTTGGGATACCAAGACAAGTTGTTCCTCCTCTAATCATCTGTGACAGCTCAGTTAGAGACGCTCAGATGACCAGATATTTTACTAGGAAAAAGCAAGAGGAGTCTGTTTTAAATGAAGAAGGCTGCCCCAGACATTGTAGTCAAAGAGGGGTGAGTTTAATTTGATTATGTGGAAGAAGAAGAAGAAGAAGAAGAAGAAGAAGAAGAAGAAGAAGAAGAAGAAGAGAAGAAGAAGAAGAAGAAGGAGAAGAAGACACTAACATCTTTAAAACACTGAGCTTAATCTTATATTGTGCACTTGTAAAAACAACTCTTACTACCTCTGTAAGCTGAATTACAGCAATATTTTAAATCCCTGTGAGACCATGGGTGTATTTTATTGCCCCAAACTTCTTTATATATTTAAAATAATGTATACAGATAGAAGTTCACACTGTCTGACACTATGATTAGTATCTGTGACACACAGGATTTAAAGGAATACTTTGACATTTTGGAAAAGACGTTTTTTCACTTGGTGGAGAGTTAGATGAAAAGGTTTCTCCCACTCTTACATGTGTCCGTTTAATATGAAGCTACAGCCAGCAGTTAGCTTAGCACAAAGACTGAAAACAGGGATAAACAGTCTGGCTCTGTCAAGGTAACAGAATCCGCCTACCAGCACCTCTAAAGCTCACTAATGAACGTTATATCTCATTTGTATGATCTACATAAATGGAGGTTGAAAAAAAAAAAAGACAATTCATTGTTTTAAAGGCGTTATGTGCTAATCTATTTCTTGGCTGGAAACACTAACTTCCTGGAGCCACTCCTGGTTGTCTGGCAACTGCTCATTTATAGTCTTTGTGCTAAGCTAAGCTAACCGGCTACTGCTGGCTGTATCCTTCTATTTAACAGACAAATACTGGATATGTGAGTGGTATCCATCTCTAAAATCTAATTCTCACCAATAAATCGAAGAAGTGTATTTCACAAAATGTCAAAGTATTTTTTCAGTCTTCCATTGGATCTAGAACTTTGTTTATTAGGAAATTAAAAAGGGGTATAATGCATCGTTAAAGGGCTCTTATTTGCTAATTTTAAGGTTCATACTTGTATTTTGGGTTTCTACTAGTACATGTTTACATGGTTTAATGTTCATAAAACACATTATTTTTCTTGTAATGTCTGTTAGAATATCTGTATTCACCTCTGTCTGAAAGCTCCGTTTTAGCACCTGTCTCCATAAGCCCCCCCTCCCGAAAAAAGCACAGTCTGCTCTGATTGGTCAGCGTTTCCGGGTCTTCTGCATCTGTGCTCTCTTTGTCTCTTCAACATAATTGCAGCCAGGCAATGGCGGCACTTTTTGTACAGTTGTGACATCACAACCATGCAAAGTCCTGACAGCTCATATAAAGGCTGTTTCTGAATATTGGATATATGCATTTCTCTGTGGATTAAACGTTTTGATGCTTTCACAGTATTTGCATAGCACCTCAACCTGCTTTATAATCAAAAATGACATGGGAATCTTACTTTTTTTACAAAATGGGACCATTAAAGATTGACATGTTGACTATATTGGTCGTGGCTGTTACACAAATGTAATCATCTTTGTCTATCTTTTTAAACCTTTTTCTGTTTTACATGCTTGTGGGTTGGGGTGGATGTATCTGGAAAGGTCACATCACAAAGCTCAAGGACCTGGGATTAAACCACTGTCTATGTGGATCCTTGACTTCCTGACAGACAGACCAGAGGTGGTGAGGGTGGGCAGACACACCTCTTCCACCCTCATCCTTAACCCTCCCAGGTCATTGCCATTATTTGGTTCGTGTGAGATGCACAATCAAGTAAGGTAAAGGTACTTTATTGTCACATACACAGACATGTAACGAAATTCATTCTCTGCATTTAACCCATCCCTCAAGGGAGCAATGGGCAACCAATCACAGCGCCCGGGGACCAACTCCAGATCTGGGTCAGTGCCTTGATCAAGGGCACTGACTGGAGAATGTAGTACATGTTTTTGATGGTGGGGGAAACTGGCGCACCCGCACCTGGAGGAAACCCATGCAAACATGGGTAGAACATGCAAACTCCACACACGCAAACATGGGGAGAACATGCAAACTCCACACAGAAAGGCCCGAAACGACCTGGATTCGAACCCAGAAACTTCTTGCTGTGAGGCCACCATGCTGCCTTTAAGTAATAGACATAATTTCTTTCAGGAGAACCTGGGCTATCAGAATATGCTGCAGGGATGTCACGTGATTTATAAATTGTTATATGACTATGAAGACAAACGAAAAGAGTAAATGGAAATGGAATCTCACAGAAATGTATTGAAATCACAGAGAACAATTAAAACGAAAGTCTTGGCAATCAGGGGAAACAAAGATAAATTCTGTAGCTAACAAAAATATTAAACTATTTAGATTTTTCATCATAAAAGTCCATTAGTTGTGTCATCTTCAATGCATTATCCATCTGCTATTTGACATCAGTAGGCCAAATCACACTCACTTCAACCTCCATGCTTCATTCGTGTCTATCTGCCAGGCCTCTGCCAGGACCTTCAACACACTCAGACACAGTAAATAGGGCCCTCCTGTAAGGGCTCTCTATTGACTGAGCAAAGTCAGTCCTCAAATGAATTCATGTGATTGGTCGACTCAACTGTCAGTCAAGGTGTCACTATCCCATATGTCATCTGTTTTTTTGGTAAAAGATGACTAAATACAGTAAATAGCCGTTTAATCGTGGATGTATCGCTCTGGAATTACTTGTGGAAGGCCCCAAAAAGTCACTCCGGCCTGATTACTTAATTTCTGGAAGGGTTAAAAAAAAAGATTCAACAAATCTCGTTGAAACGGCGCATTTCTTTGCTTCTAAACAAAAAAAAGTAAGTCTTTACACTGTATTGATCTGAAGATATTAAATATGAAATAAAAAAAGTATATATTGTCCTGTCGTGGGCGACAGCGTCGACTGAGCTGTGTTTTGAGCTCCCAGCTGTAGACTACTCCCTACACACACGACTGTGTAGCCACTTTTGACTCCAACACCATCATCAAGTTTGCTGACGACACAGTTGTGGTGGGCCTGATCACAGATAACAATGAAAAGGCTTCCTGAAATAAGTAGAGGACCTGACCTGCTGATCTCAGGACAACAATCTACTCATAAATGTAAGTGAGATTAAAGAGATAGCAGTGGACTTTGGGAAGAAGAGAGGAAGGAACTAACCTCCCCTTAATATCAATGGGTCTTCGGTAAGGAGGGTGGACAGCTTCAAGTAGCCTGGAGTCCACATCACAGAGGGTCTGACCTGGATGCTGCATACTGACTCATTGGTGAGAAAGGCAAGGCACAGACGGTTTCATGTCAGACGCCTGAGGAAATTTTGGTTATCACCTCAAATACTGAGCAATTTCTACTCCTGCATCATCAAGAGCGTCCTGATGGAGAACATCACTGCCTGGTATGGAAACAGCCCTGAACTGGACCGCAATGCCATTCAAAGAATGATTTGATTGGCTGAACATGCAATAGGCGGTGCCCTACCCTGCCTAATGGATATTTACACCAGGCACTGCAAGAAAAATGCTTGGGTAATCATTAAAGATAATTACCACCTTGGTAAAAGCATTTTCTCCCTGGTGAGGTCTGGTAGAAGGTACTGCATACATGTGCAACACTCCCCTATTGATTGATTGATTGAAAAGCATATACATAGAAGGGACAAAGACACCTTGGACAGGACTTACTGACGCAAATACTTTGCAATGCTCACTACCAAATTCACTTGCAAGCCTTTACAATGTTTAATGAAGCCATTGGAGTACCCAAGGAAACCCACATGAACACTGGGAGTGTTTGCAAACACTAAATTGTGCAGGGAAATGTCCAGATCTCATCATTAAGGAGGCCAAGAGAAAGAACTGCTGAAATCTTTTTATGCTACTTTGTTCTGACCACAATTTCTGCGCCAAATAATACATTTTCTAAGGTAGATTATCTGTAAAACAGCCAGCCAAACTGTTTCGTTTACACTGAATACAATCAAAGTGTGTTGTTTATTTTTTTGTAAGTTTATTTTTGTAAGGAACAGCATATGCATTTGATTCTTTAGCTCAGTTAGTCAGAATAATGGATCTTTTCAATCACAGGGGCTGTGTGACTTCTAGTCTGTGAGCTCTCTGTGATGCCCCGTGCTTTTTTTTTAATCATCTGTGTCCAGCTCGAGCAGAGATAGACGTTCTGGTTGCAGAGAGCACCTAATGGAAAGACAAGATTCGGTCACAGATGGGGTGTCAAGTGATCTTCCTTCTCTGGAAGGATCTTTCAGATGGTTGTGGTGAGACTAATGGTAATAGCATGCTAAAATGGAGGCATTACTTTCATCTTCATTAACAAAGAGACTTTTTCTTTTTCTGTTACTTTTTTTATCTAAGATTTCTCTCCTCTTGCAGCCACTGACAAAGGAAAATATTCTGTGTTCTTTGGAATTGAGAAGTATATGCGTGCTTGCCTCAGTCAACAAAGTAGTGAATGTTGTGGGTGATACACAATCTATTTCATGTTAATACTCTGATTTGAAATAACTAATACTGTTACTTTGAACAGCTTTTATTTGTCACTAAGTATGTAGTAACAGTGTTAATTGACTAAGCAATGTTGGCAAAATGGTTCCATTTTCAAAGATTTGCAAAGAATAGGTGTATGTTGTATTTCAACCTGGACCATAAAGATTTTATATATTCCATCCTTTACATCTTTTACAACACAACCTCTTCAACAGTTTTAACTTTGAGAAACTAACTCTTGTGGGTCTTAAACAACATGAGATATCATGTAAGACTTCAAAGACCAGGATAACATTTCAAAAACAGAATGCTCACAGAATAGGCATGATCAATTCATTAAAATGGCATTTTAAACTACACTTACTATTACTTTTTAAGCACGAGAAACAGGAGATTATGCAAAAAATAAATCCATTTGGCCTTATTAAAAGCAAACGTTTGTGACCATGTTTAGAACTTTTAGAATTGCGTATTTTTACATTGTGGCATTACTACTTTTACCTTAGTAAATGATCTGAATACTTCTTCCATAAATGTCAAAATCCAGCAAGTATAAATGAAGTTCACATTCCCAGAACTGACTGTTCCTTTAATTCCTATAGTGTCTTTAGATATCAAATTTATGTTTATGTTTAACACAAAAAAGTTCGCTATGACTGCTGTACATATATGCCTTCATCAGTGTGCAGTAGTCACTGAGTTATTAAAAAAAAAAAACTGTGAATCTAGAGCTACTAGTTTTTCAATTGACATTATGAAACAATTATTAACAGCCGGTGAGAGCAGACAGGGTAACTACAGCCAGTTAAAGGTAATATTTGGTCAGTTCAGTCAGCACATCACATTGTGATTTCTGCTATAAGGGGTCGTGAACTGCCTCCTGAGCTGCAGCTCTTCCCAGACCTCTGCTGGCAGAGCTGAAACCGCAGAGCCACACTGGTAGGTTGTGTGAGAGGACAAGTGGATTTGGCATGCACATCAGAGCGTGATACCCAAGCATTTTGGTCCTATCACATGCCACACACACAGACACACACACTCACACAAGTACAACAGGCACATAGAGCATTCTTGGTCGTGTAAAATGGATTGTAACACTGGCCACTGTAATTAAATGATGCCAGCAACCCACAGTATTCCTTTACAGACAAACTCTCTAAAGGTTTCAGTGTACTTTCAGTGTCCAGTGTTGTACAGCATTACAAGGATTTTTACCAAATGTATTTTTTACATTGTAAACAATCTGTGTTTCTTGTCTTACTGCAGACAGGGGGAATGGTAAGGCAGCCATTTGCATTATGTTCAATATACTAGACAGAGCACTAACAGGTTTGCATTTGACCAAATCTTGGAACACATTACCGGTCTGACGGTGATTTAACCTCTGGGAGTTGAGAGACAACGTCTACAGCAGATTATTTCACAAGTAGCAAGTATTTGTTTAGTTATTATTAAGTATGAACACAGATAAAAAAAAATTAAAAGCCAATAAAAAGCTAAATCGTCGTCAGATGATAGCCGATGAGTTCCAAGATAGCTTTTCGGCCAATGAGTTTGGCTTCTTTTGCTCTCCAAAAGAGAGCAAAAGCTCTGTTGACCGACATGCAAGCAAAACCCGCTCAAACATGATTGGTCAATACGACTCATTATACAAACGGACTACAAACGGAAACCACAATGCTTCCAAAACCAAAATATTTTCCAGTTGCCTACAGATTCTGCATTCATATGCAGATATCTGTTTATAGAGATTGACATTTGACAAACTTAAAAGTAGATTTTAGTTTCATTTGACCAAAAAATTAAAAAAAAGAAAGTTTCAATTAATTAAAACATTCTGGTTGTTTTCTAGTCAAACCTTTGAAGGGATTTTGAGCAAAGTGACAAAATTATCGGGGATACATTCTTCCAAAATGCTTGTTCACTGATTTAGTCTCAGTCATGTTCATGTGTGCTTCAGGGAAATCTGTTCATCTGTGATCTTTCACATTTGGGTGTTAGAGTAACCTGTTTATTGAACACCCAGTAGCAACGCAGAGATTACTCTTTGTTTAACTGTAATGATTCCCCTCTCTTAGGTAACTGACACTAAACCAAAAGCTGCCTTATCTTAGGGACATTGTAGGCGGCCATGACAAGTTCCACACCATTTAAAATGTTGCATTATCTCAATGCGTTTGTGCCGGTCTGAGGCGAATCATCAAAGACACGAGATCAGCAGTTGGCTATGACATGGTACCCTATTTATGCACAACTCAGAGTAGCAGGCATCGCGTTTAACTCTCACGACCAACGCCATACTCAACGTTACGCAAACTGGTGTTGAAGTGAATGTATGATTTTGGAGCCAGTAAAACAGAAAGAGGTGCTTTGTTGCTTTTCTGTTGCGTTAAACAGAAGAGGACAGGTGAGCTCTGTTGTGGGGTGATAAGAGCCTTGTGATATACAGACAACAGGTTTCTTAACATATTATTTAAGGAGGATAAAGGAGCGCTGTTGCACATCCTGAGACGCAGAGGAGACAACAGTAATCATCATTGTTTTGTCATGTGCCTTGTTTGTTACCTGTTAGGCCTACTTCCTGGCTTCAAAGTGTGAGATCGCTCTCATTTGAAGACTCAAGATTGTCTTTCTTTGTGCAGTGCATTGTCCACTGGCTATATTTTCCTCCACCTATTCCTTAGTGATCAAACTCTTCCCTCCAGACCTCTATCTCCAGTGTTGCATCACTAGTTTGTGCTGCTTATGTGCCAAGTTAAGGTGCTATTGAGGATACACAGAATTCACACTATAATGAGCAGTGACAGGATGTCAACCCCCAGCCCGCTGCTGCCACCCCTGCACCCACCTGCACCCATCCAGCTGAGTCTGCCTGTTTATGTGATGTCACCCGCACTCCACAGAGTTGTTTTCTCTGCAGAGCCGATCAGCCTGTTGATGGTGTTGCAACAAGGAGGCAACATTCACTTCTGTCCCTTTTTCGCAGCTTGGCCTGATATGACTGATTAGTCTTCTCATTTTTAGCACAGTTGTACCATAATTTGGTATTTTCCATGTCCAGTTTGTCCTCTCTGTGATACCTCTGATCTCCTTGAAAATCCAGAGAGAGCTGCCCTCTCTAAGTGGCCTTTGGCTGTGTTTGATCACTGGTTGAGTTATAGATGTCTCCATGTCTCATAACTCACATGCCAGACTCAGATGTCAACATAACATATGTCGATTTTCCTGCTCCCCTACCACACGTTGTGTGTGATAGAGTACACAGTGATGTAGAAAAGAGTAAGGTTGTTGTGGGATGTCTCGTGCACTACAGCAGACATTTTCAAGTGGAGTTCAAGCACAGTTCACACATTGGCTAACTTGTTCCAAATGAGTATGAGGAATGCTCCTTATTAACCTCCTCTACCTTATTAACCAAACATCACCTTGTCAGACCCGACATGCTTGTTCAGGGCTCCTCCCGGTGCCACACATAATGAGATGAATATCTCAAATCAGCTTTCTTTAGTTAAAGTTACAACACAAAGTAAGCTTTTCGGCAGTATCCTCCTAAGAGCACATTTTATACGCTCTCTCTCTATCATGATAAAATAATTCCCATAAGGAAGTGATTACACATAAGTATAATTCTGAGCAGATGTGGAAATGGCTCAACAAAGGTAACAAGGCTGTGGTGGAAGTGCAGTTCTTGTCACTGTTGAAGCAGCGTGCCGCGTCAAGAAACTGTCACCAGAGCCTTCAGCCTGGCAGTGGAGGACGGAAGATGATGGAAAAACACTTGTTTTTTGTGGCTTTATACTGTCAGGAACTTCCTCCTCCTTTGGGTTGCAGTTTATCACAGTGACCACTGTGTTGTTGCACATAGGCAGATTTCACTTCTAATACTTTCAAATTCAGCCATCACAGGACAGAAAACATATGGCTTATGATTTATGTGTTGAGTACTAGTGCAGATTATATTTTCAAAAGTATTGACAACAGAGAATAAAACTTGCCTTCAGCATTAATATGCCCACAAAATGGGGGGAAGCTTTAGGAAACTATTGAATTAGATTAATGAATATATTTACTTTTTTAGAGGGCAAGACGGAGTATTTGTCTAAATGTTTACTGTGTTTTGGGTTTGTTTAAGAACTAGATTGTGTATTGTACGCGTTTACCTGTTTTTTAAACTCTTGTTTTTTTTATATATTTCTGTCTATTTGTCTACCCTCTCCCCTTAAACAGGGCCAGATTTGAAAACAGAAACACAACAAGGTAATTATTTTTAATTATTTTATTTACAGTATGCAGACAATGCAGAATGGGTATATTAGCTCTGAATTTGCTGTTGTAACATCTGCTATCCTGCAGAAATGAAACAACATCCAAACACATTCTGCACACCATTCACTAAAGACAAGTTTTGTTTTGTTGCATTCAATGTCCCCTCCTCACTTACTGGAAGATAAAAGCATAATTTAAATACAGTAAAAAATAATGTTTATATACAGTTAATGGCTGTGCTTCTCGCCTTTGTTCAGCTCAGACAAAGATAAAGCCTAAATTGGCGATGCATCTTATCAAAGGTGTTTTCTCTTTGTGCTCCTCAATGTGAATAGCTAAACATAGAGAAAATGTAGATGGGGCGTGGGGGTTGGAGTGTTCACCTACAAGCAAAAAAGAAACTTTGGTAATTACCATAACATAAATAATGAGAGGCTATGTAGGAAAGTGTTTGAAGAGTGGTCCTGATCAAGATAAGATTGGAGACAGTATCATGAGAGAGAGGAAGTGTTTTTCTGTCTGCTGCAGCTGAAAGGAAACTTAAGTGACGGCGTTACTTATATATATGAGCCAGACGCTGAGCCGAACTCTGAAACAACCGGGCTAAATGGAGCATGGTGTGATGAGGACGAGTGGGATTCAGACGCCACTTGTGGTCAGATATTACAGAAACATAATGCATTCGCACATTACAACTATAAAACTGTTGTTTGGAGCAGCATGCAGATTACATAAAAGTAGTCTATATCCACAACGTTGCACTTCCGGGATTGCTCTGTTGCCGCCAGAAATTATCTAAGGCTTTCTTTGTGTTGTAATTTTAAACTCTGGTCGATTTATGAGGACTATGGTTAACTGCTCCTCAGGTCTCTGCAGGGTAAATCCAGACAGCTAGCTAGACTATCTGTCCAATCTGAGTTTTCTGTTGCATGACTAAAACAACCTTTGAACGTACACGTTCCACCAAAACAAGTTCCTTCCCAAGGCTATTTTGCAGTGGCACCATCCGGTGCTTAGCACCACCCAAGGCGATTGTGATTGGTTTAAAGACATGCCAATAAACCAGAGCACGTTTTTCTCCCATCCCAGAATGCTGCGTGGACCCTCCTCCACAGCGCTGTGAAGGAAGGTCTGGTCTTTATGTGGCTTTTCTCCACATAAATCAGCTGATTAAAACCAGTGGTTAAAAAACAGTAGTCGCCCACTAGTGGACATGGTGCAACAACAATAAGATAAGATAAACATAAAATACTCAAAAAGAAACTCAGTTTAGAAAATATAGACTAACTACAGGCCTTTACAAGATTACAATTTTGTTCAGCTGTTTCTGCAGTGTTGAGCTTGTAAGTTACTGACCAAAACGAGGAGGCATAACCATTTATTCTATTCAACACTTAAATAAATTCAAGCAGGCATCAGCTTTTAAATTCTTCTCCATGGAATCTTTGAAAATGTCCTTGAACGTGGTGTTACATTAAGAGTGATTCAAGCGCCGAACTAAGTGCTCTCTTTGTTGAGCTTGTATACCATACACATTACAATGTATAGTGTTCATTTTTCATAGTGACTGTTCAGCTCTAAAGTTGTAATTTGTTTGTTTATTTAAGTTGTTAAGGTTGTTCTAGATGTGTTCGTGTTAATGTGTCCACCCTACATGCCTTTGTCAAAAAGAACTAAATGAAAATCTGGCAATTAATCTATAGTATATACTTAACTAAGATTAGTGTACATCAAATTTCTTGAAATACTCATAAACAAATTAGAATAACAGGATGTATAGTTCAGTCCTATAAGTGTCTTTATGCTTGCAAAAATATGACAAACAGAACATCACATTTAATTTAATAAATTACTGTATATATCACACCTTTCTTTTCGGTGTAGGCCCTAATTATCATCTGCTAAATAACAAATGAATAACAGGCTAATAATGATTAGGGCAGACCTGATGGTGGTGAACCAATGATATTTGCAGGTATAGCTTTATTTGTGTGATTTCAAAAACATACCTGTTGTAGCTTCAGAGACACACAGAGGTGAACATATTTGTAAAAGAACATGCCTTCCATAAGAGAAATTTGCTATTGTTCGGATTTCACATGATTGATGCTTGACTTAATCCATTGCTCTTTGCGGCTTCCCAGGAGGGTGAGGCGGTCTCTTTGTGCTTTTCTGTCCCATGTGAAGCAAACCAAAGCGGGAGAGTGAGGGTCATAGCTATTCGGCAGGGTACCAGATCCTTCCCACCGGCACATCTGCATGTGAAATCGCCATTTCACCCCTCCACACTCCCTAATTGTTGCTAAAATTATTTGTGAAATTGCCTTCCACCAGGAGTGTTTTCCACGGCAATTGTCACACAATTTTATATGCACGGTGGGCCCACAGAGTTGACACATGCACTTCTTCTTTTCTACCATATGTGTTCTTTTTATTCGAGTTTAATAGTAGCGCTTTTTTTTTAACAATTACTTTTAAGCAATTACTCTTGTGCGTACTCGAGGGCAAGTCAACCTGTTGTCATCAATAGATGTTGTAATTACCACAAAAGCTATAGGAGCGATTTAAATGTTCATGCTGCGCACATTTACTTAATTGAAAGGTTAACAAGCCAAACGCATCTTGTAGTATAACCTTCGCTGGGCAGGGCTGCTTTTGCGCAGCTTTTGTCCATTCCGAAACCACACCATCAACTCCTGACTCAATTATTTTGGACCATGATTTTTATTCACACGAAGCTCAGCGCGTGTTGGAGTGTATGGAGGAACAACTTTGGACATGTTTAGCCTACACTCTTAAAGTTTGATCGAAAACAAGGTGATTATGCTCAATTCATTTAAAAAAGTCCATATTTTATTCAGACTTTAATTCTTTATCTGCAGACAATAAAAAAAATAAACAATTTTTAAAGACATTTTCAATAGTTTTTTTCTAACGAAATTATTTCAGTTTTTTTTATTTGCTATTGTTATGTAGTTTATATATAGGCAAAGTTTTTTTTCATATACGCTTACGTTTCTTCTGATCCATCAAAGAAAAAAAGAAAATGGAAATATCATTTTAAAAGCATTATTAATCCACAGGTTCGAATAGCTGAATGTCAGTGAAGCGGACACATTTGGAAAAGACAGGCTTTAGAATAACATTTAGATATAATAACATTTTGAACTGCTTTTTGGTGTAGTCTTATGAGAGAGGCAGCAGTGAATTAAAATTGGAATGTGTTGCTCTGATTGGTCGGTCGGCTCCTGGCTAAACCCACTCTCTTTCATCCATAAAAG
The DNA here is from genome assembly GCF_010015445.1 of Perca fluviatilis. Taxonomy (NCBI): domain Eukaryota; kingdom Metazoa; phylum Chordata; class Actinopteri; order Perciformes; family Percidae; genus Perca; species Perca fluviatilis. Next base: position 20,842,495 of record NC_053115.1, read on the forward strand.
AAAGGCCAGAGAGCCTATGGGAGCGCTCGGCTGTCTCCTCCTACGACATGCACGAAAGTTGGCCACTTAAACTACTTCCAACCAGCCAGCAGACATTATACTGATCCCAAACTACACCAAGGGAAAATAATAACAGTGCATTTTCCAACTCAGACACACAACTTTGTAATGCTCCATTTTGCAGACTTCCCTGTTTAAAGGAGTTTTTATTTAATTTGTAGCAGCTGATTTTTTTATTTTTTTATTTTTTATTTTTTTTTTAATTTTTGGCACGTTCATCGCACCAGGAGAGCATCATTTATTTTTCACCGGTGGAAGGGCTTGTCCAGTTTCTCCGCCTTGGATTTGGATTTGACAGCAGACTGTGCATTATTTTAAGCATTTTCAAGACATTGCGTTTTTTTTTACTTGGACTGGAGTCCGTTTTGTTGTTTGTCTATTGTTTGTTTGAGTGGCTAAATGATGGCTACTTTACCAGGAACAATGCCTCGGATGATGCGCCCTGCGCCAGGCCAGAACTACCCCCGAACCGGCTTCCCCCTGGAAGGTAAGAGAAATGACAACGTGTGTTTGATGTTTGAACTTGTGCTGTGACAAAACTCATCATCAGTACTTCCATCTGTCAGCGTGATAGTCACACAGAGCGCAATTCGTTACCGGCGACATGCTGGGAAATAAAATACGACTTCCAGTCATTGATGATTAGAGTTAACAACCTGAATCAAAAGTGAATTATATTTGCATAAAAAAACGTCAGCTCGTGCTTTGAAAATCAGCTATCATCATAGCCTTGTTTTGATTGAACCTGATATTGTGTTTATTATTCATAAATAATACATAGGCCTACTATTTGTATGAATTTGTGTGGATTTATTTGTATCTGGTTTTAGTTTTTTTGTGTTTAGACAGACCTCTCTTATTCCTGCTTATTATACAGAATCTACCTGAAATATTTGTATTAATTCTTTTTATATAATGTTTTATGTTTTTGATGGTTTGACGTTTAAATAATAGATACATGGTAATTATAGGCCTAGAAAATATTGTATTTTAAATTATTATTTTTTACTAAAATTGAAGCCAACCTGACAGTAATTTACTTTAGATTTTCGACTATAGAATTTAGATTTGTTTTTTATAGTCCAGCTTCGATTGTTACACACACAAAAAAGCAATCTAATTGGTAATTTTTTTTTAACATCGATACCCATACTCAAGTTGTCTGAACATATGGGCAGAAAAAGATCACTTTGTATTTGCATGCATTTATGGAAACAGTTTTCCCATTACACCCAGTTCGTGCTCAAGTGCTCTGGACTGAAATGTACAAAAACCACGTAGCTCGCAGGTTACTCGAGCTGCGGGATTTGTTCAAGTGTCCTGCTGCTGGAAATGGCAATAATACACACAGCAAAGAGATGACTCAAAGGATCACATCAATATTTGTACAGCATGACTAGGAATAATCAAGGTGGGAAGTGTCCCTCTTTAGTCTATCTTGAATGTGAAATTGGATCCTGAAGTGGCTTCGGATAGCCTACATGCTGTCAGCCAGAATGACGCTGGATGAATTTGGCACGACGCTCTCTTAAAAATGTATGATAATGTGAGTAAACAGCGTCCCATTAAAAGTCAGCAACACAGCAAACGCCACTATTTGACTATAACACAAGCTGAATAAGCTTCATCTAATTACATTAAAGTGAACATTTAACGAACAAGATGTGTTGATGTTGTTTTTGAGACTTTTGTTGTTTATTGTGGCGCAGTATCCACCCCTCTGGGCCAGGGTAGGGTGAACCAGCTTGGCGGTGTGTTCATCAACGGGAGGCCCCTGCCAAATCACATCCGACACAAGATAGTGGAGATGGCCCACCACGGCATCCGACCCTGCGTAATCTCGCGACAACTGCGAGTTTCTCACGGTTGTGTCTCCAAGATCCTCTGCCGATACCAAGAGACCGGCTCGATCCGTCCTGGAGCCATAGGAGGCAGCAAGCCCAGGGTGAGTGGGATCCATGAACGGGTTTGTGGGTCACTGCAGCGCGAGGGAGGGCGTCTCGAGGTGCAGCACACCTGAGTGAGCTCAAAACGGATGTTGTGTTAATGCAACAGCCTGATGGAGAGGAACGATCAAGACTAAAAGGATGTCAGACCTCGTCTTTTTGGAAATCTTTTGATGTATGCAATTTAATAATAATAATAATAATAATAATAATAATAATAATAATAATAATAATTCTGTTTCCCGAAAGTTTAATTAGCGTAAACATTTAGCCTACATTACAGTCCACCTGTGACACCCTTTCTGCAGTCCTTACTGGTCATAACAATCTTTGCAGCTGCTACTTTGTTCTTCCTGAATAATACTAAATAAATTTGCAATATGTTTCATAATCGATAAAAGAATCATGAAAACATTAACCTAAAGAACTGAAAATTACAAACACTGAGAAGTCAATTCCTATAATATATATTTTTTTGTCTGTGGTGCTCAGTAGTGACTGATAACAGTATTGTGAGTATTTAATACTAAATCATTATTTGTGTTATTATATCGGCTACATGTTTTACTAAAGGGGATAGACTTAGTTTATTGTGCCGCTCAGACCTTTTAATGGTTGTCTTATTTGTTCGTCTCTGGCATGTATGTAGCCTAAATATTTACATGTTTTAGTGTTTTGTCCTTTATTTTTAATACGTTTTGTATCACAGTTTGTGTTCATCTTTTAAAGAATCCTCTCAATTAAAACGTCTTTTTTTCCCTCCCTTTACACCATTTCAAACCTAAAGCAGGTGGCAACTCCTGACGTGGAGAAGCGGATCGAGGAGTACAAGCGAGAGAACCCCGGTATGTTCAGCTGGGAGATCCGGGATAAGCTGCTGAAGGACGGGGTGTGCGACAGAAGCACAGTTCCTTCAGGTGAGGCTTCATCTGGTAAGCTGCACTTTTTTTTTCTTATTACGAGCGAACACTGCAGCATCACTTCTGAACATCACTTTGAATTCAACATGTTTTAAGCCCCAGTTACTGATAATAACATGTTCAGTGTAGCAGGAAGCACACATACAGCTGTGTGACCCAGAAAAAAACCCACCCTGTTGGGACAATGTGCCTTTGGTGCTCAATAGTTATTTTTCCTTATTGCATTTATAGTGTACTATTTTCCTTTAATGTAGAATTTTATTTTTTTCAACGCAGCTGCTTCATGTAAAACTTTTTCTGTGTTTTTTGTATGGTATCCTAACAAAATGTATGATAGGATTACTATGGTTCTTTTATGGGTTTTAGAGCTAATCACCCATTTACCTTTTTGTTGCCATTAGTGAGCTCCATCAGCCGCGTTTTGAGGGCCCGATTTGGCAAAAAAGATGACGAGGATGACTCTGATAAGAAGGATGAAGATGGAGAAAAGAAAACAAAGCATAGCATCGATGGCATCCTCGGTGATAAATGTAAGTTAACAGCAGAAAGTATATGGCCCTTTTGTATTATTATTATTATTTATTATTATTATTATTATTATTATTATTATTATTATTATTATTATTATTATTATTATTATAGGGTAAATTACAGCCTTGTAAGCAGGGAGCAAATGTTTTAAATACACTTCCTACTTTACGTCCTCTTGGGAAATAGTCCCACATCCGAGCTGCAGCTAAACGCTGAGAATTTATTCCTGCTTTTAACTTCGAGCCAGCAGTTGTTCATTCACTCAATTATTTATGAGAGTCTTGGCAGAAGGTATTTAACAGCAGAAAATTAATTTGTGTAGCGAATTCCTCCTCATTCATGCACTCATTTAACGACCTCTAAACGACAGCTGACAGTTGACCCATTTCACAATCGATGTCAGTTCACTGACATTTCACCACTTGTCAGTTAAAGTGGAAATCAATGTTCATATTATTATTTGCTATATTAGTAATGCTGCGAGGAGGGGAAAATAAAGCTTTGATGCAGGTATTTGCTGTCAGTGTTCGTCAATTGTATTTACAAGCTTATAATAACCTTATATGTGGTATATAATACCTTTGTAGCATGATTTATATATTTAAATAAAAACTATATAAATATATATGTGTATATATAGCAGCATACACATAAGAAATAACAGTTCTTAGTTAATACAACTTTAAATAAGAAAATGTGAGATTTCTCTTATTCTACGTTATTTAATATAAGTAGTTGTTTGAAATTTTACGAGAGAAACTTCTGTTTTTACTGTCATATTTTATAATCACGTTATCTTTAGTGTTTTTCTACGGAGTGAAAAATGCAAAGCGTCCAAACGACATAAAGGTTGGCTCTTTTGGTGATCAAACATGAGTGAATTGGGTTTAGATAAGAGTTCACAAAAGCCTCCTTTTTCCTCAAAAGGACACTGCCAAAAAATTTTAAACTTCAAGATGAACTTCATGAGCAAAACCTCCCCTCCATTGACGCTTTTCTAAAGTAAAGAGTGCAAGGTACAAAAGCAAATCCTGGAAAGCAGGGCAGCGAAAAGGAGAGTATGGACACGTCCATTCTCATTCAAAAATCGGGTAAAAGAGAGTGAAAACTTTGGACAAAGGGCACGGAGAGACATAAAGGGAGATGAATTATTCAGTACACCCCGCTGGTAGATAGTTTTGTAATTTTATATAATGGCCCGTTGGAGAAGAATCAGTTGATAGCGTGAAAACGGTGTCTTTTTTCTGCCATCGCACGCATTAATGTTATGAAAGAAATGTCAAAACGTTGTTGCAAATATCTCAAGTGTCCATATTGATGGTGTGTAAACCCTGCTGGCTATAAATGGCCAACGTCTTTTGGAGAGTCTGCTCGTTACGCACAACTCAGCCGCGTAAAACTGAGTTATGTTTTCTGAGTAATGTGATAGTTTGACTTTTAAAGTGTTAACTACATTATCATTGCATTATTATTGACTGTTCACTGTTGGTACAACATATCCACATGATGTTCCTGCTTCTATTTCTTTTTCTTAGCGCTGCTTGTGTTTTAAATTGGGACTCAATTACGTTGCTATAAAAAGAGACGCACCCTCTGCGTAAAGCAGTTTAGACTACCGGCATCCGGATGGCATTTAATAATGTTAATACTTATTAGAGTAAGCACTGGAAACGATGGTTGCTGAATAGGTGGCTGTGTTCGTGCCGGGTGTAATAGCTCGCAGGCATGGTAAGAAATGTATTTATCCCCAATCAGCCCCTCACTCTCCGAGTTTGAAGCATAGCCCTTATGTGGAGAGGGGTTTTAAAGCAGATTAAATAGAGCCTTTTATTTCTTTTCACTTTCATCTCACAGCGGAGCTCACAGTGGCTCGCCCAGGGCACAAAAATTCATGAGATTTTTTTCGTTTACTTATCCAGATTTTAAGACTTTATTTATTTATCTATTTGTTTATTAGGCCTGTGTATTTGATTTTCTCAGAGGTTACATCACGGATTTATCCCAGCTCTAATCTAGCTTTATTTAACGTGTATTAAACTGCTAACCATATTATAATGTACATTTTATTTTGTTGCTTGGAGTCAACTGTTATTTCTCAGGATAGCGAAAGCTAAACCAAACAAAACTCAGTGTATACACCGAAATCAGTTCCACCGTTTCTCACTACTGTAGTGGCCTTTTTATTCCATAATTGTTAATCATCTGTTGATCACCGATCTAGTTTGTGTTGAAAAAAAGTTGGCGCGCACTTTTAAATTATATGCCAAAATTAGATTACGCGTAAGAAATTGGGTTAAAATTGCACAACATCTGTGCAAACGTGGACATCCTTTTGTTTGCGCCACACCGCTCAGAAAGAGAGGGTGAAAACAGCTGTCCGGCGTCCATCTGCCACACTAACGCAACCAACCTGACCGTCAGATGAGGTGGAGACAGGCGATGGACACTTCAGCAAATCGCAGGATTACCTGAGGTGCTCAATTTAATTAAACAGATGTCAGGTGGGATTATTTCCGAGCATCATGGAGGGAAAGTGACAGAGCAGCGAAGAGGTGTGAGGAAGCCAGACAGACCAAAGATACAGTTTAGGATTGGCTGAAAGGAGGCTCCTATTATATGCAGTGAAATGTAATTTGTAGCGAAATGAATGTGAGGCGTAAATCATGACTTACACTTTGTTCCAAACATAATTGTAGAAACCACTTGTCTCTAGATTTTCATTTTCCATTTCGGTTTCAGTGTGTGCTGTATGTTTCCTGCAATGTTAATCTACGTCATACGTCAACCAGTTATGCAAAAAATAGTTGTTTTTCGATTTATCCTGCACTTGCAGGTACATAAGCATATATTTTCCTACAGAAACAAAGAAACTATAAAAAAAATAATTTCTGCTCAGCCTATAGTGATGAAAACTGTGAGAAGCTGCCCCCTCTACGCGCTCCACGTCACAAACACGCACGCACTTACACACACACACACACACACACACACACACGCACACATACATACAAGCATGCGCGCGCACACACTTTCGTGCACGCACACCCAGTCTCTTAGTGTATGGTAATATAATGTAGCTATATTTCGGGTCTAAAGCCGTGCTGAATGAGAAGGACAGGGGAATGAAGCGAGAGACCACTTCAAACAAATCCATCTGGAACAGTGTGTGAGAGAGATTCAGTGAAAGTATGGGGAAGTTATTTAGCTATTAATAACGTTTTTTCCTCAGGCATTGAGAGTGACTCCATCTGCACTTTCTCGCAGCTATTTGGCTGGGTGGAAATTGAGGGAGACCCAAATGTTGGGCAGAGATAACATACCCATCATAGCCCAGACCCTGCGCTGTGCTTCACTGCATTAAACTCGGATTAACCTCCCCTGTCCCCGCAGCCACTCAAGCCACATTTCACTGGAATTTACATCGATAGGCCTACATTTTTTCTTATAGAGGGGGCAGGAGATGAAAGACGCGACAACATCGATGATAATAATAGTAACAACAACTATAATAATAATAATAATAATAATAATAATAATGATAATAATAATAATAATAATAATAATAATAATAAATAATGATAATAATAGTGATAATAATAATAATAATAATAAGAAGAAGAAGAAGAATTACCATCATCATTATCATCTTAGGGCTGTTTGTATTTACAGTAGTCTAAATTAATGAAGATGGAAAAATATAGGGCCTATTAAATATTGAAACTAAATTTAGAATTTTAACAGTTTAACACTTCTGAACCTTTGGCTATATCTCTGCATCTAAAGGATATTTAAATCTGTTTTGTTTTGAGTGTTTACATGATGTTTAGTTGGCATTGATGATAGCTACCGACCTGTCGTCTTTCTATTATGTTTGTAATAAACAGTGACAGTCACAGATGACGTGTCTCTGGGAATATGCCTTTAATAGCTGCTCCACAATACGAGAAAAAATAACAAAATAGGATAAATAGTGAGCACAGCTAGTTTAAATTACAGCCAGTAGGTTGTGAGGTAAATGCAGTGTCACATTCAGTAGACACTGGTGTAACAAATATCAATTTTAGCTTCAGTAATGGGCTATTTGTTGACACCATATAGGCAGAATAGGCCATCCATTCATTTAGTTAAGGCTACTACAATATTGAGCAGACTTAATATAATAAATACACAACAAAATTCCACCTGAAAGAAATGGTGACATGTTATATTCAGCATATCATTTTTATTCAAAAAATGGTGGTCTAATTTGTCGTTAATGACATATTGCGAAATGTTATGGTGAAGAGCTACTACCAGTGTAACAAATTAGCCTATTGGTTCCAGCAAGGTAACATGAGCAAACCGTGCAACATAATAACATGGAACCCATGCTTAGGAGTAATGAGTAATGCATCAATTTTGAGGAGTGCAGTTTAAGCTTGTAGGCCTACCACACTGCAGAGACATTTCAGTGTCAGGAGCTTTAAGTGTCAGCAGCATTAGGCTAAATAAAAAAATGGAGTAGGCTTAAATTCATTCTGTGCTGGCATTTGACTTTGATCACATCAGAAATATTCATGGAAGCACAAACACTGACTCTGCCACCATTATCCAGGCTGACAGTGATACCTCTCAAGGCTGTCTATTAATTAAAGTGGCGCTTACCATGTGGGACGACTCCCTATCTGGGCACAAAAATGGTTTTTCCATCTCTTGTGGGGCTCTTGAAAAGGGGCAATCTTTCCTCTCCAGCTTCTTGTGGGAAATTTAAAAGTGTACAGAGGAAGACATGGGGATTTCTAGCTCATTTATAAAGACGAGTTTATAATCCTTTCCTGCTTAATAACTTAAAAGGATTCAATTTCTCCCCTCATTTATGGGGTTATGATCACACATTGTTAAGCGCAGATAGTAGCATTTCAAGGTTAACATTTCCTGCTCGAAAATATCAGAATGTAAGCTGTAAACCATAGGTGCCCTTTGTTTAGCCTGCAATTTCCCCCCACACATGCTGATAGGCCCGTTTTAGATGTTGTTACTATTAATGTGATAACAAGGATGAAGCCGAGGAAGACCAAGTTGATAAGATGCCTCTATGCCACCGAGCATTTTTTAAATGATACGATATTTAATTATAGCATATAATTTCACCATCGAGAATTAAACTCAGTAGGCTTATGCAGACTCTGAGGATTGAATGTCTGGTTGGGGGTCTCAAACCATACGAGACAAATTAAAGAGGAAGTGTTGCCCTCCAGGTATCCTGTCACAACAGTAGGGTGCTTCAGCACGTCTCTCATTTCTGTCTGTGTTTTATTCCGCTAATTTGGGGCTCTGGGATCCTGCCTGCAGGGCTGCAGTCCAAAATAAATAGAAAATCTAAAAATTTTTATCTTCTTAAGTTTGAATGACTCTCTTTCTCTCTCTCTCTCTCTCTCTCTCTATTTCTCTCTCTCTCACACACACACACACACACAACCACACACACACACACACACACACATACATACTCACACACGCACACAGCATTCTCAGCGTCACACATTCATGTCAACAGGTGGAGGTATTGAAATATGTGTAACTTAATTTTTTCGTTTTTTTGGTGACATCATTTCTTCTTAGTGTGTGTATGGGGGATTTGGGGGAATGTCCGTTTATTCCGTTGATAGAGGTAAATACAATTTTGGGGTAATTTGGGGGTGATTGTGTGGTCTTTTTGTTGAAATAGGGTTAACATTTGGGAAATAATTTAAGTGTTGACAGTTGATATTCTGGAAAATATTGCCTATAGGTGTTACCCCATTATTTTATATATTACCCAGTTGTATTTTTCTGCCTGGATATTATTATTTTTGTGGCCAATATCATTACCAACTCCAACTTTAACATCAAATATTATACACTATACACACATACACTGCATTATTATTATTATTATTATTATTATTATTAGTAGTAGTAGTAGTAGTAGTAGTAGTAGTAGTAGTAATAGTGGTAGTATTTTCCATTTAAATATGATTATTATCATGTTAGTGTTACCAGCTTATTGACATTGCCTCAAACATTTACATTTCCCCTTGAGGCGTTTAATGTATTCCCCAAATTGCCACCGCTTTGTTAGCAGTGATGTTTAATTGGCTGGAAGAAGATGAATGAGGCTGACAGGAATCAGCTGTCCAGAGATTCCCCTGTGAGTCTGACTCGGAAATCATAACCTGACCAGCTTTTCCTCCTCTGAAACCAGCTCGTTGAACTTGTCACATCTAATTAGGGTGTTAAAACGCACCGAGTGCATCGGTGGGAAACAGTAGGTGGTTGGTCCGGGGCAGCCAATAAGGCCTTTTTGGGTCAGATGGTGGAGGTGGAGGGGGCTGAGCAGCTTGGTTGGATGGGGATGTTGTTGAATTGGACCGCTGCGGGGTTTTATTTTCTAAGCAGGCCTTTTTTCCGCTATTACTTCAATTATGGCTATCCAGCGGGCTAAACAGGCCAGCCTGCATGGACTGTATAGCCTTGCTTTAATTAGGTATGAAATTAATTAGAGCAGACATTTATTAAAGACTTTTAAGTTTGGCTAATTTTTTTTCCACAGAGTTTAAAGGTATAACAGTGGATTAATGGCTTACAGCCAAAATTACATTTTATTGCATCCCATCATTTCTGTCTAACAGGTGTCAGGAAATCTTTGAATTTCGAGAAAACTAATATCTTCATATTCACTGCTCTGTTTTTTCACCTTCAACTGTATTTTGGTAAAGAAATTAAAACATGGGCATTTGAAATTTAAATCTTAATATTTCTATCTACCCAATTTCTGCAAACTTAATGTTGTATATCAATGACTGGATACACATTTTAATTTTGTAAACAACTTTCTAACTTATTGTGCTGCTTGAGTTAGCACCTCTTGTGCACATGTGAAAATACAATTGTCTTGAATCCCTTTTTATTAAGAGGCCGCATTCTTTTTTATTGAATACTTTTTTTTTTCTTGTATTGGTACAAAAAAGCCCTGTGATGTCTGACAGCCTACTCTCACCATTGTTAAATGAACAGCCACTAGAAAAGGACGAGAGAAAGAAGAGGGAGGAGAAAAGGCCCTTCTGTTATTTTCTGTCTTGAGACTTGCTGCATAGGCTATTCAGGCAAGTTGATGAACTCCTCCAAAAGTTTATTAAGGGGCTGAAAACAATACAAACTAAAGCCTTTGGATGCCTGGGCAGACAGTTTATAAACTAGCTGCTATTGTGCCTCAAAGGCAGATGCATGAATACTTTTGAATAGGGGCCTTCAAACTGACACGATCAGGCTGGACAGCAGCAGTTTTAAAGGGAGAGAGAGTGCTTCTGCTGCAGCTCAGATCTCTGCCTTTTTTTTTGCATTAATGTACATCTGCAAAGGAAAGGGGGGGGGGGGTCGGCACTGTCTGTCATGCTTAAATACACTTAAAAGAAGATATATATGTTTGAGTAAACGAGCACTTTCTTAGACTTTTCTCTGAGGAAATTATATGGAGTATGGCTTCATGTTTATTTATTATCGAAGAACAGAGGTTGTTTTTATCAGCGTAAATATTAGTTTGTCCTCTGAATCATCATAAAAGCAGATGCATCCTATTTTCTTCTTCTGCTAATGTTATATTTTGGGTGTGGAAATTGCACAAGCTGTTATGGAGACCAAGAGCAGAGTGTGACAATTGTTCTTTCCTGTTCTGTCCTGTGCTGAATTTCAAACAAAAAGCTTTCAAATAGTCCTGATCATGTATGCACCCCAAAGGAGATAGAAAACAAGGCAGAAAACTGTTGTACGCTTTGGCGACGTGGATTCACTGTTGATATTTTTTTTTTTTAATGGGGCGCACTGGTTATGCGCACTCAAGAAGATACATTATTCCCCTCCTTTTCAGTAAACAATAGACTGTCACTCTTTATCCCTCTTCCCTCCTCTGTCCCTCCCTCTCCAGCTTTCTCTTTTAGTCTTCTCAGTCTCTGGCTCTGTGCCTCACAACATCAGAGGGAGTCCAGTGATTTGTGACCCCAGCAACCCACACTTAATCTCGCTAAAGAGGGGGAGCATCCAGTTTGCAGCTTTGCGCGCCCTAAATAGACCAAGCCTGCTCTGGCAGGTGTCAACATTAGCAAACAATTGGTCCCCAGTCCCATGCCCCGTACCCCAGTGCGAAACTGAACCTAAACTATTTGAGGCGCGCTGAAAGGAGCCACATAATAGGGAATGTGGAGGGGGAGGAGAGGAGGGGGAGGACAAGGGAGAGATTACACTCTCAGACAGCTATTAGCAGGGATGAGGCTTTTCTAAACAAAAAAAAAAAAAAGAAGACGATCAATACTGTGTTAGTTTACAAAGTGGAGTCATCATTGTGGCTTTGGAGTATTTATTTTCTGCTCCATTGTTTTTCTCGACTTCTCAAACGTCTGTGGGCCGTATTGGCAATCCAATTTAGTTTGGAGGGGGTTCCCTGGGAGGCCTATTTCTTCTCCCGGGCAGTTGTGTGTTAGTTGTGGATTTTGTTTGGGAGTGGGCAGTCCATTGATAGATTTAGTGTTGTAATGAATCCTGATTGGTGAGTAATACCTTCGATAGTGGACGATGACTGGGCTGTCCGGAGGGAAAACGACACTCAGGGACGACAGAGCTCTGCTTAGCCCTGTGGGATTGCAGCTCCTCTACCTCATTAGACAGGAGTGTCTTAGCGAAGAGAGCGGAGGAAATGGGAAGAGAATGAGTTGACATGTGGACTGTTGCTGCTCTCGAGTGGATATGTGTCTTGACAAGAGGGCCAATGTTTTTTTAAAAGCCATTTATTTATCTCTCAGTGCTGAATCCCAGCCATGCCACAAGGAGAGACAAGTGTTCTCAGTAGGGGAGATTAGTTTCAAAGGTTTTAATGGAAAAACCTATAGTTATCAGACAGAAATCTCATTTAATTGCTTTGAGATGTCCTCTTGGTGTCTTTCTTCATGTCTTCCAGAAAAAGAAGAAAAAAACCAGTTTAATAAAGGGAACATCTGTAAAACAAACCTGGTGCAGATGTTCTGCACACATCACTAGAGAAGCTGCCATCATTTTGCTGCAATAAACAAGTGTAATTAACTGACCTCAGGACCTCTACAGACAATGGTGCCTGTTGTCAGAAAGCACCAATAGCATTGTCAACGAGCAATAAAGTGATTCTGAGCATTCATGGCACAACACAGATAAGAAGCCCCAAACATAGACTGATCAGACTGAAGGTAAAATGTTCAGTATTTTAGTTTTTGTCTCGACTAGGTGAATTGCCAAAGGGGACAGACAGTTTACAGAGTTATTTCAGCTTTAAGCAGTATTTAATTAACCATGTAATTTCATGAATCATTGTCATTTAGCCTAATAAGTTATCTACCAAATAACATAAATGTTGTTGCCGGCTGTCAGATAATGTCAAACAATGACAAAGACCGGTTAAATTGTGAAAGATCCACCAGTCATTTTTCAGTATATTTATGTAGGCCATATCGGTCAGGAGACAAGTACTGGTGAGCAGTTGTCTCTTTGATTTCATCCAAATATAATCTTCCAGTTGATAAATTAGTACCATCTTGTATTTATGGCTCAGTTGGTCTTTTCTTCTGCACTAAATTTGAAAGTATGTTTTTTAAACCCTGTGAAAGCTAGATTTTACTTACTGCTTCAGGAGGTATTTCACAAATATCCTCCAGTATATAGACTCACATTTAACATATTTTTACATTTGTTTCCCTTCTGTAGTTTAGAAATATTAATTATAATGATTGATTATCATTGAATCAGTACCAAATAGTTGAATTTAGTCTTGGAGTCCTCTCGTTATTATTATTATTATTATTATTATTATTATTATTATTATTATTATTATTATTATTATTAAGATCTGTTTTGGTTAAATGTAGCATGTAAATTTCATGTTAATTACACTCTTAAGATTTGAAGATGAACAGTGTAATAATAATAATAATAGGCGGGACCTTTGGCAGGAATACATCTTTGTCTTAGTGATTAAACCATTGTTATTCTGCCAAACACAAGGATCACACAAATAAGTATACAGTACATCAGGACATCTCAAGCTTTATTATTTAGATGTTAAATTGTGCAATGAATAAGGAGGTCAGAGCCACATAATTTATTGAAAGAAATGTAGTTTCCTCCAATTCGCCTTGCCACCTAAGGTTGTCAAGCTCTGACAGCTGGCACAGATCGGGGACAGTGTGTTGCATTATGACCATCCACTGGTTACCATGGAGCTGCATTACAAAAGACAAAAGGCATTTCTGGCTAATTTTATTACAATACAGGAATAGCCCACATAATGTGCAACAGTAATTACGTTTAGCACAGTGCGCCCCTGCTCTCCCTCAGTGATGAATGAGAAACATTGACCATGGTCTGCTAGTTTAAAAATCGCCATTAGCCTATGCTACTTAGGGCCAGAACATTTCACATTTTATGCTCTTGATCTGCCTCAACACTGAAATATTCATTTGTTTTAATTGTGCATGTTTTTTTCATAACCACAAAGACAATAAACATGTTCCCTGAGTGTTGCAAATCAGAAATGTGTTTTTTCCCACCAAGTTAAAATGTGTAAGCGGTTGTCCAAACAGTGGGGTGGAGCTCCTGTCTTTGCCGACAAAATAACAACTTCAAATGTTGTCCGCTATTTTCAACTAATGGGCTTATTTCTGCATCGTCAGTCATTCTCTCCTTGGGGAACATGTAGTCTCTGTATAAAAAGCTTTGCTACTGTGCCACATTACAACCCCTCAATATGGAGGGATCTTAGAAATTAATGCCAAGCACTGTAATGCTTCACTGTGCCCAGAAAAAAATCTCTTTATTTGAAATATTCATTAAATTGTTGAATATAAAGGAATGTCTTTTTGTTAAGTTGCAAGCCACTAAATGTCCATTTACTATAACACAGTGTAGTATAATAATATTTTTGAAAATATGTTTAATGATTTTGTATTGCATATGAAGATTATGGAGCCATTTATCTGAGGTTTCAAAACACACTATACTATTTTTATTATTATCCAATTACAGAGAGGACTCAATGTCAGGATGCATAGGCATAAAGTAATATTCAGACATATAAATCAGTAGCCAAAAGGCTATATATATATACATATATATATATATATATATATATATATATATATATAGTTTTTTGTAGCTTTATTCACATCACATCAATCCTAAGGTTTCTATTAAAGTTTCCATCATTCTTCATAACTCTTCTTTCCTTCCTTGTGTCCTCTATATCGCACAAACTTTTTCGCAATATTTGCTGCCCAGCCTTGTCCAGAAAATTAGGAAACTTCCCTTTGGGCACATAAAAATGTCCGCTGTGCATTCCTATACTGTGCCCAGTAATCTCTCTTTGGCTTTGTTGAGAAAATGATTTGTTCCTCTAGGAGACCTCGGCTCATAGCCCTGAGACGTTACTGTTTGATTTCCTGCGTAGGTTTTTAGAGTTTTTTGCTGGGGGACCGAGGCTCTGGCTCCAGTGCCATTTGGCAGAGACCCCCATGGGCTCCTTTTTACTTTCTTGTGCTCTCTGTTAATTTCATTACTTTCGCTTTGACCTCAATTAGCAAAGACTTGAGCTCAGGCGGTGACATTCTACTCGACAGAGGAGGAAATTCAGTCTTAGTGAGGGGAGAAGTGAGAGGTGGCAACAGTCTTCCTAACAAGGTTCAAATTTGGTATCCTCTGAAGTCTTTATGGGTCCATGTGGCTCTCTTAGATCCTTTATAATCTAGCTTTGTTCTGCCACAGTAGGACATTATATGATCATTTAGCAAGTAACTTCATATATGCATTTTGAATTGTGTAAATTATTAAAACTAACATTTTTGCAATGTTAGAAGTGCATTTTCCTTAATATCTACATCAAGAGAAGTCTTTCAAACTAATGTATGTATAAGAAATAAAAAAAATAAAAACTAAACAGTACTCTGGAGAGCAACAGTACTGTAATTGCCTCAAAGTATATCTTGGAGTTAAAAACAAACATATTGTTTAATATCCTAGTTTTAGTCAGTAGTATATTAAAGAAAAAAAATCCCAACCTTCGAGCCCTTCACGCTTTCACACTCAGGCAGCGCAGAGGCATGGGGAGTCAATATGTCAGCGTTTATGGATGCCCTGCGGAGCTGCACAGGGCTGTCAGGCCCCTATTCATGCTCTAATGGCCCCCCGAGGAGCCCGTCTCTCTGGGCTGAAAAGGCCGGGAGGCCCAGTGGACGCCCTGTTGTTGAAGGTGAGCGTGCGCTCTCATGGACGCGCTGCGCCTTCATCCATATGACAAGAGCCATAAAAGAGCATCGCTTTCGCGGCTTCTCCCTCTCTGTCTCCTCTGCTTTCTCTTGCATCCCCTACCCTCCCTCCTCTCTCCCACTTTCTCCCACCTCAAACAGAGAAAAGGGGGCTAATTGTTTGTTGTGAGAGCCAAAGATTATAGAGCCTCCCATCTTTCTTCCTCCCTTGCATTTTTCTCCTCTTTTTTAAGCCCCCTACTCCCTTTCTAAATAATGTGATTCTGTCCAAGAGACAAGTGAAGAAAAGTATTGGAATTTTCCTGAGGAATGTCGATGTAAAAGAGCCTAAAACTCTGACACTGGCAGTGGTGAAATGTTGTGCGTTTGGTAGCAAAAGCAAGGCGGCCTTTTCTATTTTCATCAGGTGGTCTGTTTGAACAGTTTTAACAGCTACTTCTTATGTTAAAAAGTAAATTAAAAGCTATACACATTTTAGAGCTCTTGTTCACTTCTGCTTTCCTTTCTCCGATGTCCATCTTACCACTTGAAATAGATTTTGGGACAAGTGCCCTTGGCCGTGGGCCACCTGCCATAAACTGGTAATTTACATAATAGGCATGAGACAAAGCTGAATCCAATGACATCTGTCCATAAAGGTGAGCTGAGAATGATCTTATTTTCGATAGACGGTGGATTTTTAATATCCTTATGTAAAGTTACACATCTCATCCAGATTCAATTTCAGCTAAATGTCAAATTACGGCCCAGAGAAGGTCACTGACAACCAGAGGAAATTGATGATGCATTTTGGCATGTTACCAAACCAAGTAAACAGTTAACTTGATTTTGCCACATACTGTATGCAGTCTTTTTACAAATAGTTTGGTATGTTAATCAAAATATTTTAATCTAATATATATGAATAAGTTCCGATTATGCTGAGGCTATACGCTCACTTTTGGAGTTTTGTTTTTGTTTTTCACTCACAGGGAGATAACTACAGGAGAAGATTATTCATAGAGAATTTGTCTTTAAACCATTCTGCTTATCGCTGTCGTCTATCTTGTATTCACATAAGGTTCCTATCTCAGATACATCCTTCGGTAAATGCCTTGAATCACATGCCTCCTTTAACTTGGCAACCCCTTTGGGATGAACAGGCATGTGCATTAAGCAGAGATTCCGCACCATTCTCAGAAAAATGCAAATTGGGAAGTTGTTAGTTATTTGATGTTGCTGCACGATCCCCCCCGCCCCCGAAATATCCCTCCACTCCAGTGTCGGTGGTTGAATCGCATGCAGTCCTGGGGACAGGCAGGGCTGTTTATATGCAGGCCTGGAGCAGCAAAGACAGCACAGAGACAGATGCATGTCAGAGATAGCAGATCCCATCTCAGGCAGATGCCTCTTATCACAGGCCTGTTTGCATAATTAGGCCTTTTGATATTCACCCCCTCTGACTGACAAAAAGTATAATTGCAGTATCAACTACGACAAAAGGTAGGCACAAAATAAACAAGTCAACATAAATAGGGAGAAAAGACGCGGTGTTATTTTTGTCCTATGGGAAAAAAAGAGGGAGGAAAAAACACCATTTTAAACTAAATCTGCTGTCAGTCACAGTCAACTGGTGTGACTCGGTGCTCAGAGGCTGGTCCTGTGAATGCCTGCAAAACACAGAGCGTGAGGCCTGATTGTAATTATGCTGGAACTAATATGCTTTTCAAAATGAGCCATTATGAGCTAATGCTACACTGCCAAAGCCCTGTCTGTTTTTGTCCCTCTGTCTTGGATAGTTTGCAAAGGTATGGCTGATATTGAGGCCATGGGTTATGATATCAGAGGCAGTCTGACTAGGATGAGCGCTACTTAACTTTAGGCTAATACTGCTCACAGGTGAGTCAGAGATGAGGGATAAAACACCTGAAACCTGCACCACTGCAAAGGGATGTTCTTTAAAAATGATTCCAATAGAGACACCTACGATTTCTGGTTATTATTACATTTTTATTTGCACAAAGAGTGAGTCATTTCTTTTTTTATTTCATCGTTCACATGCGTTGTAGCTGTGTTTAATTTTTGTTATTTTGTTTGTTTTCATGGATTTTGCTGTTTTTCCCCATTAGTGAAACACCTCTGGGTTGAAGTAGATATTTTTAGTTCTTTTAGTTTACCCATTTTCAGAATAAAGCTTTTTCACCCTTTTTAACTTTGATAATTTCATAGATTTTTGCTCCTACAATTGATTGTAATGCTTCATGATGAACATTTACTCAAGGCCATAGTTACTGTTTTTTCACTCAGAACCCCCTCAAAGAATCAGCACATATTTAGCCAACATCTGTCAACAACATGAAGTTTATTGCTCTTGTTATGTATCATACATATGTAACCTTATGGATCACATGGCTAATTGCCGGTATTGAGTGGACAGCTGTCTGTTTAATCAGCATTACCTCAGCGTCTCGGGGGTAAAGGTGGAGGAGTGCGAGGGATTGGAGGTAAAGGAAGACAAGGAGTTGGGAAGGGGGTTGATAAGAGGAGGGGTTTTGAGGAAAGGGTGATGATGAGGATCCCATCTGCCTGTAGTCTGAGGAGTCTGTCTGCGGGGTCAGCAGAGGAGCATCAGGGGAGGGGGCAGGCTTTAAACCTCATTGTAACCTTAAAACTATTAACTAGCAGCACAAGTCCTTCAAGAGTAAGAGCTCTTTTTTTATCTAAAAGGTATGGTCAGAATTAAATCTTCATTAAAGCAAAGTTACACCAGTGTGAAAGAATTTAGTGGTTCTCCATGTCTTTAGAGATGACTGTCAGTATGGTATCAACCACATAAATAAAAATAGGGATAATAATGTGTTCATCAACATATTCATTGTTAGTGTTCATCCACTTTGCAACCATAGTTTGTTTACAATAGTGCCCCAATCAAAGCATGACTTTAATAGTCGCAAGTCATTAACAACACCTTTTTAATGTTTTATCAATTATATATAACAGTCTTAATAAAGGTCAGTGATTGATCCACTTCAATTAAACCTTTAAAGTATTCCATGTATTTAAAATATCTCTTTCTTAAGTCATGACATTCATTACAATTTAGGTCAAGGTAGCTTTTACTCAAACCAGTGTTATTTCTAATCTTAATCAAGCACTTACCTAGACAAAGCAATGTGTAAACCTGATTAATTCCTACTCATAATGGGCGCAATTTTAAATCAATATTGGGGAAAAACCTCAGAGGGCCCCTGGAGGAGAGTACACAGTGGTAATCATGCCCACTGGATGGCACATAATTAGATTCTAATTGGACGATAAGCAATGAGACATGGAATGAGTGGTTTATCAATATCCCATGAACCTGTAAATGGAATTACCGCAGTCGTATTATAGGAACGTCTAATCAGAATGTACCTTTTTGTGCCGAGCGGACCATTAAGAAATTGACCTAGACAGCCCTGCAGGGATTTTGTTTGCTGAGTCTTATTTTTTCTTTGATTGTTAACATTGGCACGTGTGAGGGGGAAAAAGAGACATGAAATTAAGATTTTAAAGAGATTTTGTCAGGAAAACAATACCTGCTTGTGCCTAATATGTATTCAGACCAGTTTGTTAGTCATCTTCTCTTTGTACGGACTATTGTAACACCACTGTATTCAGGGATGTATGTTCACCAAAAATCAGTGTCAGGCTCTGTCTTACATCAACATGGAGAGCAGCCACGTGTTTTAATGTATTTTCCATCTTCTATTGGCCAAGTGTAGTCGGCATATAGATGAGTTTTACATCCAACACAAGTCCCAGTTAGCCCCATGCAGTGTGTGCCATTTTCTATTTTCCCTTGCTCATTACAGGCCGGGCTGCTGACCTTGTGCTTCTGGTTCATGTACAAGAGCAGATGTGTTGGTTCTGTACGGCTTAACGGAGAGCAGCAGTACAAGCTATTGTCTGTTGAGGTTTATCAGTCATTAGCCTGATAGCATGCTAAATGGGACACAGATTGCCACAGCGGTTTACTTGTGAAATAAAGTCTGTGAAAGCGCCTCAGACAAAGGGGAGGAAAATAAAATAATTTGAGGAGAAGAGGACTTTAGTGTCTTTCTCAGAGCCCCTTGAGTATGTGTCTACTCTGGCCCCCACGTCTCCCTATAGGACACAGAGGTGACTTTGGAAAGTGATCTGCAGACTGCTGGGCTGGTCTCAAGTGTCGTCATGGCAAGTTACCGGGCAAATGGATATACGCATCCTCATGAAAACCAACAAAGGGATATGTGGTGTATGTACATATTCAACTTTGTATGTTCAAGGGTGTTCTGCCGCGGAGTGAGCCTGTGCTTCAAGAATCAATCTTTATTAAAAAGGATAAGACTGAAGAATTGATTTAATGAATGCGGCCTCATGTCCTGCGGCCACATGTAATCCGCAGAGAATCATTGAGCATGAGCTCAGGGGGACAGAAATGTTCGTAGAAGACTCATAGAGTGGCCTGTAATGATAGTCTCCATATAATCCCATAATTCCTTGTTTAATTAAACTCGGGAGCTGGCCTTGAGACTCCGCCAGCGCTATTGCTCTTTTGTTCTCACAGTTGTTATTTGGAGGCTAGGTTTGAGTATTCTTTTGTCCACTCATGTTGAAGGATTTGACTGGAGTGAGCAATAAACAGAGATCAGAGCTGTAAAACAATGAATTAGACGGTAGGAACTCACTCTGGCGAGACATTCAGGTGAGCATTATAGTTTTCATTTGAGCTGAATAGCGAAGGGCCTCTGTCAGCGGCAGAAATCTCTTCATACACCCTCTCCTTCAATATCTCCCTTTATTGTCCCTCTCCCACACTTTCTGGACTGTGCATGATGCAATCCAACTAGGCCTGGAGCAACACTGGCACATCACGCCGCCTTGTCAATGTCTCAATGAGGAAATTATGAAAATATGAATTTTATGACATAAAATGAAAAGGGCCATGTAGTTTGAATAGACATGCAGAGGAGGTGAAAATGATGCAATTTTCTAAATTCAGTTATAATGGTAATGTGCAATGGTAATGCGTTTTTGCTGTCAAAAATTTCCCTGTCGGCCCGGATTGTACAGCTTTGTGCTGTATCTATATTCCTCGAGCAAAAATTCAGCTTAGTTGAATGCCTAAAAAGTAATGTAAAATATGTTCTAATTCATTTAATAACAGCAGATGGAAACACATGGGACTGAATGGTTTTGGTGTGATATTGTGTTCTATTTTATACACTTTGGCTGAGCTGTGTATGAGCAGTGTGCCCTGGGCCAATGAGAGAGAAAAGCAGGGTGAGGAGCAGCAAGGTGGCCTGTGCAGATTAACCCCTCTACCCATCGACACCCCCGCTTCCCCTCAGCCCTCTGCCTTCACAGCCTCTGGGGCCTCTCACAGAAGCAGGATTGTGTATCAGGGCCTCTTTTATATTAAATAAATATCCACAGATTAAGATAATATTCTCCCAGTTGTATATTCAGAGAGGAGTAGCTGTCATTTGAATCCTCTGTGTTGCTAGTCCCGCTCTCTGGAGCAACAAACGAGGCTCCAAAATGCAGATAAAGCTGTTAGAGCTCCTACTTGATCAGTTGCAGCTCAAATTTGATGTTGTTTTCTACAAACACCCCTCAGTTAATTCACACAAAACACTCCTTAACTTGATTTTATTCCATGATCACACAGATGGCCCTCTGTCTTTTTCTTTTTCACCTCAGGTAACCGCACAGACGAAGGTTCAGATGTAGATTCGGAGCCTGACTTGCCCCTGAAGAGGAAGCAGAGACGCAGTCGCACCACCTTCACCGCTGAGCAGCTGGAGGAGCTGGAGAAGGCTTTTGAAAGGACACATTACCCAGATATCTACACCAGAGAGGAGCTGGCTCAGAGGACAAAACTCACAGAGGCCAGAGTGCAGGTTAGACATACCAGTGACAGTACCAGTGAGACCAGGCATTGTGTTGTAGTATGTCAGGTATCTAGCTATGAAACGTTTTTGAAACATTGGTCCCTGAGATTTCTGCTTCCACCCCAATACAAATGGAGAAATTAGCATGTAAAAGAATTGACATCATCCATGTTACTCTGGATAACCAAAAGAACACACTGTAAACTATTTTGATGGACTTTTTGGGACTATTTCTTTGGTAGAAAGTTCCAGTGAAAACTGTCATGTGTTGGTCATCCTAAATAACAAAGATGTTGTGTCTGGAAAGATAGATTTCTAATGACTAACCTGAGATGTAATTTGATTCATCTTCATTGTGTTGGGGTGGAGGCAGACATCTCAGAGACAAATATCTCAAAACCTGGACAAATACGATCAAAGCTATTTTCTTTCGTATTTGGGTGATACAGCACTGTAAACACATGTAATTGGACTTAAGCTGTGCTAACTGTAAAAATGCCACCTGCTAATGTGCTGTAGTCGCTCAGTGGTGAGACTCATGAAGAAAAAGAGCTGCACACCTGGTGCAGGCCTTGCAGGGATCTGTGCATCCTGAACAACAAATACCATAATTCTCCTAAACACACGGCAAAAGCATCAAGATTGATCCTCGAAAATGTAATATTGCCCTTCTTTTACCCAAAGCAATGTTTACTCATTTGTCAGGAGGATGTTGCCCTTTTTACCGTATTATGCTGTGCATGTAGTTCGCTGCAAATCATTAGCCAAGATGTTTGAGAGAAATGCTTCCCATCTTCACACCTCAGACCCAGGAGCATGTCTGTCTGACAGCCAGGGTGCCCTGCAGTTGCATGTAAGATTTAAGGAAGATATGTACAGTAGAGTTATAGCAGCAGCTGTTCTTCCAAAGATCGAGAAAGGGAGAAAAAAAGAGGAGAGGAGAGAAAGGGAATGCATTCCTGATGGATTTCTCATTTCGGCCTTTGGCCAGGATCTCATCCCATCACTTTCAAGCTCGCCGCTGCTTGTAAAACCCTCCACATATCACAAAGGGTTCCTCATCCTCTCCAGGGACCCTATGCCCCGACAACAACATTAATCAATCAGCCGCTAGTAAAAAAAAAAAAAAAGGACTGGGGCACCCCTCTCCTCTTACCTCAGTCATTCACACTCCCTCTGAACCCCCCAAACTCCTCACCGCATGCTAACTGTTCATCACGCTACAAACATGCAGTTGGGGTAACTAATTCCACACATGTCTTTGTCCATCTTGAAACCCCCCAACATGCAAGGATGTTCTATATGTCTGAGTGTTTAATGCCTCACTCAAGGGAGGAGAAATTTATCTCATGGGTGTTATGAGGCAATATATTAGTTTTAGTTTAAGAGGTAAATGTGGACAAGAGAACTGAAATCATCAGTAATATTTTACACTTAATTGTACAAACCACATAGGAAAATCTATGTAGCAATGCATTAATCTCGTGCAATTTAAAGTCATCATGGAGGACAGTAACACCTCAGATTTGAAAACAAAATTCTCGATCATTTATTCTTGTATTAGCACCTGTGTATTTCTGGAGCTTGACAAAAATATCTAAGCAAGAAAGCGAGAAAAAGAAAGAAGACGGAGTGACTGCTGTTTGCTGTTAGATATTAGACTTAAATGATGTCATGTGAAAACCTGAGGAATTTAAGTCATGGCTATAATTTGTTAATGCTGTTTGCCTCATAATCTAATTCTTAAAGGCTTTGAAAGTCTCAAAAGGTCAACTCAAACCTAATTTTCTGAAGTTATGAAGAAATGGGCTCTGGTAGCCAAAATAAATAGCGGCTAAAGTTGCGCTCCAGTTTGGTGAAGTTAGATATGAATCTATAACTGTAACATAAGTCTGATTGTTTTGTCGTATCATTTCCCAAATGCATCTCAAAGCAATCATTGACTACTGTAAATACCACACACTTTAGATATAGATCACAAAGATAAACTAAATATGAAAGAATTTTGTTTAAATGTGTTTTTGAAGGCTTGTGTACGTGGGTGCATCTCAGCGTTCTGAAAATGTCCACCAGCTGGGCTTTCACATTGGTGCCCAAAAGGCCCATCACAGGGCAGGAGAGAGGAGACCCTTTGGCCTGAGAGCAAAGCTTCTCCAGCACAGCTGCAATGACGCATCTTCCAGATGTCGTTCACAGACAAATTGGTGTTTGGGGCTGAAAGAGAAAGTATGGGCAAGGGGTGTCAGTGCTCCCAGAGCCTCATATTCTTTTAACTTGAATTTGTGTCCGCGGCCATGTTTCATCGTTACCCGTTAGCCATTAAACCCGGTGATAATGTGGGGAGCAGTTTGTTCAGGTTGGATTCAGAGGTAAACTGTAATCATGAGGCACAAACATGGCTGCACTGGCACTTAACTGCCACAGCCTGAAGCCTGTGTTGTAAATTAAAATTAGTAGATTCTTGTGGAAGTGATGAGTGTTTGGCTTAGCGCTGACTCACAACCTAAACTCATAAACAGAGCTAACTCCCTTGTGTCTGCCCTCGCCTGCCATTTTAAGACCCTTTAACCATCCATCTTCACAGCCCGCTGCCCCTTTCAGCAGTGCTACCAGCGCTCCTTCACCACCATGAGCCCTGCAATGGTTTTATCACCCCAACTGACAAATTGTGGGATATGATCCGTATCTCTCAGCAATTAGTTCCAGGCTGTCTCAGTGGGAGGGGATACTGCCAAGTCTACCTTCAGTATGTGCTCCGCTGATGCAGTGTGCGCTGCCACTTTCCATCTGATAACCACTCAGTTTTAACAGGAGCAGGCGGCAGAGCCATTCCATGAGCTATTAGAGAAGAGGGCATCCTTAAAGTCTGTTCCCTTTGCAGAGTGGATCAGGTCGGGGTAGCACTGAGGGGAGGGGGAGCAGGCAATAGGCTGCGGGCCGCTGTAAATCAGCGCACACATATGAAGCAAATTACATTCTCCTCTATTTAGACTGAAGTTTTAAAGAGAGTGACTCCTAAGTCTCGGCTGAGGCTCATCATCCCAGCATGCTGCCTACAGATCACTTTACTAAATCTGTCACATAGATCCTCTTTCATTACCAATAAACATTCTGCATGTAGCTATTATACTTAGTGGAATCTAATAAGGTATAAGCATTGCTTTTTACAAAGCGTGCAAATCAATTTGGTAAAAAGTTTCTCTCTTTATCTGGGGCTTGTGCTGGCCTTTTGATGTGCAATGGAATGAGCACAGGGAAAAGACCAATATGGAGACTGTGTACTGGTTTTCATAGCGTATGTGACAGACTAGTACAGGCAAATTCAAACTCATGCTGACACTTTTAAACATGTTTTCAACACAGCTAATAAAAATATAATCCCATAGGGAGGTATCAGGAGGTACTACACAGTTCCCTGGTTGTTATAATATCAGTCGAGTACCAGCGGCAAGAGAGAAAATCACAATGGAGCTGAGTGGTGACAACCAAACCCAACAGGCAACTGTATTCCCGCCAGTATGGGTTTATGTTTCATAAAGGAATAAATAGGATTTGTGTAGATTGTAAGGGAGAAATTGTTGCAATGCATCAGTGTGAATGTTCTAACAGTTTCTTATTATTAGAATTTAAATGACTTTGGTACAGTGCTTCTGTACTCCTGATACTTATCAAGTTAATCCCACTCTCCTCTCAAATTCACACTCCTAGCTACTTTAATTAGCATAGTGCCAGTCTGGAAGGCAAGCAGGGAGGGAATCAGAGAGAGGGGAAAGAAGAGGGGAAGGAGAGAGGAGGAGGAGGGGGGTATTGCGTGGTATGAGACAGAAGAGGATTTGTATGTTGAGGCTGGTTGCATCACCCCTCTGTGTTTTTGTGGATATGAAGTCAGCTGCACATTTTGTTTTGTCATTATCTCGGCTCTTGGTATTCATCTACCGAATGTTGCAAATTGGCTCCTGAAAGGCGTCACACATTCAGCGCTTGTCTTTGACAAAATAATTCATGGAGGATTGTCTGAACGGGGAATTCGGAATATGAGTGATCCTATTTAAGAGAAACAACAGAGAGAGATTTTTACTGCAGTGCAGTGTCACAATGTTTGTGAGTGCGTGTTATCACTGATCAGCGATGAGAAAATGCAAAATGCCACTTGATCGCTCAGAATCGATTCTGTCGGCTGAGAGGGAAGATTAAAGGCAAATTAGCAAAGCATGCAAGCTGGAGACATAAGGTGTGAAGGTTTCTTATTATACCATTGCAGGTTTGAGGTTTGTAACTAGACCATCTTCTAGTTGTGCTCCACAACAACCCTCACCCTCCTTCAACTATGTCTTCCTCCAAGCCTTCCTCTTTTGTTTCACAAGCAGGGCTAAGCTTGACTTCTATAAGATGGGTTACTTCTTTCATCCTCCGCTGCCTTCCTAAACTTTCCCTATAACCATTCAGAGATACAGTGCAGACGTATCCAAGTGCACTAGATGCAGAGAAACCTTTTAGTCCGTGAAAAGGAAACAGAAGTGAGCTGCATGAATTCGGCGGCACACATGTAGGTAGATAGGGGAGACATGGAGGAGCACGGCAGCTCTCTGTATGGCAGAGAATTAAAACGGATTGGGGAGAGCAGAGGAGAATCTGTGGTCCAAGGTGACTTTGTGATCAGGTTCCAGAGTGCAGCCTCAAATCCTCAGCTTCAGGCTGTGTGTTACTTCTGGTGAGAGCGAATGTGTGTACGTAATGTATGCATGTGTGTGATTGCGTATGGGCACTGGTGCGCATGTGTATCGCCACTTGTGTACATGTTTATCCTGGTCTGTGCTAAGAGCCTGACAATTGTCCACTCAGTCAGTGGGGCATGTTAAAGTGGACACACTGCACCTGTATTTTGTGCACAATACCTCAATAGAACTGCAGTCTGCTTGGGTAAGTTTAGTGGGTTGTAACATTGAAGCAAATCTGTAGAATACTGTAAATTTCCAATACATAATGAGGATACCCTTTACTAATGTTCCTCTGTGTGCGTTTTTTTGGCAGCTGAAGGGATTGTGATGCGGCAACCCTATACCCTTGAAATATACTGTTTATAGTCTACTAATTTGCAAATACACATTTTTAAAGAAACATAATGCAACTAAAGCGTGATTCAACTTTTTATGGTTATGTTTAGCCACTCACAGCACTCACAGCAATCAACAGCAACTTGATGTATGAGGCACAAAGTGTAACTAAAACCAAAATCTTGGTGCGGTAGAGAAACAAATTGAACCAATTTAGTTATACAGTATATAAATGTACTTTCAAGGAGACAGGGTCGGATCAGGAAGGAAACACCCTGACATAATGACAGCCAATGAGTGACACATTCCTGTATAATGACAGCCATTTTCAAAACAAATTTTAATTTCACGAAGGTGTGAACACAAGAAAAGCTCCGTATTTAGATTGGATTTTAGTAGCAAACTGATAAATGTATACATTTACATTCAAACGACATTATAGGAACCTGGGAAACTACTTGTTTGAGAAATTATTTTTGCAAAGGAAATGTCTAACTTTGTGGTGGCTGCAAATAAATATACATATGCATTGAAAACATTAGTAAAATTAGGAGTGGGAGAAAGAACTGAAAATGTGACACTGACAAAGGGAAAGTGGTAAAAGCAAAAAGCAGACTTCAACGTTTAAGTGTTTTTTGTCTGCCATGATGGAACACCTCCTTCATAAGCTTGGATGACAACGGGGGAAGGAAGTTAAAGTGAACATAAAAGAGGGGTGGGGTGAGTGGATGAGGTCGGAGGTGAAGTGGCACTGTGGGGTGGGGTGACGGGGAGTGTGTGGAAGAAGGGGGTGTGCCCCTCGTGCCCCTCGTGCCCCCCTCCCCTGAGCCAAGCAGCTGTTTGTCTGGCGCAGTAGGAGCTTAGTTCAGACCTTGGACCACGCTCCACTACATCCCAATAGCAGAAATTTCACTGGAGCCACTTACCACATTTGTTTTGGAATAGCTGATTGAGGGTTTCAAACAGGGTCTTTAGAGGCAACCAGGCTTGAGATAAGGATTTCCTGTTGGTTTTCCAGTTGTGTGTTTGCCCGACACAGTCATGGCCTGTTGCATTACATTTTCTCTCTAGTGTGCGCTCCAGACTAAACCGAGCTATAGGCACACAAAAAAATCAGCTGGTATTTGTAGAGGTAGTGGCTGTGTGGGAAAAGAACCACATTCAAATTAAGATCTTCATTGGGCTGAGATCCCTTGTAGGCCCATACGAGTTTATATGTATGTTTGTGTGTACAAAAAGAGGCAGCCCCCGAAAAGCAGTGAGTATGTCGCTGTCTAAGTCCCCTTGAAAGTGTCCCTCTTTAAGACCTGTTTAAAAGGGACGCCCCCTCTTTGTGTCCAGTGTTCTCTGTGGCGTATGGAGGGGCTTTTGTCCCCTTCTTTCATGTGCTCTCACAATAGCCCGGGCCGTTTGAAACACAACAGTAGATGAACTGCGCTGACAGTGTATTAAACTCTGATGAATTGCCTGTGCGAGGCATAGATCAATGTCCTTCAACCCTTAGCACACAGTGAAGCCCGGGCCTTGTCTTGGTTAAATGGAACAGGTTGCTGGCTCTTTTCAAAAGGGCCTGATTATATTCATGTTTTGTTGAAGCAGAAGCCTTTTTAAAATGTGTAAATCTTTGCGGTTCAAAAGAGTCCTATTTTTTTCCCTTTTCATTCAGGGAATTGACATTGTGTGTCTGCGCTTTGGTCCTGCTCATTTTGTGAGCATTTTTGCTATTTTCAGCTCTGTGTCTTGAATCTATAGTTAAAAAATACTGTTGTTCTATTTTAACTGGCTTTTCAAAGCTTTAAAAACAACCACATTAAAACAACACAGCAGCATGTATGCCAGTTAATGTTTTTCTGCGTCTACAGAGAAGTACTGGCCTCTCGCAAAGCATCCAATAGCTTCACAAACATACTTGAAGTGTGTGATGTGTAGGCTAGTGGCCTACCTCTGACCTTTAAATGACTTGGACCCTCTGAAGGGGGTTTAGGGCAGCCTGTTTACACAGATCACAGCTTCAGCCACTTAAGAACAACAGGGACGGACCACTGAGCCTCTATGGCAGCTCCCACAGGGACTCTCTAAACTACTACCACCAGCACCACCGCTCACACTGGCAGATTAATCACAGGTGGCAGGAGCCGGCCCACTCTACTGAGAGTCTACTGCAGTCAAATGCTCACAGCACAAACATAAATGGAGTTAAAGTAAATGGAGAAAAAAAAAAAAAAACTTGTAACCTGCAGGAGTTGAAACGTTCAAAGCTGAAAATGAGTAAAAACAAAAACTAAGAATTTGAACTGTGCTTTGATTTGAAGTTGTGTGTGTGTTCCTCTTCTCAGGTGTGGTTTAGCAACAGGCGAGCTCGGTGGCGTAAACAAGCTGGGGCCAATCAGCTAGCGGCCTTCAACCACTTGCTTCCTGGAGGATTTCCACCCACAGGGATGCCAACTTTACCCACATACCAGCTACCAGAGTCCAGCTACCCCGGCACCACACTATCACAGGGTAAGACCCGCACAAAACATTTCCATCTGAAAACATACAGAATGCTCTGTGCCTTGAGTTTAATCTAATTTTGGTAAATATTAGATTAGTCCGATTCATTTGCTGTATGCCATCTATATTTTATGTTCACGTGAACAACATTATAAATGATATATGAACCATGTGCAGCATATAAGAACCACGCTGCAAGTACTTATGTTTACAATCACATCATTGTGGAACAGTGGAACAAAAACAAGCCTTCTTTTCTTGTTCATTACAAGTACAGGTCACATCTGTCCATTGCAGCACTTTAAATGCATAAAGGGGATATTTCTCTATGGTTATGAATTTGCAAGAAGGACACCTAATGTATGACTTAGTGAGCTTAAATTTAGAGGCTGCTGTTTGAGGATTAATGTTTAGCGCCAGCACAGAATTTTAAGTGCGTTTTTCACCTTGATTCTGTCTTACCTGTTTATGTTGTTCTTGGTGTCAGAGGGCAGCAGTACATTGCACAGACCCCAACCCCTGCCTCCATCCTCCATGCACCAGGGAGGCCTGACTGCTGATGGCAGCTCTGCTTATTGTCTCTCGTCTAATCGCCACGGCTTCTCCAGCTACTCCGATACATTCATGAGCCCTTCAGCATCCAGCAACCACATGAACTCTGTCGGCAACGGTCTCTCCCCACAGGTCAGTCCAGCAAGTTGTACCTCCGTATATCTTCCCAGTATATATAACTTTCCCACATATACTGTAGTGTTCACATTCATCAGTATATCCCCCGCCTCTCTTCCTCCTCCTCTCACTGTTCAGAATATGTAATTGTATTTGACTGAAATTAAAATTCAGAAACAGCATGTTCAGCAAAATAACTGTCAGTGTGGGCTTTTATGTTTCGCCTTCCAAAGCCCTGGATTTATTTTAGCTACTCTAAATTGCTACATTTGTAAAACAATTGGATTAACATCAACAAATTAAAATTAATCTTGATAGTACCGCAAGTACTCAAGCTGCTCCAAACAGCGGTTTTGACTTTCCTGGGACATCTAAATCCTTGCGCAGCGCAGTGAGAACACATGCAGATGAAATAATTAGCTAAAGCTTATAAATGTAGACTCATAATCTTCTTCACGTAATTGTCTGCAGCTGGAAGACTCCACTGCTATGCAACGATTTTCTTCATCTCTTTAGTGCTTGATTTCCGGGCAGCTCTATGTACAGAGTAACAGAGGCGATGAGCTCTCTGTGTGTGAGGTTTTCTAGTATGTCTATCCTGCTGGCCACTTCACATACTCTTGTGCACTCCTGTCATGACAAAGAAGAACGTTACCCAGTCTACTTAGGTTTCTGGGTTTCCTAATTGCAGTTTGAATCCCAAAAATATCTATTCTACGCATTCTCCTCTGTGCCATCTTAATGCGTTACACAGTAGGTGCAGGTTTGTTTGCTCCCTCTTCTGAAAAGCGCTGGATTTCACGTTAACCTCTTTGGACACCTTCATTAATGAGCGTTAAAATGCGACTCTATGGTAAGGGTTGAGCTTTAAGTAGCACTGAATGAAAAATGATTTGTATTGATGCAAATCGTGTGTACGCAGTGAATTATACACAATTACCCATCAATACTGGCCAGTCTTGCCCACCCTCGCCAACAAGATGTGGTTAACAGGCAGAAAATAAGATTGAAATGGTGTGTAAAGAGTTGAAAATGAATTTCAATGCTGCATTTGTCCACAATTACCCCGTCGTTCACACGTGTTTTATTGGGAGTTTTTTTTTTTTCTTCAAATATTTCTCAAAGCAGATTGGAAACATTCTTGGTATTACCCTCTTTCTTCAGAGAAGAAAGAATTAAGGATTTTGTGACAAAAAAGAGATTTTCTCTCCTGCTGGAGCGACGGAGGATAACATGGAAGCTCACAGCGTGTTTGATTGTTAATCGTGGCACAGGGGCTTTAACTGCTAATGCTCTCACTGCAAACCTGCAGAAAAACACCAGGAACATGGAGTCAGTTTTTTTTTTTTTTTTTTTTTTTTTTTTTTTTCATTAATGTCTCTCTAATACTGGCATGGGGTACACTGTCGCTTTCTCTCCCTCTCTTCACAGGCATTCAAGAATGTGTTGGGATATTAAACATTTCCTGTCATAGTGAGGATTAGGACAGGAGCCTTTGGGCTACTGTACAGCATGGATTTTCACTATTCAATTACTCTATCAAGTCGGTTTGATTGGAGTGTTTTTTAAACACCTGAAATGCATTTTATAATTTTTAATTTATTATAATTTTAGAACTTAAATTATGTTTTTCTTTCTTTTCAGAGGGGCATATGCATGTGGTGTAGATGTTTTGATGTGTCACACCATGTTTGCACTGCACAGAATTGAAATGTATTGAATGCATGCAGAATGCTGTGTGGCATTCCTATCAGTCTCTCAGCATGGAGATGAATGTTCCCACTGACAGCAGAATCAGAGTTCAGCCTGTGGTGCAGCGTCCTGCTGGGCTGGGCAGCCACCATCTCTCTCTCTCTCTCTCTCTCTCTCTCTCTCTCTCTCTCTCTCTCTCTCGCTCTCTCTTCACTAACATGCAGCCATCCACACAAAACTCACACAATAAACACTAAGTTTACCTTGTCCAAGTCAGACCTTGTTTTGTTTTTGCATTTAAACAAATTTTGGCTAAAGGATGGCTAAAAAATCCGTTTCTGCTTTGGAAAATTATCGACGATTGTTCGACAGCTCACAGTTTATTTTCCATGATTTACAGTTTTTACTCTCCTGTTTTCCCTTCCCTGTAACGGAAAAAGCAACGCAAGGAGACTCTATCGAGATGGAAATGAGAATTTGATATTGTGAGTCACAGACAGCATCTGTTTGCAGGAGATATGCTTGTGCATTGGTATGTGTGCAAGCTATTTCTTCAAGTGTCTGGCATTGATGGCCTAGCGGTTGCTGTAAAGATTGACAAAAATTCTCTGATTCCCAGTAAATGGGCTGTGGTGGCGAGGTGCCAAGTCTGTAATGGAATCCTGCAGCATTCAGCAGTCCCGACAGGAGCTCGCGTCCATCCCAATCCCATAACCTATCCCGACAGCACACATTTTCCCATTACAGGCGGTGGAAAAGCCGTCTGCACTCAAACTGGTTGCTGTCATTGTGGGATATACAACATGTTTGGCTGGTTGAGGGAGGCAGTATATTAGGGGTGGTGAGAGTGAAGCTGTGCATGGCTGGGCAAAAGGTATGAAACCAGAAGTGTTTTGTGGTTGGTCTTGTTTCATTTAGCGGCACAGCGGGTGTTGCAAACAAGGAAAGGCAAGGGCACAGAGGACAGACATTCCAGTCTCTCTTTACCTGAAGATTTAAGCTCATGTCTGCTTTTTCATTGTGGCCCATTTTAAATAGGCCTTTGTCTATGACCTCATATATGGCCATCATGCTTCAAATAAAAATGTTGTATACTCTGACTAGAAAACAGCAAGACAGGCAGCTTTCCTACAACTAAAGAGGGCATGCTTTGACAGCCAATGCACATCATTTATTAAGAATATTGCATATTTACCTAACTTATACTGTATAACCCTAACCCTACAAACAAACCCTGGTAATATGAAATTCTAAAGAGCCTTTAAGATACGTTTCAAAGTATTCTTTGAGGCACTGTTCATGGGCATTGCATTTTGTGGGGAGACATTTGTGCTGAATTCCTCATTATTGCATGACAGGGACACCTGCTGGGAGAGGAAAGAAAACAACTGCACTGACTGGAGAGCTGAAGCAATGCGAGAGGAGCTCAGTGGCAGAGCTTGGGTTTCACTACTCAGAGAAATCTCTAGAAATAATGACATGAGGGAATAGTAAGAAGAAGAAAAAAGCATTTCTCTTGCAGAGTAAAAGTGGGAAATGCTCTGCAGTGATGTTGTATGGTGTTCACAGGTTATTCAAATGATAAGGAGGTGTGATATGGAGAGTGGGAATTCGGATAGAGATTTTATTTCTGTTTTGATGAAGGAAGTTTGCAAAGTTTTTTGAGGAACTTTTTTCTGTTTTGCAGTTTTATGAAAGTGTTGTGTGTTTTGGAATGACAAGGATGTGTGTGTGTGTATCTGAGGAGGACCTTTGGGCTGTGTGAGTGGGCCGAGCCTACACACACACACACACACACACATACACACACTCACACACTCACACACACACACACACACACATACACGGGATCAGAGGCAGAGCGGCTCTCACCCCTGCCTCCCTTTGATCTGTGTCCCCAGGCCTGCCTGCCCGCACGGCGCTGCACCGTACCACGCACACTGACACCATGCTCACCAGCGACTCCCCACAACTGTCTGAGAGAGATAAGCCAGGGGAGACTCCAAACTGTGCTGCTGCTCTTCCATTAGCTAGCGCAGACGCTTCTTTTAAAAACGGGATGAATTATTTTTAAGAAGCAAGCTCTGCCATTGCCAAAAAAAAAAAAAAATGGAGAGGGGAAAATGTACGGAACAATCTGGAGCTCTGGCTTCTTTCCGCCTCCCTCCCTGACTTCTAACAAGACATTCTGCACCTGAATACCAATGAGAGGGGGAGATTCATGTAGTCCCCCACATTATTAAAACTTGGGCATTAAGCCTCTCACCGGGCACTGTGTCAGCTGGCAGGCTTCACTGACAACAAATCAAAGGGGATGAGCACATAGCCTGCATTCATAGCTCAGCCACTCGCAGAGCAAGAGGGGGAATACATACTGGTTAATTAGAACTCCCATTAAAACAAATACTGTTTCAATTTGGCAAGTATAAAAAAAGATGTAAGAGGCTTTCAGAAAAAAGAGACCTGCTGTTGGCAGCTGCCAAGAAAATCCAGAGACTGTAAATCATATCCACTGGCTATACTGTTTCTTCACAGATTATTAGTGTTTGCTGTTGTTTTGCAACACTTTTGAACTCTGAGGAAATACTCTGTGCCTGTGACACCAGAAATGTACCTCTGTGCACGTCATGGTCGTCGTCGTAGTTGTTGTGTTGCATTGGCTCTTCGTCTTCTTTATGATAATGTATCTTGGTTTGTTTCTGCAGCTTGCAGATACTTATATCTGTAATATCTTATAACTGTAGCGTCTATAAAGTATGACATAACTATTAGGATTGTTTCTTGTTCTAAACTCAAAGCTTTTTGACACTTTACAGAACTAAAGAATGCCATTCATGGTGCATATCATGGGTGATAGTTGCAGCTTTACATGTAGGCCTCATTTGCTAGCCGCTGCATACCTGAGCCATTTGTTGCTCATTCCAGCTTTTAGGTCTCCCGAGCACCCAAGTAAAGCCATTTTCTTTTCCATTCCAAAATATTTTTGGTTGGAGCTTTATGTATTCATAATCTATTTTTCACCTACCAACCTTTCTTCCCTCTATTTGGCTTTATGTCATCCCATGATGCCTTGCCAATAGTACTTTGCTCTCTCTCTCTCTCTCTTTCTCTCTCTCTCTCTCTCTCTCTCTCTCTCTCTCTCTCTCTCTCCACCTTCCTCTTTTGCTCCAACTCTCTCCCCTGGAGAGGCAGCTCTTCTCCCCACGCCCAGATGAAAGGCTATGGCGGACAATAAAAATGCTATTTAAATGCAAGGGTGTTTGTGTGCGGGTGAGAGATATTTCCTGCTGAAAGTGAGCTGCTGCATCCTGATAAATAGTAAATATAAGGGAGTGTGATTTACATTTATCTTGCAGAGGCAGCCAATATGAATTTCAGTAAATCCTAGAAGATGGGGATTTAAGGAGGAAAATGACTGAGACTGATTCACATGCTGTGTGTCCCACGCAGTTGAAATGCCTGTAAGGTGGAAAGTGGTACTGCTTTTATTAAAGTATAGGCACCATAGACATCGATCCTATCTAAAATACCTATTACACACAGACATGCACTGTGTCACATGCTCATCTGCAGAGATTTCCAGCCTCATACATACACTATTTGAAAGTGACTTGTATTGAAATATTAATAGAAATAATAATCATATTAATATATAAATGCAATCTGTAATAGCAGGCCACAGGGCAGGTGAAGTGTCTGTGGGGCATACGCTGGGTGACCCATCTCCGGGTTCAAGGGTCAGGGTGCAGGAGGTTATGGGACGGCGGGGAAGAAGGAGGGCTGGTTCGCTGTGAACCTGTCCTGCTAGCCGGAGGTCTTGGGTTGTTGTCTAGCTGCATGTGGTTCCTCTTAGTTCCAGATGCCACTCTGACAGGTGCATAGCTGTGATTAATACTCTCTCTGACTTTTTCTCTCTCTCAAGTCTTCTCAAGTCTCTTTCTGAATGTCCCTCATTGGTTTCTTGGTCCCTAACTTCAATGTGGACTCTTTGCAAAGTTGATCTAACAGTCACTGTTTTTTTAGCCTTTTTAAAAAAACAACAAAAAAGGCTAGATATCTGAGTATCTATTGCCAGCATGCTTCATTGCACGTGTCTCTTTCTCTCTCCTCCTTTCTTCCTCCTGACAATAAGATGAGAATATGGGAGGTGGTTGGGTCCTCAGCTGGTTGTCTCATGCAGCAGCTCTCCCCTCTCAGTTTCCAGCTGAGAGCTATTTCACTATTTATTTACATGTAATTATGGCTATGAGGTGCAGATATTAACACTGTCAAGAACAATTTGACCTGACATTTTTCACTAGACCTGGCCCCTGCTGTTTTTAGCAAACAACCCCCACCCCTCCTCCTCTTCCTCCTCCTCCTCCCCCTCCTCCTCTTTCTCCCCCCTTTTTCTCCTTCACTCCCTTGATCCGCCTCGCTTTCCTTCTGGAGCTGCTCCCTCACACACACAAACCCTGCCTCTCTGAAACCACTCTCCTGGAATCAGAAAATCTGCCGTTTAATTTAGAAGAGGCGTTGGTGCAAGGTGCGGAGAGTAAAAGTGTGTGTGTGTGTGTGTGTGTGTGTGTGTGTGTGTGTGTGTGTGTGTGTGTGTGTGTGTGTGTGTGTGTGTGTGTGTGCACGCTTTGAAGGGGGCCTCTCTTGTTCCCAGTGGCTGAATCCATCCCATAGTTACTCAAGCATATCACTAGCAGAGAATAGAGGATTGCTCCCCACACGTTCTCCAATTGCAGTCCAATAGACGGCATATTAACCTCTGGTTAACGCTGGGCCAAGTTTATAGCTTATACTGTGGGATGTTTAGGAGGGAGGGGACCTTCCTCCAGCTAGAGCAGCTGTGCTTTCTTGAACAGTAAAACTAGCATGAGCTAAAGTGGGCTGGACAGGATTTAGCTTAATGAAAATGTTCAAAGAGAGAGAAGAGGTATAAAATAGCCTTAATATTCCTTTCCCACTTGTTTCAGCTTTCTTTGTATGCATGAACAGCTTCACAGGGAGAAGAGACACAGGCGCAGGATGGCTAACATGTTGTGAGGAGTGACAGCTTGTTCCAGTGCCCACTAATCGTCCTCATCTGTGCCTCACTTGTCAGTGCCCAGATTCTGTCAGTGCCAATCAGCCAATTAATTGAACACAATTAGCACCCACCCCACCCCAACCCCCCCCGCCCCCATGTGCATCACATTCTTCAAAGGCCAATTTCTCTCCCTCCAGCATCAACTCCCCCACCACCCTTCCTCCCATTCTACTGCTCACTCTGCTTCTGTCTCTTCATCCTATGGCGCTGGTGGAAGACACTTTTCAGTTTTTATTAATGTGCCGCAGCCAATTAACGCAGTGGCATGCAGGCCAGAGCCCGTCATCTGCTGCCTGCCACCATCGCGGCTGTCTGCTGCGGCCCCACGCCACCCCTCTCGCCACCTCCACCGTGACCAAAACGCTTTAATTCAATTTATGCAATCACTGTTATTTTTAAATAGTCATTTTGTCTGCTCAGATGAGGGGCCTTACTGCCCGCTGGGCCGGCCCTCTCATGTGAGGGATGGGGGAAGGGTGGGACGTTGTGAAAGCAGGAGTCAACTGACTTAGGGAGAGGAGGAGGAGGGAGGGGGGGGGGTCCATGATATTTGTATTTGTAATTTATTTCTTCATGTTTGTTTCAGGTTATTAGATGTTTGATTTAGATTTTTGAAATCATAATTTGAAGCAATGCAAATTAAAGTTAAAGGATAATATCTAGATTTCCTTCTCAAATATATGTAAGTCTAGATACAATATTTAGTTTTCAAAGTCAGACACTTTCCAGGCACTGGATCTGTGTGACTCTTTGTTCACAGAAATAAAGAGTATATTCTCTTCCTGTAAACACACCCTCAGGACTGGCCTTCAAATATTGATCTCAAATTCAGTGTCATCACTGTGGATCTTTAATCACTCTTTGCTGAAGCGAATATCAGCCAGGCAGATCTGCTAAGGTGCAAGATGCTATTCTGCACCACTCAGATAACTTACAGTCATTTGGAGTGCTCATTTTTCCCTGTCTGCCCCGGTGACCTCTGCCTAACTTAAAGGTACATCTTGGGGGCATTTTGATTTGGGCAGAACAGGGTGCTATCGGTGACAGAGGAACTAATCCAGTCTTGCGCAGATTAGAGTATTTGTGGAGTGGGGTGTGTTGGCGCTGGCGCCGGGAATGGAACAGAAGGGGCTCCTATCAGCTCTCCAGGCAGGCTAGCCCTCAGGCCAGCGCAGTCCTACAGGAGTCTTTGTACTTCCCAAAGCCTCCACTTTCCTCTCACTCACCCTATATCACTTTCTCTTCCCTCTTCTGCCCCCCTTGCCCTCTTTCTATAGGCTATCATATTTTCATTCTCCGTTTCCTCTCTTTAAATGTGTGAATTTATGTTGTTTTAGTCCAATGTAAGAGTTCATATGCCCACTTATTATCATCAGGTGCAGGTAACAGTTGTTACATAATTTTTCTGAGTCACAGATATAAGGCACATTGATACCATACCACTAAGTATAAAAAGACATCAATTCTGCACATTTAAATATGAAATATTAGAACTAAATTGTTTAAAAGTTTTTTTTATTTTTTTAAAGTGGTGTTGCAGAAAATCTGCACTCTATTTCTTTGCTGGCTTTCCCCCCCTTCTTTCTGGTTTTATTTGTTTTTCTCGTATCACTCACAGTGTTTCTCTCAGCTCTGTCTCTGTCACATTGTTTTATTCTGGAAAGAAATCCAACAAAGAACATCTCGTCAAACATTCACGCAGACAAAAAAAATGTAATTTAACTGTTGAAGAAATTAGGGAGGTATGAAAGGGCCTCTATTTGTGTTTCAAGTGCGCTATTTATTTATCTGAAAGGATGCACATTGTATCAATTTACACTCCCCCATTCACTTCGCCACAGGCTGGAGGGCTCAGAAGTTGAGAGAATTAATTACTTTTTTATTATTATTTATAAAGTAATCTATCTGTAGAGAGGGAGCGGAAAAAGGAGAAGGAATGGGTGAGGGGAGGGGGTGAGAGAGGCAGGGAACGGCCTGGAGCATTGTCCTTTAAACTAGGTCCTGGCTCACATTATCTCCCAAACCAGCACTCACACAACGTCAAACAACAAACGAACTCTGGGCTGCTGAGGACGCTGTTTGCAAGGAAAGAGAGGGAGGTGGGGGAGAAGAGAGGGAGGGAGGGAGAGAAGCAGTGAGGAAGTCTTCTCTGCAAGAGTGTAAAGAGCATGTTAGGAAAAATTATGTAGTTGTTAAGATTTTTTTCTCAGCTCTGAAATTTTACACCAATTGAAACGCCACAAGTCTTGTTTAATGCACCTGTGTTTATACTGAGAGGTGTAATTTAGCACTTGAGTGACATCCTGGTGCATCAGACCCACATTCAGTGAAACTCCATCACGTATTACATCGACAATAAACTTGTCAATCCAAAAACCACATTCCATTAATGTCTATCAAGCTGTGCATTGGTATATATATATATATATATATATATATATATATATATATATATATATATATATATATATATATATAAACCTCTCTGACAGTAAATTCACTGGCTAGGATTTTGCCAGCAGGAATGTTAGACTTTGTGCCTGCATGTAATATCTATAAAGTTTTGTTTTACATAGCATGTTTCAACAGAAATATGTGAAGGTATCAGGCTGCAAATGGTTTTTATGAGCGTATGTGACTAAGTATCATTTAACCCTGAATGTGAAGTGAGAGAACTTTATGGGGACATCAAAGTAGCAAAGCCATGCAACTAAAGCTGACCTATGGAAAACCTAAAATACTGGAGATGTGGGTGGAGGAAGACAACTTTGCTGAGAGGCTGAAGTGACTCCAACACAGTCCAACCTGGCACTTGAAATATAAATCCACCTATATCTGTACCTTCATCAGATTGAGAGGACAATGTTGAAACAGCATTGATATTTGTTATAGTAGTGTGAATACAAAATGTAACTGTCAGGAAGCTAATGAGAACCTGACGACTCCATGAAGAGTTTGCCTTCTCCCCTCTCAACACGCTATCCTTCAGTCGTCGAAGGATGACTGAAGGATAGCGATGTCCTCACAGATGACAACACTTGTTAGACTCTAAAGTGGCTGACCCATCCTAATTCGCTAAAATAGCAAAACTGACACAATGTCAGTGATAAGAAGCCCTTTTCTTTAGAAGAACTTTTATGAGCATGAATAATATTCGGGCCAATTGTTGGCTATTCTATTTCATAAGGAAGCGATGTAATCAAGCTTTAATTAACCATTGACTAAAATGGACTCATACCCTGCAGCTGTCTCTCTCAGGACACTGTAGAAGCTCTCCCCTTCACTTTCAACCATCACAAACCATCAGGACACATACTCATCTCATCCTCCTCAGAGTGTGCGGCTCGGCTCCATATGGGAGGAAGCATCACATGTGTCCGGCATTGAGAGGGCCATGAATCTCCCACTTATGGATACATGTCACATGCTTTGTCCGCAGATGTGGAGGGGACGGGGCGTGGGGGTTTCCATACTGATAGAATTAACATGTGGAAATGACTAACCGACCTTTATGTGTATGATGTGCTTCAAGTGCTTCATATTTCCTCGGAGGCCTTTTCTGAAGATATGATTAATTTGCAGAATATGGTTAATTTTCCCTCTGTGGGATATTCCTGTCTTAATGCATAATTTGTGAACTGTTTGGCTTGCCCCTGCATTGCGTCTATGTTTGCAGCGTATGTTTTGCGTGCACGCATGTGTCTGTTCATGTGTGCATGCATGCAAACATATGTCTGCGTGTGTATCCCCCCTGTGTAACCACCTCCATGATGAGCTAATTGGTTTAGCAGCCAAGGGGCCAAAGGCCAGTGCAGCATAGCAAAACTCAACATGAACCTGATGTTAAAGGGAAGGCTTCCCTGCTATAGGAGGGAAGCATGTGTGGGACAATTCTTTTTTTACCACCCCCTCCCACACACACACACTCCACTTTGCTTTTTCACTTAAAGAAACTCACAGCATAAGAAAACTAAATTCTTCACAGTGTTCTGGGCCACTGTGCTTCAGACTGGGGTAGCACTAGAGGTAATCTCTTCCATTTTAACATATTTTCAGACCTTCTCCTGACGAATGTCACATGCTATTACATTAATCTAAAATATTGAATTGGAAGCTTTTATGCACTATGGATAATATACACACTGTGATATTCAGGCAAGCCTCAACCTGCAAGTATCAGCGGGCTCCTCAGTAACGTTTGTGGATCCTATTTTGTGTGGGGATCTGAGGGGATCATTTACCAGTTCCAACTCCATTACTATTCATGAGATGGGTAGGCTAGGGGCGAGGGATTAGGGACTCCCTTGGTGCTTGTTGTGCTGTAGGCTCGGGCTCAGGCCTCAGGCTCCGGGACAGGGGCTGTCTGGCACGGATGGTGGGTCTATTATCACCCTGGGACCCTTCTGTCCCACAGCAGAACACGTAATGGCAGCGCCAGCTAATGAAACAGTCTCTCTTGTTCCCTTTCTCATTTTGTTAACCTCATCACCTTCTTTGTATCCTTCTCTCTGCTCTTAAAAAAAAAAAAAAAAAAACGATGGGGAAGTTTTTCCCTTTTCCCTATTTCAAAGTTTAAATGGTGTATTTCTATTGGCATCTTTACCGTGAAGTGCTAGGGTGGCACTATATTTGCAGAAAAAATGTACTTTCCCCTTAACTCTGTCAATGCTTTGATCCTCAATTTTCCAAATTTCTAACATCCTCCGTTTCCCCTTTACCCCCAGGTGATGAGTATCCTGAGTAACCCCAGCGCCGTACCCTCCCAGCCCCAGCACGACTTTTCTATTTCCCCCCTGCACAGCAGCCTGGACAGCTCCAACCCCATCTCAGCCAGCTGCAGCCAGCGCTCTGACACCATCAAGGACAGCCTGGCTTCCTCCCAGTCATACTGCCCCCCCACCTACAGCGCCACCAGCTACAGCGTGGACCCCGTCACTGCAGGCTACCAGTATAGCCAGTACGGACAGAGTGAGTAAACCCTGAATTAACATGTATACACTGTAAGTCTGTGTTTAACTTGAGTTTTTGTGCTTTTGTCTTTTTATGTGTACAAACGAGTCACTCCTTTATATCCTACTCTAAAGTTGACCACATTTAAAAAGCCTATGAAGTGATGTCCAACTCCCAGGCAAGGGAGCCTGCTGACCTTTGCACCCTGGTTGGTGGAGGCAGACACATGCTCTTGATAAAGACCCCCCCCCCCCTCACACCACCACCAACACCACCACCATCCTCCTAGAAAGCTGCCTTAGTCACACCCCACTCCACTTGGATGGGAAAGAGGAGAGGGCCACTTCAAAGAACGGCACACCCTCAGGGGCCAGAATGTCCTCTTGCCCACCTCTCTCCCTTTTTCTCTCTTCTCCATCTCACACACACACACACACACACACACA
The DNA here is from genome assembly GCF_010015445.1 of Perca fluviatilis. Classification (NCBI taxonomy): domain Eukaryota; kingdom Metazoa; phylum Chordata; class Actinopteri; order Perciformes; family Percidae; genus Perca; species Perca fluviatilis. The sequence continues at coordinate 20,884,523 of NC_053115.1, forward strand.
TATACACATCCCCAGGGCAGGAAAGAGTTTGGTTTATTAGATCAGCATAATTGACTGATGCTGTCACAGCCATTCATAAGAGGTAAAAAGAAGCACACTTCCCAAACAAGCCAGCCAGGGCCAGCTAGCTGACATTTGTTTGTATTTATATGCATCTTCTAGTAGTGATCTGCTGTATTGTGCGTCCTTTTTTAAAATGTTGTTTGTGTTGTGGTCCGTGAATGCACGTGAGCGCATGCCAATCCGTCACGTTTTGTGTGTGCGTACCAGTGTTTTGTCAGCAAGCAAGAAAGTGACGGATGTGACAGTGCGGATGTGAGCTGATGTGAGGTTAATTAAGATGGTGATTGAGCACAGTAGATGGGTAATGAATGGAGGAGAGAGGAGAGAGCTGCTGTCTGAGGATGAAAATGATCGGCCATGTGGAGTGTGGAGGGCATGAAATCAGAGATGCCAAGTGTAATGAAGACTGGCACACAGAACACACACGGGGACCCGTCTGAGTGACAGCACGGAGACTTTACCAGGATGCACATGCTCTGTGCCAGCAGCGTGCCAACCTCAGACAAGGGACAGGGGAGGGGTTTTTATCTTTCACTCTCTCTCTGTGAATTGTTTTCCTTTGAATCAATCGCTTCTGCCACAACTTATTTCAGCCTTAATCAGAGGAATGAAATGAGAGTGAATAGGACGTATGTCTCAGGAATCTACCACCTGTCTGACGTGTGTTTTTTCTGTCTTTTCTGTGCAGCTGCTGTGGACTACCTGGCCAAGAACGTGAGCTTGTCCACCCAGAGGAGGATGAAACTTGGAGACCACTCGGCCGTGCTGGGACTGCTGCAGGTGGAGACGGGACAAGCCTACTAAAGCCCCTCCCATGACACACCCAGCACCACTCTCCTCCGCCCTCTGCCACCTTCCTCCATGCTCCATCAAGTCTGGACTCTAGCTCGCCCCTCTGCTGCTCGCTCTGATGCCCGGCCATTACATCAGCACACAGACACGCAGCCTCGCCGTGTAACAGAGAAAGTGACGCTTGAGAGTGTGACAAGGCAATTTGGGGAATGGAACTAAACGCCATTGTCAACCACCAGGCGGCTCTGTACCCTCTCTTCTCAACCTTTGGGCTTCTCTGCCTGCTCCTTGTACTCCTTCCCCAGCCCCAAACCCTGTTTTGTTTAGCTCAGAAGGCCAGACAGGACCCCAGAACACCCAAGGATGGTCGGCCGTCTTGGCCCGGGTTCCTGTTTGTCTTGGCTGCAGTCCAGCACACATTTAGAGCCATCAACAACATGTACTTTGACCTTGCTGTTCATAGTAGTTAACAAAGCCAATATCATTTGAACAACTCTTCTTCTTGTTCCTTTTTGATATTGTTAAGATTATTGTTGCTGTTATATGATTATGGTTAATGTGATTTATGTTGTTCTTTGATTCCATTCGTATCTCTTTTCTCTGTTAGATGTTGGTGTGTAAAACACAGTGTGGATGACTGAGACAATTTGGGAGTGTGCGTCTGTTGCGTGTGCATGTTTTGCGTGTCGGCACAGTCACACAAAGAGAGGATGATTGTTTTCCAAGCTGCTGTTCCTCTGCCTGTTCCCTGAGCTCTAATGTTCGTGAGCGATTTGACCTTCCCACTTTCATATTCATCTTGACATTCCTAAAGAACTTGGCCACTCGGTGGGAAGTCTGGCTGGATGGATTCTGCAGGGAATTAAAGCAGCGTTTTGGCGGCCAATAGCTTTCCCCTTCTAACCTCCATCCCATCCTTAGCCGCGGTCCATGGGGAGGGGGGCATTGTTTGCAAAAACAGGATTGGGGAAATTAATGTATTTTGTTTAGAAATATGGACCTTGCCAAGGAGGGCTAACTCAATCCCCACCCCCCCACCCCCTTTACTCCTCCCAAATCCCATCTGCCAGGAAACCCTATGTGACTTTAACAGTGTAAAGCAGATTAAATCACACAAAATTAATGTCAAAGCTAATTCACAGTGACCCTTCCCATTACTAGCCAGTATTTCTGTTTTCATAGAGTAAAAAACTCATTGTGTAAATGCACCTTCAACTGGTTTCCACTCTCAGACTAAACAAGCATTCCTTCGAAACATTCCACCGGCTCCATAAGCATTCCAACGCTTTCTGTTATGAGATTAAAAAGTAGACAAGCTGTGCCATTCACATGCACTCTGGAAAATCATATAATCCAGTCAGTTGTGAAAGGGCACAGGTAACACCACTGATTGGCCCCCCTCTCTGGTTTGGACCGGAGACCCCCTCTAATCCTCCGCTTTGACGGACTCACTGAAATGTACAAAAAGAAGGAAAAAAATAAAGAATAGTGGATGTGAGACATTTGTGTAGCACTCATAGTTGACAGCTGATCCCTTGAGATGTGTGTGTGATATCCACGATGATGAATTTTTCACTTTATCTCAAGACAGGATTTGGTCCTCAGTCGCCTTTAAAAAAACGGAAAACTGTACAGTAGCTGGAGCAGATTGTGTATTGTTTGTTTATAAAGAGTATGTTTTATACTAAAACCAAACTATGTTGAGTGGTAGGTAAGCAAGGAATCTGTGGAAGTAAATGTTTGATTTGAGTTTCCTTAACTGGCTTATTTTTCTGTTGATTTTGTTTTAATAGTATTTAATTGGTTGACCTGTTTTGACCAAAAGTTGTGTTTCTGTTTTTGGGCCCAGGTAAGATTGAATTTGTATAAATTAGTAAAATATAATTTCCATTAAAAATGTTCCAATTAAAAGTTGTATAAAAGAGGATCAAACTGAGCTTAATGGAAAATGCTTGGTGACACACATAGACTCCCTGGACCACAGGGCCACTGTATATTTGAAAGGTGGCTTGATGAAACATCTTCATGTGTCAGAGCATTCTGATCTCACAGACTGATTATTAGTGCAGACCGGACTCGACTGGACCATGGACCTAACACACCTGAACCCTGAGACTTCGGTGCGGGACTTTACCAACGGTTCGGGATGGTGATGAAGCTGGTGAACACAGCCTCTCTGCTCTGGGAAACTGAATGGAGTCATGTTTGATTTGTGGACCAATATGACTTCAGGAGAAGAAGTTAAAGTAACACTGATTCCGCACTGAATCACAGCAGTTCTCCCTGCTCCGCTTAGACGCCTCACTTATGTGTATATTTTAAAAAGGACGATTTTTAGAATTGTCTTTAGTGTATCAAACCCATTTCTAACACTTGCGTCAAACATTTGGATATTTAAAGCATACAACTCCTTATGCCCCCCTCCCGTCTGTTTGAACCTTAACTTGTTTAGTTGCTTTCTGACATCTGTGCTTTGCTTTACTCCTTTTTCTGTTCCGCATGTGTGTATATTATCATGGTATAATTTATTCTGCTGTATGAAGTATTAGAGTAGTGGGAAACGTGTACTGGTATTTACTACCTTCAGCCTGTTGGTGTGTTTACTGTAACACTGGCGTAACTGTTATCAATTAAAGATCCAAAACTGATTCTGCCATCCGTCTTTTTATTGTGTTGATTCTTTTTTTTTTAAATATGTTCTATTTTAGATTTCAGATTGTTTTACCATGTGTGTGTGAAGTAGTGTGATTCGTCAACTGATCCATTACAGAAAAATGAATCTGCAACTATAGCTATAATTGTGATTGTATAACCGTGATTGTTTAAGTCATTCTTCAAACAAAAATAACAGAAATGATCTGTCTTCTCAATTGTGTAAATTTGCTGCTTTTTATTGTTGGATATCATTGTGATTTAGAATATATTTGAGTGTTGGACTGTTGTTCGGACAGAAATTGCAGTGTGAAGACATCACCCGGGGCTCTGATAAGTATTTTTCAGTATTTTCGGACAATTATTAATTAGAGTAAAAATGTAATGGTTTATAAAAAAAAAGCAGCAGATTATTCAATAATGAATGAATGTTGGTTACAGCCCTAGTGTAAAGTTTATGAGTGCACCTTGTGCACATACACATGTACAGTATACATAAGCATATGCACACAGCCTGTGCATGTGTGTGTTTGTGTGTGTGTGTCCTCCATGTGTGTTCAAGTACATTAGTGGAGCGAGCGGCCACCAGTAGACTGTTCCAGTGCTGGTGATGTGATTAGGGAGTGATGAGAGCTCAGACGTCCCAGACTCAGAAACACAGACTGAGAGCGTGTCTGGTTGCAGCTGTAGGAAGTCATTCATTGTGCCCACTGACCAGCAGCGCTCTCCTCTCCCGCCGCTGACCAAGGAATGTTGTGTGCAAATCTCTGTGGTATGGTGTGAATGCAGGGGAACTAACCGGTGTGGTCTGGAAGCATCCGCTGTGTTTTATATTACACGTCAGAACAGTTGAACTCATTCAGTTTTTGCCATCAGCACTGCCAGAGGTATGCGAAACACGCCTTAGGTATGTTCATTCAGTCCTGATTGATTTTAAACACACTTGAAACATGTTACATATGTCTGCTGTCACTGGAGCGATAAAATGTCTATACATTATGCTGTGTAAATTAGTAATGACAGCAAAATCATGCCAAGTTGCACTATGAGAGACGTATTTACATTTCAAAAGAGCGCAAAAATAATATCCAATACTTTACTGTTCATTTGCAATTAAATGAAACTAATTAAAGGCATCACTAATCACAAATATTAACATCATTAACATCAAATTGTATTAGGAGATAAATTTGATGCTAAATAAAGTAAGGACTCATCTGAATAAACTTCTATTTAGACTGTGTTATCATGAGGTAACTATTATTCATATTTCATACTTTGTTAAATATTTGAGAGATTTGAACAGCTCAGCTAGTATAAACGGACGCAGAATATTAAGTATTCCCTTTAGATTTACAGATTCAAATCAGCTCCAAACTGCAGTGTTATCACCACTTTATCATTATCAATATTATCATCGAGGCTCAGTTAAATGTGGCACAAGTGGAAATTATCTTCAGTGTCGATTTACAAAACACACATTTAAAAAAAGCGCTCTGGAGAAGCATGTTAATAAGCCAAGAATATGATCAATAACTAAATCGCCATTTTTGTATGAGTTCACTCAGAGGAGACAGAAGGATTTCAGTGGATCATCTCAACATATTTAATATGCACGTTAATTTTATACGTCAGGTGGCTCTTGCTGTGCTCTCGCCTGCTGTGTGTCATCTTGCATATATTCCACTAAAAGTTTGTGTTCTGGTTGTCCAGATTAGACCTTGGCATGTGCCATGGTTGTCCCCTTTGCTCCAGCTTGTCTCCTGAGGTGCCGGTCCGGGAGTTTGGTCCCCCTGCGGTCTGCTGTCACTCAGACTGGACGGGGTGGCAGCTCAGGCAGTGGTGTGTGGGAGAGCTTTGTGACACTTCACTCATCTCCTCCTTTGATCCCCTAATTGATTGACTACAGGAGCAGAGGATAAACAGAGCCCACAAGAGCCGATTCCACTCGCCTCTCTGGAGTGGTTTAGATAAAGTGCAGAGGCCCTAGTTCTCTGTTCCTCTTCTCCCCTCTCTATATGGACATACGGCCATTGAAGGTGGCTCTGTGCCACGGTAGCTTAGCCATGGGCTGTGTCCTCAGGCCCGCGGCTTGCATACTGCCCCTGTGCATAAATGGCTGGCGGTAATGGGTTTGTTTAAATCACAGGGATGGAAATGAAACTCCTGAGCCTCACCATAGAGACCAGGAGGCCCTATCGCTCAGGAGGCAGCGATAGAGAAGTCGCAGCCTCAGCCTGGTCATACCCACTTTCAAATTGAGCCATGGAATAGAGGCTCTGATTTAGATCTAATTTAGGACCAGGCTCCTGAACCTGACCATGCTGTGATAAATAACCTGCTGCTGAAGACTCATGGCAGCCATGAAGAAGAAGAAGAAGAAGAAGAAGAAGGTAGAACACAAACGACCAGTGAGGGCCTCCAGTGAAGAAAAACATGCCAAAAAATGTCTCAATTTTAAAGAAAATGTGCGTTTGAAAACACGACTTTAGAATATTTTACACCAGATATGATAATTATATTCTAATTTTACAAATCTGTCTTCAGAAAGGGAGTTCAGAGCCGTGTGCAGGTATGCTAAGAAATGATTAAGAGATGCTCTGGGGGTCTTGGTTTTATTCTTTGAGATTATGTGTCACAGGGAGTAAAAAGCTCCCAGCTGTCGCCATGAAAGCACTTACAGTATAATAATCCTCCAAATCCTGTAATTATGCCAGCATACGCCGTGTACCTGAGCCTCAGCTTTGTGCTCGTCACCTCAAGGATCCCACTGACACAGACACAGACGCACAGCTTGCTGTGCATATATCTCCTGCCCAACTGTGTGTTTTGCATAGGGAGAAAATCTTATTTTCAGAAGATTTTAGGCATCTTGAATGTCATGGTTATCCCTCTCAGGTATTATAGATAGACAATCTGTAATGTGTAAGTAAAAAGCAGGAGCTCAAATTGGGTATTTTGATAGCTTTAAGTCATCTTATTTACCAGAATCTGCTTCCCAGTTATAAAATATTTTACCTATATTGAATTTCATCAGTTCACATATAATTTATAAGATATAACCAACCAAGTTGTCCAATATTGGAAATACAAGTGTGCACATAGATGCACAAATACACACACACACACACACACACACACACACACACACACACATAGACACACACCAATGCACAGGTCCCTTAAAGCAGTTTTTTTTTTTACGAATGGAGAAGAAAAAAGTCCAAGTAAAGTTGTAAATCTAAGAAATCGGAGCAAGATAAAAATCACTGTGAAGCCAAGCTTGATTTACATTTCAAATCTGAGCTGTGCTCTCAAACTAATTAATATTAATAACAAAATGGAAATGAGTGCAGTGGCGGCCCTAAGTGAAGAACAAGCTGGGTGCATTCAGTCAGGAGATTCATATATAAGCCCTTTCTCAGGAGAGGTGGGCTCTAAACAGCCGTGACGGCAGGGCATAGACCGCCATACACAGTGACAATTTTTCTAGATAATAGCCTATCACGCAGGATACAATTTAAATTAAAAAATGCAATTTTCACCTTGAAATGAACAAATGATTACAGTTTCTACACAAATTAAGGCATCCAGGCTGTGCCTCAGTACTGTGCCAAGGCCATGAAACCTGACATAATTACCATGAAATACATTTTCAAATATTTGTATTTTGTCCATCGCTTTAAAACATGCCACTCTGCCTTCTGTGGGTTTGTGATCTCACCTTCTGGGGGAAATACATAAAAAAGGGAGAAAATCATCAGAGATGAAAAGCTCTTCAACAGGAGAGATAAAAATGTGGAGAAAAAAAACAACCTCCCGTACACACAGTAAATCAGCGCAGCTCTGCACAGCGGCCCCCGGAGCTATCTCTAAAAGCCAAATTACTGCTCCTTATCTGAGGAATCATATCTACTAGTTATCTGCTCCTGAGATAGGCTCCTCTCTCTCTTGTGCCTTGCGCTCATCGCTAGAAATGCTATTTATTTGTGATTACAGACACCCTTTGAATAAAAGATGTTTGTGTTTGAGATCCAAAGTTTCGGCAGATTCTGAACTCTTCAGATTCTTCAGAGAGGAGAGTATTGAAGGCAGAACACCTTATTTGGGCAGGGTTGCTAGGGGTGGTCTGCTGCAGAGAGAGGGATGAAAGTGTAGCCGATGGGAAATATGAGACAAGACCTCAAACTTCTCTGATGCTTCGTATGACATATGCTTTCGGAGGGGATTCATACTGAGATGAGGTGTCGAATTGACTTTAAATGCAGAACCCTGTGTTTAAAAACACGTGGAGACAGGAAGTTCTGGCATGTATCTTGTAGAAAGCTGCCAAAAGCTGCAAAGTTTGGAGTTTTGGGAGTATTTGTACTCAGAGGTATTAGTGCCCTTAACGGTGAGGAGAAATATGAAAGTAAAACATAATGTTTCGAGCAAATAAATGGGGATGTAACACTTGAATTACCAAAAACTAAGTATCAACATGCATAGGAGTGTTTTAAGATGAAAACCAACATGGTATGTTCAAATTGAACATAACCTCGAATGAGCAGTCACAATTTTTCATTGTAACATTCAGCCTAATAAACTCAGACTGTGATGTTTTTGGAGGGGCATAAAGATGTTCACCCTTCCAATAAAAACGCTAATGGTTGTTCTCGGAATTTGGATTTCCTTTCAAAGAAGTCTTCAAAATTGAAACAAACACACTAGTGTCAAGAAAATTACTCTTTATGTAAAAATCAGAAACTATTTCTCACCCCACCAACAGATTCTTAAACTTATTTGGAGCGTGAGTATTTAAGACTTTTTAAAACTATGGTGCTACAACTTGTTGACATGAATCATTTTAAAGCGCCTTCTTTTCCCTTCCATGTATTACCTTCCCTCTCTTTCCCTCCATCTGTTGAAGTCCCTCAGCCAGAGTGGCGCACATCAGATTTCAATAGTTGACCTCTTAATGCTGAGGTCAGTGCTGCACCGGCAGCGATTTCACACTCTAGATGAAAGGGAAATGAACACTGAGGATGCTGGGGGTGACATGGAGCCCTGACCACACCAGCCATTGCCACACTAACCGCTTCACTGCACCAGGCTGGGATCTGAGAGGATCCAAGGAGGAGGTGCTAAGATAGAGATTTGCCACCTGGATAACAATGGTTAAAGTCACTGACCTAAGACATGATATGCACCGATTGGTTTTCAGCGATGTTAAAACTCTGATAAACTCACTTGTGCTATTGATTTCTGATGAAACTAACAGAAGCAGACACACATCAAGCAACTCTACTAGCACCGGCAGGTCTGGAGAGCTGAGTTACCATGTGAGCGAGGCTCTCAGTGTCTCTACAAGCTACTGAACCCTGACAGAGTTTTCTTTTCCACCAATGAGCCGGGGCCATCTTAAAAGTCTCCTGATGTTTAGTGTCAGACTCCCGGGCCTGCCTGCACAGTTACAACTGCTCGTTACTGGTGCATTTCTTGGAGGCCATTATTGAATGAACACTGAGACAAGGCCAGCAGTGAATGGACAGTTTGGTTACACCGCCGTAAGGCTTGAGCTCCTCAGAGTAATGTACCGCTTAAGTACCTGTCAGCTTTATAAAGGAGGGAGTAGACTGTGTAAATGTGTGTGTAAATAGAGTGTCAGATCAGGACCCCAGGGAGCGGAGGTGGGGAGTTTGTGTGTGTGTGTGTGTGTGTGTGTGTGTGTGTGTGTGTGTGTGTGTGTGTGTGTGTGTGTGTGTGTGTGTGTGTGCTGTGGCGTGTATGTGCGCGCGCTCTTTTGTTCACTGATGCATATGTGAGCGCATGTGTGTGTTAGTGTGTGTGCATGTGAGTGTCACAATAATGATCATTTAACCCTCCTCAGCATTCCCCAGGGCTCCACATTCCCCTTTCGACTTCATCGTGCTCCCGGCTCTCTCTCTCTCTCTCTCTCTCTCTCTCTCTCTCTCTCTCTCTCTCTCTCTCTCTCTCTGCCTCCTCTGTCTGCTCCTCACGGCTGAGCACAGTTGGGGAGCAGCTCCTTATTCATTCATGAGAGAGGCACCGGATAAATAAAAAGGTTCATTACTGTGCTAAAGTGTTACTAATGACATGTACCTGCCACTGAGCACCTCCGAAAATCTAATGTGACACACTAGAATGGAAAATCTATTCTGCCGCACCAAGGCCTCCAATGGTGCTAGCACATACTATATGGAAATTTCTCTCCGCTTGCCCTCCAATTGTGTCTCTCTAAAACCAATATTTACAATCCCATAGCCATTATGTCCTACTACGCCCTCTGCGCTTGCTGTTGCGACCTCCATATTAGCTGAAAATTGGACTTTGCAAACTTAGCAGGGGGGAAGAGGCTCTTCTCGTAGATGAGAGGGGGCAGCACCAGGGGACTCAGCATGAGGCTTGCGGTGCCTCTCAACTCCCTGCTGCCCAAACCCTAACCTGACAACACCCACCAAATGGCAAACAGAAATACAGAAGAACGCAACGTGCTGCATTCCATCGTTTAGTCTCTTTAATACAGTCAAATTCAAAGTGTGAAATAATAAATAAATGCTAATCAAACATTAACTGACTTTTATAAAGACACCTTATGTTTGAGTTTTTATCATGAAAACATTCAAATCTACTTTGTGCTGTTTCACATGAGTTCTCTTTTACCACTAAAATCTGTCACTTGATCACGTACATTCAGCCACTGGCTTATAAGTAATGCAAATTAGCACTTAAGCAGCAAGAATGCTTTTGCAATTGTCTGAAAGCCATATGATAGGATTGATAGGAGAGAGGCTGGATGAAGAAGCTTCTATAGCACCCACAGTAACAGCGCTTAATGTCTACACTTCAATTGTACTGCTGTTTGAAGCAATGCCAACAATGTGTCTTTAAGATGGCATTCTTTTTAAATCAGATACATATACTGTGTTGTTCTCTATAATAATAAAACATAATGGTTGTTTTCTTATTCTGTCACAATTGTATTTTATTTATCATTACAATTTTGAGATTTTGGCAGCATGTAAAAACTAATACACAAATTGATATTGTAATGTAATCTAATATTTGTAAATAAGGGGAAGACGCTACTGTATTACATATCCTGCTCAAGCAAAAGAACTGTTTCAGATTTTTCACTTAGGTAAAATTACTAAAAATCTATCCAAAATTGATTATGGGAGTTACATATTACAATCAGAGAAAATGTTGCGTTAACCCATGCCAATGCCATTCCCTTTCCACTTGTTCCCTACAAGATTTTTATAATATAATGTATAGCTGGATGGATGTGCTATGGTATCGACCATGTTATTTGAACATATGATGTAACAGCATGATTACATTTCCTCTACATAGTCATACAGGTTTAATGCCAGTTTCTGATGCAATGCAAATCAGCGACAAAATGTGCTTAACAGATGTGAAATGTAAAATGTACTCATGTACAATAAAGTTTCAAACGTGGACCAAGTGACATGTGTTCCACATGTGTACAAGGACTTACAGAGTTTTCTCCTCTTGGGTCCTCTAAATGATAAACACATAGCACATTGGTGCATTTTTACTATTTCCAACAATATTCATTTGCATTAGAAATTAAAGTATGATCTGAATGTACAACGTTTCACAATATTATTAGATTTTTGCAGCCTTTATCACTTCTCATCTATCAAATAATGAATCCAGCCCTCAGGAGGTTTTAGAAGTGTGAGTGTCTGTCAGTTGTGGATTTGTGTTGAAGCCAGCTGTGGTTGTTGTCCTCCCTCCTGAGCTAAAAGACTTGTTGCATCTTTAAGAGCTCAATATCTAATTGAATCATGGGTTTCATCAGTGTCTCAGCAGAGTCTTAAATGACTGTTTGCTCAACATGTCTGCCCATTTCCACTGATTAATTCATACGAAGCCAAACAAAATGTTCTGCCTTGTTTGTCATGTTACATCCGAGCCCTGCAGTCTTTCCCCTATCAGAATGAATGTTTTTAGAGCAGAGCAAAAACACTGAAATATAAAGCAGAGATGTCATATAATATTATTATTAATAATAATAATAATAATGTAATTCAAGAAATATACTCCGAATGCAGAGTGATACATTTCAAATTACTTTCTAATAAATATTAATTTGCATCATTCCTATATATCAACATGTAAATATCAAACCCTGACAGAATAAGAGAGTTGATAAGGTTTGCAGGTTTACGGAAGCAGCAACACAACACAAAGCACACTGTGGTGTCTCAAGATAAACATACACAAAATCCATAATTTCACGCATTCCTCACAGTAAAATTGTATTCCAAAAGAATGGATCTCAAATAGTAAAATTATTCTTCTCTTGAGTTTTTTTTTAACTAAACACCACTCACTGCCATTCATGTTAAAAAGAAGTAGAAAAACACCAGTGGGAATTTTTCAAGGCACAAGTAGAGCCCTGCATATTATTAGACATGACGCAGGAAAATGCAACAATAATCAAGAACAGGAACAATTTAAGACCCAACGGCGTCCGAAGCAGAACAGATTTCACATCCCTGCACAAATCTGTGTTGTAGTAGTCTACACTAATTAAATGAATTATTCAGATTATTTAACATTAGTGATGCATGGACATTTGGTCAAGCTAAGTGTCCAGAGTGGTCAAAGGCATAACCTAACAGCAGATGGAAATGAAAACAGCAAATCAGTCCATTTTGATTTGATGTTTTTTTATTATTATTTTTTTTTTTTTTATCTAACCATGATAAAACTGTTGGTGTTGAGTCTGATCCCAGTAGATCTGTTGATCAGACATGAACAATATATTTCTATTGGACCTTTTCTGGATTGGACATAGTTTGTTTCCAGGACAAGAAATGTCTCCTCTGTGCTAACTAACAGAGATCATTGGTCTCATGATAAATCATAGGTTAAATGCTCTGTGGTGATATTACATCACAGACCTTGTGACAGCCACTATAATGATCCCCCTCCCAATGTTTACTAAGTGTCCTATAAAGCACATTAGCCACTCTAGGCAGGCCGATGATTTAGACTTATATGAGGATTTGACACAGCTGTAAATATTCAATATGAAGATTTCATTATGAGGTGGCCTCCCTGCATGACTTAGCTATGTGTCTATTGGAGTTAATATTTGTTTTAGTTTTATTTTCGATCAATTTCAAAGACAAGGCAGGTTTGTCATTTATTTCTTCAAATTAAAGAAAATAATCTAAAATTAGGGTTTGATTGAGCATACATTTGCTGCACTGTGTCTGTTTGAAAAGCCAGCTCAGTTCCTTATTCAGCAACCTGTTCAGTCGTTGATTGACTTTTTCCTCAGCACCCCTCCAGCAGATGAAGGAACAGAGCTTAAACCAGTTACTGTCAGCTTCTCACCTGGATCATAAGAACTCCTGCTTGGAGCATGCAAACCAATATCCTCCTATTCTTTGCCTAGCCACCTAGGATTCACAGCAATAGCTTTTCACAAAGACCAGGGCAGAGCGCAGTCTGTGTTATCTTATTGAGTTACCTGTAGCTAAGCTCTGAGCGAGCACACACAATGGCAGGCAGTTAATGACAGCGCAGGGCCTAACCCCTTGTCCCCGGCCTTTCCCTGAGCCTCATTTCCGCGCGGCGGCTGCCATTTCACAGCTGTTAGCCACAGACTCTCTTTGTCATGATTAAGGACAAATTAATAGATGCCTCCTGGTAATCAGCTTTCATTAGGGCTGTCAAACCGTCAGTGGCGTTCGCTCAGTGCACTGGACACGGGATGATCACTTCCCAGTTGAGAGACACTACAGCTGGCTGTGTGCGGTTGTGGTACTGCCTCTCAGCTGCTGTATTTGTGTGCTTGGTGTGGCTAAAGTGTGGGTAACCAGTGCATTAGCACGCTCCTTCGTGGCACAAGTGCTTGTAGTTGGTGCATTAACAGTGCTCCGTGTGGAGCTGCAAGATGGAGGTCATCGTGGGAATGACATAAAGAGTAGTCTTTCTGCTGGGTGTAATTGGCCCCAGCATGCTGAAAATGGACTGTGAAATGTAAGGGGGGGTCAAATAATTGATTTTCCCCCGAATGCAGAATCCAGGGCAGGGCTGTTTAGTGAGTAATTTACAAGAGCAGTTCAGCCCGGGCTGACTGGCATATCTGTTGAAAGTTCCCAGGGGCACATGGAGAGATAACACACACCTGAGACCCTGGAGCAGATGGACAGCAGTCACTGTGCTACTCAGAGGGCAGAGAGGATACACATCAAACTTACTTCCACACATCAATGTATGCAGGGGGGATATAAGTGCACATGTACTCATGCGCACGCACACGTGCACCCACGTGCGCGCGCACACACACACACACACACACACACACACGTACTCAGAGGATGATGGACACAGGCTATTGTATGTAGAAATATACTCTCTCCTCTCACTCTGTCCATCTCTCTTTCTCTGTCTGTCCGTCTCTCTCCCTCCCTCTCTCTCTCTCTCTCTCTCTCTGCAGCATTTCTGGAATTGATGAAATAAACTCATCAGACTTCCAGCAAGTTTGGCATTGTACAAGAGAGCTGAAGTCATTTCAGTATGTAGATTTCAGACTTAAACCCATAACCGTGTTGCGTGGTGCATGACCACCCCCACCTGCTGGAGAGAGAAGGCTGGGGTGTGCATGATGGGATAGGGATGTCTGTAAGACAGGATATAGCCTGGTCCTCTGTATGTTCCATGATTTTTCTCCACCACAGCCTAAGGGAATTAAGACAATAGCCTTATGTCAGATAGCATAATCTAGTGACAAAATGGCATTTTATTTGCTGTGCCAAAATTGGGCTCAAAAACATGTGTAAGCTAATTGAGAAGAAGCAGCTGCTTAGCCATCTGCATGGGTAGAATTGGTTTCATTTTCGATTTGGAGAATTTCTTGTTGAGTAAAAAGATGAGTGACGATTGTCAAGATCCATGATCTCTCTAATTTGAATTTATGGAAAACATGATGATTAGCCATTGTTGTATTGTACCAGAAAGTCATTGCTGTCAAAAATGTAGATGAGCCACCTAGAGCTTGTATATTGTTCTCTTCACAACAAGTCATTTGTATGCCGCATAGTCAGTGCTCTTCAATTTTCTTAAGCATCTTGGTAAATTGCACCAAACAATTTTCAAGATCTATTCCAGCCTCAAAAACAATGCACACAAATCCCAATCTTCAACCCATATTGTGTTGGAGAGGGCCCCTGTGTTTGCATGAAGGTAATTACAGTGGGATTTGATGTTGTGGTGTGCCCAGAATTCTCCAGCTTTAGATCAGGCTCAGGGTGCTCCACCCCATTAATACTCCATATGGGGAACCCAGCTGTGATCAGAATTGGAAGAGCGTGGGGGGAAATCGATTTCATTTGCAGGATTATTGATGTAACCGAGATGCCGTTTGTATGAAACATAAAGTCTCATTTCAGAGGTTATGGATAAAACTGGATTGAGGGGCTGGCTGTTTGTTTTATTCAATGAAACATTAAAGAAACACAGAAGTCAATATACACACTGCTGTACAGACCTCACCCGCATTGCACCACATTAAAGCTTTGGAGCGAGTTTCTCATATCTATCTGCCTATACTGACACAAACTACTGCATACAACAAATAAAATGTGGAGAATATATGAAGGTGCAGAAATCAATGTGTAAAGGAAATGTGGTTTAATAGATGTGTGGATAAAAAATTAAGTATTCTGCTTCTGATAAAAAAATATAAGTAATTTACTGCATTGCAGGAGGTTAAAAAGGGGGGGGGGGTTCAAAGCAACACATAATTTTGGCAGTGAGAACTGACCTGGCATTCAGCCTTTTTCACCCTTTGCCAAACTTTCCCGTCCACCTGTTCCCTACATTTTTTAAGGAGGCTTTATAAGTCAGGCTGATGTGCTGGCGAGGTGCTCACCCATACATTAAAACAGTATCAGACTTTCCCAGGGTTCGGATGGCCTAACAGCTGGATCTTTCAAGTGAATCCATCCCTCTCTCCTACTGTTCCAACTTCTTTTCTTCTTCTGTGCCCAGTGCAAGACCATCATAGTTCCCACACGCATAACAGCAGCAGTTGGAGTGATGGGGAGCCAGATGGGAACATTTTTTCTGGGTTCACAAAATTCCTCTGATGACAACAGTAGGGTCAAGACAAAGTAAAGTCATCTATAAAATATTTTCTCATACCTTTGATTACAATTTATAGTCAGAGAGAGAACTTCTGTCACACAAAGATAGTTAATAAATATACAACTGCCGTGACATTTGCTGTCTGTAAGATATATAAAGTTAACATAACGTTCTTACATCAAATTATACAAATTAAGGGATGGAGGCTTTTGTGCGGAGCTTTCTTCCCCGACTTACTGTCCTTACTGTCAGAGCAGATGTTCAGAGTGTTCTAGTGTCAGTGATAGGCAGTGTAAAAGCAGGCTTACACATGTCACCATATCGTTACAACTAGAGGAGGAAGTTATGTCATCTGGCCAGCTGGCTCTAATATGTGCTGCAGCATTGTTTGAAAAATATAGAGCAAAAACTGGCGGGTGGAGCCAAAACTCAAATTTGGCTGAGTTGGCGACAGTATTCATTAGCTTTGGGTTTTAGAGCACAGACACACAAAAAGATCTCCAGCAGAGTTTCACAAGTTCTCATAAGTAAGTCATTATTTTACACTTTACACACGCAACGACACACGGTCTCCCTCCCTGTACAGTTTTGTTTTTAGTGACAATAATTACGGGTTTAACAGTCGAGAAATGGGCTTGTTGCAACTGATAAAGGAAATTGCAGAATTCCAACACAGAGCATTTGTATTTTGACAGGGGGAAAAAAAACAAGCCATTTTTTGAGCGGCGTGTCTGTGAGGGGCTGGTGTTTTGATATGTGCCTGTGTGGAGTGAGAAGGGAAAGTGGGCCCCTGTCTGGGAGAAAGGGCTGAAGCTCTGTTATGGAGCTTAGGTCTCCATCTATCCTAATAAAAAACACTTAAGCCAAACAGCCCCTCTTGCTCTCCCTGTGTCTGATCCTGGGAGCTACCTGCAGGCCCTCCACAGAGCACATTTAATAATGGTCTCCACCATGAGCAATGGACAGTCCATACGACTGCTTGAGGCAGTAGCACAGTATTCTGGGAAGGCATGTCGTACCGGCGTGAAGGGTGTGGTTAGAGTCCCTGCAGTGTCTGTTTTAGAAATCTAACAGCGCTGTAGTATTTTCAATAATGATGTTTTTTTTTTTTCTTCTCCAAACTACTGAATTTAACCAGCCTTAAACTGACACTGACACTTTGTGTTTATTTTTCCCCTCTTCGCTCTTTTCACCCAGTCTTTTCAAGATGCCATTCTTTGATGGTGTTTATGGAGGCAGTTTGAAGTGATTTTCCTTTGCCATCGTAATCCCTGTTTCTGTTCCACACAGACCCTGATGTGAATGAGCGGGAACGTAATGAAAGACTTGTGCTTTCGACTGTGTTAAACCAGAATAAAAAGTGGCATTTTTTATTTGTTTTGCCTCGTGTTTGATTCTTGGTAATGCAGACAATCAACAGGGTAGAGGAGTTAAGTGCATTATAAATTACTGAGAAGGAGCCACCTCGCTCTTGGAGCTCATCCTGATGCTGCTGCTGCCACTTTGGGTTATGTGAGGAGTAAAGTACTTTAGCAAAGACCGTGGCGCTGCTCCACAGCACTCCTTTGCATATCAAATAAACAGCAGGGCATGATGGCCGTGCCAACCCAGACAGCTATGTTATATGTACAGTTGCTACGCGGTGATGCACATGCATACGTCTGTAAAGGTGCCACTGAAGTCTATTGAATATTTCCTACAGATCATTGTGACATAGTGTCTGAGGTTGAGGTAGTTTGTATGTGGAGTGTATAGACTCCTGAGGAGATGTTTCAAATGGCGAGCTTTACCTTCAGACACATTTGATTTGAAGCATCACAGGTGAATATGGTAATTAAAACAAACCGATTCACAGAGAATATAATTAGGAATTTTACACAAGCAAGATTTCATTTTAACACTGGCCCTGATCATTCATACTGCTTTCATGTTTTTGAATTACATTGTGCTGATAAATGGATGTATTTCAATAGTGTATGCTTTTTTTTTACTGTGTAAAAAAAAGAAAAAAAAAAAAGATCAGGATTTTCATGCTGAGATGCCATGTTTACTGTGCCCTTTTCTGTGTCCTCAATCCGCAAGGGAAAGATCCATGACTCTTATTTTCATAACAAAGCGTTCCAGAGTCCAGCAAACAAACTGTTGTATGGATGTACTATTGATTTCACATTCACACGTCCGGATTTAAAGGGACTATGGGATTGCCCATGAATCCCAAATCTGTGTGCTACTCACAGTCTGTCAAGTTGACATCCACTCTCTTCTGTAAACTGGCAAGATTATTCACTCAACAGGATCTCTCTCCCTTTCATCCTGCGAACTACAGGCCAATCCGGCCGCTGACAGCCAAGTGATAGCATACAGATGGAAATGAAGGCGAGCGGGGAATGGTGCTGTTTGTCAAACACTGGAGAAAGCTTCTGGGTTCAGGATGTTGACTACTATGCCAAACTGGGTCCTCCGACTCTGACTTCACTTACTGTGAGGTTTCAGCACCCGAAATCTTATACTTAACACAGTTATCACACATGTTGTATGCAGGCTGAACTTGAAACTCAATATGATCTGATTACCACAAGATAAATATGTTGTGGAGCCATAAAACAGAAGAAATCTCACTTTTTACCACAAGCTTGTTACAAGACGGCACAACCCCCTTACACTTCCATTTGTTACCATTAAACACATACAGATGTGTGGCACTTCACTAGAACCAACGATAAAGTATAATGTTACAGTGCCAGTTGATTTTGGCCTAAAGGGCCTGCTGATGTATGCACAAGAATTTATTTTCTCTCTCGGATGCCGTCCATTCGCTCTATTATTAACTTATTCTGAGCAGAAGATCACATCTACAGAAGGAGCTCACAGTGTGCTAAGGAGATGTCATTCATGTCAGTTATTTGTGGAAGTAAATTATGTGCAGTTCAGCCACTACGTTGATAACAACCATATAACAACTAAACTGGTCTCAAAAACTTATACAAGCAATATCTGCTGTGAAATGTATTTCCTTCTCCTTGGGCAACAGATAATATGCATTCTTCCCCTGTAGTCCACCAAGCAATACAAAGAATGTATTCTGCCTGTTCAATCATAACATTGGCTTCTGCTAGGAGATGGCCATTGTGCTCTCTGGATTACAATTCACAGTCACTGGGATGAAACCAATTTGAGCTCCTTTCAAGATAATGCAAATAAATATCAGCCTGATTTACCTGTTTTTTTTTCCATAACTTTCCTCTCTTCAATCCCTTATCAGCACACAGAGCATTTCTCTATTTCTTAAGGGTCGAATGAAAGGTCTCTCTTTTCTTGAGAATCAAGGCAGAGGAGATGCCTGGTCCAGGACTGATTCATGTCGCACACACTGGTGGGATGTTATGCATGGATAATTGATTGTCGAAGCAGCATGGCCACTGTTGGATCTTGATGGTGCTGCCGAAATGTCACCTTACTGATGTTACAGCGGCGCCGATATTAAAAAGGCTGGTCTCAAAGGCTTCCATCCAAGCACACTCCTCTCCCACTGTGTCTGGGAGAGACAGCACTGTTTGTCAGGCTTCTATTTCAGAGAGACAGATCTTGCATTTGCAACCTTATCTGCACAGGACAGTGCACCCACTTCCAGAAGTGTATTGAACATTTCCAATCATAAGGATATATCATTCTGCTTTTAAAGTGGAAATCAAAAGTGTTGGAATAGTGAGGGGAAAAACAGACATAATTGAGATTGCATAGGATTTATTTATAGGCAGTTTGTCTCCTCCAAAACCCTGAAAAATTACACTCCAAGCTGCAAATACCCCCTTCAACAACAATAAAGAAGCCATACTTTTCGTGGGAATGTTTTCATACCAATTTGAAGAAGTTTTAAAGGAAAATTGTTAGGAAACGTCTCAGAAATTAAGTCAGATAATGCAGTATGCATTTATATAAAAAGTAGGAGATTAAGTGAGTAGAATCCGGTTAATTTCAGAGTTGGGATAGTGTACAGAAAGCTGAGCGGGGACTGGTAAACTGTGTTAATCTATAAAGGCTTATGCAGGTAAAAATAGACTACACCTGCATGCCTTTTTACCTCCATAATACTTTGCAGACGTAGACTATAGAGCATCCATTTCCATTACCAAGAAAAGGGATATTTTACCATCATATTTCGGAGTGGCTCCGGTACATTGTTCAAAGAATAAGGCATACTGCTGCTGTCAATCCAGAGGACTGAGCGGGAAAAAAAATATTTTTTTTCCAAATTTATTTTGTAAATAATGTTACAATAATTTGAAGTATTGGATTCCTATTGTGTATTTACTGTTAAAAGGAGAGCTCTTTCCTTATTGTGCCTCTGTGACATACTGAAACCATTCAGAACACAGGGCTTCCCCCATAATCAAGTGTGAATGAACATGTAAACTTAGCCAAGTATTAACCGAACTTGGGCCTGTCTTCTGCATGCAGCAGTTCATGCTGCTGTGTGAATCCTGGTTGGCGTGACAGAGGTAAAAGGCAAACAGCTTGAGGAGTGAAGAGGACCCAAAACAGACAGGCGGGAACAGACCATACTGTTTGGCAGAGGGCTGCAGCTGAAAAGGGAGAACGGAGCATTAACAACCACCATATGTCTGCATATTCTGGGGTCTCCAGCGTAAATTTCATTACCCAACGCTCAAAGTGGACCATCTAAAAGACGTGTGTAACGTGGCCTGAGACAGCTACCGTGTGAAAAGCAGGCCGTTATGTGTGAGAGCCATGGCCTGATCTGTCACGCTGGGGTTTTAAGGAAAAACGGGGGTAGCAGCTGTTTGGTTCACCTGTCCTGTCCTGTACACGGCTCTCCATCAAACGAGAGGCTACTGTCCTCACAGGCCTGCACCCACAGACATGTTCCTCCACAGTAATCTCTGATGTAACACTCCTATCTAATGTGACAACATTTACAAGACCACAGCCCCTCTGTTTATCAGACTTGTACAATTATATGGTGCTCCATTTATATAAGCACACTGGTTATAGTGGGAGAGATATCGATAAACATACTTTAAGGCCTGTATAACAAATGATAACAAATAAGGCCATTCTTTTTTGTGCTCTGTATCAAACCATGTTTTTCCACTGGACGGTGAGTGGGATAAAACAACACAGAAAGACACAGGTTGCTGTGTAGGTTAAACTGCATCTCCATGGGTTTATTGATGGTAATTTTCAAGGGCCTACTAGTCAAAGAGTTGGAACTTTTTTAACTGTAAATGTTTGGCGAAAAATACGCACAGCAGGAGTATGTGATTGAATTAAATTTAACTGTTTGCCGTTTGCACATGTGCTCCCTTGTTAAAAGGGGGAAAGTTACTACAGCACTGCTTAAGCCATGGATTATCTGTCTGCGTCCTCTGCCTCTTTAGCATCAACATGAATTCACCCACTCAGTCTATCACACATCCACAGAGCTCCCTGAGAGAGAGCGGACCTTAGGGAAGCCCAACCAGGGGGGGGACCTTCGACAGAGCCGAGTGGAGCCGAGTGGAGCTGAGCAGGGCTGCGGTTGAGCCCATGGGCATGGCCCTCTCACTCTCTGGCAACCACTTTGTTAGGCACACAACACTAATCCTCCTTGTGTCTTTATTGCCCTCTGTGTGGAGGAGCAGGCCGGGGCTGGGGGTGCACCGCTGCAGGGCCAATATCATCAGCATTCCTGTTTGAAGATAGGCCACGCTGTACAGCATTAAGGCGCTAATAGAGGCAAGCTGAGAGCAAAACAGACTGATACTGACTGAGACAGAGAGGAAGAATAAAGAAAAAGGAGAGTCACTTTTGCACCCCACATGAAATATTACGGGTGGGGGCATAATTTGAGGATAGGCAGATTATTGCAACCAGAAATGACTGTGAGGCAATTTTGGTCCATGTCAAACATACTCAATAATCTAAACAACGCATTAATGTGCTGCCTTAATTTGTAATACTGCCTCTGTAGCTGTAAACAATTTGTCATGCGTTGAATTTATAGGATCCTCATTTTAATAACTCTAAAGCATTTAACACAAAATTGTTTAATGGATGTTGAGATGTACATCTGAACGTATCTTTGTTCAGTTTATCTGTTTAGTTAGCAATATATACTATGCGTCTGAAAATGTTTGAAGATTTGACAAAGACGCGAACTGATTGCCTTTGTTGTAGCTTTACAAAGTCATCCTTTGTTTTGTATTATTTTCTTTTTATCGTTTGTAGAGATTATTGTTGAAAATATTCTCACACACTTTGGCCTTGCTTTTTTTTAACTATCCTACTCAACTGGCGTCATCTTATTGTTTGGGGCTGCTGACTGCCGACACAGGTGCATAAAATTCAATGTCACCTTTTCCCCCAGATCTACTCCCTGTCCCCCAGCTGTCACCTGAGTGCTTGGCAGCATAAGGTAATAGCATCAAGATGCAATCAAGATTATATGCTTGTCACTCATTCCAGGCACTCAGTGCCTTACAATATGTGAAACAGACACAAGATAAAGCCTGTGCACAGATGGGAAGATAAAATCCTTCTAAATATTCATCAGTTTTCTGACTGCAGCGATGTAAGTCCTGAATGCTGCCATTAGATCACTGAGAAGGAGTAACTGGTTAGCAAAGCGTTGGACCAGAATGAGTTGAAATGTAGCATAACGCAAAGAATAAATAAATAAAACCATCTGAAAATTTTAATCTTTCTCTGTAGAAGCAATGTTTCTGTAACCACAATTTTGTGGCACTCTTCCTTACTGGGGATCTGAAACCGGGTTTGCAGCTGTATATCTCAACTGAACAGAGCCTCTGCATGTAAGATACATCCATATTAGCAGTTTATTTCCATGTTTACACCGTTTCATATTCTTTGCAATAGTAACAGGATTACTTTGTGACAAACGGTAATTTGTGGAATTCCCTCATTTCAGTTTAAGGATTTTCTTTTTCCTCTGTCCCCGTCTTATAATTTTTTTTTTTTCTGTATTCTCGTCTCCCCCGAGGTTTGATTCCAGAAGCCCTTCAGGTTTTCGAGCAGACCTCTGCGAAGGGCCAGATAAAGCAGAGCAAGGCCGGGTGGTGAAGGCATGAGGGGGCACGAGAGGAATAATATTACGCTAAGGAATCCACTGATGTGCACCCTGTTACTCAACAGGCCAATCTCCAGAAGAACATACACAACTATACTGTACCACATCTGTAATATACACACTAAATGATCATTTCCATACCACACTTATGGCCCATAACAGTTTGTATATTTTCCTTACACACATACTATGCATGCTTTTACAGCTAACTGTTTTCCAAAGCAGTGTTTGAGACTTTTTAAAATATATGTTTGGCATTGTTATATTTATTTAAGAAACCAAAACCACATTTTTGATTCTCAATACTTTCCAAATTCCCTACCCTCATCCCCAAGCCCATTGTTTCCTACGTAAGGCGGAAAAGTTTAAAAACAGGCCAGAAATGTGTATAGTTTCATTTAAAAAAAAGACTTGGTCATTTCCTTAAAGAGCTGAGAGCTTTGATTGTTGGCAAATGTTACTTAAACAGAAAAAAACTGGATTTGTCGGGGACTACTTTTTAGCCAAGGATTAATATATGCTAGTGAATATTCACAGCAGCAGGGTGGTGTATGAGAGACTGAATGACTTAATAAACTTCAGTGCCTGTGTTTTTAGTCATAAATAAATCCAGTGCAACAATGTGGCTCATATACATGTGTTTTTAATAGTCTTTGGACAACAATTGTCACATCAGGCTTTGGCTACAAAGACAATATGTGTTAGTCAGATCAATGTATTGATGGTTTGGGTCTTTTCATGGGGTTTGTTGACAGTAATAAAAATATAGGATACTGTCAGATTATTCTTTATTGTGTTTTCATTATTTTTCAGGCACTGTTTTTACTTGTTTTAAGAATTGAACCTCGCTTTTGATGAAAAATTGAAGCCCTGTGCAAACAGACCCTTTGTTTTCAGTGTCTTTTCACACTTACCACTGTCATTTTAAAATATATCCTCAGTGTGATCCTGCACTTTATGAATACATACTAAAAGGAATTAGTAAATGTACATAAGTGAATTAATGTATGGAAATTAGCTTGTGTGCCACTGCGGGTCTGGTTCAGTTGATCCCCAGCTGCATATGCTGGTAATCACCGCTGCCTCTTGGATTCACTCACAGGCACGCAATAAACAACCTGCTGCCAGCACCCCCTACGCTTTTGTCTAATCTGCCGTTTCACTGGGCTCTAGTTTGTCGCACAAATATGAAAGTGAATCTCAGCAGCAGAATGCACAGAGGCACATTAACTAGGATGGGTGTCTGCACGCTAAAGCCCCAGACATTAAGTCTAGGATTTACACTGGCATATGATTCCCTAACTGTCTTTGGAGTTTGGTGCAGAAGTTCTCAGACAGATCTTGAAGAACTTGGTGAACTCGATGACCTGCTGCATAGTGTTGTTACTGAATTAGCTCTTTAATTTGCACCTTGCAGCTGATGATAAGCTTATGATTAACTGGCATTAACCAGTACATGGATTTCTTTAAGAATAGCTTTTGTGGTGTCCAAGTAACATGTTTTCTTTGGATTCCAGAGAGTGGTGAACATTAATGTTTTATGTAAACTTCTTTCTCAAGCTTTCCCTTAACATCCTTTCCAGAATCTTAGGTTAATGCCTCCACCTACTGGAAGAAAGTGTGTAGTGTCAGTTATTAAAGGCCATTATAAGCTCCTTGCTTTGATGCCTGTTTGTAGCTGAACTATCATCAGTGGTGGAAGCAGGTTGTTCAGATCCTTTACTTCAGTAAAAGCACAGACACCATATTTTGAAAATACTAATTAAAAGTCCTACATTCAAAACAGTACATATGTAAAATTATTTAAGCATTATCAGCATAATGTACTTAAAGCATCAAAAGTAAAAATACTCATTTTGCAGTAAAATGTTCCCTGTCGGTGTTTTCACTTTATGTATGATGTTTTTGGATTACAATTGCTGCTGCATTAATGTGTACATTGTGTTTTACTGTTGTAAATGTTTAAGGTTGTACTAGTCTACTGTATATCCACGACGTTACATGTCAATCTTTCCAGCCGGATGTCGGTTACCTTACGCTTTCTTTGTGTTGGAATTTTAAACTCTGGTCGATTTATGAAGACTAGGTTAACCGCTCCTCAGATATCTGCAGGGTAAATCTAGACAGCTAATTGACTATCTGTCCAATCTAAGTTTTCTGTTGCTTTGGACGTACACATGTTCCACCAAGACAAGTTCCATCCCGAGGCGATTTTGCAGAGGCACCGGGGCTCTGTCTGGCACTTAGCGACAAGCCAGACCCTCCTCCGCAGCGCTGTGGAGGAAGGTCTGGCAATGAGAGACTTAGGTTGTGCTAACTTTAAAGTGGCTATATGTAACTTTCAGTTTATGTTGATTCTAGCAGCCGCTTTGGACAAAAATGGTAGTGTTTTTACCACACCTGCTGTTTTCTTTACAATGCTGGAGCCCACTGCATTACTAAGTTTACGTTACTGGGAGGTCATATATTTACGATGAATGTTTTGCTCTGACAGAAAATCATTCATTTACAATAACAGAATATACATTACAGATGCATCGTTGCATTTCAAGTGTTGCATATGGTAACCTAGCCTACCAACAATTACACAGTTTCAGAAACATTTAAAAGTTACACATTACTTTAACTTCTTTATATACTGTTGGGTAGTTAAATCTACAGCAATGCATCATATTCTATAAGATCATCATAGGTTTTTAGTGTTGCTGTCCTATGAGAACCTTTATCTCTTAATCTTCCTCTTTTAAAAGTCGACTTTTCATGGTGTCAGAAAAACAACCCGGTTTTCAGCTTTGTGACGATGCATCTTTCAATTGATCCAAGAGGCTTTTTAAAGAGTTTATTTAGCTTAAGAAGTAGGAGAATTTTGTCAACACATAAAGGAACATTTCATTATTTTATCACTTTAAAATTCAAAATCTAAAATCTAAATACTCAGGTAGTACAAGTACAGGTACCTTGACTTTGTACCTATACAGTACTTGAGTAAATATACTTAGTTACATTCCACCACTAACTATCACAGACTAGAAAACATTTTGTTTTTAGTGGTACGCAGTAATAATAATCTTTTTATCTTATGAATGTGGTCTTATGGTACCAAAAGCTGTTC
Organism: Perca fluviatilis; assembly: GCF_010015445.1. Classification (NCBI taxonomy): domain Eukaryota; kingdom Metazoa; phylum Chordata; class Actinopteri; order Perciformes; family Percidae; genus Perca; species Perca fluviatilis. The sequence goes on from NC_053115.1 coordinate 20,910,364, forward strand.
CATTTTTCAGACTGCAAGCTGGCTAGTGGAAGCTTGCACGTGCACATACCGTATATGAACACTGGTTAAGATATAACGTTTTAATTATGATGTCTCTTGCTAATGGTTTATTAAAATGAGCACTGAAATTGACAAGGCAAGTTTACATGAAAAATATGTTTTATTATTCTTATTTCTATCAATGACTTACTGTAAATTCAAATCAGCCATACATGGAAAGCATCTACTCAACAAGTTTAGCCACTTTTAAATAAGTTGGTGTTGTTTGTCAGTATGAGTCCAGTAATAACGACCATGAGGACAGGCTGCCTACAGTAATCTGATGGCCATACATACATTTGTCCTCAAATTCATTACACACACATACAGTAGACCACAATGTTTATTCAGAGCTGTTGTGATTTGAAAAACAACCTAAATGTATAGCTAATACTGGAGGCCTAAACTGACAATTTGAGCTGGATGGTTGAGCTTACAGTAGGCCTATTGTTTCCCTGCAGAGGACAGAAGCATATTGCGTTTGTTTTTGGAGGTGTAAGTTATTTGTATTCGTTTTACGGTTCATGTCTCTTTGGTTCGTTGGTTTAAGCCTTTTAACAATTTTCTTAGTTTAGTTAAAGGGTCATCATATAATAAATGGGGTCAACGTGGATCTGGTATAATAAAACCGGGGGGGTGGGGTCATACTTAACCGACATGTGTGCTGTTATTGGTGGGCTATCCCCCTTTCAAAGACGGTGCTCCATTAGTCTCGCATTGCCAGACATATCTCCACAACCCTGCGTTGTCTTTAAAAGGTGGATAGAGGGACGCAGCCTGGCAACCCTCCTCCAGTCAGAATCTCATTGCAGAGCGTGCCAGTTGTTGCTGCTGGAAGTTACACACTGAAGCGTTAGCGTCTTTTGCACTTAACAGTAGCATAACTGCAAGCTAATCATGGCAGGCAAGAGGGCGTTAGTGATCCTGTCTAAAGGTGCAGAGGAGATGGAAACTGTTATTCCTGTGGACATCATGCGTAGAGCTGGGGTTTGTTTACTTGTTGTATGCTAGCAGTAACGTTAGCTATCTAGCTAATTATGCCACTGATCAACTTAACGTTAACGTTAGTTTAGCCAACTAGCTGAGTTTATACTAATGTTAGCCACCCCACAACTGCCTTGTTAAGACATAACTGTTACTGTCATTGTGATAACGATGGAAATCAAAGAGTTGAGCAATGAGCTAAGTTAACGTTAACATAAGTGAGTCTGCTAACTAACAGGAGCAATAAGTTAACAAACCGTACTAACACTATTTCTCCGTTCAGTTTTGATTTTTGCTAGAATTGTATAAGCTATTTAACTGTTAACGCACTCACAACCTTTAAAGTGAGTGCAGACAGAGGCCAAGTTAAATGTCAAAGTCCAACGACATTACACTTCTCCGCCATTTATAGCCTTCAAAATTAAAGTCCCCATCCATCAGCAATACTAGTCTCGCATTGCCCCTGACCTATCTCCAGGAGCATGGCCTGGCTACACCAACTAGCTAGCTATCTATTCTAGGATAGGAGGGAAATGCTCGGGCTTGTTTGTATTTCTTTAAAGAGTCTAGCTCGGCGCTAAGCTCCGGATAGTTCTGGACAGAGCCAGAGATGGAAGATTTCTTTTTACTAGGATGGCGAAGGCATGACCCGCCCTACCCTGCCTCTGATTGGCTTACCTTGGCATTCTTACCCCAGAGCCTCCCCAAGAACGAGCCTCCCACGCCTAGTGCCTAAACCTGACCAATCCAACCTACGAAGGTAACGATTACTAGCCAATCAGAGGCAGAGTAGGGCGGGTCATGCCTTCGCTATCCTAGGAAACGCATATTGCCCTTGTTAATATAATACATCCAAAAATAGATAGTGGATCTAGCGGAAGCGATGGGCTTTATTATCTCAGCAATGTCCATCCGTTGAGCCATGTCGTGCCTTTATGCTAATGCTGTACTTTTTACATTACCTTCCCAAACCTTTAGATTGCAGTGACAGTTGCAGGATTGACTGGTAAAGAGCCAGTACAGTGCAGCAGAAACGTTGTCATCTGTCCTGATGCTAGCCTGGAGGAGGCCAGCGCACAGGTTGGGCTCAGCATCTATCTACTAACATATTTAGTATTTTGTAATGTATATTTTGAATGTTGAATTGAACTTTGTGACGTTTTGCACATTCATTGGACAACATTTTGCACAGTCCTGCACTCTTGATTTTTGCACTGTATTTATGGTTATATGTACCAAAACACCAAGAAAAATTCTTTGTGCAAACCTACCTGGCAATAAACCTGTTTGTGATTCTTAAGTGTGCTACAATATCAAACCTTGTTTCACTTTATCTTTAATGGTTTGTCACCCAGGGCCCATACGATGTGGTGCTTCTGCCAGGAGGAATGCCAGGGGCCCAGAATCTGGCAGAGGTGAGAAATACTCTGACTGCCTGTAAATGGCTTAGGCTACATTTTAAACATAACATTTTAAATATTTCAGTAAAACATTAAATACTTGTGACTAAATAAGAAGCGAACAAAGGTAAAGGTTAAAAAGGAAAAATACATCCCTGTTTAACTTGTTAATAGTTTAACACTCAAAAACTCAGCTCACCTGCCTCTTCAAGACTGTGTGAGTGTGGTTTGGTCAGATTTGATTGACAGTTGCCCAGAAACAGATTCTGATTCCAATTTGGCTAAATCCTGATTGGTTCATGGAAGTATCTTGTCTCGCATTGTCAGACTTATCTGCACAGCGCTGTGGAGTAAGGTCTGGCTCCTCCACACATACGTTGCAGGATAGGAGAAAAAAATGCTCTGGGTTGTTTGCATTTCTTTAAACCAATCACAATCGTCTTGGGCGGAGCTAAAAGCTGGACTCAGCAACCATGGCTCTGCAAAATCTTCCCGCTTTAAACAAGTGAAAAGAGCCCAGAGAAAAACAGAAACATCGATGTGAAATAACAAAAACTGTTCCAACTTTGGGGGAAGATTTTGTATTCATAGGACACCATTCATCACAGTAAGAAGCTGATTGAGAAAATGTGTTTTGCGGGCCGTTAACTTGAGGGCCTTACTAGCATTGATTGACGAAAATGATTGACTTAATCTCTATTATTCTCTATCCCAAAAGGGCTGGCATACAGGAATGACTGCTCACTCTTTTAGTGTTCTCAAAAAGTAAAAGTTATTTGATATTATGAAATTCAATATTTTCAAACTAATTTGATAGATGAGATGAGTAAGCCCTGACTGCACTACGCAGATCGAGGAGTGGCTCAACGTGGGTGGAGCTAAACATTTGACTCCGCCCACTTGCCCAAGAGCAACCGAAGAGGAAGAATGTGTGTCTGAGGGAAAACACAGGACTTTCACCTCTTAATACATCCATGCTTTCACCCCAGAGACTGGAGCTCATTTCCCGCAAGTCACGTTTGCTTTCCCCATTGTTGTTTTCCTTCACCCAACCGTCCATTGCTGTCTCACATCCCCCAGAGACCGGGGCTCGTTTCCCGCAAGTCGCGTCCCCCAGAGACCGGGGCTCGTTTCCCGCAAGTCGCGTCCCCCAGAGACCGGGGCTCGTTTCCCGCGATTCCCGTCCTCCAGAGACCGTGGCTCGTTTCCCGCGATTCGATTTATTATAATAATTTTTTTATAATTAAAATATCATTATTTACTATATATATATATATATATATATATATATATATATATATATATATATATATATATATATATATATATATATATATATATATATATATATAATCGCAGTCCGTAGGTGCTGCATTGACATTTGAGAATGTGCTGCCTGATTTCCGCCACCAGATGGCGCCCGCGCGGAGTCAAACGTGGGGTGGAGTCAAATGTTTAGCTCCGCCCACATTTAGCCCGACCCCGATCTGCGTACTGCAGTCAGGTGCAATTGGATGAGATCAGGCAAAAACCATGTTTAGTTAAAAATATTGCTCCTGATTTTGATTAATAAATATGTGGTTGTATTGAAACAATGATGGGTTATTTTTTATGTTTAAAACATTGCCAGTTTGTTCCAATGATTATACCACAGTCAGCATATACACTGTACAATCACATGGCCTGCAAATGACTCACTGTGCATCTGGTTTCCATGCTGTCTTGCAGTCTCCTGCTGTGAAGGAGGTGCTGAAGGATCAAGATGGCAGAAAAGGCCTCATTGCAGCCATCTGTGCAGGTACAGTTTATGAAAACAAACCAAAGTCATAATTATACAGTACCAGCCTCTAATAGTTATGCCTTTTCTATGGGTTAAGGTTTTGCTTTATTTCCTTTGTGGTGCAGGGAATTAATTAGCTCGAAGATCCATTTCCAAAGAAAATTCCCACACATACTTGTCACCTCTGCATTGGTACCAGGTGACAAGTGTGAGTTTTATATAACCCTAACCTGCAAAGCAAAAGTGAGTGACACGTTTAAAAATATCATGACCTCAAATGTGACCATCATGTTGGTGCTTTCATTCAAATAGATTTAAATTACCCAACCTATACAGTGCAGTGTATTCTGATGCTTGCAGTAATAGAGCAATACATGTACTCACAGTCGTTTTCCATATCAAATAAAACCAGTTTGACAATCCAGTGATATAAATAATAAGCCATGCACTATGCTATCATGAGATCTGCAAACATGTGTAACTAGGAACAACACTAAATGTAATACATTGTGGTTTAAAACCTACCAAGCTAATGTTGTGCCAGTAAATGGGATTTGGATTGGCTTGCAAATAGAATCTTGGACAGAAAAAATGTGCAGTTTTTATATGCACATGTCAATGGATTCCGATTTTGGTATTTTAGTAACTGGATGTGCTCTTGAAAGGGCTTATACCATAACCACATTTTGAAAAATATGCAGTTAACAAATATTGAAAAACATGCTTTATTAATTTGTGTGTGACCCCTTTTTGGCATTTGGAATGAAAGAGAGGGTTAGATTAATAACTGTCCGTGAGTGAACCTACAAGCGCTGACATTTTATTTGACAGCCTCCGTATGCATAGAAAGGACACTGGAAGGACATTTTGAATAGGGACGGGGGCCAATGCAGCCAAGTGGATTGAAGGGTGTCCTAGAAAATGACTGAAATCCTCACAGGAATATACAGTTTAATGAACCTGCCAGCAAGAGGGCCAGTTGCAAGACTTATTATTCTGCCCTAACATGAAAATGATTATCTCGACATGTGAAAAAAAGTCAGTTCAAAAAGGATTTGATTGAAAACCAGAACAATGAGTGTTTAAAAAAAAAAAAAAAAAAAGAACTAGCAGGATAAGTCTAACATTGTATATTTCTCTGTTTTCAAGCTAATATTTGTTACATGTATGTCTAAAAAACATGGATACATTATTTTTAAAGATTCCTCAAGAGGAAGATGGCCATCATCACCCTTCTCTCCACGTCTGCCTCTCTGTCTGACTGGTTCTCAGAAGGTCTCTCTCTCCCAGACTGGCGTCCTCTGGGTGGGGACTTGCTGTAACAGGAGTAGCCTGGCTTTAACTGGCAGTCTGCCGTTCTGCCAGGGGAAAGTGTAATCTTTAGACTGCATTGGAAGGCAGCCAAGGAGCATAATCAATAACTTTCTATTTATTAACAGTTTTTGGATGAGCTCACTGCAGTGGTAGGACGTTGCCAAAGTTAATGCAGCAGCAGTCAATGTCTTCAGCCTCTCCTTTTTTTTTTTTTCTCTCTCTCTTAAATGTGGTGCAGTCTTTGGAGAGAGGCTGAAACTGTATACTGTATGTGTGTATTCTTAGAAACAATGGCGCTGTTGAGGACACCTTTAGAACATAATGTTGTTTACTAACTGCAATTGCTAATGTAAATGCAGCATTTTCTGTATTTTGATTTAGTGTTTAGTTAGAGCAACGTGATTTGAGGGTACAGTATTTTACACTTCTTTTACTCCGTTTTAAACTGCATCAACTGGATTGACACAAGCAACAGAAGAAGTGTCACTTTATCACAGGAAGCCGTTAAATGAACCTTACGGTTTTGCTCTTCTGCAGGTCCCACTGCTCTTCTGGCACATGGCATTGGGTACGGCAGCACAGTCACTACACATCCTGCCATGAAGGAGAAGATGATGGCTGGAGGTAAAAAAACACTTCATGCAAACAAACGTGTGAAAAAACTGTTAAATGTACAGCTAGTGACTCTAACATTTGCAGCTCTAACTCAGAACAGGACGACTTGTAATTATTTGTAAAAGGCAGTAGATGGTGCTGTCCTAGCTCTTTCTGGCATATCATGTCACTATGCAGTAGAGTAGAGCACACCACCCATCTGAAAGCAGATGCAAGAATTTGGCAGAACCTACTAGAACTGGGTCAGTTAAAATGGTGATAGATTATCTGTACCTAAGTGCATATATTACAGTGTGATGTCTGGTGTGGCTTTCAATCTGTAGCTTAAAGCTTTCATATTGTGATCATCCTTATGGTTTTGCTCTTTGTCTTTTTTTAGACCACTATAAATATTCAGAGGCTCGAGTACAGAAGGATGGACATTACATCACCAGCCGTGGGCCAGGAACCAGTTTCGAGTTTGCCCTGACGATTGTAGAGGAACTTATGGGGGCTGAGGTTGCAGCTCAAGTCAAGGCTCCTCTCGTTATGAAAGACTGACTGTAGCCGTGTTCACTTACATCCTGCAAGCAGCACCTCCCTCTATACAAGACTTGCACTACTGAGACAGCTAATCCAATGTAGCTGGCACAAAGGGTCAAAGTCAAGTGACAAATCATTCTCCCCAGGGGGGGACATACCGTAAAGATGTTTCTGTTCTGACAGGTTATTGTCTTCCTTGGTTGACTACGAATGGCACCCATTTGTTTTTTAACAAAGAAACAAAATATGGACCCACAGGCTTTCCAAATTAAATTAAATTTATTTTGTCACATTGTAGTTTTTCCACAAGTTGCTCATTGTTTTTGACAGCTTTTATTGTTTCACTTGACATTAAATATTAATGGGATAAAACGGTGTATGTCTTACTCCACGTATCATTATAAACCGGAGGTCACTGTGACTTGTTTTCACATGTCGGCAATTGTTGACACCTAAATATAAGTTGCATGCACTGTGATTGGATCTTAGCGGCGTATTCCACCAGGTACAGATGCGCCGCGGTTTTGTTCCTTTCTGGCCGTTTCTGTGACGCTCTGAGTCGCGAAATTCAGTGCTAGAACCATACTGTCTATGGCTAGAACCATGGATGTATTAAGAGAACGAACGCGGGAAGCAGAATCCGAATAGATTGACATGTGGTCTGGCCAATGAGAAGCTTCGCCCCGGCTGCAGTTGTATTCTAATTGACGAACGGCAGCTCGCCCGCAGCTAGCAGGGCGGGGCTCTGGTGCAGCGCGTGGTAGTTGTGTCAAAGCAACAAAATCCAGAGGGTCTTCACAGTGAAAAACGAAGAGAAGGATTTCGGCGAAGGTAAGAGCATGTGTGCTTTCTCCAGTGAGTGTTGTGCGGGTTATCTTCACTCTACCGACGGTGATGTTATTCCGAAATAGCATTCATGTCTGCTAATTTATGTTGACAGAACAGTTTACGCGACGTTAATCACGGTAACTAGCTACTGATGGTGTCAAAATGAACATAACATTGTAACGGGAATAACACGACAGCAACACATACAAGTTAGCTAGCTACATGATGAGGAATCATTTTTGTTAGCTGTGATTATCCTGCTGATTGTGCTGAATTGTGAGCCTGAGCCTCAACTTCGTTGTAATCCATGGCATAATGGATTGGCATCAGCGTCTCAAATCAAATATACTAATGTTAGCCTGAGGTAACGTTTACATAATCACAATGAAAAGACGCGTTTAGGACTGAGTACACACTAGTAAAACCACTTGGAACACCGTATCTTTAACGTTGAGAGATCGTTCCGCATATGCGACCCGATGTGGAGACGTCAGTTCCAGAAGCTCTCTATCATCAGCAGCAGCTGCAGTCAGGCTGTGCTGCATACACTCACTGTAGCTAACAAAGTGCGGCAGAGGCCAGGTTATTTACTCCATCAATCAGAAACATCACTGTGACAACAATGAAAAAGCGCTGTCAAACACGTGCAACTAACTAAATACGAAAACTTGAAAGATCTTTTTGTGCATGCAATGTAATTTAAAAACCCGACCACGTGAAATGTCATAATGCTGAAGTTAAGGTCACGCTGCTATAGCTGTCATTATTTGAATGATTTATCCTCACAAGACATGGACAGTCGTGTTTTTCATTAATCTAAGCAGAGCATAGCAATTGCATTACCGTTGAGAGATCTTCATCGACACGTCAATATTGTGCTCTCTTTTGCGTTTGAGCCCTTATAACAGGAAATACCAGAGGTTTTACCATCACCTCTTTCTCTTAACAGAGACAGGAAACAGAGAAAGTTCTTTCTCTGGTAGACTGCATTTTCAGTTGCTGGGAAACCGCCTCTTAGTCATGTATGCAGAACCACTGCAAGTCAGGGTTATTCTAAAATAAGAGGGCAAATCAAAATCCCATTTCCAACTGGTATGAAATCTAATCTGAGTGATCTGATCACAAGTTCTAAGTAGAGTAGCTCTAAGTAGAGGTGGGAGTGCATCCAGGACGCATTGAGATCTGATTACTCTGACCACATTGGTAAATGGTTTAGGTAGGGCTGGGCGATACGGAGAAAATCAAATATCACAATGTTTTTGACCAAATACCTCGATATTGATACCGCAACAATATTGTAGTGTTGACTGCATGCTTTCACAAAATATTTACACTATGAGATTTTTGATAAATAATCATCAGTAATGTGGATATAATGACCAAGTGGGTAAAGACAAATAATAGAACAGTTACAACAGTCTGGTAAGTTCAGAAAATGACAGCACTTTACTGTAATGTAGCCTTTTAAAACCAGGAAAAGACAACACTTATGCAATATGATATCCAAAACCTAAGACGATATCTAGCCTCATATCACGATATCGATATAATATCGATATATTGCCCAGCTCTAGTTTTAGGCCACTTGACCAAATTCTTTTAGCAGTGAATATAGTACGCCTACTCAACTGTGAGCGGAACTACATACTCATTCAAAGTCATTTTCTCATGTCACAAAACAACAGACATGACTGAGAGTGAATCTTGTGTTTTGGATCTGTCCGTTTTTTTTTTTTTTTCCTGTGCTGCCTGCTCTTATGTCCCCGACGCTGTGTCCCGTGGTTTCCTTGAAAAAGGCAGCCACTGGTAGACAATTTCCTTATTTTTAGTTTCATGAAACATCCCCGAATTCACGAATATGTAGGATATTACTACAGACATTCCTGCTCTTATTCCACAACGTATGCGAATTGCCAGCATCGACAGTATATAATTATTATTAGATTGCCAGACAGCGCTGAAGGAAGCAGTCAAAGCAGTGGTTGTAAAACGGTAGAACGGTTTCATTTCATTCAAATTTTTCACAATAAAAGTCCCGTTTTTTTTTGTTTTTTTTTTAAAGCAGCAAAATAAGGAAATGGGTACTCGTCAACAGTTATCTAACGCGACTCCTATAAGCGAACATGAAATGATATATGTAGAAACTAAACTTCAAACCACAGAGATTTTTTTTTTTAGAAACTGAGGGGCGCCTGGGTAGCTCGCCTGGTAGAGCAGGCGCCCATATACAGAGGTTCACTCCTCGACGCAGTGGCCGCGGGTTCGACTCCGACCTGCGGCCCTTTGCTGCATGTCATTTTCTCTCTCTCTCTCTCTCTCTCTCTCTCTCTCTCTCTCTCTCTTTCATGTCTTCAGCTGTCCTATATAAATAAAGGCCTAAAAAAAAGTCTTTAAGAGAGCTGAGAGCTAAACACACTGACGGTGTGTCTCATTTCGGATACTTTCGTCAGTATACTTGCATGTAATACGCTGTATGTACTCACTTGTGTAGTGCGTACATTTCAACAGGTTAATGTTGTCTCAAATCGCTCATGGCCGTTATGCACTGACCGGAAATGGCAATCCAGAGTGGTGTGCGACACCAAGGGTAGCGCTTCCTCTGTCTCCACCGCTCTCCCCATAGGAAAAAAATGGCAGTTTCACCGCAAATCATGTGTATGTGGCTTTACGTGTACGGGGGGACGGCAGAGAGACATCCACTCTGCGGTTCAATTCAGTTAACGGGGATAGCATTGCCGATAAAGTGGTTGCAACTGTGGTTACTTTGCAAAACCCCACACAGACAACGCTGCAGTTGCAGGCTCGGCGCAATATAATAGCTCTGAGACACGCTATATGTGCTCCAGTAACAAAGACAGAAAGACAACAAATTAAAACTAACAAAGTTCATGGGAGCTACTGCCTGCCGCATTTGCAAAAAACAAGTTTAAAAATACCCTAATGTTAGGTTGTTTGCACACTTGTTGCTAAAATATGGAGTTGTATTCCTATCTTTATTCAAAAGCGCATTCTTTCAATTTGAGAGCATTTCTCACTGATATGATGTTCAGATTTTGTAATAATTTCCCTCAAAACCTTGCTCTCACACTCAAATAGTCACTGCACGTGCCTGGATTTGCTCTGCTTGTGCTCAAACTTTCTGCTTGGACTCAGATATGTTGTTGCTTGGATAGATTTCCTGCTCGCAGCTTTGGCCCTTCTCCTCTCAATCAGACAACTTCTGCTCGCTTGCAAATCTTCTCCTCTCGGATCTCTCCTGTGCCCTTGGATTTTTTTTGTGTTACAATCATAGCTAGGTGTAGTGTTGACCAATTAAATGATCCATGCCCCGTTGAGGGTACGTTCACTTTAGAACGTCTGTTGCGGACGGCTGCTCTGTAACAGAATTTATTGATTTACCCCCGCTGTCCATTGCTTTATTATTATTATTATTATTATTATTATTATTATTATTATTATTATTATTATTATATGTCAACAATGTGCACAGAATGGTCGACGCTCTTTCACCTGCACCCATCAGGAAACAGGAGAAAGCTTTGAAGTGGGACATATCATGTCCACAACTACGAAGGTGAGTAACATAAATTAAGTACATAGCATATGGTGCTTTGTACTTAACTTTGTACTTTTTATTGTTTAGCTAGATTGAACGACATATGACGGATAGTATGTGTGTATTTAATGAACCCACTTTGTGTTTTTTCCTCGTTTGGTTAACCATGTCCCTGGGGATTTGGCTAATTTCAGACATGTTGGAGCCAATAGTAAAACCTAAACCGTAATATAACTGAAAAAACAAAATAAACTGGATTGTTTGTGTCAGTTTTTGCATCACTGTTGTCAGTTTAGAATTTAGTCTTCATTCCTTCTTATAACATTAGTATAAAAATAATAAAATTCATGTCAGTCTGTATAGAAAGTTGTAAGTACAATTTAACTACTATAATAAAACACTATTTAAAATGGCAGTTATTTATTTTTACCCTAATGAAATTAATACAAAGCAAACTGAATAGAAAAGAACAAGTATTTTGTTTCGGTTTCTCTTCTTCCAGGTGTGACTTTAGTACCCCTGTGGAGCTGCATCACAGCTGTGTGCATGGACCAGTGTTGTACAACCACACTATTGTGTTGTTCCAGTCAGTAAATTACTCCCAACTCAAAATCCCATGGGTTCCCCCTGTACTCACCTGTGTGCAGAGGGCAGGCAGCAGTGGCATAAACCAAGAACGTTTGATAATAATGTAATTGTAATTCAAATACTGAAACTACTACACACACATCATGTTACATACACGTATCATTTCTTTATCTTGCTTAAATTCACAGGGTGCACAACAAGGCCCGGGAGAGAAAATGACTGTGATGTCCACAAAACCAAAGCAGAGAAGGTAAGGTAAGATAGTAATGATGTTAAAGAAAGCTATGTACACCTAATATATTATGTGTTGTTTTCTATGACTTTGTCTTAAATAGGAGCACACTATACAAAGACAACAGTGGAGAGTTGCTGGATCTGTCTGTCCTCAAAGTGCCAGAGATCTACAAAGACTTCACCCGTTCTGCACCATCACCTGCATAATCCAAGTGATAACAGAGAGAATAAACTGTGTTCTCTGCTTACATGAATAGGTGCCTGTAATGTCAGCTGACATATACAATCAATTCAATAAATGTTGATAAGTATCACTGATATTTCTTAAATCATTGTAGATTTTCAGAGCAATAACATACATATTATTAAAGCCATGTTCATATTTTGCAACAAATTAAATGTTCTGTAACCTTTTTATAAAAAAAAGTACAATTAAATTTACCAGAGCCATCACTTGCAGGTTGTTAAATGGCTTTAATTTACCTTTTTAACAATGAGTAATTCATAACAAACTGCACAATATTTGACACAAAACCTAAAAAGCGTATGGTGCTCCTGTGAAGCAGTACACTTTGCCTGTAGGATTTACTGTAGCAGGAACATTGATATTGGCAAACGGATGACCCAGGTACAGGTGAGTTTGTGAGCAGGGTTATGATATGAACTAAAATAAAGATAAGTGTAGTGTTCACAAGAGAGATACTTCAGGTGTTGCAACACAAATTAAGAGTAATTCAATTAAATAGGAGGTATATACAACTAGTAGAAGATAAATTAACTATACAAGCGCAATTAAGGTAAAGTTATGAGGTAGTAGCAAGCATAAAGTGACGTATTATCAATAGCAGGGAGTCAAGTCAACAGTGTACACCAGAATAATATATATATATATATATATATATATATATATATATATATATATATATATATATACATATACTGTGATTAAGTAATGATACTTAGTGTTGTCTGTAGCCTACTTATATAACAAAACAGAAAAATAATCTAGTGTATGGAGAACAACCGAGTCCCATATGACCCCAAGAGACTTTAAGTGCAGCTGTTAATGATGTTCACTACAAACAAAACTTGCAGATGGTTGTAGTCTGTAGCCAGCCGTACAGTAGGTAGATCTGGAGCAGCAGGGGGACTTGTAGCTTTCATGGGTTGGTGATAAGACACTGTGCTGCGATGATGCAGCACCTCAACAGTGGTCGAGCCCTTCAGCCCCAACTGGAAGAAAAGAAAGTAAAGGAAAAAAAAAATACTTGTTTTTTCTGTTCAGTTTGCTTTGTATTAATAAAAAAAAAACTGCTATTTAAGAAATTGAGCCAATAAGAAAGTATATAATTTCTAGATCTGTATTTTATTATAGTGGTGAAATTGTAGTTAACATTACGTTTTATACTGACCGATATGAATCCCTTATTTTCCGACTAATGTTATATGAAGGAATGAAGACTAAATTCTGATGAACAACACATAACATTGATGCAAAAACTGACACAAACAATCCAATTTCTTGTGTTCTTTTAAGTTATATTATGGTTTAGGTTTAACTATTGTCTCTAACATGAAATTAGCCAAATCCCCAGGGACATGGCTAGTGCCATATGCTATGTGCTTAATTTATGTTACTCACCCTCGTAGTTGTGGACATAAATTATGTCCCACTTCAAAGCTTTCTCCCATTTCCTGATGGGTGCAGGTGAAAGAGCGTAGACCATCCTGTGCACATTGTTGACATCTACTACTACTACTACTACTACTACTACTACTAATAATAATAATAATAATAATAATAATAATAATAATAATAATAATAATAATAATAATAAAGCAATGGACAGCGGGGGTAAATCAATAATCTCGGGTACAGAGCAGCCGTCCGCTAACAGACGTTCTAAAGTGAATGCACCCTCAACGGGGCATGGATCATTTCATTGGTCAACACTACACTTAGCATTCTATTTGTTGGAGAATTTTGGTAGGATTGTAACACAAAAAATCCAAGAGCACAGGAGAGATCTGAGAGGAGAAGATTTGCAAGCGTGCAGAATCGGTCTGAGTGCGAGGAGAAGGGCCAAAGCTGCAAGCAGGAAATCTATCCAGTCAAACATATCTGAGTCCAAGCAGAAAGTTTGCACACAAGCAGAGCAAATCCAGGCGCGTGCAGTGACTATTTGAGTGTGAGAGCAAGGTTTTGAGGGAAATTATTACAAAATCTGAACGTAATATCAGTGAGAAATGCTCTCAAATTGAAAGAATGTGCTCTTGAATAAACATAGGAATATAACTCCATACTAAAAACATTTTACAGTTCGCACACATGTATTTTTAGTTGCAAATGCGAGTGAAACAATCGCAATACAGAGCCCTGGGACTACCGACCTACTATGGGTAAACTATAATTATGTACATATTTATTTGCATATAGAGCAGGGAAGTAAGATCCGATCACAAGTGGTCACTCAAGACACATTTGGAGACCCCTTCTGCTGCCGGGTGGGAACACATGTACTTAGAGCTGTCCACTTGTGATCGGATCACTTAGATCAGATTTTTGTACCAGGTGGAAATGCGGCCCAGGTGGCTTTTTTTTAATTGTACAACCAAGTGAGCCATCCAAGACTGCGAGGCCCTGTCCCATGACAGTGCATCAAGAGAGCATTGTTTACTGTTGAAATCACATCAAAATCCAAATCTACAAAATCATGAATGTATGACTGTTACCTCTGGGTACTCTGTGAAAAGATTTTGGCTAGTTGTTTGCCCAATGACAGTCTTCAACATTTCAGATGGGGCAATACCTGTCATGTTGAGGCAACATCACTACATTGTGTGCCTGAGTTGATATGTTTTATTTATGTTTTTCGAAATGAAGTACTAACCGTTGCCACTCCCTGGAAGACAAACTTTAATGGTGTCTTGATGACCTGTTTATAGCACACCCTCATTAATGCTATGTTTTTCAGTTGGATATTTCTGGAACGCTAGCATTTTGCGCTGTTGCACATAACATGTTAGAATTATTCTGCTTGAGCAGCTGTACAGTAAAGAGCTTGAGGCTTGACTCCCTATTTCTGGATGGGGCAGAGGAGGGAATGGCGGGGGGAGGTGAAGGCTGAAGTCACTGTGACTGAGTCATTGGTTTAGCTAATGATGCAATTAGAGAGCTGCACTTTGCATCTCCTGATTAGATCCGCCCCTTGCACTGGCCTGCAGACAACAAAGACAGAATTTGTTTGCCTGAGTCACTTTGGCAAATGCATTTTGAAAGGTAAGACAATTTACAAACAATTAGGATTTTTTTTGTGTCAACATTTCATCAGCAACGAATGGATAGATTTGTCGATCTCTGGCACTTCACCTAAAATAGAATCTAAATTATAGCTATTGGTTATAGTAGAATTTGGAACCACTATTAGGTCAGTGATTACGATACTTAACCTACAATAAAATAGACATTTTATGCCAAATTGGGCTTGAAACTTTGCATGATTAACTCTTTCAACATATTCACTCAATGTCTACATTAGCATAATGAAACAGAATCACAACATCTAGTCATGAAACTGATACGCAAAAAAGTGACTTTGTGAATGATGCTGTTCAATTTTGGTATTGCTGCCTAAGGTATTTAAGTAGACGGGGAGGAAACTTTAGACTTTAAACTGATCAGTATGAGTGTATTTGTCTTCAGCAACAATTTTACCCCAGTTAATTACTCGGGTGGGGGGGGGGGACTTGTTTGCCAGAGACATTGTTTAGCAAAAAGTACACACTTAATTTGTGTTAGTTTATTTTTAGAAGAGAATATGACATGGTGATTTCATAGATACTTTAGACTTTTATCTAGAACATTTTTAAATGCGAAGGTTAATGAGAAATGCTGAACTCGGCTGTCCAAAGTTACACTTATAATTCTGTTATTAGGTTATCTGCACTTCTCTTGCAATTAGTGTTTCCATAAACAGAATATGTCTGCAGGGCTTTATGTGGGGACAAGTAGGCCTATATACAAGCTTTAAATCTTCATAAATATACAAGTATATTTTTATGTATTGGTAATGGCCATAAATGGATCGGTATTAGCACCGACTTCATTAAAGTAATCATTCAAAAGTCAACGATGCACATGACACTTTCTGCATTTTATTCTGTTTGTCCGTAGGTCAGGTACAATTAGCAGAAGTAAGAAGGTCTGATCTGACGTATAAAAGAGGACCCTAAACCAAAACAGGAAGATTATTACCTTAATCAGCTTGTTTGTTGTCTGGAATAACTGTCAAAGTGCTTCTCTGCTGTATGTTATTAAAGGTAAGCAAATACACACACGAGTGCAGATGCTGTGCAGTCCCATGGTGATCTGCTAGCTGTGCAGCATCAACTGTTTGCTAAAGTTCCTTCAGTCCTGGAATAATTGTAATCAATCATACACTGTGTTGTAAAGAAAAAATGATCCACTTGGGATCCACACACATTTTTTTTTTTTTTAAAGCTGAAGCCAGTATTTGCTGCTTTCCTATCCTGCCGACGTACTGTATTTCTGCAGTCTGGTGGGACTTCTGCATAGTACTGTTTAACATTAAGTTATTTTGAGGATTTTTGCTGTGTATCTAGGTAAAATTTCTATGGCATAACCACTATGAACTTCAGATTTGATATGTGAGACTAGCCCAAGGCTTTTCCCTTCCATGTCTTTAGATTATCTGTGTATTAATATTAAAGCTGCAGTGGGAAGAAAGCAAAAAATGCCAGATTTGAAGTACAGTGAGATATTTTCCTGCAGCTCTCCCTCTACCCTCTCTGTCGCACGGGCAATGCATGCTCAGAACAGCCAATAGGAATTCTCTCTCTCTCTCTCTCTCTCTCTCTCTCTCTCTCTCTCTCTCTCTCTCTCTCTCTCTCTCTCTCTCTCTCTCTCTCTCTCTCTGTGTGAAATGACCTGTGATTGACCAAAGTCTCCTGTGATGGACATATTTTCTGAAGTCTGAATACAGAGCCAAGAGGAGGTGCAGAAGTCTAGTTTTCTTTTAGACCACTTAAATTACAATATGCTGAAAGATTATTATGGAATTCTTGCCCAACGCCAAAATTATAGCAATATCACCTTCTTCTGTTGTCAGTCTGAAACATCAGTCAATACTGTACTGCTTTACACTCAGGAGCTGATCCAGGATTGTGTGTCTTTTTGTATTTTACAATAAGTCACAAACTAATTCCTCAGAGCTTGTAATTTTGTGTACTTAATGCCTGTCACTTGCTGTGTTCTCTCTGGCAATTCCAGTGAGACCGTGCAGAGACTGTAGTACTAAAAGCCTAATGGTCTTCTCCTCAGCATCAGCAATACCCAGTGGACCTGAGAATCAACTCCATATCAGGCAAAAGTGTATGCCACTGCATGTATGCGGTTGTGTTAAGTGTTGTATGTAGATTGATAATAATTTGCAAGCTTATTCTGTTTTGTCTATTACTGGTTGTCTTCATATTTGTAGAGGTACAACAATAAAATCATGTAAATATTACAACAACAATTTGGCATTAATTGCTTAAAAATTGTGTTATAAAATGTCACATATTCTACAACAATAACCATGACAAGTACTAGCCAACTTTCAATGGATAAAGTCAACATCTAACATTTTGCACATTTCAAAAAATGTGTGATTCACATGAGTGTGTGATTCGGTTCTGCTACTGGTAGGAGTGTGAGGGTCAGCATCTTGCATGAAAGCTTTCTCGGATTCACCTGCTGTACAGACTGATCTCATGAAATGGTGTATGTATGACACGCCAATTCGTATGCCATTATTGGCGTGTTATAAAGACGCATACTCGCTTTTTAGCGTGTTTATCAATGCTGTTTGGCCTCCATTGACTTACATTACCTTGCGTTTGCATGTGACTTTACACTGTAGGGAAAATCCGCGTAGGGAGGTTGGTTGGGGCGGCAGATGGGTAAAACACAGGACGTTCACCCAGGAGAGCGTGGATCATGTCCCACGTGTGGCATTTCCTGGCTCTCTTGTTTGTGTAAAGCCAACCCCGTTTTTCTTTCCTAAACCCAACTGGTTCTTCTTTTCCTAAACTCAACCTTAGCTTTCCTCTCGCGATAACACGTTCTCACGATAACACGTTGTTCTCGTGATAATACATTCTCGTGATAACACGGCAAGAAAGCGATAACACGCCACGTGGCGTGTATGTTTACGTCCGCTGTATACAGTGTAGACATACAAACGGATAGCTCAAAATGCGTACAGATAACACGCCACTTGGCTTAAGAAAGTTGGCGTGTATGTTTATGCAAAGTCACGATACCACGTTGTGCTGTAGAACAAATGCAATTGTGTTAAATCAATTTAAGTTAAAGTATATTCTTCTCATCTCCTTGAATGATTGTAGACTTTGGAAAAGTAGTATGTAGCAATAAATCAGGCAATTCTGATGGGTCAGGATAAAGACCCTGCAGGTTGGCTTGGACCATTTCAATTGGTCTTTATTATCTTTCTGTTCACACCTTGACCTGGATCAGGCATAGTTGAGTGTAGAGAGAGGAAGGATGGAGGTTGATGTACGTGTTTGTGATGAAATTACATTTTGGTATCCTTTTGGGGCCTCAACACATACCTCGCAATAGCATCAGGAAGGTATGGGTTACACGTAATAGCTTGGTTGTTTCTTAAACCTTCCAGATGGTATTGAGGAGGGCAACCACTCACGCACCTGGCATGATCACAGGAGGATCACCGTTCCCTTATGCAACTGTCTGGCAAAGCTCCAGCAGTGTTTCACCTATAATTGCACAAGCCTGGCGGGTCGCCAGGCCAACGGCAACCCCTGCCAGTCCAGAAAGTGTTTTCCCTATATTCATACGGCAGCGGTGTAGGCTACTGTGAACTGCAGCAACGCACTGCCTAGAGTCCATTAACGAGGCAACTGTCTGTGGTTAGTTCACATGTCTATAATAACAGCAGGACAGTTGAGTGTGTTATTGTCGGTAGTCTAACGGGTACAAATGGGCTCGGTAGTGAGGTTTGGTTCCGTTCTCCGCCACCTGACCCATTCGCCAGCGCCAGGCTAAAGAAGTCAACCTAGGGAAACCACTACTCCAGAGTGTCACACAGACTACAGTCTTATGACATTAAGCATAGGTACCACAGAGCCAACCCTCAACTATTTAGTATGAACATGGAGTCATAGGTAGGACATTTTGGAAGGCGATGATTGGGAGTGTGTTTACTGTTGTCTGTAGAACTATGGAAACAGTGGATGTTAGCGGTGTTCCTAGTCATGTGCAGTTTTTTTTCTATGTTGGCCACCAGTTACAGATGGTGCAACATTTGTTACCCAGCATCATTTTATCTATTTCATACAAGGCAACAATAAATGCTTGTATTTATTTTGAATGGACATGGTGTGGTTTGCCTTCAACTCTAGGAAACTCTTAAAGTCTAGTTATTATTGTGAGTGTGGGTGAAGATCTCTTGCTGTGGCCTCATCAGACTGTCTGGCAGACGCCCCGCCATGCTTGGTGTCATAATTGGAGAGGAGCGACTCGAGCTGTGGAGCCATAGTCTGGCTCGAAGCAGAAGCTGGAGATGCCGTGACTGAGTTTGAGCTCATAGAGAAAGGCCAGGGACAGTGGTGCGCAACAGTGAAGCTGTAGCTGTCCCCTCAGGCTCTGTGCAACACACACACACACACACACACACACACACACACACACACACACACACACACACACACACACACACACACACACACACACACACACACACACACACACACACACACGGCAAGTCCATTAATACAGATCTAAAGGAAACTGAATCTGAACACCCTACTTACAATAAAGTAAAAAGAAAGATCACATCTAAGAATTGTATTTCTTGGAAGTAGAAGTACTTTGAAATCACTTACCACAAACTAGGCAGATAATGAAAAATGTGCAATTTTTCATTACCGTAATATATATATACATACACATTTTGCTGAAAATGTTTGCAAACAACCAGGCACATCATCATTACTGCATACTATGTCACACATGAGTTGAGATAAATTACTGTTTTCTTTGCTGACTGTGTTTAATTATATAAGTTCAGACTGGCTGTGCTCCTAATGGCTTGAAAAATTTAAAACTACTACACCTTTCAATTGTCTTGTCTAAGCACTGACTCATCTATACACTGATACCATAGTGCTAAATATTTCCTTTGGCTCAAGCTGTCTGAGACACATGATGCAACTTGGGCTGTGTTCCAGTCGAAGGCGTCATCTCCGAGCCCAACTACCTGCTCAGCCACCTGTTCGGTTATCTGATGCCCAAAGCAATTACTAAAAACCAAATTTGAACAAATCTGGAATTCCCTGCACTCTTCACCATCAACCTTCTAGCAGCACTAGGTGCAGCTAGGGTTGCTAATAACCACAATGACACAAATGCCAAAAAACGGGACATACATTTATCTTCACTTTAATTCCTGCCCAACACACTCTTTACTTTGCTTTTACACTTAAATCTATGAGTAGTGAGGTAGTTGGTTTCATAAATGTTGTTTAAACATCAATAACATTAAGTACTAAGTGTCTTTAAGTACCATGTAAAGCGCTATATAAATAAAATGTATTTTTATTAAGTGGATTTTCAATCCCTGCTTTTTGAGAGCGGGGGTTTCTTGGCCCATTGGTTTGTGCAACTACTATAAGCAAGGTGGGATCAGTTTCACATACATAGTTTGAATTGCTGGAGATAGGAAGTTAGCAGGAAATACGATTGGTATCTTAAATCGTTCCCTTTTTAAAAATTCAAACTATAATAGGGAGAGTGAATCAGGCTTCTTATGCATAGAAGGCTGAATTGGGTTTGATATACAGTAGTATGTATTATGTAACAAGTTATTGATTGTTGTAAGTAATCCTCTCACTTGACCCCCCCCAGAAAACTGCCAGTGAGCAGACCTGGACTTGATAAGGATTTTATGCCATGCTCAAAGACTCTGCAGCATTTAAGGAGCTACGCGTCGGAGCTTGAACCATATCCTGACAGATTTCTTTGGGTGCAGCGTAGATTACATACTGTGCATGTTAAAGGGAAATTTCACCGCTGGAAAGCTGAATATATCTTTAAATTGGGTCAGGGTCAATGTGTTTTTGGCTCATATGGATGAAAGACACCAAATCCCAGAATGCACTTGCTTTGCTGCTGTATGAGGCCACTCCCAAGCCACGCCTACCCTTTACAGACAGACAGTGAGACGATCAACTCAACAAGTGTGTTTTATTGTCATTTCAACAATATACACGAAAAAACGTTTCACCGTGGCTCAAGTGGTGTTACACATTTAAAACATGCTTTTTTTTGGCCACAGCTGATACATTATCCGGACTTCTTTCAGCGGATTGATTGATAGCTGTCCTCCAGAGTGAACAAAACTGCGTCCATGGCAACGCTCTGCTTTTGCATGGCAACGGTGTGTTATCCTTAGCAGCGGTCTGTTATCAAGAAATAACAGACCGCATTTTACATTAGAATTCAACCAAGCCATAAAAGAAGGCTAACACATAGCTACTAGCATTAGCTCTTGGTGGGCTGTGGTATAAACATCGAGTATAAACACAGCGTACATTTGCGTGGGATGTAGCTAGAATTGTTGGCATTTTACACTCAAAAACTCCACCAGCAGTTAGTTGGATACAAATCACCCCATTTCTGCAACAGGCAGTCCGGGGTAACACAGCCCACCTCCGCTAGCTAGTCTTACCCGGTGATAGCAGGCTGGATTGTCCACAGCCATAGATATATAGTCCACAGCAATATTTCCACAACAACAAAAACACAGCACAGCAGTCTCTGAACTCACGTTGGGAGTTTCGTTGAAGTTGGATGTAGTCCAGTTTGTTTAAAGGAATATTTCACCGCTGGAAAGCTGAATATATCTTTAAATTGGGTCACTTATGTAGTAGAAATGTGAAAAAAAAATTGAAATTGGTGCCTTTTAGGCCGAGAAAAGCCAGAAAATGTGTTTTGGTCTTATATGGATGAAAAACACCAAATCCCAGAATGCACCTGCTTCGTTGCTTTGAGTCCACTCCCAAGCCACGCCTACCGCTTGACAGACCGACAGAGGCATTCAACTCAACTCAAGTGTGTTTTATTATCATTTCAACCATATACACGAAACGTTTCATCGTGACTCAAGTGGTGTTACACATTTAACATATATAAAAACGAAATTATATAAAAACGACATACGAAACAGGGTACATTTAGTACACACACTTTATAGGCTACGTAAAGTTCAGCTAACGCATACTAGCATTAGCGCTTGGTGGGCTGTAAACACCGAGCATAAACACAGCCGTGAATTAGTGTGTAATGTAGAATGGTCGGCATTTAACAGTCACAAACTCCACCAGCAGTTAGCAGTTAAATGGATACAAATCACCACATTTCTGCACCACTCGGTGTTAACACAGCCCACCTCTTTTACCCGGCGACAGAGCATCTCTAGCTCGGAGGGCTAGCAGGCCTGGTAGCTGGACAGTCCGGTACACTATTCAGGCATGTTTCCACAACAACAAAAACACAAAGTCTCTGAACTCACGCGTTGGGAGTGTCGTTGAAGTTGGATGTAGTCCAGTTTGTGGTCTAAATGAGCGGACACTTGCAAGCAGGATCCGTAAAAAGTTCAGCTACACATACTAGCATTGGTGTAGCTAAACACGGAGTATAAACACAGGCGTGAATTAGCGTGGAATGTCGAATGGTCGGCATTTAACAGTCACAAGCTCCACCAGCAGTTAGCAGTAGCTAGTTGGTTTTTATTTCTACACCAGTCCACCTCCACGGGCCGGCGAGAACAGCCTGGTAGCTGGATAGTCCCGGTTCCGGTACACTGTTGTTCAGGCATGTTTCCACAACAACAAAAACACAGCAGGAGTTTCGGTGAAGGAGGATGTAGTCCAGCTTGTTGTTTAATGAGCAGACACTTGCAAGCAGGATGGCTGGGACAGGTGGACAGCTAGCGTTAGCTTTCCACCTAGCCGATGAGGATGCCCCTAGCCGGCTAGCGGCATTGAGCGTACACCGCTGGTCTCCGTGCGAGGCGAAGCTCACGTAGTGTGCGGTATTGCGTCTGTAATAACGTTTCCTCCATATTCTCCGATCTGTACCGATGTATTCCGGGTGTTCACACCGTCCGTAGTTTGAATGCAGATAATTGTTGTAAATGTTTTCTGCTGAAAACCGAAAGCCTGTTTAGCGAAGATTCAAGATGGCTGATGTCGTTTTCATTGAATACCTCGGCCAGACTTCGGCAGTCCAACCCCTGTGGGCGTGTTGAAAACATACGGAAGTAGATCCTACTACTGGCTGTAGTCCCTTTGCCTCTGGCCCAAAAATCTTCCAATGACGCAAAAATCGTCATTTTACGTCATCGGAAAGATTTTTCCAGGCCCCAAATGCAGAAATCTCTCGTCTCAGGGGGACATGAGGGAGGGAGGCATGGTCATTCAGAAATACTATCGGGTTTCTACTGATACAAAGCTGAATGCTAAATCGGTGAAGTATCCCTTTAATGAGCGGACACTTGCAAGCAGGATTGGTGAACAGGTGGCTGGCTAGCGTTAGATTTCCACCGGCTGCAACAACGAATTGATAAAATCGATAAAATTCGATTACTAAAAGAGTTGGCAACGAATTTCATTATCGATTCGTTGTGTCGCGCAACTATTACGCCACTCAGTCGCGAAGATAAAAAAAAAAATTTAGTTGAGCGCAGAGAGAAGCAGCGTGGAGCGGAGCAGTGCGGAGCGAAAGAAAAGAAAAAGAGCAGAGCGGGGGTAGAGGAAATACGGAGAGAGACCGGAGAGACCCGTAACGTTGTTCTGAAACACACGGCAGAGGCAGAGAAATCAGTACGACCTAAGTCATCCAAGGTGTTGGAGCATTTCACACTAAATAAATCAAAAACATGTTAATTGCAAGATAAGCAAAAGCGACACGGCATGGCACGGGCACACAACGGTGATGAGTCAGCACCTAAAACGTAAACATTGGAGTCCTTGACAAAGAGGAAGGGAGTTTAACAGCACGGTAAAGTCACTACACTATCCTACTTCTGTTCCGTTCTGAAGTGAGGAACGTAACGTCCCTCCTGTAGCTCTTGTGGTGCTGATGTTTACTCGTTATCCAGCTTCATAAGCATGACAAGCTAGCATTAGCTCGTTAATAAAAGTAATAAAGCAGGGGTGGTATAGTTTGCAAGACTAAAGACACTTTTTTTATTCACCCGCCTTTTTTGGCCCATTCATTTTTCAATCTGTTGTCATATATATTCTGTACTTTGTCCCATATCAGTTATTGTTGACAAATATATTAGTGTGTGGTGTATAAATGAACTTAACTTGCACTTACTACAATGATGGTAATAATTTAATGAATAAGTGTGTGTGTGTGTGTGTGTTTGTGTCTGTCTGTCTGTCTGTCTGTCTGTCTGTGTCTTCTCTGTATCTGCTATTTGGGTTACTTACCTTTACACAACTATTAACTAAAACAACAAGTATGTATGTATTGAGATGATGTAAATTAATGCTTTTTTGTTTTTTGTATCCGATTCATCGATTAATCGAAAAAATAATCGACAGATTAATCGATTATTAAAATAATCGTTAGTTGCAGCCCTACTTTATTCATAATAGGGAATAGGATTTACGTAGAGCTGCGTAGCATAGAGCTTTGCAACATATTGAACCTCCCTCCTCTCTGAGCTATAGCCAGCTTGCTGAGCTGTGTTCTTTTGCTATGCAGCCAATAAACTTCGAGCCACTTTCGAACCACAAATCTCCTAGTGCGAGACAAGTGTCTTGTCATTGAATTTAAAATGAACATACATGCTTTTTGCTTGCTTTCCTCTGGCCCACCCTATATATCTTTTAGCATTTACAGCTCACTTTGATTCACTGAATGCATGCTTACTCGAAAGGTAGGTGTGTGTGTGTGTGTGTGTGCGTGTGTGTGTGTGTGTGTGTGTGTGAGAGAGAAGGAGGGGCATTTCCTTTTTAATGCATCTGCTCAGTGACTCTCCAAGCTCACCCATTTATTCTGTCTTTTCTCTCCATCTCTTTCTTTCTTTCTCCCTGTCTGTTCCCCGTCCCTGTTCTGTCTGTCTTGTGTCTCTTTTTTTCCTGTCCTTCTTGTATTTCTGTCTTTCTCATGTCAGACATACACGCTCATCTCGCTCAGTCACATAATCTTCACAGGATCTCCCATTCGCCAGTCTCGTATCATTCTTCCTCTCTCAGCTCAATCTCTTGGATATTGGTCGCTGGTCCTCCATCGTATTTTGCATTTATTTAGTTGTGCTCACTGCGTCGGGAATCCGCAGCAGACTAAGGTGGGTGTTTTAAGAGCATCTTCGCTAGGTCTGAGGCTATGTGTCTTTACTATCTCTCTCTCTCTCTCTTCCTCTCTCTCACCCCTTTCTCTTCCTGCCTCGTCTCACTACGCTCGGTCATTGAGAGTCGGGATGCTCATGCTTGTCTGTTCCTACCGGGGATCAAATGCCATACTATCTGCATAAAGCATAATTTAACGTAGTCACAAATTATGCTAGCGAGGTAGCATATCTACCTCTCCAGATCTCTCTGACTGTCTCAGAGCTGTTAGTACGGTTGATAGTGCTGCTGCAGCTGATGCATTGAAAACAGTCTTTGCATACCTTATTACACTGGCATGTATTTAGCGCTCTCTCTTTTCCTTTTCTGCTTCTACTCCATTACTCTCCTGTGTCTGAATGCCTGCCATGTTTTATGCATGCTCTGTCATTTTGAATTCTTGCCAGAGACTTGGCCATGCTGTAGGATTTATAAAGAACCACCTTAAAACAGCCAGGGTAAAAGACTTGTGCCGGCTCACGCAGATATTTTATGCCATTAACACAGTAGGTTTGATTCCTTTTCACCTTAGCTGCCCCGCTGCTGCTGCTGCAGTTCCATCTGTTGCAGTTGCCACAGCCAGCGACACCCTGAAGCCAGGCTTTGTGTGTGTGTGTGTGTGTGTGTGTGTGTGTGTGTGTGTGTGTGTGCTGAGGTGTTGGGACAGTCATCTGTGCCGAACTGACCGAATGTGTTACAGTGTCATTTAAGTGTGGGTGTGGGTGTTCATGCTGATTGTTGTGGGTCAGAATCTCTGCATGCATGCGTGTGCTGGTACATGTTTGTGTGTGTGCACTCTTGAATACGGCGTGTGTGCTTGGCTGCCTTTGGGCTCTGGTCCAAGAGGAGAGAACAGGAGAGGCAGGCTGCAGGGTTTCAGTTTGGTGCAGTAAGCTGTTGAATGCTCTGTAACAAGCAGAAAAAGGCAGATTCATGTGCTAGTGGTGTGTCCTTTCACGTGGCTGGTACATTGATATTGCGGAAAGCATTGCTTTTTTTAAAATGTCTGCAATTCATTTGTCCTTGAGAAGCCAAACTCTAAGCAAAGTTAGATTGCTGTTAAAACAAAACATATTTTCACCAAATTGGCTTGTATTTTAAGGAAAGGTACTGATGAGGAGTAACAAACAATACTACCATTCCTTCAAACAAAATGTCTTCAAAGAAATTCTGTGTGACATCCAATGACAACAGGAACAGATTAATTTGGTGTTTGCAGAAATGCTTTGGTTAAGTGTCATTCCCAATACTTGTTTTACTAAAAACAAAGCAGACAATGCTGCTCTGATGATGTCGCAGTTATGCTGATTCTGCTGTTTTTTTAAGTGAACCATAGACCCATCTTTTGAGCAGTTACTATACTGTATTTTTCTGGGAAGTGGTCATCTTTAGCATACAAACTAGTAGGGGATACACCGATCCGATATTAAGATAGGATATCGGCCCCGATATTGACAAAATAGCTGGTTCGGGGATCGGAAAAATGTACAGAAAAGATGACAAATTATTAATCGATTATTAATATTGTTGCAGGTTAAATTTTTCTTTAGATTAATTGACTAATTGTTGTCGACTTGAAGCATAAAAAGTCACTTTGGATGAGTTACTCACATAGCACGTAGTAAGGTGCAAGTCATTATGCAGCCGGTATAAGACGGCTATGTTGGTTAAGGTGAACCTTTTTTATCGGTTTTGTGTGTGATATTGCCCTCAGCCCTGTCACTAATGTAGGTCCTGACCCTCTTTAGTTTTTACAGCTTGGTCTGCTGGATGCACCAGTGGGGGGAGTTTCCTAAACTGAGCTCAGTAATCATTCTGCAGTTGAGATTTAGCGGCCTGCCTAGCTTCATTAGCCCTGTTTTGGAGCTCCCAAGGGACATCACACACACACACACACACACACACACACACACACACACACACACACACACACACACACACACACACACACACACACACACACACACACACTGAGTGAATTTATCATACTGTACATTTGTGTAGCAGAAGTGTTATCCTCCTTAGTTACCATATTTCTTTAAAATCTATCTTCAATCAGGATTTAGCAATTCTTAAATCAAGATGTGATGACTGTTGCAAAGTTTACTTATGTTACCAGGCTGCTACACCACATATACTGTACCTGATAAAGTAGCTTAGCTGAGTTTTTGAATGATTTATTTCCTAAGGAGGTTCTTCTTCTTTTTTAACTGCGTTGTTTTTAGACAGCTAGTTAGCAACTGGCCAGGTAGTTGTTAAGTGAATGAATTATAAAATATGTTTTAAGGTCATTACTTCGATTGTTGTAAAATATATTGGTTATAACCTTCTAAATATACAGCACCAGTATAACAAAACAAATCTGGGGAGACCTTAAATGATAAGGGAGATTCACCTTAGGATATTTACTGAATGTTTTTCCATTTCGAACCCTGCAGCTATGACTGTGTTGTCAATAAAAGTCTTTCAGTTGAGACGCACAGCTGAAGCTTAGTTCCAGTTGTGGTGGATTATCCTTGTGTGATTACTAAGAAAGACTGACTCTCTGGCTTGTAAATTGGTCATTTCCATTAGATGTATCATGCCATCCTAGGAGCTTAAAGGGCTTTTTTTTTATATGCAGCGGACTCATGAACTTGGGAGTTGAAAACTTGGCAACGGGGATGGAAATCACCTGCCAATGTGGCTGGTGGATTCCAAAATCTACCAGCCACTCAACTTTTTTTACCAGCCACTTTCTTGTTTTTACCCGGAAAGTGTATAACTGCGTGTGAAAAATAATACAACAAGATCGACAATACTCACGCTAATTATTTCCTATGGTCCTATCTCTTTCTCTCTCATGCACACTGTTTCCACTAGGATTTATAGTCTTTGGATCAGAATAAAATCTTTTACTACTGTTAGTCCGTTCAGCTTTACAGATATCCCACAGAGCTAATGAACAATTGCAGATACATAACACATTTTGCAATGTGCATCTCTGATCACATTTTCACTCACTATGACCACTACTACGGTCATTACTAAACATTAGAACAATGTTGCGTGAAACAGCTAATTTAACGTCACCACTCATTTTACATATGGTTAACATCAGTTTAACAAAACAAAATACTGAGTGAACATTAATATGTTTTTCATGTTTGTTTTGAGCATTAATGCATCTCCACTAACCTGATGAACATTTAAACCGTAACGTTAATACAGCGTGTCGGGGTAATCCAACGTCTCCTGCTGCGGGGAGTCAAAGGCAAAGGGACTGCAGCATGTGCTAACGTTAGCTTCTCGTCTCATCTGGGTTTTGATCAGTGCCCATAAAACGATTTTCCCAGCTACTGTAGCTGTCATATTTTACGGGGCTTTCATGGTAAATAAGCCGCAGAGGCTTTCGTCGCTGTTTGTCACTCTGCCTGAGAAACTGCGGTACTCGCGCTGTCGTTTATTTGGTTGCCCTGACTTTGCAAGTGATGACATCCTGTCACTGTTCAGTTGCTCACCCTCATAGGTAGGGTTGGGCATCGTTTGGATTTTAACGACTCTGATTCCAATTCCGATTCTTCCTTTCGATTCCGGTTCTTATCGATTCTCGATTCCGATTCTCTGAGGGGTGGAGTTGGAACGGCTCACGTGCTTATTTCACAAATAAGAGGAAAGTTTTATTTTGATTCAATGGTGGTTTGCAGTTTTACCAGGCTTTTTCAACGTAAAATAAAGCCACACCAGCGCGCCGCTTACTGTGCTCCATGGCTGCAACACAACAAGCGCCTGGCCACTACGGAAACCAAATCTTGCGCATGTTAAATTTGGAATCGATGATCAGATTTGAAACCAAATCTGCCAAACGATTCCAATAAAGAAACGATTCCAAGTAGGAATCTGTTCTCGATGCCCAACCCTACTTATAGGGGAGGGAGAGCGGAGTGTTTTTTACAACTAATGTGCGACCTACAAATTTTACGACTTTTTTTCTTCTTTTTATTTCATGTTGAAAAATGAGGACAGAGCAAGTCTGCCAGAGTTGGTCAATGTGTGCGTGAGAGGGGGGAGGTCACGGGAGTGATTAGTCAACTGTGTGGATGTGATCCACACTCGTGTGTCTCACTTTCTATCGTCTATAAAAGTCAACCGGAGCGAAACGTGCACAGCGCTGTTGTTACCTACCGTTAGCCCTTCTCTCCCCACTTTGTTTACGTTCTCAACCCCGCTTGCGAGCACTTCCGGTCAGCGGAGCAACATTTGCCACACGCCGCGGTACCGCTGCCTCAAGGGCTTTTCACACGGGGAGCGACACTTCGCCTGCGTAGGTGCGTGGATCCGTGGGGTCTACTACACTCCTCATGTGAAGGCAGCGCTCCACGATTTAACGCCAGGCGATCCACGTGTGGTAACCATGGGGATTCTGTGCACTACTCTATCCATGCCAAACAACTGAATGACATTAGCTGACTGTGGTATCATATCCCTTATCACGGCTCGATTTATAACAAATGGCGGTAATTTAATAAAGTTAGCTAAATTAGCATAGTCATAATTACTGACGTTACCCGATAAATCCAGGCTTGTGCCGATGCTCTGACAAGCAAAAGCCCCGCTGTCTATGTTCTGATAAATGTTAAGAAAACTGTTTTATATTTTAGGGAACTCACAAAAGAATCCGTCTCTCGTTCATTGATTTGCACTGCGCTTTGCTTGCCTAGACAAAAGTTTAACACAATTCAACTCTTGCGGCGGCCGTGTGTGTGTGAGACGAGCATGAACACGACAGTTTCACGGGATTGCGCCCGCTTGTCGCGACGCCTGTAAAACTACCCGCGCCCCCCTACCTGCCCGCTCGCCTCTTATTGAAAATGAATTACAAGGCGCGACAATCGCTTCCCATCTGAAAAAGCCCTTCAGACACTTGTGTGAGAGAGGTATATGACAGCAGAGAGCGGAGACCGCGTCTTTGAAAAGAAATGCATATAGGCTGCTTTGCCTGGCCATAAGCAAACAGCAAGTTACCTTAACCCTTGTGTTGACATAGGGTCAAATTGACCCATTTTCAGTTTTTGTTTTATATCAGAAAATATGGGATGTAGAAATAAGTGCTGAAAATGTAAAGAAGAAACATTTTACAATTTAAAACGTTGGAAAAAACAAACTGTGAAAAAAAGTCGTCAAAACGTTTTTTTCAAGGTTGACGGGAAGACAACACAAGGGTTAATTTTGAGTTTGAATACACAGTTGGTGATCAAATAACTACTATAAACAAATAGTGCTTGTGTGTTATTGAGTGTTGTGAGCTCCTCTTTCTCTGGCTCCCTCATCATTATACATACCTGCAAACTAGTCGCTTTTTGGCAAAAATCGCCGTTTTGAATGGGGAAAAAGTCATCCACGTGAATCGTGTAGATCCGAAGAGTCACCTTTTTTCAGCCCTTCTGAGTTTGCGGGTATGATTCAATATTTCCAACACGGGGTGTTGGATACTTAAATACTCTCCTTTCCATGGAAGTTTAATCACCTCAGATATGATTGCTATTTCAGTGTTCACAAAAAAAGACAGAGGAGGGAGGGAGAGCCTGTATGAGGCAGATGCAGTAATGCAGTGCATTAACCGTAATAATACTTTTGTTTACATTTCTGAAAGTACATTTGTTAAGCACCATTTAATTAAAATGTGACTGTGAACTAAAATAGGACAGCAGATTGTAGTTTCTGTATTAATTACCAAAGCATTTATCAGTAATACAGTTAAAAATTGCGTTGCAGGTCGATTTAAGTGCACCCCTAACTTTTCTGCCTGTGCCCCATAACATTTTTAGTTAGTGGCTACAGTTCTAGTAAAAAAAAAAGTCTGGAGCCCGGCCGTGACTCTCCACAATAGTGAAGTTCGCCTCTCAAGATCTCACTCTTTTTTGATCACAATGTCAGCCCTAATTAACTGCTGATTTAAATTTCATCTCCATTAAGTTTGTTTTAAGATGGTTTGAATGGGTAATGAGGTTAGATACATTACATACAGTCCTGACAATACCGTGCCCTGCTCTGTGGAAGATAGCCTATTGTATGTCCTTAACTTAATAAATCACTGTAATGGAGAAACTACTCCATAAATATTCTCACACAATGCTGGGTAATGTGTTGGTTGGCTAATACAGAGCTTAACTTCAGCCTTCAGTGTTATTAAAATGGCTCTTTGCTTTGACATGTCTGCTCCTGAGTTTTCGCCGCTCAATCTCACAAATGGTCCCAGAGCGTGGAAAAATGTATTGGAGGATAAACGTTTGTCACCTGACTGGTTTTAATATGAATATCCTGAGTATATTGCTGTAGTCATATTGTGGTAACAGGGTTCACACTTAGTATGTTAGATCTGACCAAAATCTATTATAGAATAAAATTTTATCCAGAGTTATTTTGTATTGTAAACTGCTAAAACATTAATTTACAATAGCATAGCATTTTTTTCAATTGCAATTTACAATGGAATGATTGTTCCACCCTGATAAAGGCAAGGTTACCAAAAATGTGAATATAGTATTGTATATTGCAGAAGAGTTGTGGGATTTGTTATTTTAGCAAATTGATCTTGAGATAATTCAATGACAAAAATATTACAATTTCATCAGGAGAACTCTACCTGCAAAGTCCATTTCATACTCAGGATCTTTTGTATTTATTTTCTAAACCTTTTCATGTGCTCTGCATTAAAAAAAAAGAATAAAAAATTCTTATGGTTTTTACCCAACATTACATTACCTCATGGTCAAAGCGTCAGGGTTAGCAGCCCATCACAACATATTTTCTGTACTAAGGTACGTACACCGGTTGTTGCAGTGGTCGGTGTTACACATGTGGTGTTACACGGGGCGGTGTTGGGTGTTACACAGGTCTGGGCATACACCAGTTCCATTGCTTGCCCACAGTCGTTACATTTTTTTTTTATAAAAAAAAAAGCTTGTTTACTTAAATTGCACAATTTTTGCAGTTATGTAATCGAGTGACAATCACAATTGAGAATATTAATTGGGCAGCCCTATTATCATTGTGTTTTCTTGCCAGATTCACTCGCGGCAGAGAAAACGGACCAAAAAAACAGAACGCGAGCCACCCGCGGAGCTCCGCGCCACAATGGTCTGAGCAGCCCAATTGGTTAACATACTATTTATAGTTAACATGGGCGCAGAAGGAAAGCTGGAAGCGCTTCGCAGCGCTTCTGCCTCCTCCTGTACCAGCAAAAGTTTGACCGGAGAGTCCGAAAGAGGCACAGCTGTGGTGCGTTTGCGGTGTAATCGTCAACACCAGTGTCGCAAGTTAATTAACCAGTGGGAAAAAGTCCTCACAGTGGGATCCCTGCATTTAGAACAAATTATTAAGAATGATGTGCACAGCTCAAATTTTACGTGCATTACCGTGCATATCTATGTGGTATTTCAAGCCCTGGCTATGTTAAACAGTGCCTCTGCTCTTCTCCTCTAAAGGTTTTATTATATAAAGGTGTATTGGCGTCTTCTGATTTTGGAGGAGGCCCGCCTCCGCTAAAGCAATAAAAATCTATCACATGCAAGTAAAGCAGAGTGAGCTACTATCTGCATGTAGCCTCCTTCTCAGTACTACTGAACACAAACAGCACAGGCTGATGGTACTGCTTAGCATAGTGCACATTTTCACAAGTACGAGCTACTTTTAGACCGTACAGGTCAGTGTTGACGTACAGTGGGGCTGTTTTACCCCCTAGATGTTTCTCTGATGATCCCTGATCCTACACAGATTTAGTGCATCCATCATGATTTATGGTGCCATGTTCATTTTTTCAAGGTTTCTGTTTAAGTAATGTGTGTGTGTGTGTGTGTGTGTGTGTGTGTGTGTGTGTGTGTGTGTGTGTGTGTGTGTGTGTGTGTCAGGGGTGACTTGTAAGTGCAGACACGATTGAAAAAAACTAACCAAATTGATCATGATCCACTGCAACACAGTGTGGACAGCCCTGGTGAATTACAATGTGTGAATTACGATTTAGTGATTTACTGACTGTTGTTGTCGACGTGTGTTTCTGACTTATGAGACATCATGCTGTTTGATGGCTGAGTTATCGGGGTCCTGTATGTATTTGCTTCAAATACTTGAGATTGATTAGAATACATGTGTCTGAAGCCTGAGCACTGTGTGAGATTTTTTTTGGTGCCGATTCTTGACCGCTTCATTAGTAAAGCTCCAGCAGTGCATTGCCCGTTTAGCATACTAATCACTGACTTGCTCCCAAAACTTGCTATTGTTGCTATTTTTTTGTTTAGTTCAGTGTGATGTGTGCAAATTAGGGTGCTTTCACACCTGGCGCATTTGGTCGGATAGTCTGTTTGGTTTGGGATGGTGTGAAAGCTCATTTGAACTCTGGTGCGGACCAAACAACCAAACTCTATTCCGCCTGAAAACGTGTCTTAGTTCGCTTCCAAGTGCACTAGAGTTTGGTTGACTTTAGGTGAAAACGCGATCCAACCCAAATTTAGAACATAGGAATCAAAAACCAGTGCAATTTTTATTTGCAGTTTAAAGTAATTCAATCTTGCACACAATCTACAAACTTGTATATAATTAAATGGATGATAACTTTCAAATCCATAACTTTTTATGACCATCCATCGCCACGGTTTCACTCGTCTCAGTCGAAAATGAAATCCTTGACCACTCGCTGTCTTGTCAACTGATCATATTGTTCGCCTTCTTCTAAAATATTAAAACACCAAAGCAAAACCCGATAACCAAATACCGCATAAATTTGGTGTTGCGCCATTATTTCTAAAACCAGGAAGTGTTGGCGAGTTTCACTCGGATATTCTGTTAATGGACAAGCAACCGTTCGACCGTGTGAAATTTGTTGACGTTTAGTGCGCTTGACAAAATGCATTTAACCGTACCAAATGAGCAGTAAAATGTTGAAACTTCAGGGCTAAAACGCACCGAGCCTACCAAACTATAGTTTTCACAATGCTGTATGTGTGCTTTGTGTCCTAGTCTTTGGTACATTAGGGGAAGTGTTAAGAAAACTCATGATAAAAACTAATCGTGTTACTGCCCGTTGATGTTTCCATATGTACATTCCTCGCACAGACCAAGGCTATATCTGTTCTGCTTCAGGGCCCTCCAGTTGGCCCCAGCACATGTCCGCTGGACCAGCTACTGACAAAAAGTCTCCATTACGTAGCCTCAAAAAACGACGGAATTTAAGCCCGTATAATTGACCTCTCACCGGCCCCTCCCCCAAAACGTCCATTGTCCAATCACACATCATAGCAACCGTTACTATGTGAGCAGGTCCGACAAACATTGACTCCAAGCAAGATGGTGAAGCGGTGCGCCCACGGCGTTTGTAAATCGGACACTAGATACCACCTCTTAATACATCCATGGATACCCCGAGAGATTGTCTGGAGGAGTTGTGTTTAAATATCACGCCCCAATATATTCTCGGTTTTGAGGCCTCGCCCCTACAATTTACGACATGGCAAGACGTAATCCGGCTGAGAAGCGGCACTTTTCAGAGGTGGAGATTGAAACCCTGATATCTCAGGTTCATTTGTACTAACGTGTGTACTATTTGGCAGCCTGAAAACTGTTATTAAAGACTGTATAAAGAATGCGGAATGGAAAGAGATCACTGATGCGGTCAACAGTGTTGCCGTAGTAAATCGGACTCCAGCTGAAGTTTATTTAATTTATAGCCTACATCCTTGACACATATATTCTATAGTCCTAATAGTAATATACAGGTTTATATTGCAATCTCTTAAGCCTACATGTAGGTGTACTTATATTTAAATAAACACACAGTAGCAGAGTTTATGTAGTGTCTTTTATTTTACTCATGTTTTTTTTCATGAGTCAGAACGAGGGCCAACGTGAGCGGTGCCTACAGTGGATAAAACAGTGTGGACGGCCCCACTCCCAGTTAAATGTGTCGAACATTACGAAACGCATTAACGTCTGCTCAAAGCTAAGGCTAACAGCTAACTAGTTACGGTGTTGTCTAGATCTACTAGAGGCAAGAACACAAATTGGACCAAAGTTATGATTATCATGGATATCATTGCCAGAATGTTAACCTACTCTCTAAGCTAAGTTTAACGAGCCCTTTAGCTTTAGCCAACATTAGTTAACATGTTAGCTAATGCTAGCTACATTAGCTGCTGTTGTGT
The DNA here is from genome assembly GCF_010015445.1 of Perca fluviatilis. NCBI lineage: Eukaryota > Metazoa > Chordata > Actinopteri > Perciformes > Percidae > Perca > Perca fluviatilis. Next base: position 20,945,842 of record NC_053115.1, read on the forward strand.
TGGGTCTTTGAGCTCCCCAACTTTATTTTTCGTCAGTTTACAACAAAGTCGAACATTTGAATACATCCCTCCACTGCATACTGTAACCCCTTTTGCTTCGATCTGGAGGATATCGCGGAGGTATTGCTCCAAAAAAGGTCACTGACACGCACGGGTATACCTCATCCCGTCATGGCAATCTGTCGCGCTGGTCGTGTTTGACCATTTGTTTGTCGGACGTAGCAACAGTAACTAAGGGGGGCGGGGCTTGGCGAAAGGCTAATTCTGCTCACACATGACAAGGATGACCTAAGTGGGCACTACTCTTAAGTAATACGATCAGGCACACATTACCTAAGTTGCATTGTTATTATAAACAAATCTTGAATACAAATCACATTCTTCTGTTGGAAGTTTGTCAGTCCTTGTGTGTGTCTGTGCTGCATTGAGAGCAGGGGGCTGGCTGACCTGGAACAAAACTCTAAGACAAAGACATGAGAAAGGTTGAAAATAGATTGATGGAAACAGAAATGCAGAGGAAGAAGAGCACCCATAGAGTAGTATTATTTACTAGCCTAATTAGTTGTTAGTACTTATGATACTATATTTGACCCTTTAGGGAAATTTGTTTTGGTCTCCAAGCTGCACACACAAATGGTGCTTGTCATGTGAAATGTACACATTAGAAGACAGCCTGCAAGATTAGGCTAGGTTAGCTTAGATTAGCATTTTCTGCAGATGGCCTTGTGCACCAGTTTAAAACTTATAGTTATGTTAAGCCTTGTTCAGCCTTGTTAATTAGAGTAAATGCGTTTTTTAAAGTGTTGATGTGGACAGTCCCTCGTAGGACCCGGCATACTAGCACCATTGGGAACACAATGGAGACACAAATGGGCCATTTAAGTGAGATTCCTACACCGCCGCACAACTTTGGGTTAAACGCCGCAACGCCTGATTTGTTGTGAATGTGGCCTTCTACACAAAGGGGGCAGCCTGTCTGCCTTTCTGTTTGGTGTGGACAGCAGGTTTGACTTCTGCGCCCCTATGTTACCTCTATAATGAGCTGGTTTGAAGACGCAATCAGACTGTGCGTGATAAGGCTAAGTAAGGTCTTAGGGCTGTAAATAATCACAACTAACAGGGCTCAAAGCTAACTTTTTTTCCCAAATCTCCTAAGTTGAAAAATTTAGAGGAGCACATAAAAAACTGTAATGTACACTTTACTGTGTTTTTCTTTAATAAAAGGAATATGAGGAGACATTTACTTAAGTGAAGTGATTTCATTTATTTGAATAGAAAAAGGTATACTAGGTTTTTAATTATTTCTGCTTCAAACTGTATTTATTTGATAATTATCTAATTATTTATACTTTAAACTGCTTTAAACTGTTTATGGTTCAAGGTCAATTATTGTCATTGTACAACCTATGTCCCATTGAATCCAGCCCCCTGGTTATATATAGTCTATGATCTAGACAGACCTCCTGGAGAACTCAATCCAGTCAGCTTTAGAATGACTTACATAAGGTAACTTATGTAAGTCTATGGTTAAAGTCTTAAGGTAATTTTTATTTTTTATTTTACACTGATTTTCCTAAATAGTCGATGCAAATGACAGTCAGTATAATTTTCAAGTCACCAACCGTTAGGGTATAAGTCGAATTTCATTGAACAAACCACCCAATGAAAACTGTATTTTTTTTCATAAATAAAAATACTCAAAATGCACTGTTCCAAGTTATTATGCACAACAGAGTTTCAAAACATTGTATAGGTTGTAAAGAACTGAAAATGGTCATTTGCTGAATTTGCAGCATTAGGAGGTCATATGTACTGAAATCAAAAGCTATTTCAATCAAACACATCTAAACAGGGCAAGTTACATGTTAACATAGGACCCCTTCTTTGATATCACCTTCGCAATTCTTGCATCCTTTGAACTTGTGAGTTTATGGAGAGTTTCTGCTTGAATTTATTTGCAGGATGTCAGAATAGCCTCCCAGAGCTGCTGTTTTGATGTAAACTGCCTCCCACCCTCATAGATATTTTGCTTGAGGATGCTCCAAAGGTTCTCAATATGGTTGAGGTCAGGGGAAGATGTGTTTGGAGTTTTGCCAACCGGATACGGCAAAAGTTTAATCTATCAACTAGCTCCGCTACCTTCTTCGTTGCTCTGGTTGGGTGTAGCGCTATCCTATTGCGTGCAGAGGGAATTTGAAAGACAGCCGTTTATCGCGCCCCTCAGATTGAGCCCTGCCACGGCTCTCTCTTTCTTTCTTTCTTTCTTTCTTTCTTTCTTTCTTTCTTTCTTTCTTTCTTTCTCTTGCTCCTTGTATGTGTTTGGTAGTCATCCAACAACAACCCCCACCACCTCCAGCCAGGCCACTCCAAACTGCGTGTGTGTGCGCCTGATTGCTTGTCTCGCTCTAGACACAGCTGTGAAGTTAAGTCACCATAAACCTGGGTGTTTTATTTTGAAAGAAGTTTTATTTTGTAAAGTATCCGTCGGCGCTGTGGCCTTCCTGTGTTTGATTACCTACCTTGCTTGACTCAGCCGCTCCGCTCCTGATCGTAGCCGGCATGAACTGACAGATTGGACAACATGGTTGCCGAAATGAAAATAGCTCCGCGGCGTCACGCGTCCAGTGTGTTTTCAGAACCAGCAACACTTTGGAATTTACTTGAAAAATTACTTTAATGATTAATTGATGAACTATCATTAGTTCATTTTCTGGAGATTCACTAACTGATTATCTTACTAATGATATCAGCCCTAAAAACTTGACTTAGCCTAACCTTGTGTTGACTTTGGGTCAAATTGACCCGTTTTCAATTTTTGTTTTATATCAGAAAATATGGGACGTAGAAATAAGCGCTGAAAATGTGTAGAAGAAAAATTTAACAATTTAAAATGTTGGAAAAAGCAAAAACAAATGTCAAAAACTAATTTCTCCCATCTAGCGGTGAAATTGTATTTTGCATTCAAACGAATAGTGCCCTCTAGCGCCTCTCTTTTTCAAATGTGTGTTGCAACTACGGTAGCCGTTATGTACCAAGAAGCTATGACATGTCTTCCAATCGCTTTTTTGGCGACGAGAATTCCTTCTCCTGTGGCTCGGCATAAATGATCCTCCATTTCAACTAAAGTGCAGTGCAGGCTTTCAAATTTGCCGGGGCAGTGACAAGCGCCTCTCACTGATCTCCTTCTCCGTTTCAGCTGGTTTCAGTCACATGACGCTGGCTCTGAACAAAAACGCGTTGTGGATTAGCTAGACAGTAGGGCTGTAGCGATACACTAATCTCACGATACGATACACGATATTCAGCTCACGATACGGTATATATCACGACATTCAGCCAACGATACGATTCGATATAATTCGATACACTTACATAATTTTCTGAAAGATTTAAAGGGGACAGAGTGATTTTGGTGACATCTTGTGAGTTTTTTTTTTTTTACTTGGATTTGATTAATTGAACTGAAAACATCAATTACACAATATATGTCTCTGACTGGACAGAGAGTCTACAGCAGGGATCATCAACTACATTTTTTTCAGAATTTTTCTAAGCACTCTGGCAGCCGGACTTTCAAATAAAGAAAATAAAATGAATTTATACCTAATACGCCTATTCTTGTTCGAAATTTTCACTTTCTTACTGAATTAATGCTACTTTTTTTTTTAATTTTTTTTTTTACATGTATTAGTGTGAGCAAACTCCTAAAAAACATGGACACTCCATAATGATAACTGGCTCTTTAACTAGAAAAGATCTCAGACTAGGAGGCAGTTCACTGAGGAGTGATGGTTAAAGTCTGTGATTATGGAAACATTGTTGTAGTATGCAGCATCCTGATTGGTGGAAAATGCTTGCAGAAAGAAAGGCTGTTATCAGGTAAACATGTCACTGTCAAAGACGCTGAAGTGAAAAGTTGACGTGGAAAAGCCCAGCTTTAATGATGAATGGACTGATAAGCAGGCTATGCACTCGTCATGTATGCCTCATTTGCAATGAAACGATGTTGCAAAATAATACAACAATCATCATCATCATAACGATCGTGTCATTCACGTGCATATTAAGTAGCTCCAGATTGTCCGCTCTAGCGGAGAGTTTGGTTTGTTCAGCCAGCAGTGAGGTTTACAAGAATTTGTCAAAATTTCCAGATTCCCGGCAACCTAAGATAAACAGTTAGACTAAAAACAGACAGCTTTTGTTTTAGCTTGTTTGTAAAAATTCGCTATTTGCAGAGTAGAGCTGTGTTTGCGTAAAACAGCGCGGTGGACTGAGCAGATTGAAATATCGCTTTCTACATGTTTATGCCGGTCTACACAGGTGAATGTATTGATAAGTATTGACTTTCTACTCACGAAGGTTTAATTGTAGCCTATTTACAGAAAAGAGACCAGCGGGAGTTCATCCGCCCCAGCGGCCGTTGGTAACTCTGTATCGTTCCCAGTCAGGTGCTGCGCGTTTTAACCTTTAACGCACACACATCTCGGCTCAGCAGTGTGTGTGGAGCTCGGGCATTGCTGTACAGAATCCCGGCATGTGAATACAGATGTAAATACAGGGGGCTGGGTTTTTGCTCTAAATGCTTGAAATGATAAATAACAGAACGCATTTTTTCCTCTTTACATTTTGTGAATTCATGATTATTCTGCGGGCCAGACTAAAAGCTTTGGCGGCGGGGCGCCAGTTGACGTTGGCTGCTCTACAGCGACACTAGCGGCTGGCTGACCAAATCGCTCTTCCTGCAACGTGAACGGGGGTAAACACGGGGGATTTGAATGGGACTTATGTATCGATACTCGCGGCTTAAAAATCGATACTTTCTTGGGGGAAAAAATATCGATTTATATCGCAGAATCGATAAAATTGCTCAGCCTTACTAGACAAGTAGGCTAGTGCTTTATGTCCCTCTCAGCGATTTATAGTTTTTCAAAATGGCGGAACGACATGGAAGCCTCCTTGGAGTTGCCCATCCAATGTAAATATAGATAAGAAATTCTTCGCTTATTAGGACAAGTCAGCTCATTGGCAGAGGTAATTTTACACCAATGAGGACATACAGTATTTATGAATGAAGACATTGATTTTAGCTAATAAAATACTTCAAACACTACACAGTGTACCTTTTAATGAATGAATGAAAACTAAAAAATCAAATTTCAGTCAACATGTTAAGTTTCCGTTCTGAAGATTTCCAATGGCTTTATTGTCAGTATATTGTAGAAGGAGAACACAACCTCTCGTACACAGAAAAGATATAGACTTGCGTGGCTGAGAAGATATAACAATAATAGAATAGTAACAACTGACCTCAGGCAAATGCACACATTGAATGTTACAACACTGCTGCGAGCAGTATTTCACAGTTCTACACGTTGCCCGCTGTTAGCCTCATGGTTTACCAAGGTTAATGTAACAGTACAGATGGCACCCGGACACATTGCACTGACACACAGGATGAAAACAAGTGCTATTACCTTAATACACATAGAAGCCCTCTCTTCTTAGAGCGTAGCTGTTGTTGCTTCAGGGACACAAAAAAAATCAGTTGGTAAACAAACACTTGAACTTCCACAGTGATTGTCTGTGACACAGACTATGGGCAGGCCAACAGCCATGAATAAACAGGGTGACGTTAACCCTTTATGCCTCAGGAAACCTGGCGCTGTTTTCATGCTTGACCGCGGGAGCCCTGTTGGTTTCTGTAGGTAGTCTGATGTACTGTGAGTGTGTTTATGGTTGTGCAGAAAAAGAAAGAGGGAGATGGACTATTGATGTCAATCATCCTTCGGTCTTCCTATAGAAACTCAAATAGCTACTATGGTAAAGCATGCTTAGATGGATCTATACACTAGCCATTGTGTGGGCACTTGCATGTAGCCATTAAGTTTGTCCTACATTCTCGACGGAAGGCTCAGTGTATTTCATATGCTGGCTGCACTGCAGCTCCCGTGTTGGTACTCAGATTCAGTTTGTAGGCAATTCTCCGCCTCCATAACACACATAAAAACGAGCCAATAACCAGCTGTTTGAGATACAGGAGTTTTGTGTTTACAATAGGCCTATTGAGTCATGCTACATGTAGAGTAAATTTATTAAGCAATTAGTTGCAGTACCCTCTGGAGTACAAATGCTAGACTCATGAAGATAAGTGAATGATGTTTCCACTCTGGAGCTGCTGTAAGGAGCAGTGCTTTGTTATAAAAGAGCAGCTGCAGAAGTGTCCTGAGGTGGTATGTGTCGAAAGTGACCCTGCCAAGTCATCCATGAGTGAGTCAGATCTGCACACATATGCGCACTTAATTCAAATATACAGGAGGATTTTCTCTGTTGTCTGCATGTGATCCTGGTGTTCCAATGATGGCTAAAAGAGGACGTAATGCTGCAGACTGTCACAGTCTCACAGCTGATGACCACAACGAAGGCCGCAAACCTCCCTCAGCTGGCATGGCATTTAAAGCCTGTGTGAACTACAAGTACTATGTCAGACAGGCAGATATGTCTGTGCTCCACAAATCTTCAGGGTTTTACTGCTATTTCAAAGACACAGTATGGCGCCCAGCTGGACTTAAAGTAGTCTCATTGGTTGTATCTGCCAGGAGTTTTTTGCATGCGTCTTATGTTGACATTCTGTTGTTTACTTTTTATCTATTTAGGGATGTGCCACGTCCCAAGTTATATCCTACAACTAAACAAGATTTTTAAAGCAATGGCACTACGAGACAAGATGAATCCTATAAATTGAAGTGTTGTGTCATTCCCGAACGATTCATTGGGTGAAAAAACTGAACTGAATCGCTTCCTGAAACAATCTGTTCATTTCTCAGTCAGGTTCAGTTGAGCTTTCAGTTTCGAGCGAATGTGATTCGTTCACAGGGATACACTCATTCACTGAGCGAGTGATCCAGTGATTCATTCAGTGAACTTCCACAGTGAACGTGAGCCCTGAGTGATAGACAGTCGCTGAATCGCTCAAGCCTACCCCTCTCCCTCCCTTCAATGTCATAAAGTCTCAAAGTAGGAAGTAGTACCAAATATTTTTTTGTGTTGTGAAAATATTTGTGCTGTACATAATAGGGTACAGGGCTCCAGACTAACTTTTTTTTTAATAGGAGCACTGTAGCCCCTAACTGAAAATAAGGCATTTTTTTCACATTTTCCCCATTTTAACTGTATTACTGATTTATTCTTTGGTAATAAATGCAGAAAATACAATGTGCTGTTTACATTACATTACATTACATGTCATTTAGCTGACGCTTTTATAGAAAGCGACTTACAATTGCTATACATCAGAGGTCGCACGCCTCTGGAGCAACTAGGGGTTAAGTGTCTTGCTCAGGGACACGTTGGATGATGTATCGCAGTGGGAATCAAACCCAGGTCTCCCACACCAAAGGCATGTGTCATATCCACTGCACCATCACCACCCATTTTATTTCAGTTCAGTCACATTTTAATTGAATGGTGCTTAACAAGTGCATATTCAGAAATGTAAACAAAGTATTATTACTGTCAGTGTACTGCATTACTGCATCTGCCTCATACTGGCTCTCCCTCCTCTCTTTTTTTTTTTTTTAAACACTGAAATAGCAATCAATCATTTTTAAGGTGAAACTTCCACGGAAAGGGGAGTATCTATCTAAGTATCTAACACCCAGAGGAGTGAGCCAGAGAGAGAGGAGGTCACGATACTCAAAACACGCAAGCACTTGTTTGTTTTGACGAGATAAATAGTTAGACATTTGATCACCAACTGTGTATTTAAACTCAACATTAAAGTAACGTGCGGTTCGCTTTTGGCCAGGCAAAGCAGCCATTATGTATTTTTGTTTTTATAGAAGCGGTCTTTCTGTCACACCTCTACCTCTCTCACCCAAGTGTCTGAGACCGAGACTACACTGAGTAAAAATGTGGACGACGATGCGCAGATGGGGTTGAGACCGTGAACCTAGTAGGGGGGGAAGAGAGGAGGGCTAATGTTAGGCTAACACCTTATTGGCTATCACTACGCAGCATTTTCCTCGCCAATGTACGGTCTTTAGCAAACAAAATGGATGAACTTCGGCTGCGGATCACAACTCATAATGGATTATGGACTGCGATGTCATGGTCTTCACAGAAACATGGTAACAACGGCGCTGTGCAACTGCATGTGCATGTTTTGCCATGGTTGACTTTTACAGACGATGATTGTAATGCCACAAACAGCAAAACACACAAGTAAGCTGATGTTACCCACGCAGTTAACTAATCACTCTCAGACCCTCCCTCTCTCACACACATTGGCCAACTCTGGCAGACTCCCTCCCATCTGTTTTTCAACATGAAAAAAAAAAGTGCAAGTAGTTGTAAAAAATACTTGCACTGTTGAAAAAGAATGGTCGCAAAATGCAGTCTGGAGCCCTGGGGGAAGGACTTTGTTATAGTAGCTTTCATTTTGCAGAAGGTATGAGATGCTGCTGCCCTAACTGTTTATTTATTTTGTATTCATGCAAGTTTACAAATATTCCTTCTCTCTTAGAAAAAAGAAAATGCCGCTGTGTGCTGTTAAATGCTGTTAAATGCAGTTAAACTTTTTCATTTTTCACCCTTTTTCTTGTTCTTTAATTAATAGTATTATCATGATATTTTATTGCGTTTCTCTGATTGCTTTTTAATGGATTGAATGTTTTATTGCTGATTTTGTAAGGTGACCTTGAGTGTTTAGAAAGGTGCCTATAAATAAAATGTAGTATTATTATTATTATTCTTATTCTATACAGTTTAGTTTTTTGATTATCTGCAGACATTTATTTAGTTTTTTTTTAATTCATAGCCTAATCAGTGCACTGCAGACACAGTGCAGATCTACTAATGCAAACAGACAATGCAGAAAATAAAAGTGTTAAATTAATGTTTAGTTAAGTTCCGCAATTTTGTGTCTCATTGGTATTATAATTAAATTGTTGTATTTTATCAGATAAACAAAACAACAACACGAAATTGCTATTACATGTTGGCCATCAGTCGTCCTGCTCTTTTGATGTTGGAACCTGCCATTGAAAAACCCATATTGGTCGATCACTGTCTGGTACAATGACAGGAAACTGGAACAACAGTACACTGCATGACGGACATAAATCCAACACAAAATTGTTAAAAAAATTTGTTTACCTGCACATAAATCTAACCAATATTGAAGAAACCCTGCTTGTAGTCAGGAATGTGCATGCACTTTGTCACATGTACAGTATGTTTGTGTGACTGAGTGCATTGGTCATCCTTGTCAACATTGCCACATTGAGTGGGCAAAGTAGCATAGACTGTGTGAGTGAGGACTGTTGGTGAGTGGGTGGTTATACTGGATGTGTAATTTGCTAGTTTGTCACAATGCCTCCATTAAATACTGTTGTAGATTAAAGCCTATGTATGGGACACTGTCGTACAGTGGACAGAGGAAGATAGGAAATTTTGGAGGAACACCACCATGACCTCAGGTGGGAGCTGTGATTGTACATGTTTTTTTCTTTTTAATGTGTCCAAGATATGTCCAACACATCTAGTCTGATCTAATCAAACTGTGTGTAATACTTTTGATTTGTTGGGGCCAGTTGTTGTATAGCGAAAATAGCCGTTTGTCCTGGCTGAGTTTTTTTTTTTTTACAGCAAGACAAACACAAAACTCCTGTTTAAAAACAAATTGTTAGTTAATTTTGGTGTCAAATAAAAGCTTAATGTTTTTAAAATATCTGTAGAAGGCCGACAGCATTGTCTCTACCTGTTCTTGTAGTGAAATTGCCCCATGTTTAAACAAGAAACCATTGAAAAGAGAAGAAAGGAGCTTGTTTAATATTTCATATTAAGAGTGGTCTAACATGCTGTCAGTGGCAAAACTCGGCACTTTGGCACTCTGCAGGTCTTTTAATAGTGCATCTAGTCATAGGGTTATATTTTCTAAACGTTCTAAAAATTGCAGATTTGCATTAGTTTGAAACAGTGTAATTAAATACAACATACTATCAATGAAATGGAACATTGCATACATTCTACATATCTTTATAATTAGCTTGCACCTCTGTATAATCCATAATGATCATTACTTCCAAAACAAGAATGAAGGATATGTGACGAGAGAGAGAGAGAGAGAGAGAGAGAGAGAGAGAGAGAGAGAGAGAGAGAGAAGAGAGAGAGAGAGAGAGAGAGAGAGAGAGAGAGAGAGAGAAAACGAACAGTGGGAGGAATGATGCAAAGCACTGCTGTTCTGCAGCACGGGGTCTCCCTGGACCAGCTTTTTCCCCACGTCTGCTCAACTGCAGTTTTCTCTTCTACTTTCTCCTCCTCCTCTTTCTTGTCCCATTCCTTATTTTCCGGCAATGTTTTTTTTATTTTCCTTTTCTACTCCTACTCCTCAGAAGGTGTGTGTGTTGATTGTTACTCGCCGCAGGCTGCTTCTCTTGGGGCCACTCAGAATCTGTTCTAAGAGCCGCCAGCCACTTACTGCATTTGCACCAGATTTCAATAGGAACTCTGGACCATACTGTCCGTTTTTCCCGTATGTTCGAAACCGCATCCATCAGAGTGCACGGTAGCACCCTGAGGGAGAAGACTGAATCCTGTATGGCTGGAAAATGGAATAGTAGAGGTATCAAGGGCTTGTATATGTGAAGAAGTAAGGAAGATGCATAAAAAAACCTTGGGAATTATTAAACAATCTATTTAAATGATCAGTTTAATTGTATACACTAGTGCAGAACTAACTGGGCCGATTGCTTGGCCTCTGGTACTGCTGCCTGCGGCTTTCTCCAGAACCGTGTACCTGGAAATAACTTACAGAAGGCTTCAAAGGAAACCTTGTACTGCTATATTTACCTGACAGAGAAATGTTACTGGTTATGTTGCAGATTCAGGTTTTACTCACAACATTTCACAATTAAAATATGATGCATTATTATTCATTCAACTATCCAGCATTATTTTAGAGTTGAAAGCTCCACCTTGAACAGACGTGAAGTAAATGTAAGTGCTGATAACCAATCATTTTGTCATTCAAGTCAAACTGATTTCACAAGATTTTATGTGATGTATTGGTTACACTTTACTTGAAGTTTTCCACATAAGAGTGACATGACACTGTCATGAACGTGTCATAAAACATTATAAACAAGTCATAAACATGTTTATGACATAACGCTTTGTTATTGTCATTCGGTTTTTGTCATGACAAGTTATGGTTAGGGTTGGAGTTAGGGTTAGGGTTCATGTTTCATGACTGTGTCATGTCACTCTTATGTAGAAAACTTCAAGTAAAGTGTTACGTAATTATGTATCTTATTATCCATATTCATGCGACATCTTGAACTACATTAGCCGGTAAGGGACATACAGGACATACTGCTCGGCCTTTCGCGTTTTCGCTGTCACATGATAAACTCACAGGTGCTGCTAATGGGTATCGTAGCTTCCCGGCCCCGGCAAGTTTGAAGAAGGAAACCTGGAGGACCACACGTATTCAAAATCCAAATTTCAGGAACAGGAGTCTCCTTCACCCAGAAAAAGAAAAAGGATATTGAAAAGAGCAAGAGACCGGCTTTTTGAAGCGTGAAGGCTACCGTAGCTGTAATACGTACTTTGAACTGCGTGGTGCGAGAGTTGATCGCGATCTATGATCTAAACGCTAGATGGGAGAAGTTCTGACACATTGGACCTTTAACTGACACAAGAAATGTCTGAGTGTCTTTGGCGATATGTCACAGCCTTTCACTATGTTTATGATGTTTATTGTGCCAGTTGATATTGTGATGACTATAAAAAAAAAAAGATATATTGTGCAGCCCTAGAGTACATGGTAAAAAAGGGAAGTCTAACATCATGATTCAACCTAAAGCTCCTCAGTCGTTGTCCGGTCTATTTGGACACTTTCAGTTCAAAAACCATTTGCCAAGTGCAGGGTTGTGAAGCCGGCATGAGACAGAAACACTTCATAAAAGCCCTAATTGTCATTGTCTTTATTTGTATTTGGTGTGCAAAGGGAGAGCTGGGATAGACCCAGAACAAGAGGAAGATGGTTATATATTTCCACTGCAGTGTGCCACTCGGTGCGCCTGGTTGACTGCAGCATGTTCTTTCCCTGCAGTGCAAGCAAAAGCTACATTTTAGCTTCACAGGCCCAAGTTAGCAGTACAGTCCCTTGCCAACTCGCTTGTGAAATGCTACTCAAGCTTTTCATCTTTCCAGGTGATCTGTAAACCTGATTTGTGTTTGTAATGGATGGTATTTCTGTAGGAGCTTCTGAAGCACTGTATTTTAATGAGCATAAAGGAAATGTTGAGCAAGGACATAAAGATGCAGATTCATCTTTATGCTGTCAGTGATACAGGCAACCTGGGACCATACATCTCATGCTGTGTAATAACCAGCTAGTGGGAGATATGCACTACACTTCATAGGTTACTTTATGGCTTATTTATACACAAAAAGCTTATTAATTATATTATTTTGATATATAAGTCACACCTGACTATAAGTCGCAGGACCAGCCAAAGTAGGAAAAAAAGTGTGACTTATAGTCCGGAAAATACGGTAATGCTCTACATTAGACCTTTGCAGCTGACCTCTAGGCTCAGTCACAGCAGCTGATGATGGGCATGGTTTAAAGTTTATCATAACGTGATAAACCTCTGTGTGTAAAACAGCTGCAGCTGTCCTAGAATTTAATGAAGTCTCAGTTGCGCTTTTAACTTCTTTTAACTGGGAGGAGGAGGATTTGTATCAGAAGTTTGCTGTATAAATAGGCTATTCATGCAAATTGCTGCTAGCTTTTTTCTCTGTTGGCAGCCAGTGACCTGCACTGTTTCTGTAATCAAGGGCCCTCCACAGCTTAACAGAGAGGAGACGATTTATGAAACCACAAACTGTCTGATGAGAGTAAAGAGGATGCTCCGACATGGATCACATCTTTTCATGGTTTTGACTTTAATCCTTAGATAGATGTCCCTAAAAAAAGAAGAGGAGATTCCGTCTGAATACTCTTTGTAGCCTGATGGAGAACGAGGTTGGGTTTGCTTCTCTCTGCCTGACTGATCTCCCATGTAGGATATCCCTGGCAGTTTGTTAGCCTGTCTCCCTCTTCTGCAGCCATCTGCTCGGGTCTGTGTGTTTTCCGCAGCTGCCAACATACTACACAACACCGTGCTGTGCTTTCCAGGCCAGCACTGCCTGCCTGCTTGCCTTGCTCACGTAAGCCCTGTCTCAAGAGGGAATTCACTTAGGCTAGGTGTAGGTGGATTTATAGATGGAAGGAGTGAAGAGCAGCCTTTTGTGACTCAATTTTGCATTTTGTTTGGAAGAGATTGGGGCGTATGAGATGAGCTTAACAGGGCCTATAGAGCTGCATGTCTTTTTAATGGCTTCAGTTTATCAGGTACAACAAGGCAACAGCTCCCTGATTCTACCCAATCTTTCTTCTTTGACTACCACCCCTCTCCGGCTGTAATGTAATACATCTGTAGTTTCCATTATAGCTCGTTTTTAAATCGGATACGGATATCCATATTGGACAATTTTAAAAAGCCTTGAAGTTCATAATTTTTTTTACCCAACTATATGACAAGAACAAACAAGATTAGGATCCTAAAATGAAGTTATTGAGACTAAGATCTGTACTGAACAAGGCATTGGATATAACATTGGCCACCATTATTGAGATCATTTACTAAAAACTGCAGGGAATTAGCACAATGTTTCAATTAACTGTAAAAAATCATATGTAATGATTTTGGAATATATTTGTGTGATGTTTAAAGGTAACTAATGAGTACATAATACTACTAATGATGATGTAATGACCCCAATCGGTGTTAAATAATATAAGCTGATTAGAAATATTTCATTAACCTGCAGCCTTCATGCTATAAGAGTTTATTTTTATTTTTATTTAGGCTGATAAATAGTGCTCATTCCTGTGTGCTGTATTGCAGTAAGACAATTTGAAATTATATGTTACACACTTTGAAAACACATAACTCTCGATGCTTCAGGCCATGTTCAGATAAACAATGACACTACTTAAAAAATGCAAGTGGCTGCGTTGGTGTGGGCGGGTTGCTACCTGCTGCAGGGTACCGGTGAGAGGTACATTTTGAAGGCTTGTCAGATGACACTGATGGATTCCTCTGTATTTGACAGAGAGCCAATTTGGGTTAAAAACATTGTACTTTACTTAATGCAATAAAGAAGAAATGTTAACGGGGGCAGATGACCGTGTTGTTTCACAGCAAGCATAGTTCTACTTTTTTATGTTGAATGTACAGTATATCTTAATCAACAGATAGGAAACAGGGCGGTTCTACTCCAATATTGACTCCTTTCACTCTGCAATTTTCTTTGTGCTTCGTGTGTCTATCTCTTTGTCTCTCTGCAGTTTTAATCTGCATAGTGCACATTGGACCATTAGTGCAGTAAATCTGAGCCCTCTAACTTGAGCCAGGACGAGCCTGTAGTGTACCGCATTGCTGCAGTCGTCAGCAGCAGCAGCAGCATCCTCTCCAACTGCAGCTCACTACAGGCATCGTCTCTGTGAGGGACTGGTGCATTGCTCTGCAATGTGCCACAGTCAGTGATCAGGTGTAAACACAAAATGTTTTGTACAGTATCTGAACGCTAAAACAGCAGATAACCTACGACATTAAACTGTAGAGAGGGCAAAAGTAGGCACTGGCCCTAATTTATGCAAACATTCACTTATTGAACAGGTCAGGTTCCACTCCGCTGTTCACTTCAAGGCACTCCACTGTAGGGTTTTTGTTTTGTGATGTAGTGGTGCTGGTAATTGCCTAATGTTAAAGTTCAGGTGTTGACCAATCATTGTTGTTCCCTAGATATGACATAGTTTGCGTGACTATCTTTCTTTGTATAATTGAGCAAAACTACAGTACAAATAGACCCAAATGCAACTTTAACTGCAACACAACTATGCATGAGTTTGAGTATGTTCTTATTGTGTTGGAATTTGATTGTGTCTGGCTTGTTAAAATCATCGACATCTTCTATTTGGATCGGTATCATGTCCTTGCTGCGTAAAACTTTAAAATAATCTCATAATATTATCCTTTTTTATATTGTAACTAGTGCTGCTGCCAGCAATTATGATAAGGTAGTGGTTGTGTATGTGATTAACTTAGTGGATAGTTTGAGTTACTATCAGAGGAAAGCAGAAAATCCTTACAATATACCCTACTACTTGAAGTACTTTCATAACCCCCCACTCAACCCACCGTATCCTTTTGATCTGCACCAATGACAGATAATCCAAGAGGATTTAGCAGATTGTTTTACCCATCAGGGTCATGCCATCATCATCACCTGATAGCAGGTCTGACCGGTGTCCCATTGCGTCATAATTAAAATTAATGGGCAGGGAGCGTTAAATAAGACCTTGGGAACATGGGGTACCTTATTTGCCGCCTGGGAAATTGATGGGAAGAGAAAGTCACCTTCATGTTATCATTATGATGTCAGTTACAAGCCATGACTCATGTGAGTGCAGCCACTGGTGAAATAGGGTAGCATGTGCTGCTCAACTCAAGGCTTTGTCAGGGTGACATAGATGCCACTCTCTATGCGGCTCTCCTCATTTGATTTTATCCACTCAAGTAAACTGGGCTAAAATATCAGCAGTGCCACTCCCCTCCCTCTCAGGCCATCACGTTGACTTGAAATGTTCTGATGAGGTATTCAAAATGTGTGTTAATCTTTAAACCTAAGTAACGACCCACCCAGCCCTCATTGATGCTCAGCTTTCTTCCTATAGCCCTCTCTGCAGCAGTGGCCAGACACTTTGAATTATTAATAGAATTAAGTCTCTCAGCAGTGGATCAGCCACGGTTTGCTGTCGTGATGTGCACACACATATGTACAGTACACCAGGATGCTAAAGTATAATCTTAATATATGTGGGCTGCATGTTGTCTGCCTGGCTTTGTGATGTATTTTACCGAAGGACCAGAGTGTTTTTCTGTGTTGTGATGCGATTATCCTTCACTCTTAATACATAGTTGTATTCCAGACTGGTATACTACGCCTTTACTGCAAATATGTTAAAATCTTTAACTCAAAGCTGGGAGAAACTACAGAGGTTACATTGGTCTCATTTATTTATTCAGCTCATGTCTGCAGAGTGAGGACATGTCTCCATCTAGTGGTGGAGGCATGTAGCAATCCTTTGAAAAAGGTGATACAATGTCAAAGAAATTTACTTACCCTTCTCTTCCTGACTATAATTTTCAAGTTCATGTTTTACTTAATATAGTTTTATATTGATGTTCAGTTCCAAAATTACAAGGAAACAAAGACCAAAACAAAAGGGACATGGTCTCACAAGTGGCACATTTATCGGATCACCTTTTGGTAATCTTCCATGCTGCAACATTTGAAATTGTGTTAAAGGAAATCTGAATCTAGTCCCTTATGAGGTTAGCTGATGATTTACCACCCCTACATCCTGCACTACCCGTGCACTACTCTTTGCTTAGAAGAGACTTGAGATCCACCTTGCTTTAGACCAAATGGCCATTGATCAACTGGGTGGCCCGGCCGGTTGTGTAATTCCAGGCAGGGTCATTGTGGAGCCGAGACTCCCTGATATTGTTTAAATACCTACTTATGCTCTTGACCTGATATGTGACGTGTTGATCCTTATACACATGGTATTTTCATTGGCAGTCTTTTAGTGTTAGTGGTTGAACATTCCTAACTGGTTACAGGACCGGATAATGTGGAAATTGTAGACCATTAATGTGAGATGTCGCATGGCATAACCTGTTGTTGCCTTACTTTTTGCCTCAGTGTTCTCCAATCTATGCAGTCCATCACTGTGATTAATATACATGGGGACTGAGGAGAATAAATGGGTGAAAATGATATGTTTGACCACAATTCTTGCCAGTGATGTGACAGATTAACAGCATTAAAAGACAAAACAAAGACATTTGGCCTTAGATATGTGAATTACTATTTTACTGGTTGGGTGGGAGTAGCCTTTTCATTCTTCTGACCTTATTGTGGGTGCATTGTTACCCACAGATGTGAAATAGGGCTGGACTGAGAGGGCTGTGGGGATCTTCATAGTATGGCTTATTTTATATATAGAGAGTATGGGTTTTTTGTTGTAATGATGGTTAAATAGATAAATGGTAAATAAAACATGAAAAATTGAGAGGGCTGGTCAACTATTGTGTGTGTCAGAAAACACTGAGGTTATATTGATGCAGAAACAAAAACCCCGCCACTGACTAACACAAGGATACGGTCTCTCCTTTTCCAGAGGCCTTGATTGGTGATAAACTGTACCCTGAGGTCCCGGTGAAAGAACACCACCCCCGGCAGGCTGGCCACACCCTCTCCCTCCTGCCTCCATGTATCCTGAATCTACCACAGACTCCCCTGCTCGCCTCTCCCTCCGACAGACTGGCTCACCGGGAATGATCTACAGGTGAGTTTATGGGCGTATACTATGTACACAGACACAACCCATTTCCATACATTTGCATGTATGCTCATATTCCAGTTACTGAAGATGTATCAATTAAAGCTGGGGTAGGAAGGTTTTTTGCCTACATTCCATAATGACCTTTCAGCATATTGTAATTTAAGTGGTCTGAGAGACAACTAGACCACTGCACCTCCTCTTGGCTCTGTTCTCAGGCTTTAGAAAATCTAGCCTGTGATGGAAGACTTCGGCCAATCACAGATCATTTTAGAGAGAGGGCTTTCCTATTGGCTGTTCAACAAATGCACATGCATGTCCCTTCAGATGGTGAAAGCCTTATTTAATGGCAGAAACGCCTACAAAAAAAGTTGCTATTCCATCATTGGCAACAACTGCCTACACTGCAAAGCAACCCAAAAAAGGACATTATTACATTATCATGCTCATGATGCAGCACTTTGCCAAGCTGCTTACTTAGTAAATGGAACCCGTAACCTGTGTTGCTGTCTGGTGTGCAACACTGTTTAGATAGAAGAAAAAAAACATTGAGGTGTGTTCAGTGTCTCATAGTTACTCTAATTATCACCTAAAACCTTGCAGCAGTCAAAATGTTTGGTCAATTACTATTAGGTGAAATATGTTTATGAGGTGTGTTGTGATCTCAACAAAACAAGCCAAACCCAGACCGCTAAAGAATTATTGAAGTGCAACCAAGAATAAGTACAAAAACTGTCTTTGTGGCACACATACACATGCAAACTTGACATTGTTTAGATCACTACCATGGACATCACGATTAATGTTTATTCCGTAGGGGTTTAACCATTACGTGCCTGACCCCCCTAGTCTCACATTGCCAGACCCTCCTCCAGCGCTGCGGAGGAGGGTCTGGCTAGTCCACACAGCATTCCGTGATGGGAGAAAAAACGTGCTCTGGTTTATTGACATTTCTTTAAACCAATCACAATCGTCTTGGGCGGTGCTAAGCGCCGTACGGAGCACTTGCGCCTCTGCAAAATAGCCTCGGGAAGGAACTTGTTTTGGTGGAACGTGTACGTTCAAAAGTTGTTTTAGTCGTGCAACAGAAAACTCAGATTGGACATTTAATCTAGCTAGCTGTCTGGATTTACCTTTATGAGGACTAAGGTTAACCGTAGTCCTCATAAATCGACCTGAGTTTAAAATGCCAGCACAAAGAAAGTCCAAGGCAACGGATATCCGGCCTAAATTAGTGAAATCTGGAGCAATCCCGGAAGTGGAACGTCATGGACATATTGACCCCCCAACCTAATCCTGCACTCTGATGTTTCGCCACCATGTGGTGCCAGAGACCCATCAGCTTCAAAAGCATCTGTTCCGTTCTTCTTCTCAAGTGGCTTCATGGCGTGTTTCGCATTGCCTCAATTATGGCCAGATGGGCAGCAGTGGCTGTCAGCTTTAGGTTTTGCGATACTTTATTAAAGCTATTTGACTCTTGACTTTTATTTGAGTAACATAACAATAAATGTGGATGGGATTTTGACATAACATTTTGATTTGCCTTTACTGGGAAGATGTGGGACACAGTATAGCAGCCCCATAATGCCTGGGTAACACTCCCTGTCAAATATTTATGTGAAAATGGAATATTACAATTCTGTTTTATAGTTACTATTTTTTCTGTGTTGTCATGTTTGACTCTTAGTATTTTGCATTAGCACATGCGTTTACACTTTAAAGTTTTATTGAGGGAAGCACTCCATATGAAATAAAGCAGTAATAGGTCATGGATGCTGTAGTGTCTTGCTTAATACACAATGATTCCTCAGAGGTGCAGGTGGCAGATTCAACTAGGGCTTTGCCAAGCTGAGTGATTTCTAGTCTAAACTCAAGAGCTCTATTTGAATTTATTTTTTAATATCTAGGAACTACAGTATGTAGTGTGTTTTAAAGTAGATTAATAAACAATGATCAGAAAAATATTTTTTTGTGCTCAATGAACTCAAAGATCATAACTTGTGTTTTTGGCACATACTTAATTTCAAAACTGCTGTTTGGCTTGTACTTGTCTGTACCTAACCTTACAGGCACGCATTAAAGGAAAATACATATTCTAATGTATATGTAAGTTGTAACAATATCTTAACATATCTGAAGTTGTTTCTTATCCAGTTTACCCCCTCATAGTTTGATCGGAGTATAAAACATGTATCTAGATAAGATACTCTGAGATCAGGTAACTGGATGTAATTAAGATGCAGGTTTGTACATTGGTTTTGGAAGTCAGGAAATGTACGGGAAGAGTTTTTTTTTGTAATTTTTTGATGTTGTAAAATTTAGGATTTATGCAAACACCTGGAAGATTCTTTATCTTGTCTCCAAGCATGCACTAATAACTGCAATTTTAATGTAGTAGAAAAACTATTTTTGTTTAGACTATGCAGTGATTGTGTGTTAGGGTCATATTGCTCAGACATTTCCAGAAAACATAATTGAATCCGTTGAACATTTTGAACAAACACTGCTTTGTAAATGCTATATTTAATACACAATATCTGTGTCATTTCTAATGCAGTATTTATTTCCTCCTTCTTTACTCTTCCACATTTTGCAGTGTCTTTGGCTATTAGTCAACATCTTCTGTCACCTTAATGTCTCTATCTAATTTCCCCCGCTACTAACTTCTTCCTTTTCCTGCTTATATTAATCAAAGCTTTCCTTTTTCCTCCTTTGCCCTGATGTCTTCAGCGCTCGTTATGGGAGCCCCAAACGACAGCTGCAGTTCTACAGGTACCAGTTTGTCTCTGAGTCTGCCAATTTGTTGTCACAAAGCAGGGTTTAGGTGAAGCATTTTCTTTTATGTATGTTTTTTTGTATGCGTGTGTGTGTGTGTGTGTATGTATGTATTTGTGTGTGTGTGTGTGTGTGTGTGTATGTGTGTGTGTATATATATATATATATATATATGTATGTATGTATGTATGTATATATGTATATATGTATGTGTGTATATATATATATATATATATGTGTATTTGTGTATATATGTGTGTGTGTGTGTGTGTGTGTGTGTGTATATTTTTTATATATATATATATATATATATAATGTGTATATATATATATATAATGTATATATATATATGTATATATAATGTATATATAATGTATATGTATATGTTATATATATATATGTGATATGATATATGATATATAGTGTAATATGTATAAATATAGAATAATTAATGTGTGTGTGTATATAAAATTTATGTTGTATTTGTATGTATGTATGTATTGTGTGTGTGTATCAGTTCTAGACTTGCGTGGAAGACATTTTGGGGTGATGGATGTATGTACAAGGTAGAAATACAATAGGAATAGGAAAGGAATGACACTGAGACCAGAATGTCAGGTAACTTTCAACATTTGACAGAAGGGTTTTATTAATAAAAATAAACTCTGATATTTTTTTTATTGACCTCGACCACCTTATCTGTCAGGGATGAGACAATGTTCTCTTAGAGAAGGGGTGGGGGGAAAATCTTTTTAAGTTTTTTGGGTGTTTAAGGTTAGTTTCTGCTTATGGACTATATTGGATCATATGGAGGACAGACCTGAGCCCTATGGAAAACTGACTATGTGGTATGAGCACACTGTTTTTTAACGGATTTTTTGGTGAATTTATTTTTAACCATCCCACTGCTCGGGGGGGTGGGGGCTTTTTTCTTTTTTTTTTTCTTTGGGGGGGGTGGGGGGTGGTGGTGGGTTGTTTTTTTTTTTTTTACTCAGCAACATGAGGGGGATCTTCATATTTTTTTTTTTTTTTTGTTTTTTTTTTTTTTTTTTTTACACACAAAGAGTGTATGATGGCTAGCATACTTGGTACTACTCACTAGGATGCAAATGTAAATCTGAAAGATCAAGTTACAGCATGAAAAGGACATGATCATTACAAATGAGTTTTATGATTTTGTAATAGAATTTAGTAATTAAGGAAATAGATAGAAGAAGAACTGACAAGGTAAAAGCATGGATTAGTAGAAGTTTAATCTGATATAAGGAAAAAATTGATTTATAGGGGAAATGATAAAAAGGATAATAAAAATGAGAGGGGAAAGGAAATATTTTTAGTGGAATGAACTTATGCCCTTGCAGTAGATATATAATGGACAATTTGGTGGAAGATTAGGAAAAATAGACAGGCTATATGAAAGAAAATGTGAAATTGGATGGTGGAGTGAAGAAATGAAGAAATAATAGAGAATTGGCAATGGTATGGAAAGAGTTTGTAGGAATTATGAGTGGTATAGGGTGATTGATAGTGTTGGGTGGTATAGACGGAAAAGAGCTGAAGGGAATGCATGGGAAGTGTAAAGGTTAAAAGTGCTAAGTTTACTTGGTAACCATGGATTACTTTGTACTGCCAAATATGTATGCACTCAGTTATTGTACTTATTTATAGTTATACAGAGGTGTCTATTAGTGTTTAAGTAATTGTTAGAGATGCTGATAAAATATATTTGAATTTTCCTTTGTGTAACTAATAAGGCCAGTACAGAGCAGCTACACGTATCAAAGTCAAAGTATTTTTATTAGTCTCCCTAAGGAGAAATTTGTTTTGGACACTGGGAAAAATTGCTGCAAGAGTTACAACAGAGAGACACAACAAGCACAGGGTTGAAACAATTAAAAGACAATTGTACAGTAAACATATGGGCTACTCAAAGAGCTGTGCAAATCACAAATTACCATTTTCTATACTTGTGCAAAAAAAAGCCATCCTTCCTACATTCTTCTGTTCTCCCATATATGCCTTACAAACACTCATTCCCACTTCCATACGCTTCCATGCATTCAGTCATAAAAAACATTAATTTATCCATTCATTAATATCAGAGGTGTATAGTCCAGGTGCCAGAAAGTAAAAATCCTGCCATGTTTTTGGATCTGCCTCTACATCTAGAACAGGTGTTTTCACTAACGAGCTCATCTACCTGGTAGAGGAGCTGGTTTAGTGATGGTTGGGACAGCTGCTGGACAGGATTTCTACTTTCTGGCACCTGGACTATACACCTCTGATTAATATCCATACATTCAGTTAAAAATGTGCATTCATTCCTCCATTCATATCCATACATACATTCAGTCACAGATATACATTAAAGAATTCATAGTCATACGTTCATCGCTGCTCATTAATGAGCTTGACTGCGAGAGGAACAAACGAGTGCTTATACCTGTTATATTTGCACAGAGGAACCCTGTACCTTTCCTGAGTTCAATAGCGCAAACTCTGAAGACAACACGTGAGAGTTATCAGATAGAATGGTCTTAGCCTGCATGATTGTTGCCTGATCAAAAAGCTCCTGCGGGTTGAGAGGTGCAGGTGTTCCCATAATTCTGCCTGCCGTCTTAACCAGATTGAAAATCTGAGTTTTGGATTTGACTGTCAAATTCCCAAACCAGCTGGTAATACCATACCGAAGAATTGACTCTATTGTTGCTCTATAGAAGATTAACATGATATGTTTACAGAACCCAAACACTCTAAGTCTGCGCAAAAAGTGGAGACGCTGATGAGTTCTGGCACAGACTTTTGTTACATGTGTGCGCCAACTCAGGTCATTATCAATATACACTCCTAGATATTTAAAGGAGGACATCTGCTTGATGTCATGACCATGGATGGCCACAGGGCTCAGATCTCCAGCTGATCTGGGCTCTACCAGCATTTCCACAGTTTTGCTTGTGTTAATATGAAGTTGGTGTGAATCACACCACTTGACAAACTTGTCCACAGCAACTTGGCGGACGCTTATATTGCTTTTTTTATTAAGCAAACTGAGAAGGACAGTGTCATCTGAAAATGTTACTATATGTTGGTTTGGCTCAGAGCTGATGCAGTCATTGGTGTACAATGTAAATAGAAGAGGTGAACTGACACACCCTTGGGGGGGGCGCCAGTGCTGCGTACTGCAGTCAGGTGTAATTGGCTCAGACAGGGCGGAGTTAAACTTCACCTGCTGTGGCTTGTTTGACAAAAAGGAGTGATAGTACCTAATTAAAAAGGGATTCATTTTTAACTGAACTAATTTCTTAAGCATTATGTCTGGCTGGATTGAGTTAAAGGCAGAACTAAAATCAACAAAAAGCAGTCTGGCATATACAGGTGCCTGCCAGACAGTTCTGTGTTCAGAGTCCTTATCATGTGACCCACTCTGATTCTGACCTTGACCTGAACACAAGCCTGTGTTGGAGAGAGATGCAGCAAGGCGTGCTTTTCATAATTCCTTGGTTAGAGAGTACTTGAACATGCTTGGTGGTTTTTGTCTGTCTGTGTGCATACGTACGGTATGGTGTTCGCTTGATACTGTGTCAGTTTGTGTGTGTGTTTCATGTGCACACAACACTCAGGCCCTCATTATTGTCCAGCTCTTAGTGTTCTTTCCTGTGGAACAACTATCAGAGGCTTTTAGTGCGAAAGCTTTTGTGAATTATTCAGGGCTGATATTATTTGCTGCGGTTAGCAAAAACAAGACGGGCCACTAAACGACATAAATGGATTTCTTCCACGAGATCTCACAGAGAGAGGAGGGGGGAGAGGTGTTGGTTGTGGTGATAGAGTATGGTCCAAGTGGTGAGGGGAGGGCAGGAATGCACTCTCTTATTCACTAATTGGTTTAGACGTTTCCTAGTAAGACACTCCCAGTTTGGGTAGATCCGCTTCATCACTGTCTGCAGTGTGTGTTTATAAGAGCAGACTGGCATTCCACAACCTCGCTCATGAGCCGACACACAAGAAATCGGGTGAGTTTGAGGACAAATTTGCACTCATGACCACATCAGGAGTGTGTATGGTTTGTGTGTAAGGGGTTGGCCGAGTGATGAGGAGTGTGTGTGGATGTGTGGATGCATGCTGCCTAGCTTGAAGTCTCCTCTATTTATGTCTTCTGTCTCTAAGTAGGTAACCAGCTATTTGGGAGAGCTATTTGGGAAATGAATATAGAACTTTTGGGAGAGATCCATGTCATGTCCGGATGGCGTCAACAGTTTGACTGATCTTTTCTTTTCAATTTCCTTTTTTAAGGTTTTTACAGTGTGTATGTTGAAATCGTTTATTTCCGCATCTCAGTTTTAAATGGAGGTTTGATGTCAGTGTTATGGTGACTGTGTGCTGTTTTTTTTTTTACAGAGGCAAACAAAGTGCTGTTTTTAAGTGTTGTATTTGCCAAATTAATACAGTTTAGGGGTTATAGTATGTTTCAAACCAGCAGTAAAATTAATATAATTTCCTTATTCTCAGGTAGTTATAAAGAAGAAACTCTGCATTGACGGTGGCCCAAACTGATCAACCTGTAATTCTTGTTCAGGGTACAGATTATAGGACACATTGCATTTTTAATTCAGTAATTATTTAAATTGCCAATATTAAAATCCTAGTCTAAATATCACTTTAAGTATTTTCAGATTGATCCGTTATATTAGGCCAGAAAGTCTTCATCATGTGTCTTTTGTTAATATTTAATGAATTATTTGGCTATTATCACATAAGCTCAAAATCATGAACATGGATATAGGGTGTCCATGTTCCATAATGAGATATAACTAAGAAAGAGATTATACTGCAATGTAGTTTCAGCATGTGTTTTAATGTTTGTTTTTTCTCAAACAAATGTTTTTATAAATGACTGAAATCTTCTTGTTTTTTTATGTAATAATTGTTACACTGTTCTCTACATTTGATGTTTTCATCGAAGTCATATTTATAGTCATAACTAAAATACAATTGTAGTCTCAGTGTCATATAGTCTATTGCCTTTATCAAGAAAGTGGCTTTGTTGCCAGTGCTCAGGAGTGCAGCATTAAGTTGCATTTTTGTAGTGATGGTTCAACTGACACAGTGCTGCCCTCTGTTGATTAAATTCAGCGCAACACTCTGTACATCTGAATCTTAATGGAAACGAATAACTCAAGCAGAAGTATAACAGAAGAATGAAGACTACATGGTTAAAACAAAAAACGATTTGAAATGGGAATCACAATCACTTTAAGCTCCCTGAACCTGAAATAAATCCCAACTCTACAATAGAGGTTGTGCAGTTGTTTGGGGATTATTTTAGCACTTGTGCCCATCGGTTTTCTGTTTCTTTTTAGTCCAGATGGGCTTGTTGTGCCTTTTTTGTGAGAAGCATTCAGATTATATTGTTGACTACTCTCAGAAAGTTTGTCTCTTGGCTCTCCCTCTTAGACCAGTCAGAATTAAGAAGTGAGACCAGATCGTCCCCTCTTGCTTGGTGCATGTTTGAATGCCTCCCATTCGCGGGCAGCATGTGTCTTCTTTGGTCCTGCTCCTTAATCACCAGCAAGTCACCTGAATGCTCCCTATCAGTGTAACCCTGCCATTGTGTACCTGTCAGGGGAGGGTGGTGTGGGGCTATGTTGTGCGACTCTGATTACAGGATGCATGGCCGTGTGCTGCCCCAAGCAGGAGAGCTGTTTTTTTATGGGAGCAGGTGCTATTTAAGGAGGTGGCTGTGCTCTGCCGGCTCCTTGCTCCGTCCATGTCCCTACTTTAATCGTTACTGCACGGGTTGCCTCAGCATCACAAGGAAGAAGATTTGGAGGAGGGGGTGGGGGCATGTTTGCGGGAGGGTACGCTAGTGGCCCCCGGGGGCCTCCCGGCAGGCGCAAGTCCAGTTACTGTCCTCCTGAAAACCTGCAGATCCCCAAACCGGCAGCGGCAAGCAGCGGTGTTCGAAAGAGCAGCAGCAGTGGCAGCGGCAAGATGCTGTCTATGACATACAGCGAGAGCATCCGGAGCGGGATCAACCGCTACCACTCGGACCAGGGGCTGAATCAGCCACCGGCCAGGCCCCCCGACCCGGCTGAGCTGCAGAGACTCCGGGACCAAAGAGTCGCCGCTCAGATTAAGAACATGGAAGACTTCCTGAAGATGAATGGCCTGGCCCTGGAGGAGTGTGTATCCTATCAGACAGGCATGAAGTACAGGTAAGAGAAGGGCATAGCTTGACAGGGATTCGGATACTCCCGGGACCTGGACAGTGGTGGGTCTGAGAACCAGCAGGTGAGAGCAGCTTTTATGGTCAGGCAGGTCAGATACTTGAGCGTCTACTGAACAGGTGTTTTTGTTGAGTTCTGTACCTTTGCTGTTGATTTTATTTAGATAAATGCCATCATCAGAAACCGATACGCTGTCAGGAACGTATTCATGAGTTTCGTTGTTAATATTACTATAGTCTTCCTCTGTCCTCTGGTCAGACTGCTGCACTCATGCAAAGGTACTGGGGCTCAGGTTTTATTTTAATCATCTAGGTCGGTGGCATATTTGCCCAACTACATGGGAAGGACAGACTGCTCCGTAAGGAGTTACCTGGCCCCTTAAAATCTCACTCAGACTTTCTTTTCTTTTTCCCCTTGATCACAAAGATACTCTCCCGTTTGCCGTACAGAGAATTCTGCTCCACAAAGAGGTACTGAAACGGAAATAACTTTGTAATTTCAAAGTAAAACTGTCAAAATGTCGAAAATATACATATAGTAATATTAGACTGAATATTGTGTATGATTTTGGCTGTTATAATATTACAATATAGGTTAAAATATTGGCTTGGTCTGAGTGGTATTGTTTTCTGATCTTAATTGAATATTGTAACTAGAGGGAGGATTACCATCTCATGCCTTCTTGGCAAGTGTATTTCCAATTTTTGTAATGTACAATTGTTGACACAAACAAAGGATTAAGTTTTCCTTTATGGGTTGAGAAGATTCACCCATTTCTTTAAATATATAAACTATTGATTACATTTACAATCCCATTGCATTGTCTTTTCTTAGACCATTAAAAAAGTTGATGTTTTGGATATTGATATGCGAAATATTGTCACAACACCGATGCCGTATCAAAGCAGTATGTCAAAACATGTTTTTTTCCTGTGTCAGTACGCCATGCTTTAGTTCAAAAGTCAAAGGCAAAGACTTGAATTTATATGTATTTATCTCATATCTTCAAAGATTAGTTATAGATGCACTAACATTAAGTATGAAATGCACCATCAAGGCAGATCAAGAGATACAGTTTGAAACATTTGCTCATTTTGTCTGTCATTGACACAATGCCAGCAAACCAAATAGCCTATTTTATGGACTGTTGCTGTTCAAAGGATTGAGCTTGTGCAGCAGGCTGAGCGGCTGTTGTGTTGCCTAATAAAAAACCTGTTACGCTGATGTTGTCATTGTTGTTGACATGGATAGCTTTCATCACACACAGGCATGGCTGCTGTTGTTTTTGACTGAGACCATTGACTAGAACGCAGGTATAGTTGGCTGCTGTTACCACGTCTGGGGTGACAAGTTTTACTGTCCTCTACAGGCAGTGTTGTATGTCACCACTGTGCTGGCATTATTTCTCTCCCGTAGTTAGCTCCCTGTTGTAAAGAGGCTCAGTCACCGGGCCATGACGGGCTTGGGTGCAGCTTTACGAGCTTGTGTGTAGAACGGGAGTTTAATATTGCAAAGAGCATGTGCGGTTCTTTACTTACAAACTTCAGAGAGCCTCCTAAAGTAACCATCAATACTGGTTACATATCGGTAATAGTAACGCTGTTCATCTTTGTTGGCTTCTGTTTAATCTAAAGGACATAGTAAAGAATATCTGTGTGATTTATGTTATTTATTTGTGGTGTTGTATTTAGCCGTAGGTATTGGCATTTACCACAGGAGTGGTTGCTCATAAGGAGGAAGTACCTGCAAGGATCCGCTGTTCTTGTAGCGTGATCGCCCGCAATTCTGTAATTAGTGCTGTAATTGGGTCAGCAAGTTCCTGTGACCTCTGCCTCAAACTCATCATTATTTCAGGTTTGCAGTTAGGAAGGCAGGCCAGCATTAATACTAAGCTGCATTTAGCCATTCTTAGCACTGCCATCACCTTCTCCAACAAACACAAGCAAAAAGGTTATATTGTAGTTTGTCTCTCTTCTTTTTAACTCTCTGGCTTGCTCACTACTCTGCACTCATACTTGGACACTTTTTTTCCTTTTGTTTTTTGCAGACCTTCTATAACCAGAGATATTGTTTTACACCACTAAAAAGGCACAGGGTTCATTTTCCCTGCTCTAAATGAGAATAATCAACATTACTTCAATAAGACATAAATATTAGTCTTTTATCTAATACTCATACTAGTCATTGTGAATGAGGACTAGTGGAAATATTCCTGATCATATGGTTTTAAGGATGTAAATATTGTGTAATTCAAATTAAGGAAAGTAATTACTCTATTTCCATTATGTTGCCCTTGAAACAAAACCCTACCATTTGGACGACGGAAAACTTTCCCTAGTGTCCATGTCCTCCGACTGAAAGAGCCAGGCAGCGGGTAAAGTAGCCTGCTTGTGTTCAGTGAGGCGAGACAGGAAGCCTTGTGTCTCGTGTTTGCGCTATATGGATGTTGACCTGAGGAGTATAGATTTCTGGAGTGACTTAACACTAATGGACATGGAAATGACCTCCACTTAGACGTTCATACATGCCTAGAGCTTGACCATAACTGTTCCGAGATGTTCAGTGCGCCTTTCCTGCTCATTGTGGAAAGCTTTGATGTACAGGTGGACACATTATATCTTGGATCCTTTGAATAAAAAAATGTTTTTCACCTGTATGTAATGGCATGTATGTAAGTTGCAATGACTTTCTTGATAACATTGGTTAGACAGCTAGGAAGTGCTTTGTTTTGTTAGTTGTCGTTAAGATGGATTTGTCAAGGTTTGGCCAATAGGGGGCAGAAAAGCATCAAAACAAACTGACACGTGCACATTCAACACCGCATCACAGGCTCATGGACAGGTCATTTACATCTGCAGCAAACTCTAAGGAACATAAGCATATATATATATTTTCATATTCTATGGCCACCTGATGAATGTAAGACCACTATTTGATTATCTTAAATTCTGAGAATGTGTGTTTAACTGCTAGATTCTAAACTATGTTCACCAGACACTTTTTCTGTCTGCCGTTTAGTGTTGGTCAGGTAGTGCACAGTGTGTTTAAAAGAGCATTCTGTGCTGGAAACATCTGGGGATTATTTCAGCAGCTTAGACTCAACCACATAGTAATACCAAGGGCAAAAAATAGCTCCAGTAGCGCTCCAATGATGGGTGTTCATTTTCTGTCATTTTACCACTACGACTTCTAGAATTAAGTCATTTGATTTGTTGTTAGTTTAAAAAAAAAAAAAAGATCAATGAAGGTTAGGGCTGTAACTCATGATTACTTTCATTGTGGTTTAATTTACCGATCTTTAGCCTAAAATGTCCGAGCCCAAGGGGATGTCTTCAAATGTTTTGTTTTGTCTGATTAATAGTCCAAACCCAAAATGTATTCAGTTACAATGAGATAAAAATTAAGAGAAGCAGCAAATTCTCACATTCGAGAAGCTGAAACTAGAGAATGGTTTTGGAACAGTTTTGCTGGAAAAATAACTGAATGATTATTTATCAAAATATTTGCATATATCATAGATATCATATCCTAGATCTAATGCAGGTTTAAGCAAACATGGACAGAAATTCAAAAATGTTCTATATTGTTCGCTTTAGTTTTTCCTCAACAAAATAAAGAAAAAGTAAATACAGCAATTACATAGTTGAGGTTTGATTATGATGTACTGTTACTGTATATTACATCATCATTACACTGAGTCATCTTGTGATAAGTAGTGTCCCCTTTGATGAGTTCTGTGTTAATTACACCTGGTCCCCAATAGATGGTGCTGATGTTCCACTTTAACAGCTGATAGACTTTCCAAAGGCCTCCCACTGCACCCAGTGCCATAATATGGCACTGAGCACAATGATTGCATCACCCTTTGCACTCTACGCTGCTGAACATCCTGACCAACTAGTTTAAATATTTATCAGTTTCTACTGAGCTTAGCCAGGTATTGAAACTAGACCAACATATGACTTAAAGCATGTAAAAGCAGCCCTGTCACTTGGTGGCAGCATGGAGCAATGCTTCTTATTTCTTATGAACTGATTGCCTCTAAAGTAGGGTTGCACGATATGAGGAAAATATGCGACATGCGATAACGTTTTTTATATTGAGAAAACGATATAACTTGCAATAAATAAACAGATATTAAAGTGAACTCAGTTCTGCTTTTCTGCTGCTTTCAGTATTCTGCTAAAATACAACAAATGCTTGTTAAATTTAAATCAAATAAAAGGAAATGATTTCCAACATTCTTTTATTAAACATTGAACTGAATATAAAATGAATGAGTTACATTATAAAGTGCAGTTATCTACTGATATTTTCTTTCAACTAACACAAAAAATCTCTGAGTATCTGTTGCAATATGTTACAGCCTTTTGCGATATGTGTTTGCGCCAGCGGATATTGTGATGACGCTAAAAAAAGGTATACTGTGTTGTATGAAGCATCACTTAGACATGTCCTAACATTTGTCTCTCTTTCTTACTTTAACACACACTTTACTGATCTCTTTCACTTATTTTTCACTTACTGTGTGTGTGTGTGTGTGTGTATGTGTGTATATATATATATATATATATATATATATATATATATATATATATATATATATATATATATCACACACACACACACACACACACACACACACACACACACACACACACACACACACACACACTTAAATGCTTTTAGTTGGATCTGAAAGGCATTGCAAGGAAAAACAAAGAACCAAATACTCTGGGAAGAGTCATTGACAAGGTGACCGGTCTACATGACTCACATACTTTTACAGGTCTTTCCATTTATAAACACACACACACACACACACACACACACACACACACACACACACACACACACACACACACACACACACACACACACACAGCCTTGAGTATATAAATCTGCACCGAGCCACTGTAAACTATATATTTCTCAGCCTCAGCAGCATGTGTGTCAGGCCAGGCGACTGTGACGTTTTTCTTCAGGCGATCCCCTACTCCAGAGCTAAATTTAGCAACCGACTTGTATCCACAGCTGCAGCTGGATACAGCTAACCGGGCTGCAGCTTAACCTGTTAATCCACTATTTTACCTCAAACCCACTGCCTGCTACGTTGATGAGAGCTGCAGAAGTGTCTGTGCTTTTTCAATTCAATTCAAAAAGGCTTTATTAGCACGACCATATTTACACACAGTATTGCTAAAGCACATAGTAAACAGGGAAACGTACACATTTATGTACATCTTTACAGTAGGATGTAGACAATAAAAATGGTTAACATTCGTTCAAAAGCGGCAATTAGGTCAACAAAATGCAACAACATGAAAACAAGAATATTACAAGATTGTGTGTGTGTGTGTGTGTGTCTGAAGTGTGGCAGGTAAAGACATACTCTGCTGCTAGACTGCAGCTCTCTGTGTGCTCTCCCAACAGGATTGGCATTTTATTTATGTTGGTTATTTGGTCAAATGTAGGGTGTTTGTGTTTGAATTTGGGGAAATATTTAGTTCGGACTGCCTGCAGTTTTGTGCATTCTGTCAGGGGAGCATGATGTTTTTGTAGTGGCCTGTCTCAATGGCCAAGTTTTGCTCACTGAGTCTGTACTTGGTCAAGGTTGCTCTTTGCTTCATGTCAGACACTGAGATCAGGTAGTCTGCCACACTGTACTCTCTCTTTAGGGACAGAAAGCACAGCATTTTGCTTTGTGCTTTTGTTTATGTGTGCCAGTTGATGATGTTTTGTTTCTGTTGTGTTATAATTTGGTTAACCCTTATTGATTAGTTCCCAGACTGAGCGTCAGGACCAGCTGAGTGAGGGGACTCTTTTCTTTGCTCAGCTCTTGGCCTTGCAGGGCTTTCTGCTGATAGGAGTGGGGGTCACTTTTCAAATGTAGCCAATATTTGATGCTTTTTTTTATTTTTATTTTTTTTATTTTGATGAATAATGGGAATTGGCCCAATTCAGCTCTGCAGGCATTGTCTGCGGTTTTTGTGTGCACCTGCAGGATGCTTTTACAGAACTTTAGATGCATGATTTCAAATGGGTTTTTGTCCAAATGGGCTGAATTCTGGTAGTTAACCATCAGATCTTTAATATCTTTGTCACAGGAGTGGGAGATGATGTTTAGGTATTTGGAGTGAGATAGCTTTAGTTTCCAGTGGTGACCACTCCAGATCTCTGTCTGGCCTAGTCTGACAGCCTGTCAAAATGTTCTAGTCAGAAGTGTTGTGTGGGCACAAGAGACCGTGATGCCAGGGATTAGTTTTGGCCGTTGTTGTATTCCAATGTAAGTCTCTTATTTATGGCAGCTCAACAAGATGTCCCCATGATCACAGCTTAAGGTTATTACATTGTTTTTAGATTCTTGAATTGGCCATGTGTATAGTTTTACCTTGAATTATGCCACAAGAGGGTTGTAACCTGAAATTGTCATCAATGACTTCATGTTTCAAGTAAATTCTTGAGGAATAGAAGGTCTTTCACAGTCTTTCTTGTCACGGTCTTACACAGGCTCTGTTTATCCTATTCCCCAAATTTAAATGGTAAGAGCACCTTCATATCTGTACTCTCCTTACATCAGACTGCTGAACTGGAAGCACTGTTTCGGGACATGATCATGCTTTACAACTATGTTAACATTGCTCTTCCTCACATGTACTTTTGTGCCTGCCTGTATTAACCGTGTTTTTTCTTTATGTCTGAAAGAATGTGTTTATGTTTGTATGTTAGTGTGTGTGTGTCACTGGAGGCAGCAGGGGGATTGCTCTGTACTTCATGAATACCCAGTAGTGACAGGAGGTAGGATGCCCTTTCCACTGTCCTCATCCCTTTAGACACTCAGGCTTTAGAATTGTGCTGTTGTCGCTTTGGATCCCGTAAAAGTTTTTACTTCAGCACATATTTCCTAAACTGTTGAGTACCCTCTCCGAATGAAATGTGAAGTTTTGTTTGGTTAAAAGTTCTACTAGGGTCATGTATATTGCTTTCCTTGTCTCTTGAACTTCTCATTAAACATCAGAATGCGTTGCATCAGTATTGAATTTTTTGTGTTTATTTTCTGTCTCCTATGATGTTTCTATAATAAATTACAATAGGTCCTTAAGCAACAGAAAATATGATGATGAATGTAAGTATTAACATGCAGTAAAGTAAATGTGGTTGGGTACTAAGTACTAACTGTTTTCTCATTCACAAGGCTATCCCGGTAAAGAAGGAAAGCTCACCCAAACTTTTAGTACACGTCTGTGGTTTTGTGGTCACTCTTGCAAATTTGATGTAGGCAAATTTTCTATTTCACGCTTGACC
This sequence comes from Perca fluviatilis, assembly GCF_010015445.1. Lineage (NCBI taxonomy): Eukaryota > Metazoa > Chordata > Actinopteri > Perciformes > Percidae > Perca > Perca fluviatilis. The sequence continues at coordinate 20,979,610 of NC_053115.1, forward strand.
CATCTTTCAGAAATGCAGCAGGAAACTCTCTCCTTGCTTTCCCACACATTTCTCATCGCAGCTTAGTATCAGCTGATGGCATATCACTCTTTTTTGCTCTCTTGATCATTCTGATCCTTGTGTGGTCCATATTTGTAATGGTTTTATCATTAAGAACACACAATATCAACTCTCTGGCTGAATCCCTTTTTTGTTATTGTACGAACAAACACTTTTCTTCTTTAGTTTTCTGCTTCCCTGGCTCATATTGTCCTTTCTAGTTTCTGCTGGTAATTGTGTGGCATTCGGTATAGTGTTATCTATTCTGCTTGATATTTCCTCTCAGATTGTTCCTTTGTCTTTTTTTAAGGTGTCAGGTCATAGTATTAGTGTAGACTGAGACTTCAGGCAGGACCACCAGGCAAAAGGTTTGAACTGGTCTGACCTCTCAGCATGTCTAGGTCAGAGATTTGCTAATAAAAGTCTGACCACATTATAGAGCTACATTGTTTCTATATCTGTACATGTTGAGGCCATTCGGGGTCATAAAATCAGTAGCTGAATAGTATCTATCTATCCATCTCTCTGCCCTGCCTTTGACATATATTGTCACAGATAAAGTTACATAATGAATATTTCATGGGCTGTTGAACAGACCCACGTGAGAGCCCCCTTCTCTGGAGGCTATTGCAAAGTTCTGACCAGTGAGCATTCAGCTTCCCCCATTTTCTTCTAACAGAATAAACTACATTAAAGCACACTGCAGGGCAAACAGACGGACAAAGAAGAGAACATTCTTAATGTGACTGTAAACACAACAGATTTCAATGCCTTGCTCTCTCACGCTATTGTAGCTCTCTGAATATTCCTCCTTATAGCTTCTCTACATATCCCTCCCACCACATCTCTCTCTCTCTCTATCTCTCTCTCTTTCTCTTTCTCGCTCGCTCGCTCACATCTCTGCCTAGCAACCTCTGTGTGAACCTTAGGTATGACAAATGCACACCGGCAGGCGGGACGATCTTCCGTTGAACAGGACAGATTATTCTGCTTTCTCCACACACTTTCTGTTCAGATTAGTGAGCGTTCACCCTCGGACTAAAACTATAACTCAGCCCTGTTCAGTTTAATCACACCTTGTTACACAAGACATGATGTTGAAATCCCAAATGGACATGAGGTCACTGCTGTTTTGTAATAGTTAGCATACAGATTTTCTTAAACTCACCCGGTGTGTTTACTCCACTGCATACTGTATCAGCAACACATTTTTTCCTAGATATTTATCTTGCTATAGTAACCCATTAAATATACAATAAACATTACACATTTGTTGTTTATAGTAGTTACCATTTCCCCCATATTTAAAATGTGTATCTCTGAACAGCTAAAGTCAAAAGGCATAGTAAAGGCTATATTACATAATAACAGGGGTTCCCTGTCTATTTGTGATTGTCTCAGCTCTCCCACTCTGTTAGATGTGTCAGCAGGGACAGCTGAAACAACAATTCCTCCTGAGCCCTGCTGTCTGTGGGGAATCTGTCATGTTCACTAGAAAATAAAAAAAATGCTGCACTCGATGCTCACAGATGTGACCTGCGTGTGTCTCTCTTGACTCTGCGGTTTGCTCAGAATTCCCAGAAAAACAGCAATAGTAATTACCCTTAGAAAAACCAAATTTTCGACAGTCTGTGTTTGTATGACTGAGCTGTTTAAAACCTTCAATACATCTACAGTAGAGATCTTTCAGATCAGCAATTAGAATAGTTTATATTTGACCTGTATAATAACAAAAAACAGAAACTAAACAAAAGATTCATGCTAAGATAATATACAACAATATTCTAATAAATCTTTTCTCCTTCAGTTAATTACATCCTCATAACAGTGATGAAAGAGTCAGCCATTAGAAATGTTTAAACACCGCCTCAGGATGCATTAAGCTGCTAGAAAAGCATTACCACATCTGTCGATCAACGCTGTCAATCTGTCTGACCTCACATCACTTTCCATTAACTCTCTTAAGCCCTTTCACCAACTCACAAACACACACACACACACACACACAGAGACACACTCCTCTGCCTCGCCAGCCCCATCTCAGGGATGCTATCCTTTTCACTCGGTTACTCAAATCGCTGTTCAATTAAACTCTCAGTCAGTGGAACTTAAACATCCATTGGACAGCTGGCCAACAGTTCAAATGATACAGCTGTGGTCATCCTCTACTGTACAGCCGGGTATACACTGCACTAGGGCTTGGCAATATGGCTTAAAAAATATCTCTGTATTTTTAGGCTATTCCGTAATATACAATATATATATCTTCATATTTTCTCTAAAATAACATCTGTTTGATTTAACCTTTGATGCGTATGATCACACCAGCATGATCATTCTAGTAAACTAATCTGAATTTAGAGGAACACAGCTTGTATATTACATTTAAATTTGATCAAAATTTCCTGATGTTGTCAGAGTGGTCTTCTATCATTTTGAAGTAAAAGTGCTCTGTGGAAACAGGAAGTTTCACTCTGACACTCTGAGTTGGTCTACTGTTCTTTCATTTTGAATTGACGTGACCTTGGGACAATGATTGACGTTAAACCGGTGGAGCCGGTAGCAATTTTTCTGTCAGCCACTCTTGTTGCTATGCGTAATGGTATGACGTCATTACTTAAACATGTCAGAATATTGCCATTCTCACGATATGATTTTTCATGTTAAAAATTATACCGATATTATCGTAAACGATATGATATGGCACACCCCTACACTGTACTAACAATCACGGCTTGCCACAAACATCATTGTCCTGGCCTGATACCCAGCCTAGATATGCTTTCTTAAGTTAACTATAAGAGACTCTCAGCTTTAAGATGTAATACCCCTGTTTAATTGCTGATCTCAAAGGAGTCATCAGACAATCTCTGCAATAGTCCCTACTAAGGGCAGAAAGCCAGTACTCGCTAAACTAGCTTGGACAGATCAGGCCTAGCTCCATGCAGCAACTCTGGATTCCAGTTCATGTGCCAATCCCAGCTCGATGGAGGTACCAAGACTGCCCCTGAGAGCAAACTAGTGAAAGACTGCATGAGATACTCGCGCCTATCAAAGTAATTTTCCCCTTTCATTAGCTAAGGGCGTTCTTTGTATTTTGTGTAAAGTGAATTCAGAAAGCCAGTGACTATTTTTTAGAGCTAATGCTGCCTTTGTGTTAAAGGATCACTAGTGATAACGGTGCCACCCTACTGTACCTCTGTGGTCGGAGTAGTTTTTAATGCTCTGTTGATGAAAATACAGTAGTTGTCTTTCCCCTCTCTGCCACTGAGCTGTTTAGCTGCATTATGTGGGCTGTAAGCCAGGAGAGGTCAGCTGTCCGAGCAAAATCTCCCGTACAGCCGGGGCGGACTACTGGGCGTCATTATGGTATGGCATCACTGATCGCCAACGCTTCTTCCTGATCAGGGCTGCAAGAATTAACACAAGTGTGTGTTTCTGCAGCTTTCTTTTGTAGTATTGGTAATAAGGGATGTAGGTTTCACAGCTTGTTGTTTGGGCTACATGGTGAATTTAAATCAGATTATTGGTGTCTTTAGTTTTGTGTCCTCCTTCTGCACACTTCTGAAAAAGAGAGCTTGTGTTGGTGAATTTTACTCCGCTGTAGTCGTGATTGCAGAAACGCACATCTCCAGCTTTTCTCTCCTCTCCCTCTCCCCCGCACATTGAAGTGCAGGGCCCTAACAGTGCTCTGCATTCACTCACACGGATTGAGTGTCTGACAGGGGTTTTAGCAGCTCAGTAGATTTTTTGAACAAGCACAAATCAGGCACTTAATAAAAGCAAGGGACGAAGGCCACAACTCAAGGGAGGGCATTGTGATAATATGTGGAGGCGGAGGAGATGCATTTCTTTTCTTTACGCTAAGATTTCTTCAGCAGTGCTATCTAACATGCAGCTTCTGAGTCCAGCACTAACAATGGTAACTGATGGGGTTTAATTTCCAGGTATTGTTCAAACGTTTCCCTCTGCATTGATACAAAAATTACAATTTTCATTGATACACATTTTTTTTCCTAAGAATAGTCATGCATTGGATTTAGCAATTTCTGAGTCACCCTGCTGTGCTCACCCTAAGCACAATGTCACTAATTAGCAATTTAACAGCGGCACTCTAAGGCATTATGTAAAGATCAGAGATTCTTATTTTTAGTTCAGCATCCTTTATGATTTATCTTGTGACTAACAATTAATGGACATACTCTGATGAATGAACACAAAGCAGCTCATAGTTCAGGTCAGTAATCACTCAATTATAGCGTTTATTAATGATTAAAGTGTGCATGAAAGACTGAAAGAGATAATAAATGTGTACGCATTCACACTGACTTTGACTCTGGGATCACCAGCAGACCAGGAGGCGATGTGTCCTCTGCAGTGTAATTTAATGTCACGCAAGTGAAAACTTCAGTAACAAAATAAACAGAGGTAGTTTATAGAGCATGAGTGTCACGCAGATGAAAGACCTCCCCTTCAGCAGTGTCATGACTGCGCTGCAGGAGTCTTGATAAGTGGGCACATGTGGAACAAGGTTGCAGGTTTCTAACAAAAAAGGATATAACACGTTTCACTAATCATCTTTTCACAGCAGTAGGTGTAGAGCTTTAACATGTCTTGTCAGGCATGCTCACAGCAATGCCTGCTAACATTGTGATTTCTTCAAGAGAACTATACACGTCCTCATGAAGTGATGAGGTGTCAGTCATCTTATATGATCGCCTTTTCTGTTTATCTGGTCTTTTGGCTTTGTTGTTGTTTTCCAGATATAGTCAAAGCAAATGAAACGCACGCTGTCAATCTGAAGAAAGTCGGCAGATGTGCCTGTTTTGAATTATTAAATCATAGTTAAGTGTGACAGGCATGGTTTATTGGATTGAGCATATTTGTCGCTCACTCTGTTGGCATATTTTTGTAGCAGTTTATAGCTCCTGGTGTGTTTATTAATTACAAGGCATTAGTGCATGTGGTGTTATGTAATTTTTATTTTAGATATTTTACAGGACTGTTAAAGTGAAAACGATTATGAATACAGACTGTTGCAATCTGGTTTGCATCTGGTAATGATAGTCAGTTAGCTGGACAAAATGCCAGGAGGAGCAATATGTGAAAAATGGTTGTTCTATTGATTCATTCAGGTGATGGATCACTAGTCTGTCAGAAGATGCATTCTTCTATTGATTACTGTACCTTGCATTGCGCAACAGTCAATAAATGTGTAGATTTTCTGATGCAGATAAATCAAGGATCAACAAAGGATTCATATGGTTTAGTAATGTCAAATCAGTCGTCACATGGTTTCAGTAGCTATGGAAATCTGTGGCAGGGTAGTACAAGTCTAAACAATATGCTGTAGGGCGAAGGTTGTATGTAAACAAATACATTTTATTTTACCCTAATGCTTGAATATTGTTAGGCGTGCCTTAGGCTGGATGTTGGGGACATGTTCCCATATCTAGCCGAGGCTGGGGGATTTTTTTGTCAGGCTTATTATGTGTAGATCAGCATGGCTCACAGGACTGACACTGTATCTGTGCAGCGTGAGCGCCTGTCCCCAGCCTCTCCCACTTCTCAGTACAGTACCTTCACCATATCACGACTACTGGGGGCCCTGTGTTCCTCATCACTCTGACCCAAAGTGCAGGACATAACCCTCCAATGGTGAAAAGATCCCCTTCGGCTGCTTCAGTGCAGTCACATTCAGTACGATGCTGGTTCAGGGGCTTTGTTTAAAACCCCTCACAGGAAGGAGCATTTTGAAACACAGTCTTGAGCCTGGCTTCTCTGCTCTCTGTCTACAGTGTCACATTTAAATCAAATTTCAGATGAATTAAACCTAAACCCTCAGGGTTCTATTTAAGTCCAGGAAACCGAAGGTCATAGCTCCAAGAATAGAGCTGTCAGTTAGCAACAGCCTGTTTGCTTGAGTCCCGTGATGGAGGTCGCCTCATCGACTTCTTTTACTATACACGTCTGCTTCTGATGGCATCTCTTTTAATTATCTCCTTGGCACACTGGCTGGTCCATTCAGATAAGCTTCCGTATTATATTACTGGGAGCGTGTGTCTAATCTACTGTCTCTTCAATCTGCAGCCACTGTTGTGCTGAGTCCAATACTGTGGTGTTAACTTCATATTTTTACTACTCAGCTCCTCTAAGAATGCTTTTAATGATCATCACACCAGCTAATAACAAACAGATGTTATACAGTAGTATTCAGGAGCTGCATCCTGCAACCTTAATGATTTCTGTGCTCAGTTTAAGAATATGCAAAATTAGACAATTTCTTTTAATCACTTACAAGGAATACAGCAATATAGACAAACATAGCATCTCACTTATGTCTGACAGCCCTGCCTTTGACATATATTGTCACAAATAAAGTTACATAATGAATATTTCATGGGCTGTTGAACAGACCCACGTGAGAGCCCCCTTCTCTGGAGGCTATTGCAAAGTTCTGACCAGTGAGCATTCCGCTTCCCCCATTTTCTTCTGACAGAATAAACTACATTAAAGCACACTGCAGGGCAACAGATGGACAAAGAAGAGCACATTCTTAATGTGACTTTAAACACAACAGAATTCAATGCCTTGCTCTCTCACGCTGTTGTAGCTCTCTGAATATTCCTCCTTATAGCTTCTCTACATATCCCTCCCACCACATCCCCCCCCCCTCCCTCCCTCCCTCTCTCTCTCTGTCTCTCTATCCCTCTCTCTCTCTCTCTCTCTCTCTCTCTCTCTCTCGCTCTCTCTCGCTACTCCCATCTCTTGCCTGTGTGCCCCGTGCGGCTTTACGCTGAGCACAAGGCATACAGATGTAAATTTAATCCAGGCAACGGCCAGAGCTGTCAAGTGAATATGAGGCTGCCCTTTTGCTAATATGCAGTAGTATTCAGTAGAATATTCAGCAGACGGGGCAACTATCAAGGCGGACTCAGAAGGGGAGATGAATACCTCCCGGAACTGTGTTTATTCTCTCCATCTCTTTGTGTGGATCTATGTTTTTCCACTCTTAAAGCTTGGCAGCAAAAGGTGTTATCTCTAGCACTGAGCTCAGCTTTAAAAGGAAATTGCAATACTCTATACTGTCAGCCTCTGATGAGCCTCTGATTAAAGCCAAATGAGGACACCCGGATGAATCAAGGAAGAATTTGCAGAGGGAAATTCACATGAGCACTTTTTTTTTTTTTTTTTTTTTTGGACTTTGGTTTTCAGAAGATTTATATTTTTCTTTATAGCTTTGTACTGGACCTGCGTTTTATGTATCTGAAGTCTGCAGCGATTGCACATTTGTTTCTCACACCAGCTGAGACAGAGATGCTGTAATGTTGTGCTTGGATTTGGACTTCCTTTGAGAGGATTTTGTTTTCACCTGATCAGCAGTCCTTCACCGTTTGAATACATTCTGATCTTCCCTCCCACCCTTCTGCCCCTTTTTTCTGAACATTGTCAGCTGGTTAGTCACTTTAGCGACTGGGTAGTGCTTTCTAAAGGAGGAAGAGTGCGTGAGACTGGATTTGGAGTAGTTGCCTCCTACAGACTGAACTGCCTCATGCTCATTAGAGGATCCTCAGACTTCGCACCTCTGGGAGTTTGTCTTACCTGATTTAACCAGAGGAGAGTTTAAGTATCTGCATTTGGGACGGCCGGCCAAAAGCCAAGATGCAGGTGTCATTAGTGTGCACTGACCACCGTGGGGGGGTGAGCCGCGCCACAGAGGACCGGCTAAACCGACAGAACGCCAACAGCCCCAACACAGGCACCCGCAGCAAGTTCAGAGCAGTGGCGATGGTGGCTCGCAGTCTTGGACAACTCTCTGTTCAGAGTGTGCCTTCCTCCAGCGAGCAAAGCATGAGGACTGGCATGAAGTATAGGTAGGGCATGTCTGAACTGTTAACTGGTCGCTATAAATTTCATCAGACTTATTTAAAATATTTTAATTGATCTTAAACTGCAGGATTTGTCCCCCTACTGCTAAAGTAGATTTTAATTTTTAATTCACATTCCTCTTGGCTCAGGCTACAGTACATCACAAAAAACAATTGCCCATTTGTCCAGTCTTGCTATGTACTGTATGCCAGTTTTTCTTCCTTTCTCCTTCCTGTCAGAACTGCCAAACCCCACCTGTTTAAGATTGACGACAGTTAGTATGACAGTAACTAATTAATTAACCTCCCCAAACTCCCCTCAAAAATAGCAATATCTCAGAAGGAAAGATTTGCAATTTGTAGTTTTATCTGATCTTTGCGCTTAAATGATACAACTAAGTGGTTGGCATGTCATTTAAATGTAGTTAGTGGCCATTGATCTGTTCTGTGCAGGAATGACAAACAAAGTATTTTGTATTAGTATTTTTCCAGATTAGTCTCTTTAGTGCAAGAATACTATTATCACAAAACCATTTTTGTATTTTTTTTTACCTCATACTGATAATCCATTAGTTTTGAATTTCTTATAATGTGGGTTTATAGAGATTATTATTACTGCAGATCCTTTTGTAAGCAGAAATAATAAAATCCAATATATATCCAATCATTATACATACAAAGTTAGTTGTTACTATTGGAATAACTCTTGTTGTTATATTAAAGAGTGTCCCTGTCATGCTGTGAAAACAAACTTTTGCCCACACCATTGTATTGTATGTTGACATAATGCTGCATTGAATATTTATCACATACCTTCAATCAGTTGAGGTTCAGCTGTCCTGACATGATGGATAAAAGATTAGTTAATTTGCAATAATGACCTGCTCTCTTTCACTAAAAGGCTCACCAAGACACCAAAATATTGATTTAAAATGACAAGCGCTCACCAAAAAAACCTGCATCCATGTAATACATTCTAGCACAACTGCAACCTTTGCAGTAAACATATTTTCAGTATGATTTATTTTCTACTCATTCTATTCTCTAACTAGCAACCTAATTCTGTCTGATATATAAAAAATATTGATAATATGATAACAGTCTTTCATGTTTCTTGCCTTAGTTTGAGTAGCAAAGTGTTACCAAGGTCTACTGCATTTTTTGCTAAAAGGTCTTGGTTGTTCTTTTGATAGAAAATGAATACAACTGAACACACTTCTTGACTGGAGAGTAATATTAGATATGATGTGCAGATATTTGTTTCGCAGTTGTATCAAAACTGCAACAGAAATCTCACAATATAGAGGCTAATGAAGAGCCTCCATAAAAAGTTTTTTTTGGTTGTCTATTTGTACTGTGCTCTTTATAGGATTGTCATGCAAGTTGTGAATTACATTTCTGATATAACTGTTAATATTGTAATCAACAGTTTATCTTTTCAAAAAAAATTTTTTCAAGCTCCAAAACTTAAAGAAGAAAAGACTGCACGGTGATGTTGTTGTCATTATTGAGGCTAATAATATTGAATGAGAAAAATAATTTTCAGCTCGGGGCGCAAGGAGCTGTTTGTGTTCTGTGCTTCCGCAGTGTAGTCCAAAGTACATAACAGGCTCTGTGTTGTGAAATAGGCTTGCATCTGATGTAAACTGAAGGTAATGCTGGCCTGAATGCAGAGTGAGGCTCAAAGATGCACACACCGAGGCTAGAACATAGCGTTTCGTGGTTTTGAAGAGATGCAAATGAAAGGGAAGTAAGGAGAGAATGAAAGAAAGAAAGGGAGATTGCTAAGATTAATGCTGGTGTAGGCACTATGCCCAAGAGGAAGTAAAGTAGGCTGGAGTGATCTGTGCTCATGTCACTGTGTATCTTTCAAACATGCCTCTCTGAGTTTAAGCTCGCAAGCCCTTTCACATGGCCATGCATTTATCTTTTTATCCTTGAACACAAGGAGTTTTTTCTCTCCATTAAATTCAGTTTTTAGTTTCTCATATTGACATTTTGTGAAATTCAGATCAGACTTATTTGCATACAGTGCTCTCTCCGTTTCCTTCAATGGCAGCCTTGAGCTTGAATCAAGTCTGTCAGCCTTCATCCATGGGATGCTGGTTAGGTTGGAAGTGACCTCACCCACAAGGCCGAGGGAACCATCAAAGTGAAAATCTTTTCAAGGTATACGTGGGGATTGCGGCAGCTTTAGTGGGCTGCCTCACCACAGACTGAACCGTTTTGTAATGTCATACCGGGCTTGCATGACCTGAATGGTTAAAATCATCAAGCTTGACTGTGAGAACCTGCACCTCCTCTAAGGAATGATTAAATGCCTTCAGTCAGGACTGAATTAATGATGCACACAAAATGGCTTATGATTATGTAAAGTCGTCCTTCTAAGGGAATGGAAGAATATCTGTGAGATTGGGAAGGCAGTGCAGGTGGGGAGACAATCCTATAAAGCCCCTGCTTTTCACAGTCCAGTTATCAGCTCTTCTCTCAAGCAACCAAACCTCGGAAAGGTCTTGAGGGAATGAGTCATCTTTACAGGAGCCTCTTTTATTTGCTGAGGCGTAGCAAATAAACTGCTGCAAAGTATTGCCGACGTGTATAAGTTTGAATAAGTCTCACTTTTTGGTTGGACTGCCATTTTTGTGCTTTGTGCAGACTAAATATAGGAGCGCATATAAACTGCTGTGGATAACATTTGTGCGCTTAAAAGGATTTTATTTTGTGTCACCGCATGGTATTGTTCTTTGTCACAGTTTGTATCAGCTCCACAACACTTGCAGTATTGTTTATTACTATGACCATGTAAATCAGAGCTGACTCACCTTCTCTCTTGGTGTAAATCTACAAGTAACTCCCTTTAGCCCAGACTGTCAGTAGGATTCCTCACATCTCTGGAGGTCCATTTTTGGTTGTAAAGTTGACAGTGAATCACAGCCACAGTAAATAGCTATTGGCAGTGTTGTGTAAGCAGATGGCATAGAAATCCTACCACTGTGTTGTGTGAAGCTGTGATGTGTTTTTATAAATCACAGAGATAACCTGTCTCACCAGTTCTGTTTTCATTTAGTGCACCTTGAAGTGACTTGATGTAACAGATGGCAGAATTTATAAAGATAGAATTGGGAGCAGCATACTGTCAAAAATGTGTAATATGTACACATCAATTATTAGTACACATGTTTAATGTCCTTATTGTATTATTAGCTGTAATTGCAGAAGGGAAATTAAATGGTGGCACTTAACTATGGGAATGTTCTTGTCCTTGTTGGGGAATTTTTAAGAAAGATGAAACTGAGCATTTCCCCCCCCAATAGTTTGCTACACAAATGCAAAAGCATGCATTGCTCAGGCTTTTGGTAACAAAAGCTGTGGGTGTGAGATTTGGGGCGTCATGAGTGTGGGTGCATGCTGGGACGTTTTCCTGTATTCTAAGGGCTCTTTATCAGGGAGCCAGCTTTCCACAGCCTGCACTCCCCCTTGAAATATGAATCATAAATAGACTGTGGTAGTTGAACATAACAGGAGTACACTTTGGCCACTCTACTGTAAATACTAAGACTTATCCACACAGCACAGATTTTAGGCCCACAGTAGCCACTTAAGGTATCATCTTAAAGAACATTCACCATCTGTTTGCTCTGGGCATGTGGAGAGAAATTGCCAAACGGTGGGATGGTTCATTTACTGATGTAGCCTTGTGTTTCACTGTATGCACTGAGGTTTTGTCTGTGTTGTTGTATAAGAAATCGAGTGAGATGGGGGGGAGGAGTTGTTGTGGAATATTTTGCCTATAACCGTGTTCACGTGAGGGACACACTTGTGTTATGTTGGAGAAAATGAAGACAGCTGTTCTTTCGTTGTCTCACTGATAGTTTAATTAATTATTAGAGTGTGTGTGTGTGTGTGTGTGTGTGTGTGTGTGTGTGTGTGTGTGTGTGTGTGTGTGTGTGTGTGTGTGTGTGTGTGTGTGTGTGTGTGTGTGTGTCTTAGCACCACTCATTTCTCTCTGCCTGTTATTTTCTTAAATGCTCTAGAAATAGCCCAGATTTATTAGTTCTATCTTGTCCTGCATGCACGTAACCCTGTGCAGTCTGACCAGCAGCTAAACACCTTCCACCATCAAGCGCTGGAGACTACGATTGTCGTAACTCAGTTTATTTGACTTAGAAAGGCTGAAACTGGGAAGTGAAACCCAATGACCAGTTACTTACATATTCATGAGTCACAAACATATATAACAATATATAAACAATATAACTACACGTCACTATAATGCGGTAGTATATACAGTAGCTAACATGTAAGCTGAAATAAAGGAAATACGTAATATATTGTTATACAGTGTACTTAATATAACCTATATTGTTTATCTAAATAAAAAAAATATACTTACATGTAGCACAACCCAAGATAATGGTGGCAAACTAGCTTACGGAGCTATCAATCATCATCAAAAATATACATATTGCACATCAAACTTACTGACAATAATTAACAAAGATATAAGAACAGTATGTCAGCATCTATTTCACATACCGAGAATGCTACCAAAGGCATGGAACATCGAAGATTGAAGCGGATAGTATGGAGAGATGATAACACAAACCATGAGGCTGTCCTGCTCACATTCAACTTTCTGACTAAATCCCATGGTGCAAAGGTCCTACAGTTCCTAAAGGAACACACATGCATATGGAACAAACTACTGCCAGCAATGGGAGAAGAAAAACATTTAAGTGAACTAAGTTCTGTCGTGCACTGCCAGGAAGAGCCAAGTCCTTTGTTCAAAGTACGTGTGCAGGAATTTTGTTTAACTTTAATAATGATTTAGTCCAGTGTTATAAAAGCTGCCTATATACATATGTGCACAATAATGTGTTTAAATGCTCTGTGTGAGGTTATTATATTTATAAAGCTGCCACACTAGACTGTCAATTCTGCATACATTAAGGAGATGTAATGAGATTTACAAATGAGAACTGAATCAACAGACTTGTTTTGATTAATGGAATGTGTGTTATGCCTTTCTTTATGCATGAGAAGCATTTGAACTTCTGGTTATGTAATGTGTGATTGAGTAAATAATGTAGTACAGATAGAAGTGAGCCAGTACTGTAGAAGGAGGCCAGAGCTATAGCTTACTTCAGAAAGTAATAGAGTGCAGGCCAGCAGGGGAAAATCCCATCTACCCCACAGCATCATGCTTAGTCATGTGTATCATGAATATTAACCTCAACATTTTTTTTAATTAGACAGATGGCACCAGCCAGTTTTCTCTAAATTAATACAGTAGTCAGCACAATCTCCTTTTCATTAGCATGATGGTCTCCGTCAAGCTAGTTAAAGCTAGTTAGTACAGTTTAACCCTTTTATGTAAATACCTCTAATTAGCATATTTGTGATTAGGGCTGCAACAAACTATTATCTTTATTAACGATTAATCTGTTGATTGTTTTCTCAATTAATGGATTGTTTGGTCTATAAAATGCAAGAAAATAGTGAAAAATGTCCATCACAATTCCCCGAAGCTCACCGTGATATCTTCAAATGTCTGGTTTACATTAATAAAAGACTAAGGTGTTATTAAAAGACTATGGTACTATATAAATGAAGATTAAGAAATTAAGATCCTGAAGCCATTTTTAACTCAAAAACTGACTCAAAATAATGAATTGATTCATCAAATAAGTGCTAATTCATTTTCTGTCAGTCCACTAATCAATTAATCGACTAGGGATGTAACGATACACTCGATAGCATTTACGATTTTAAGTTCATGATATCATTTACTCACTATTTTTTTATTATTTCAGAATGAAATGACTGAAAAATATTCCTTTATTTATATAAACCGTGCAAAACAGCAGATGTGGCCTCTTATCAAAAGTGCAACTGAAATAGTATTTTATCTTAAATAACAAAAACATAATAAAAGATTAAAGAAAGGCTTATTTATTGCAAATGCCATATGGTTAAATTTAAATGATTTTTTATGTAATAGCAATAACTTATAACAACACCTTTGCGTTGGCTGTTAAACGACAAAAAGAAGAGTTTTATAAAAACATTATAAAATGCATTTAATCTGTTGGCATTGTCAGGGAATATGCTTTATCCATATCCTTTGGCTACGATTGTCAATTTAAAAGCATGTCAGGATGGTAGAGCACGGCTCAGTTTGACATTAAAGATGCAGTAAAAGAGATGTGGAATCCCCTACAGGTTCTAGGAAGTTTCTCTCTCGTTCCTCTCCAGCGTATAGCAGACGATTTTCCATCCCTGTGGGGACTGGCAGATTTATCCCCAGACAAGAGCCTCTGAAAACACCCGAGTTAGAAGAAAAACAAATTCAGCCTCAGGGAAGCCCTCTGAGCCGACAATCTGTTTATGCCCAAGTCAAAAAAAATAAATAAACTGCCATTGACAACTGTCTTAAAGTGCTTCAATGCCAGTGGCTCTATGTTTCTGGCTGCATACTTGAAATGAAATACATGAAATCACATTTGACGTGTTCTCAAGCTGCTGTCAAATATGGCGCTGCTATACTATACTGTGTTTAACTGAGCGTGTGTTAATTTAATGGCTTCCATGAGAGATAGCGGATCATCGAGTCACGTCACAAGAGCAGAAATGACCGGAAGTGACTCTGGAACTCTGGAATGTACAAAATAAAACTTATTTCGCGGCCATAACTTCATCCAGATCTTTTTAAGGTTGTTTTTTTTTTTGTACAAAAGCGTGTACACATACATTAAGAGGATGTTTAAAAGACTCACAAAATAATACATGTTTGAGTGAGATCTCAGGGTCAAATGTGTGTGTTGGTGACTTATTTTTATTGTGTATTTTATGTTGTCTATACCAAAATATTTAATGCGCTAGCTTCAAGAACTGAAAGTCACACGATTGGTGATTTGACAGGGCCTCGAACAATTGTAGTTTAAAGGATCTTCTGTACAGGTCTATACCTGTGTTGAGGTTAGAACTTAAAGGAATACTTCAACATATGGGAAATATGTTAATCTACTTTTTTTCCTGAGATTTAGATGAAAATATCAAAACCACTTTCATGTCTGTCCGTTAAGTATAAAGCTAGAGCCAGCAGCCACTTATCTTATGAGGACTGGAAAAAAAGGGGGAAGGCTTGCCTGGCTCTGTCCAAAGTTTAAAAAAAATCCCACCTCTAAAAGTTATGTTGTCACTGTGAGGTTTCCAGGCAACCAGCGGAGACATCTGGATATAACAAAATAATTTAAATAATTTGTGAGCTATAGAGGTGCTGGTAGACAGTTACACTAGCTGTTTCCTCCTGCTTCCAGTCTGAGCGAAGATAATCGTTTCCTTCTTTATCGATTTTCTCATTAACTCTTGGCAAGAAAACAGATTAGTGTATTACCCAAAATGTTAAACGATTCCTTTAAAACAACTGTTAACTCTTTAAAAAAAAAGTCTTTTTTTCAGGTGCCATTCACCTCCTGTCACAACTCACCCCACGCAAATCTTGGGCTTTATCTGAAACAAGAATTGAGTTTTTGTTGTGTTAAGGTGTAAAAACAAAAGGTTATCCAGCTGGCAGCAAGTGAACAGAGCCTCATGGTAGAATGCTGTAGGGTTTGCACAATGAAGCGCATAACCATTCATGCTTCGTAGCAATGAGGGGAATTGAAGATAATTAGATAAATAGGGTATCCAACTGTATGCTTGTTAAGGTTCAGCTGATACAAAGAAGATGGGATTTTTTTAGTTTTGGGCAAACTGTTGAGTAGATAGATAGATAGATAGATAGATAGATAGATACAGTAGATGGATGGATGGATTGATTCTTTACGGTACGTTCCAAGGAAAACTGTTGCCACAGTCTGTACACAGCCTCATAAATAACAATTCATGTGTATAAGCAGCTTAAGAATAAAGTGGCACGCCCTATTCCTATTGTCAAGTCAGGAAATTTCTAATCTAATATTCTTCACTGTCACTCCTTCCTTTAATGGATGTGACCTAAATGATGGAGGAAACCACCTGCAGCCAACACGAGCTAGTGGCATTCGGTCTGTGTGCCTTCTGAAGTTGAACCCACGAGTTAGGTGGTATTAATAGTGCTGCTCGGTGAACATATCTCTCAACACGTTCCTCTTTACAGCTCTGTGACCTTGTTTCCTAATTCATCACCCTGTCCTGTCCACTGACTTCACGTCCACTTTCAGTCCTCTCTTCCACCCAGTCCATGCCTTCAGTCCTTCCTTATACTCGCTGTCACACCTTACCGAGACTTACTGTAACAGTTCATGATTTTTCAGTATAAAGCTTTTAATTGGGATATACTTGATGTTGGTGTATCAATCCCTCCTCATCTTCTAAACCATTGTCTTAAAACACAATTAGGCTACAGCAGAGATGGAAAGTAACGAAGTACAAATACTTCGTTACTGTACTCAAGTAGATTTTTCAGATATTTTTACTTTACTTTACTATTTATTTTTGTGGCGACTTTTTACTTTGACTCCTTACATTTTAACACAAATATCGGTACTTTCTACTCCTTACATTTTAGAAAATTGGCTCGTTACTTTAGTTTTGTACAAAAGGTCGTCTATCAGGAGTGATTGTGAGTGCATGTCAGAAAATAGCGCCGACACGCGCCTTACACCGCGAGCCACATGGAGAAAAAAATGAGAGAAAAGAAAAAGACACAATCTGTCCGGAGGATAATCAGTTGAATCGTGTGTGTGCGTCCTTGAGAACTGTAAGTCGTATAACTTATGTTGTCAGTTAATGTAAGCCTGTTGTTGTATTGGTCTATAGTTCTTGCAAATTTAAAGTAAGTTAGCTAGTGATTTTGTTGTTTGTGTTCACCTGTTAGCTAGGTTGCACGTTGCTTGATCTTAATAAAGCATCAAAAGAGAGAAGTTGTCTCCGTCCGTGTTTTAACAGACACACCTGGGGTGAAGTTAGAAACCAGAATGGTCAGCTTTAAATACAGTCCTAATCTAGTCCTCATTAACAAGTTTCAAATAATTTCACTGGAGTTACCGTTATTATTTTTCACGTCATCAATACCGAATTCAATCTAATTAATAATATACTTGACGCACCACTACAAGACGACTCGACGGATTCGGCGGCATTCATTTTCGGCAAATCATTGCAGCATGATGGTGGTAACGTTAGCACTAGTAGTATGGATGGCGACATGAGAGATCCCAGAGATTCAGCAGACAAGCAGCAAGACATTCCCAATCATCCTTGGCCTTATCTGAGAGAGATGTTTAGGCATCAAGAATGACTCCTGGCGAATGTGCTGCGTAGCTCTTAAAGTATGGGGAACTTCTTAATTAATGTCTGTTTAGTAATTCATATTTAATCCTTTATTTTCTTTTCCAGAAGCCATATTTGAGCACACACACATTACATACATACATGTAGATTCCTTTAAATGTTAAAGTGATGGTTCGGAGTAATTTACCCCAGGGTCCTTTGCACCATGACCTCGAGCCAAACACCCACCCAGAAGCTTTTTTCACCTGGGTCTAACATTGGGAGAGTTAGCGTAGAGTAGCGTTATCAGCTGAATAGCTTAGCGCAGAGGCTAATGGACCCACGTTTGTATCTCGTAAATGACCCCACTAATAATGCCCGAAATGATACCAAACATCTACACTAGTAGAAATAGGTTATGTACTCATAAAACGATGGATTGGAAAGTTTGTAAGTAGCTATTCAGCTGATAACGCTACTCTACGCTAACTCTCCCAATGTTAGACCCAGGTGAAAAAAGCTTCTGGGGGGGTTTGGCTCGAGGTCATGGTGCAAAGGACCCTAGGGTGAAATTACTCCGAACCATCACTTTAAGGAGAAGATTAAAAAAAGAGAAACTGGATCTGTGAATTCTCACAGATTCACAACTGAATTCATATCATACTACTCAGTCAGAATCTTATTAACCTGGAGTCCCAGTCTCTGTCACAATAATCATATATGTGATGTTTTAGGCCTTGGCAAACATCCATTTAAAATGTAGGCAATGCCATATAAAAGAGCCTTTTTTCCATGTCCACTGAAGTTTCTCAGCTTGCCCTCTAGTAACATTTGTGTGGTCCAGGTAGCTTTGCATAAAAAATGGTTGTCATTCGCAAGGCTACTTTTACTTTTATACTTTTAAGGAAATTTCCAAGCCTGTACTTTGTTACTTTTACTTGAGTAAAGAAGTTAAATTAGTACTTCTACTTTTACCAAAGTATTTTTTAACACAAGTATCTGTACTTCTGCTTGAGTACGAGAAGTGAGTATTTTTGCCATCTCTGGGCTACAGCAGATCTGACATGACAGGCATATAGTTGATACCCAGTATACGTTATAATTTGAAGGGTGCAACAGTAGACTTAACATATCAAAACTCTTTTAACAGTATTGAGTTGATCATTAAGATGACTAAAGGCATAATAATGAATTGTATGTTGATTTATTAATTCAAGACTAGCTAAACTCATGGGTGTCTGTAACATTTTTTATGTAGGCTGACAAGTATTTGCTGTAAGCTTCCAGGTTGCCTTATTATGATAGTTTAACTACAAGAGACAATGTGGGTGTATATTTGTCCCATCATGGATTGGGTTGGGTTCCTAAATGACCAGTACTATCTACCAGACCAAATAGCAACGCAGATTTCGGTGCCTCATTTCGGTGCCACTTGAATGCCTGCACTGCTCTCTGTTGCTCCGAAACGTTAGCCTACCGTTAGCTAGTACCTTGCTTAAACACGGCTAAAATACTGAAAGCTAAACGGTGTAAAAAGTGTGACTTTGTTTCACTGGAAAGGATTCCAACACCAGGACTTTTGTTGGTGGTAGTAATGCGCGTTTCCATTGCTGGGTTGATGTCCTGCTATTACACAGCTTTCTCTCTTCTATTTCAGATTTTTCTTCTAGAGACATTGACCCAATAACCAACAATCCAGTAATCAATAATTAATGACTGAAAGATGTGCCCTGCCTAATGTTGACATTGATGGAAAATAAGCTCCACTTTGTTCCACAAATCAGCTTCCATCAATGGGGGCCACAGTCGTCAGCAGAGCTGAATGATTGACTTAGACGAGTAGAACTTATTGTGTCAAGATGAAGTGAAATGCAACCTGTGTGTAAACAAGCCCCAAATACATCTCCAAGCCACCCTTAATCACATAACCAACATTAGAAAATGAAAACCCTCGCCTTGTCCACTTGAGCTTCTGGCTGATGGGATCAGAAGGCTAATGTTAACTCATGGAAAGGCTTCCTAGTATTTCAAAGTAAACAACCAGACTGGATGTGCGCTATGCTCACTACGTTTCTCATCAGGCTTTGTCCCTGCGGCTGCATTGATGTTGCTGTCCTGTACTGTGCCTGCCTGTCTCCTTCATTATTGAGGAGGGTGTGAGAGAGATGACATTACTGTTGTGGTTCATGTCTGCTGAGACTCAGCGTGAACCTGACCCCTGCCTGCTTACAGGCCCTGGCAGAGGGTCATTTTAGCAATGCACAATGCAGTATTCAAGGCCAGTCTAGTAAATAATTTAACACAACAATGTGCTGACAAAGGGACATCCTTTACAATGAGAACAATGACAAGGGCAGAGCTGTGTATTCTGATATCCTGGTTATTTATTTTAAGGTTCAGGGAAGTGCTTAAATGCACTAGTACTGTATGTGCAATATTCATGGTTAAAGCATGCTTATCTAACACCACAGTAAGCTTTGCTTTTTGATAAGCCCTTACACACGCTGATGAAAATGATGCTACTCTAGAAGCATGTGTGTACAGTTGCTCCTGGTATATCTTATTAGTTTACTATGCATCTCATTTTCTGAACATGTATGTGCACCGTGTATTAACACATTAAGCAACACTGCATTTATTTAATCACATTAGGTGTTTAAATGTGGAGCAGTGCAAGGCTTGAAACAGACTCACTCTACAGTGTTTAGCGACTAGGATGCAGTCAAGCAGAATATTGAATGAAGATATTTTGCACTTGACAAATGTCAAATGTGCTCCACTAACAATTTTGGTCAGTGAGCTGCTTTTAGTTTTGGTTATCTCCATTTGTGCCGTCAGCAGCACCCTGAGGGGCTATTGTACTCATTTAATTAAGAGGCAGTTAATTGTAGATTGGCTCCAGTGGTTTGCCAGAAGGGACTTGACACCGCGGTGCAAAGTAAGGGCACGTGGTCCCACTGGATTCTCTTATCTTTCTCCCTCTTCTCCCTCACGACTGACTGTGCTTGTATAAATCAACTGGCTCCTATACGTGACGTCATCGAGTTCTCTGATTCAGTTCTTTAACACGATTACAGACCTCACTGACCAAATCACATCTTTTTAATGAGGCTCTTTGTTGTGAATGTGTTTGACCCAAATGCTTTACTATACACCAAATGGATACGATTTCATTATTTTTCCAAATCACTCGATCTCACTGAAACCTCTGATGGCTGAAAGTTGACTTTTGCTGTGATTTGTAATATCTTAATTTAGAAAACAAAGAATATAAATGAATGGAGAGCCTCTGCTAGCATCCATGGTGGTTCAGTGAAGTAAGAGTGGAACTAATGATGTTGGATGATGAAGTGAACATTTAACTGGATTAACACTTCCAAAATAGAAAGTATATGGAAATACATAAAAAAGAAACTTAAAACACTTTAAGAGCCTTGTTTTGGTTTTGAAATTGACACAAATGTGACCCACTTAGCCTACTTGCAGGGGATGTGATACTGTTAAAATTTATTTATTATTATATATATTTATTTTAAACGGTTTAGTCCGTTTCTTTGGGACTTGGTGTTCAGACCACATTGAATTAAGTGAATTTTGTTATTCACCGCAGCAATTCAGCAATCTTATCATGGCTTCACAAAACACCCACCCACACACACTCTCAGTCAGTCCCGCTTACACATGCAGTCACAAGCGCAGTCATGTAACACACACATCTGCACACACACAGCACACCTATCCTCGGTCTCCCTCTCTACTCCTTTTCATTTCAACTGTATTTCTATATAGGCAGTCTTACAAAAATATATTAGATATCCTCCCACACGCTCACTTTGACTCCTGCACGTTACATCATCTCTGATGCCACATTGTTTTTTATTTCTTTACACTGCCAGCTTATCTCTGAAAGTAGGTTGACCAAAGGTAGCACACTTCATTTTGTTTGTTTTAATCATTTCTTGGATCAGTGATATCTGATGAAACCGAACTATCTAAGGTCTGGAAATACACTACACATTCCTCCAAAAAAGAGAAATTAACAACAAATTTAACAAGATCAGTTATTTCAGTGTTGCCATTTAACTAGCAGCCATAGACGTCTAAGAGAAGTTGAAATGCTCGCACAAAAGAATGAAAGCTGTAATTGTCAGCAGAGGGGTCTGTCTGCACTGTGATAGGCACAGAGACGCCAGCTTTAGGAGCAAGTTGTTGGGAGTAGTCAAGCTTCCGCAGTGCTGTGGGGGGATTTTCGTCAGATGGCGGCTGAGGCATCCTGGTGTGCTGTGAGAAATTTCAGTGGATATCATGGTGGGCCTGCTTAAGAACCACTTCCTCTCTCTGACTTTCCCCTGGCATTTCACTGCACACACATTCTAATTGACGGTACACGTGTTACTGTCCTTCCTTACACATCCAACATGCATGTGTCAGTGCTGCAGTAGATGCTGGCTGCCTTCAAATCCATACAAAACCCTTGTTCCTCCCAGCTTCAATGACTTCCACTGCAATTGCCTGCTTACCTCACATTACAGATGAGTGGTAGGGTTATTTATTTATCTATCAGTCAAACAATAATACAAATGACACTTAAAGTCCAACTCTAATGGTCATAGCCACTGCAGGAGTGCAAAATATCACAAATTACTGCCACCCCAGTGCTGCATTCATCTTAATGTAATTTTCTCTGTTTTGACAGAAACCTTGGGAAGTCGGGCCTGCGGGTGTCCTGCCTTGGATTAGGTAAGAGTCTTTTTGATCATGAGACACACTGAGATGTTTGCTGCACAACCATATACTTTGTATAGAAGATCTGTGAGGGGAACTCATTACCCCACTGTCCTTTTTATCTTCAAAAAAAGGAGGAAAGAGTTCCAGTGACAAATATATTATCCTGTGCCTTTTTTCTTTTTTTTTTCTTTTTTTTTAAGCTTGATCTTGTTTGTTGTCCACTATGTGCAGTATCACTTGTGCAGAACATATATAATATAACTGTTTACTTGCTTATCTGTGTGCATGTGTGTTTATGTACTTACACTCTGACCCCACCTCCCTGTCGACCTCTGTAGGAACATGGGTGACGTTCGGTGGACAGATAACTGATGAGGTGAGAGCAGATGGATTTTGTCATCCTCCATCAGTCAGAGCTCTGGAATGGAAGCCCTTCACATGATCTGGCACATCAAGGGTTGCGCAAGAAGCCTGTTTTTACTTACAGTGAAAACATACTGCCATAGGGAGTCGACAGGCAGATAATAAACACATAGGAAGGCAAAGCCATCGCAGCCTTCTTTAGTCTTGTGAAGGAAGTTTAATAATTGAAAAGTCCTCACATCAGTGGTCTCTCACCCCACCCTTCACCGTCTCTGTTCCTTCTCCCCTGATCTCTCAACAGATGGCAGAACAGCTGATGACTCTGGCCTATGAAAATGGCATTAATCTGTTTGACACAGCGGAGGTCTATGCTGCTGGGAAGTGAGTATATCTTGTGCCACAGGTCACATAGTAGTGACCAGTAATGCCAACTATTACCACAACCATAAAGGCACTAGGTAGAGATTATATAGTACTGTAGTGTTTCCCATTGATTACCTAGAATGTGGCGGGCTGCTACAGTCTAATTGTTTTTGTGCCACATTTTGATAATAAGCCAAAAATATGTTTACACTTCTCATAATAAAATAAAAGAACGTGTCTTGCGCTGTTGCCTCAGCAAATCATCTCTGACTCATTTTATCTTTTTCCATGTCATTAGGGTCAGTAAAAAATTACCACGGGCCAATAAATACAATCAGCCAGTTGCTCTATAGGGCCAGTGCTAAAAAAAGTAAAAAATAATCGTGTGTGCGCAAGAGACAACACCAAATTGATGCATTTAACTTTAAAATATACAAAATTCGACCCACCGCAGTCTCACAAAATCCTGTGGGAAACACTGACTGTTCAGCTGCCTTGCTTGAGTGTCGGGTGAAAGCATGATCCACAGTCGTGCACAACGCAAATGTTCAGAGCATCAGAGAGGATGTACTGTAAATACTACATTGATACATCCAGAATAGACACTGCTGGTGTGTTGTCTCTACTAGTGGTAAAACAATCCCTGATACTTAAGGGGTCTGTTTACCCAAATACAAACAACACACTTTAAACTACTATAGCTGTGTAGCCATGAAAATAATTTCAGTTTGATGTGCAGAGGCTTTAGACACCACCCAAACACAATGGAGATTTGTTTGAGTGAGTCAAAGTTGTGAAAAATTACTTTGAAAACTCATCAACAATGTGTCTTCCCAAAAACAAAGTATTTGTTACTCTACAATCCACAAACATCACTGTCAGCAGTTTTCATTGGGGCTATTTTGTTGGCAGAAAGTAGTTTGAGTGACCTATTAAGAGACACGACAGATTATTGTCTCTGTCCTTGATCTTCAACCTGAGTTGTCCACCTTGTCATTGTTGCATTCATGATAGTTCACATATCCAGTCTTAATTTACAGGACAGCCAGTTTGTGATATTTTTCACCTCAGAAAGCAGCCTTGTGCTGCCTTATTGCTGTATGTAGTGAAGATTTAAATTCAAACATGGAATAATCTGGCTTTGTAGTAATTTGGGTGCTTTGAAATAATCTAAAGGGATTATCCTTCGCAAACAGTATCTCTGATTAACAGCACCAAATTCTTATTTTAATCCTCCCAAGAATAGCCTAGTTTTGCCATTATGTTTGGGAAAATGCATCAGTGTCTCACAAAAAAAAGAAAAAAGGCAAGAAACAGATTCAGCAGGTCTTAGTGTTTTCCCTATCTAGTGCCTCAGCAGTTATTGTCTACATGCTTTATTATTCTGGGGGTCTTTCAACCTCAATCTGTTTGCCTTGTTGTTTTAGGATTGGAGGCCAGAAAAAGTTGATCTTTGACACAGAAGTTTGACCAACTCTGACATTGATCATCAGCGCTTCCATTAATCAGACCACAGTTTGACAGAAGGGACGAATCTGTTGGACACGTGCAAATGTTTGTGACGGCATGTCACACAGCTTAGTATGTGTTGCACAGGTGGTAATCCTGACACCTTCCACTGCAAAGCAGCGCAGAGAAGCTTATATTACACACATACACAGGAGAAGAACAAATTCCACACATTGCACATCAGAAATGAAAAAGCTTTCATGTGAAGTCCTTGGTTCTGGCTTACTGCGATTCCTTAATCAGTCAGACTTGGAGAACGTGAAGTGGTGCTGGTTGCTGTACAGTCGGCTGCTGTAATGTCGATTCTGTTTTCGAGCGTGGAAGTTTGTAAGCTGTGCTCACAATCTGCTCATGCACAACATATGGCAGTCGGCTGTTTGTTTGGCATGTTTGTCCTGGCATAGCCCTACAAAACAGAACTACCATAAAACAAACATTCAGCACATACAGATATTTAGATATTCATTGTGAATCCTAGCCAGCATATCCATCCCAATATGCAAGCTAGTGTTTCTCAGAAATATAAATAACAATGTGTAATTGCACAAATAAACATGTTCTGCTTATCCCGTGTAGCTGCTGTTATCAGCAAACACATATGGCGTCAAAGCACTTAAATGTATGCGAGTAATTGGCAGAACAGAATTTCCTTCTGCATTTTCTTTTAGGCTTAGACATTTCACACTGGGTGCATAGTAATTGCATGCTGTTGTGTGGAAACAGTGACAAATTGGAAGCATAATTACAGAGAAATATGAAAGTAATAAAATGTTGTAAATGCATGAATAATGCAGCATTATGTCACTAAGTCATCAACTCTGTGCTGGAAAAAAGACCTAATTCATGAATGGATGAAAAAGGTCAACCTGCTCAAGGCACACTGTATATTATGTTTGGGCTCTCAGATTACTCACATTTCAGAAGGGCAACACACAGTGCACTGTGTGGGTGTTTGCCAGATACACACACACACACATACACACACACACACACACACATGCTATAACACTATTATGCACACAAACACACACATCATTGCCTCCGGGGGAGTGTTGAGTGCTCGTTGTTTAAAAAGGTGTGGGTCCAGCTGGCAGGGTCTGAAACAGCTCGGAGTAGTTCAGCACCTTCTGTACTCTTGCTGCTTGTTGGCTCAGCAGATTACCAGTATTTTAATAAGTGACAAACGTGAGAAACAAAATAAATAATAAAAACACATGCATGACCCTAACAATATGAAGAAAAAACAAATTCATATATATATATATATATATATATATATATAATTCATATATGTTTGAGTTCATTGCATTGTCATACTTACTTACCCTTTACAAGCATCCATACATCTGTACCTGCAAAGTGTTGGCACTGATTCACATACACAAATACAGTACAGTATATACATATAATTGGCTGGGCAGTATGGCTGACATCAACCTCACAGCCCCAATTCTGACTCAGCCAAATGTGAAAAATCACACCGAAACGATAGTTAAGTTAACCTCCATTAACTCATCCTGTCAGGGAGAAGAAAGATACAAATATACAAGGTGAAGTTGGAGGGAGATGAGGGTGTTAAATGTTAAAGTAAGTAAAGATTTATTTATGTGGCACTTTTCAAAACAAATTGTTTCACAATAAAAGCTTTTTCCAGAAAATCTCAAACCGGTAGGAGAGGGAGATGGAAGATAATTGTTAGCCGCATCAGAAGGGGATTAACCCTGTCTAAGGAACATTTCTGGTATTTCAAACTAGGCATGGGCCGGTTACCGGTTTCAAGGTATACCGCCAACTAATCAAAGTATTCTCGTAAGCGTAGAATCTGCCATTCAGAATCATTCAGAATACATACGAGCAACTCGCTCAAATGACGGCAGCCATGTAGTGCCTCCATCTTTAAAATACATTAGCCAAAGAGGGACATACTTCCGCATTTCGCCCTCTTACACCTATTGGCACCGTGACGAATGCAAGGGGGAGATTACTCGCCAGGGAAGCGAAAAAGAGAATTAAAACGACAACGCGACAGGCAAAGCAACAAGACCAAAGTTAATATTGAGTGGCTAGAACAGCTGCGTGTAAACGATGGAGAGAGCTAATTTCGGGTTCGGCCACCGTAGGAGAAAGGGCTAGAAAGTAATATTCAGTTGGTTGTCATATACAATTCCACCGCTAGATGGGAGAAATTCTTACACAATGTAGCTTTAAGAAGTTGAAAATAGTGAATGTTTGGCTGCTTTGCTTAAAGAATTTCTTAAAGTTCAGTCGATTTTTAAAATAGGTGCCGGAATTTTCCTTCAACTTTGTTTTATCTAGCAATCCCAGTAAGTGACAATTGTACAGGCATGATAGTCTTTCAGTCTGGTATAAGCCATCTGTATTTCTAGTTTAGTTGACATATGATATATCCCCATCTAATTACCACAAGTCAGACTGTCTCGCCACAGACACACCGCCACTGGCAGGAGCACTAATGTGCTGTCATAGGTAAGATGAATTATGATCCTTGTAGTTTACAACAACACTTCTCACACTTGGCAACAAAACATCATTTTTTTGAAAACTACATTGATTAGAGCAGCTGGCTGTATTCGTCAGTGTACCCAAAATGAATTAAAAACAAATCTTAGTACTTGCAGTTTTTTTTCCCCTCTAAGGAGTGTCCAATTACATTTTATCTGAAACTGTGTTTCAAGGAGGGCTCCCATTATTTGTCAGAGTGAGAGCACTGGAGAGATGTCCTACTGACAGGTCTCTGCCCATCCCTAATGAGCCCCATGTTGATCATAATGTCACTTATTAGCAGCCCTGTGGCTGCTAATAAGTGATATAGTGGTGGCTCCACACCACAGCTGGTCCCAGGCTCTGCCTACTCTAACACACACACACACATACACACACACACACACACAC
This sequence comes from Perca fluviatilis, assembly GCF_010015445.1. Classification (NCBI taxonomy): domain Eukaryota; kingdom Metazoa; phylum Chordata; class Actinopteri; order Perciformes; family Percidae; genus Perca; species Perca fluviatilis. The sequence goes on from NC_053115.1 coordinate 21,006,648, forward strand.
AACCAGTCCTAAACAGGTGCTCTTTCCAATGAAAGCTTCTTTATGTATGTACAGTATGTGTGCAGAGTTGGACTGCTTTCTTGACTTTAGGGCTTGAAATGATTCCTCAGGCGGATAGTAACACTGTTATCGTTTCAAAATCTTTATTTAATCTTCTCACTGTCCGCTTCGCAGGGCAGAGGTGGTGCTTGGAAACATCATAAAGAAGAAAGGATGGAGGTACGAGGCACACTTAAATTAAGTTTGGTGTTTTTTATTTCCGATCCAGCCAGCCTTCCCAATCTTGTATCCTTCCTTGCACATATTTGGAGGATGTGTGTTGTGAACTGGAACGGTAAGATATGAAGATGAAAGATTAATGCCGGCATCCGTGCCGTGCCCGCACTCCTGTGTCACTTCTCAAAGATGCTGAATAATGGATGAACTTCTAGTCCCTTGTCCTCTACTTTGTCGCACCTGGACTGTCATTTGTAGAGCTCTGTCAGGTTTTACGTTCATTCATTGACGCCAGTTGAGTTCTGGCACAGTCCCGGTTATTGTGGGATGTGGGTGTGTGTGTGTGACACTGAAAGAATAATGTAGAAATGCATGATTGCCCTTTCATTTCCCATTTTCAGACGTTCAAGCCTGGTGATAACAACAAAGATATTCTGGGGTGGAAAGTAAGTTTCATCTGGCTGCTTCTTTGACTCAAATGAGAAACGATCCTTCTGTATAATTTTTCTGTTTGATGCTCCTGGTAATGGGATCATGTGTCATCCAAACCGATCTGTTTTCAGCTACTTTCAATAAAACACTGTATTAGATCATATTTCACTAAGGATGGATGCTATATCACAGCGGAGGGGGCAGGTCCAGTCATATTTCAAGTAGTTTATAACGTCAAGTGTATTTTTTGTTTTTTTTCTGTAGAGCGGAGACTGAAAGAGGTTTATCCCGAAAACACATTATAGAAGGTAAGTAGCAGCACCGCAGGTTACTGGATTAAATACTGACACTGCAACAACACAATAGTTCCTAATTAGATGCTTTGGCTTAAGGGAATCAGTGCTGCTATTCGTTTTTTTTTAATTGAGACACTCTGGGGGTTACCAAGAAAACCTTTGGGTACAATAAATAGTTTGAGAGAAGAGTCTGCTTTATTTATTTTGCAGTATATATTTTGAGTTTTTATGAAGAGCATAATCATGTAGCACAAAAGATTCACTATTACTGGACTAACTGTGGTGCATTTTTCTAGGTTTAAAAGCCTCTCTAGAAAGACTGCAGTTAGACTATGTGGATGTGGTTTTTGCGAACAGACCAGACCCTAATACACCTATGGAAGGTAATTATTGTATTGTCTCTCTCCTTTATTGCTTTTGAAAAATCACATATTTTTTTCTTTCTCTCTCACCCACTTAACTATGTGTTTTCGTGTTTTGTCATTTTGCACTTAAAAAAAGCCCCTCTTTTCTGTCTCTATGACTACTGTAACGCAAAGCTATAGATATACAAACGTCTTGTAACTAAAATATCTATTTTTAAAAGCTGCATGTTGTCCTGGTGCTTGCAGCTCCACACTCAAAATGAGGATAGATAGTGATGCTGGAGACCTTTTTAAATGGCAGAGCGCTAACTGTGTGTGGGCTCAGCTGGTCACACAGTATGCATCTGCTCCCTAGGAGTTCCACTTTGGGTTACAGAGTTCGGTCAGAGGTCATCTTCCTGCCTTCAGTGTAATGCTTCACTAGCTTCGACGCTTTCACATTACTTTAGTGTCTTGTTAGTCAGAAGTAGCTGGTGTTTTTGAAGTAAACGTCGAGGCAATTCTTTTGCTCATCTGCCCTTTAAAGATTGCACATAGTTCACAGGGACAGCTTTGAGTCTATGTCTTCAAAATTGCAGTAGTTGGACCATCTGGTGTGTTTTATTGTGGCAGGAGCTAAAGGGCAGTGTGCAGGGTGAAGAGGTGGTAAGCTGCTGTTCTCTCACTTTACAGAGAAACCCTCTTAAGCCTAGCGCCCACTAGATGATAGGGCTGATTTGGTTTTCAAAAACCGCACAGCACAGAGAATAGATGGATTGAGGATTATTGAGGGTTGACAAAATAACATGAGATTAATCTGTGTAACATTTAGTCAGCACATTAATGGAAAACACTAATCTCAGACTTATTTAAAAAAAAATTATAGAACCAAACATGTTTTTAACCCTCCATGCTTTAAATACATGAGCTGTAGTCCAATCTGTCAACCTTGTGAAACGCTTTGTCCGTGATTAAATATTTGAACTTGTGCCTGTCATCTCTTATTCATTTTAATGGGCTCTTCTTATGTTCCCCTGTAGCATGTTGCAAGTCAAATCAATTTCTTGTGGATTTTTACATTAATGTCATCCAAGTGTGCCTTGTTATGAATAGATGTCACCCTCATCTGAGTGAATCACTCACCATTCTGATTAACATAATCAGCTTTCCCACTTCTCTCCTGAATCCATAAATGCAAATTATACCAATAAAATCTCTTATAATCATACAGAACCACTCAGATACACATTCAGTACATTGCTTTGTTTTATAGAGAATAAAAAACGGCAGAGAAAACACTTGTCTGTAAACACAACTGTGTGTGACTCCAGCATTAATGATGTTATTGACCTTTTTGTGTATTTTTACTTGAAGAAACGGTTCGAGCAATGACCCATGTGATAAACCAAGGCATGGCCATGTACTGGGGAACATCCCGCTGGAGCCCGATGGAAATAATGGTGAGACTTGGAGTATCTGTGTAGGGATACACAGGGTCAATACTAATTTCCAACATAGCTAAAGGAGTTTTTTTCTTCCACCACAAAGATTTGAATTTATTTCTGACCTTGCTGTATCCTTTCTGTTCCTGATGTCCATTGATGTTCTTTATAATATATATGCAGTACTGTACTGTGTATGAGCCTACTTTTTTGTTACTTCCATGTTTTCCTTTAGGAAGCGTACTCTGTGGCACGACAATTCAACCAGATTCCTCCCATCTGCGAGCAGGCCGAGTACCACATGTTCCAGAGAGAGAAGGTGGAAGTGCAGCTACCTGAGCTCTTCCATAAGATAGGTAAGTCGTGATGGATTTACAGTAGGACGACAGAAGTTGGGTGACTGCAATAATATTGGACACAAATTCTGGAGAAACAAATCAAAGTTTTAAATGCAAATTAGAACAGAAAGTATTTCAGAGTTCCAAGATTTGAAACTTGTGCAGCAAGGACCTAGTGTTTAGTTTTTTCAAAGACAAAATAAGGACTTCAACTCTGAGAAAGTGATGGCGTTATAATGATCACATCTTTTGCTCCCAGGTGTAGGGGCCATGACGTGGTCACCACTGGCGTGTGGGATCATCTCAGGGAAATACGACGGCAGGGTTCCTCCATACTCCCGGGCCTCTCTGAAGGTAGACAAACTGCGCTCGCTGTTTTCTGTCTTTATCCCGCTCTGGTCATCTGTGCTAGTGTCACCGTTCCTTGCCTCCCTATTGGTTGCTGGTTTGTTTGTTTGTTTATTGTGTGTATTGTGTCTTTCAGGTTCTTTAATTCTGTGCACAGCTCACATATCTGTGTTTTCACTGCCATGGTTGATGCCATGCACTGTGCAACTCTTCAGCGGTGCTGTTCGACACTGTTTGCCAGCTGGTGTCAGCTTAATGCATTTTAGTGCACACAAAACACACAATACATGTATACACACAGTAGCAGCACAGCATGTGTACATATTTAAAAAAAAAATATATATATATATATATATATATATTATTGAACTAAATAATTATGAATCATGAAGAAATTCGATATGTTGTTGTAGGAAACTTTTGTTCGGCAAGACTTTTGTTTTCCTCTAAGCATGAGGGATCAAAACAGCCATAATAACTGAACATTTTGAGGAGAACCAGTTTTAATGATTTAATTCAGTAAACACTCACAAACCCAGTGGAATATTTCACTTTAATGTGACATTAACTTGTTATAATGCAAAATGGTAAAACGCAATTTTGAGATCAAGAATTTGAACAAAATAAGTTTTGAGTCAGAGACGACTCCGCCCCTGCATTACACAGAAGCTAACGCCTGACTTAAGCAACACTGTGTCCTTGTAGTGGAGTGGCATGTTGTGTGTCTGTGGTTCGTGTGTCAGTGACCGTCAATCAGAGAGGAAAGTAGCTCTCCATTTTGGTGTTGTGCAGTACTTGTGGTGACTTGTGTGGAATGTGCTGCTTGCTGTCTGGTTCAGTGTTGTCTGTGGATGTTTGTGGTATTTTGGCTCTTTGATTATTCTTACTGGTTTATAATCTGTTACTATTTGGCATTATGGTATAACTCCTGATGCTTGATACTAATATAAAGATTAGTGTTTTGACTTAACTGAGCACAAACGGATATGTCAGTAAAAACAGCAATAGTCAATTTAAATAGAGAAAGTTCTGTCTCTGTTTGTAACTTTAGAATAATAATAATAATGAACACACAATTCAGCATTTCAGTAAGGGTAGCTGTAGCTATGTTCCCTGGCTGAGATGTAGACCGCAGGAGACAGAGTCACATGTTTAAAAACAGGCCCTGGTGACACAGGAGCTGCGGCGCAGCGGCGTGTGAGCAGGGCTGTGTTTTCGAGCAGGTGTGCTGTGTTTTCGACAGGGTTACCAGTGGTTGAAGGACAAGATCTTGAGCGAGGAGGGCCGGCGTCAGCAGGCGAAGTTGAAAGAGCTGCAGGCAATCGCGGAGCGGCTGGGCTGCACACTGCCCCAACTCGCCATCGGTACGCAGATACACTCTGCCGCTCTCTCTCTTTCTGTCTGTCTGTCCGTCCCTCTGCCTCGGACGGGCCGAGGTCAACACCGCTCTGGCAGCTGTCTGGTTTGACTGTTGGTGTGGTGTGTTGTCCCGTCTTTGTGTGTGCTGTAACTACTGTCTTTTTTTCAAAAGAGGTTAATGAGGAAAAGAGAGTAGAATATAGAGGAAATCCAGGTAAATAGGGACATTAACTCATATAGAACGGGTCTCATTGTCTCTCAGGGACCAATAGGCATTAGCATTAATAGAATATACAGTATCGCCTTCCAAAGAAGGATCTGGCACCGTCCCTTGGATACATTAAGACAGTGATGTAAATATTATCATAAGTAATGCAAACATGTTTACAGTACATATTTGTGTATGCAGGCCTGTGGTGTTAACATGTAACAGTTCCCAGCGTCTGCATTCAAATAGAATCCCAGACATAAATCCAGCGAGTGACCGATATCGATTCACTGCCGGGCAGGAAAGTAAGAATGTGCAAACCCCCGAAGACGTACGCTCCTGCGAGGGCTGTTAAAGCGTCAGACGTTAGCGTCGCAGGCGAGTAAATCTAGGACTGCCGCTCCTATCTCAGCGCCGACAGCGGCAGATTTTTCAACCTCGCCGTAATGCAGTGTCATAGATTAGGTTTCACGGCCCATTAGTGGACACCCTGATCTCTCCCATTACCATAAATCCTGACAGCACTCCTGAAGGCAGCACAGGAGATTTATGTCCATCATGTAGTCCTCTACATCACTGTGGCACTTCAGTATTGAATAAAAACTATATAACACTGATGGACGGAGGCCTGCTGCTGCTGCTGCTGCTGCTGCTGGAGCAGGTGGTAAATTCAGGTGGTGGTTGTGAAAATAGAGTTAATAGATGATTTTGGTTTCTCAGTGGCCTCAGGGAAGGTCTACACTTGCGTCACTCCAGACATTCAACTGTATTCATGTATGGCCATATTTTCAAGTTGGTCAAAGATTTGCATAGAATTATTACCACCCTATTCTTACAGCTAAATTCTTCGTCCCTTTATGCTGTAATCTGCTTACAAGCGTATTTTCCTCAATTCCGTGCAGTTGTATTGCATAACACAGCTCACAATTATAATACCACACCAAACAGATGAGTTTTTTTGAGTCAGTTTGCTAGAGATAACAAAGTGTGTTTTCTTCATATTATTACCAGAGTGCAGTATTGGGATTTAGGCATTCACTCAAGTATTGTACTGAAGGGCAATTTTTAGGTACTTGTACTTTAGTATTTCTATTTTATTCTTCTTTGTACTTCTACGCCACTTAATTTTCATCAGAGAGAAATATTGTAGTTTTTGCTCCTCTACATTTATTTCACACAGGGATGCTGCACTGATATGCTGGATTAATATCACTGCAGAAACTGAGTTTATTAAGCAGACCATCATTTTAAAATTCTGTGTTGCTGCCATGTGTTATTCATTCAGTTATGGCAGGTTGCTGACTCAGTTTTTAAGTGCCACAGAAAGTTTCAAGTTAGCTACATAAAAACCATTTCAGTGAGTTCCACGCAGTGATGTAAACAGATTTCAAATTTAAGAGAAAGAAAGCTCTGGTATTTGAGTTATTTAAAAAAGTTTCACATCTAAAGTTACCACTTAACTTAAGACATAATATATATATAACATGTATAACATAGTTAGTTGCTTCCTTTCAGCCATCTACCGACAGTATCATTTTGCATTTAGTGGGTTGTAAGTGCAGAGTTTGTGGCCAGCTATAGCTTATATTATTTTTGTAAAATTAAGTTTTTGTGGACAGGAAATGTTGCGGTAGCTTTCTTTTTTTATCAACCTGGTGTATGTTTGTGAAGTGTTGTTGTGGAAATGTGTTTGCGTGCGATGCGTCTGTGTGCGTGCGTTTGTGCGTGTGTCTATAGCCAAGGTTGGGGGTGTCATTGTTATTTACTGGTCTCCTGCAGCGTGGTGCCTACGGAACGAGGGAGTGAGCTCTGTCCTTTTAGGGGCGTCCAACACCGACCAGCTGATGGAGAACATAGGAGCAATACAGGTGAGGCCACAAAATTAGTGTTTGTACACGCGTTTGTTGTTCTAATTTGTGAAAACGTGACCTGACCTGTTTTATCAGGCCCATATTCGTGCCTTACGTTTCGTAACAACAGATTCGTCTCCTGGGTACAGCTGGACCTCTTGGGCAGTTTGCTGCTGCACGCTTGGGTGCTTTACTGTACCGAGTTAATAAGGTCAGCGGCGTATCATTTGCCAGGGGGATTGGAGACTAGCTTACAGCCACTTCTTTCTCTCCTGATAAGATGCACTCTTTTAATGGGGTTTTCAAAGGGGGGGGGGGGGCTTCTCTCCGTACATTATGTCTGGCCTGCAGCAGCAAAGAGCATTCTTACCCCTTTATATTCTGATGCTTTGTGCATCCTCCCACGTGTGTCTCCTCTCCCTAAGCACATTTGATATTTCGGTTTTGAAATGCTGAGCTCACATTTCCCGAGGGCTCTGCAGTTTCCCTTTTACTGGGAATGTTATATCACAGACCCTGAAATAGGGACATGGTCCTTCATCTTTAAAAAAATAAAAAATGTCCATTTAAAATGACTTACTAATTTTGTTAGTATTTTAGTATTTAGTTAAATACTAAAGTTAGTCATTGAAGTTAAATTTCAAAGAGAGGATTTTTACCTGTAATGGAGTATTTTTTGTCCTTATTGCTATCTGAATACTTCTTCCTTCACTGTATAACGTGTAATAATTTACACTCACAAATCAGCGCTGGATGTAAGTAAAAGAAGATCCAAAAACAAACTCAAGTTGTTAAGTCAATAAGTTAATGTATTTTAAAACGACCCACAATATTTATATACAAAAAATTAAATAAGCCGCAGATAAGCTATAAAACTGTCTAATAATCTCCCAAGTTATTTGGTTGCTGTATTGCAGTTGCAGACTGGATAGCACAACATTGGTGCCAACTAGAAAAAAACTCAAGTCACCCTCCAGCGCTATCTAGAGGCTATGATGTGCAACTGCAGACAATTTCTGATCATTTAGTATTTTAAACAATGACCTAAAACCACTGACTGTAAATGTTAGTGAAGAGAACATATTCACCATGTGTGTCTCTCTCCTGTTGCAGGTTCTTCCAAAGTTGTCATCATCCATCACACACGAGGTGGACAGCATCCTGGGGAACAAGCCGTACAGTAAAAAGGACTACCGCTCCTAACGCGCAGCACGGCCCTGCCCGGCAGGGCTGCACCCGGGCTGCAGCCGCAGAGCCCCACCTTTGCCTGATCCTCTGTTTGCTTGAGCTTTTACTAAGTGAGACCCTGGCGCATGAGTCTGGCCACACCAAGGCCACCCAGGGCACCTCATTTAGAGTTACAGGGATGAGATAAGGAAAGGGGGAAAAAAATACAGTCACCTCCACAGGAAAGGAAAGGAAGAAAGACAAAAGTGGAAGAGAGGTTAGGGATATGCGCTCATACTTAAATCAGTTATACATTCAATTCAGCTGAACGTATTTTAAAAATGTATTAAAAAAAATACCTTTAAAAAAAAAAAATAAGCACACGCTTGCTTGACAGCCAGATTTCTTTCTTTTTTGCTTTTTTTTCTAAAACTGAATGCAACTAAAAGGAAGATTAAGTTCATACTGTACGAATATATGAGAACTACTCTGTTGCACATGTACCATAGCCATGCATTTGGTCCTTGGATGTTCTGTTTACAAACACCTGTGTACTGTACGAGTCCGTCAAGGTTTCTCTGAGAAGACCATTTGTTTGTGTTGTCGACATTGTCAGTGTACGAGCCTTCTCGTGGGTTTTAACAATCAGCACTTTAGTATTGTCAGTATAGGTGTTGGAGGGTAGTTCTAAGGAGGGGAGAGGATGGTATTACGATAGTATTATCTCACAGCCATTGCACTATAGAGTCATATCTCCTCCTGATAATTCCCTCTCCTCCTCATCCTCCCTTTGTGTCTTCACTGGCAGTACGTTTGACCAGCCTGATGCTTCGACCCTCCTGCTGTCGTAAGCGTGGCGGTGGCGGCCAAGATGAGGGGGAATGAGGCTCCTCCTCCGTCCTGACCAGTGAACCGTCTGTTACGACGAGTCAGGAGCGTAGGCCGATGTGTCAGGGCAACTCGTCTGCCACTGAAGAGATTAGCTACTTATTCATCCCTAACGGTCAGAAATGCCGCTGCGTTAAGTCTAATGCAGTGTCGTACTTCACTGTGTCACCCAGCCTCTTCTGTCTGTTTTCAGGCTGAGGATTTACTGTGCAGGAAGTGGTCATATCAGTGCTGGCTCCACATCTCATGGAAACTTTTCCTTGATCAAAGGTTGTTCAAGTATTTTTGCCTTATTTACAGTTGCATCAGACTGCGCTGTGGGCTTTGGCGTAGACGAGCAGTTAGACAGCTGTCCCTTTTGGCCGACTGGTCTCATGTCCCCAGTAAATACTGGAACGCTGACTGGTGGAAGTGTCATTAGCTGCAAGGAGAAGGCGCTGTGTCCAGCTAATCCGTGGGTGGCAGCAGCTCAGGGAACAGAGCAGGTGGTTTTAGTCGTGTGGGCGCGTGCACATGGTCTGGAGGTTGTATTTACACGTCCGTCTTTCTTCCATGTGTGGACACTGGGCAGGACCAGTTGCATTTTAGCGTGGCTTGAGCCAAAGATCTTCTCCTTCATCTCTCTTTGACGACACATCCAAGTGTTTCACTCTCACTTCCTGCAAGATTATAGAACTCATCTTGGCGCATGTGTTGTCCAGCTTGGTATCTATCTATGGTATGGACTTTACTCCATATATATATCTTTACTTGACCACGCTGTTATACTAGTTAACAAATAATATGTCCTTCATATACAGAATGCATAAGTACAGCTACTTGCTTTAGGATCAGTAAGGTTTGTTTCAGGCAACAATACAACCTGAGACGTGTCAGAAATATTACTGCAGCCCTATATCATTCTTTCTCCTTTGGGTGCTCTCTTACTGTGATTTAAAGCACAAGTGGATAGCATGTGATACATCCTCAAAGCATGGAGCCTCTTCACCCAGCCTACGGTACCTATACGGGACAAGCAAGGCGATGCTACTCCGCTTACTAACGTGTAGGTAACAAATCTTTACTAATGGCTAATAAACTATTGATTCTTAGCAGAAAAATAAACCAGTATGTATTAAGAAAACTGTCATATTAGTGTGAATGATAATCAAAAGAAACGAACGACTGTGCGGGATTTGTGCGGCTGAGGTCTGCTTCGTTACTCCTCTTACGTGATATTTAACAGAAGCAAAGGGATTTTTTTGTCTCTGCTGTTGATGTTTTTGTGTGTGCGTGTATGGGGAGGCAACTAAACTAACCCCTTGCTTTAGACTGTTGTATTAGTTGATCCCTGTATACGTTTGATTTGCTGTGTCTCAGTGTTTTCTCAGAAGAAGAGAAGAAAAAAAGAAAAGCAAAGAACATTTAGTTAATTTAGTCTGTGGAGTTCCTGTGTCTTAATATTGTCATCTGCAGGGAGTGGGGAGGAAGTTTGAGACTTAACGTTCGACATTTTGGGAAATACGCTTATTTTCTTTCTTACTGAGAGTTGAAATAAAAACGATTGACTGCTCGATATGAAGTAGCGTGACCGCCGGCAGCAGGCAAACTTAGCTTAGCATGAAGACGGGAAGGGGGAAACAAATAGCCTGACCTGATCTACCTACTGCTCCTCTAAAGCTAACTAATTAACATGTTGTTTCATTCATCCAAAAAACAGTTTGTATGGTAGAGAAACATTATTTGAGGGGGGACAGACTTTGACACAAGACCTGTTCATTTCGCCCATATAACTGCAAATTGACGTATTTGTGCAGGTTAAACACACAAGATATAAAGTCTTAGAGAGCTTCAGATGCTGGTAGGTGGACTGTGTTACTTTTGTACAGAGCCAGGCTAGCCGTTTCCACGTTCCCAGTCTTCATGCTTAGCTAAGTTAGCCAGCTGCTGGCAGTAGCTTCATAATTAGCACACAGACGTTATCAATTTTCTCATCTAACTCTCGGCAAAGGAAGGGATAATCACATTTTACAAAATGTCAAACTTGCCCTTTAAATTTTAACCATCAGTGTTATTTCACATCGTGCTGACCAGCCCAACAAAGATCTTGTGGTGTTGAAAGGTTTCTGCACATTGTAGAAATAAACTCTGTTTCAAGGCTGTAGTGTAGTTACCTGGTGCCCTCGCCTGTTAAGGAGAAATTCATGCTTTAAGAGGTCCTAGTTTCTTCATATTTGCTGTTCTAACATTGTAATGACTAGTTCAGAAAAGAAACCAGACCCAGAGATGGATAGAGCTTATTTTACAGAAGGTTCTAGGTGATACAGAGAATATATTTTTGTTTTAGCCTTTAATGCAGTAGAAAAAATCAAAATAACTTTTTATTTTTTCCCATCATGCTGCATTTTTCCTGTCAGTATTGTATTGATTTTGAGAGACAAAAATGAAGCAATTTCTTTGTGTACTACTGTAATGCATTTTTTGAGGAATGCTCTGAAGTGAATGCAATGGTGGACTGACTTCACTCTAAAGAAGATGTAGTGAGAGCCTGGTATCTCCTGTACATAGTTTGACCTTTGTATATACTATATTTCTGGTTGTGATCACCTCTGCCTTTTCTCTTTTCCTTTATTCATTTTCTTTGCAGGCGTTGCTATCTGCACTGTGCTTGAATCTGAATTTAGACAGGATGTACAGCTTAGATCTTCAATGAAAATGAAATAATGATAAATAAGAATGGTAAACAAACCAAATGTGTCAGTCTTTATTGGCATTCAAGTGTGAAATATAATTTTTGGTTGTGTATTGGACTGTAGATTTGGCAGAGCTGCAAAGTCTCTTATCCAGTGGAAAACAAAGAATGCATTTTAAAGTTGCGGTATATTCAATTGTATACAACTGTGAGAAATATAAATATGAAGCAATTTATACACAATTCAAAGAAAATTATACACAATTCAAAAGAAACCTTTTATATAGCCTATACTCTAAACCTTAAAGAAGGCACACATGAATGTGTAATCTTTAGTGACTCATAATGAACTGTACAATTTCAGCTGTCTATTAAGGCATATTTAGTCAACAGGAATGTGCTTTGCTGTGATATGTAAGGGATAATGTAGAGTGAGCCGTTCATTATTGCGAATTAGAACCCTGACAGAGTGATGTAGGACTCAGACGGGTCTTGAATCAGCCTTATCCCGCTTATTACACAGCGTATTACACTGTTACTCATACTGAGGTTACCCGCTAATAACGCCTTCGTCCCGATCCGGATTGTTAACTTTACCGCTGATGAGCACCGCTCTCCGGCAGAAGCCAGGTCGCCACGGTGATTTAACTAAACATGGAGCTAACTTTTTTTGCACTGTTGCCATTAGCGCAGTTAGCGATCACCATGTTATTCCGCCCTCTCGCCCCCTCTCTCCCTTTGTGATCTGCGGTATGAGCTCTGACCAATCAGAATCGAGTATTCAACAAGGCCATGTAAGGTCTAAAGATCATTATAGTCTTTGTTGCACTGTACAATAGAGCACCATCGGACTGAGGTTAGTACTTCATATTGTATAGATTGAAAAACCGCTTCATAGTACTGGCAAATTATGAAATGTGGTTTCAAAAAGTGAGCGGCAGAGATTCCATCATATCCAGCAAAATTAGACAATTTTATACACAGTACCTGCAAAAGCTATTTCGAGGACAAAATATTAACCACAAAATACCAAAAGTGCAGTGAATGCAACCACAATCTCTTCCGGGAGCGATTTTAATCCTAAAGACTACAATGTTTGTCGTTTCCCTTTGACCGCAAGGAAATCACAAAGTACAACTGTGGCCTACAAGGTCAGCCTGACAGTTCAAAGGACACTTTGGCACACACAAAAAAAAAGTAACATCCAACTCAGGTCCAAACATGAAACGGCAGTTCTCATTGGAGAGTCTATTTCCATGAAGGTCTTCCAGCTGCCTGCTACAACTTCCTGTCACAAGCTTTCACTCACTTGAGTCACGTCAGTAAAACGTGGCTGATCTGTCCCAGTCGAGTCTTCCAGTTAGATGGCGGTGCTATAACGAGTTCTCGCGCTGCGAGTCTGCTCTGCTGCTGCCGTAGGTGAGGTGCGGAGCTCCACCTGAGGAAACACACAAAGAGCTGTGAGTCCACCTCAGCACAAACACACATTCATATTTGATCAGAACAAAGATGACACCAAAGAGAAAGTGCAGTCTCTGCAGGAACCGAACGCTGTCAGCACTTTACTAGTTGTTTTCTCTTATTTCACAAAGTCAGCTGAAATGTCACTTCTGGTCCGACTCAAGAGTCTGCAAAGCCTGTCACCTGCCGTCCACCTGGATGTAATAATGAATTGAGATAACTGTTCACACAGCAGGGATGCACGTGTGTCCGTTTGTCATCACTGTACCTTCTTGACAAGAGAGTCCGATCCAGCTGTGCAGGCAGGCACAGCGGCCGTTGCGTCGGTCACACTGCGACCCGTTGTCACACTCGCAGGTCTCTGCACAGTCTGGCCCGTAACGATTCGCTCTGCAGTCTGACACAAAACACAATTACACACAGTTTGATAAAACTACACAGAGATCAATGTACTTTGAAAACAATAATTTGATGTTTTGTGAAATATGCATATCCGCTTCCTCGCAGAGAGATGAGAAGATTAATACCACTGTGACTGGTACTGATCTTCTCATCTAGCTCTGATTAAAAAAAAAAAAAAAATGGATTTCCCAAAATGTCAAACTATTCCTGTAAAATGGTGGGCAAGTCACCACCTTCTGCATGCTGAAGGATAGATGATTCATCGCACCAAATGTTTTTGGCTAAATTGCCTTTATCAGTGTCGTGCCAGAGGTTGTCGTTTGTTTCATTTATACACAGTCCATTGATTAGTCATGTGACCAAGACACTAAATTTACAAAAACATTTTTAAATTGTTTTTACACAATAAAATATTAACTAGTGGATACAGAAATGTGTAAGAGGTATATCAATAACCAATGACAAAACATACATGCAACTTTTCTAAATGTTGTACTTTAGCAAAAACAATATTGTACTTTAGCAAAAACAATCTTTCATCTTAACCCAAAGCAGCAAATTATATCTTTGAACCTGTTTTTTCAAACTTTTTTTAATGGATAAGGCCGGCCACACACTGGCTGCGTGGCGTGAGCGTGACATTTCTGTTGCGTGTCAGCTGCGTGGATTTTTCTATGTCTTTACATACCAGAAACGTGTCTGACACGGCGCTGCTGCTGCTAGCCTTGTCTGTACACATGTACTGTATGTTTCCCATTGATTTACTGCACTCAAGCAGTAGTATACTTCATGTTAAACATAAATATATACTGATTTAATTACAGCAAAGACAACGTCGGCAGTATTGACTGCATAATAAGCTACAGAATATTTCGTTCTGTCTTGACAGGTGCAATATTTGAAAATCAATAATCATTTATTATTTCTTTAAATTATATTTATATCTGTATTTATGTCAAAACCTAGAGACTTTCAAATATCAACATGTCATTTATTAATATGTATTTGTGTCAAAATGACATATAAACATATTTTCCTATTCTATTTTGCCTGGAAACGCTTCCAACACGCTTGCGTGTCGCATGAAAAATAGGCATCGGTTCTATTTCTAATATGCAGGCGCCTGAGACGTACGTGTCACACAGGCAGTGTGAAAGCTCTAACCTGTTAACATGGGATCCGAAATAATACAAACAGACACGCCACGCAGCTGACACGCTCACGCGATGCAGCCAGTGTGTGGCCGACCTAACTGACTAATTTCAAAGTCAACCTGAGGTTTACCTTAAAGTGCTTATATTATGCCTTTTGGCTTCCCTTTTCTTTGTGTTATACAGTATATATTTTTGTTGTGCACGTTATAGGTTTACAAAGTGAAAAAGCCCAAAGTCCACCCCAAAGGGACTTACCATCTCCAACAGAAAACACTGTTCACAAACTGCTCCAAACAGCTCTGTTGTAGTCCAGCCTTTACTTCCGTAACGAACGTGCGTCACTTTGTAACACACGTTATAATGCTCGCCTAGCTGCTAGCGTGGCACGACCTCACACTCTGCTTCTGACTGGCTAGTAGTCCTTACCTAGCTACTGCGCATGTGCGACTCCCAACAAAGATGGAATAGAAGCATACCTGTCAAGTATCCCGTTTTGGCCGGGAAAGTCCCGTATTTTCCCCTTCTTTCCCGCCGTCCTCCCGTATTAGTATTTTCCCGTAAATCTCCCGTATTTTAACCTGCGTTATTAAAAAATAATAATACCCCAGACCCGAGCGGAGTAAACAAAAACAAAAAAACATTCCCAATCTGAGCTCTGTCACTAGCCTCGCGACAACTGCCACCTGCAGTAGCCTACTACAGGTACTGTAGGTGGCAGTTGTCGTGAGGTTAGTGTGTGAGGTCAGATGATGAGTGACAACGCAGGGGAAAAAAAAGAAAAAAAAAACAGAGACAGATGATGGACGCTACAACAGAGACGTTGCGCTGCCAAAACTTCTGAAGTCCCCATAGCAATGCAAGTTGAGAAAGGGTGTTTAGCATGGTACGAAAGATTGTTACAAAGAATAGGAGGACATTAGACAACTAGATTAGAACTGTTTGCGCTCTACTCTCATGTAACGTGAACCACTCTGGCCCCGCCCACTAATACACTCTTTCCAAAACAACATTTGTTGCAAAGTCTGCAACAAATTTGTACAATTACTCACTAAAAGAGTAAAGAAAAGTTATGTGAAATTAAAAGAAAAACTGTAAAAGAAAAGCTGTGTGGAATGAAAATAAAATGTAAATGTAAATATCACAAGCAATGTTATAAATTGTAAATGTTTTCAGCATTCTGCATCAAGTGGTGATTTTAGCTTTCTTGTACACCTGTCTTAAAATGTAAGAGATACTGGAGCTTGGTTGGGGTGGTGGGACTGCTCGCAGTGGGCGCCGGAAAATTTCCCTTATTTTCAAATCCAAAACTTGACAGGTATGAATAGAAGTGTGATGTCTCACTCTGTAGCTAAAACAGAGAGCTCAACACAAGGGTGAAAAGAGGAGCTGCAGCAATGTGCAGTACAACAAAAATATGTCTTTTGAAAATTAAACCATGTAAATCTATTCTGATATAACCTCTAAATACAATTATGAACCTGAAAATTAGCATAATATGAGCACTTTAACACATCCATCCTTAAACTAAATTTCCATTTTTTCCCCCCTAAACTATAATGTAAAATAGACTTTACAACGATGGCTTAAAGTTTAATTGCTCCTTCAACCCCCTGGGCATAAACTGCCCAATTTAGAAAACCAAGAAGCCTCACTCTTAACAAGCAACTCTTACATAAATATGCTGGACACACTGGTCTGCATATCACTGGACGCACATTCTTAAAGTCAGAAAAAGGCTAAAAGATTACCGATGTCACATCTGAGTCCAGTCTTCCCTGAGGAGCAGAGGCATCTTCCTGTCCCAGGATCACACGGAGCGTCGTCCTCACAGTCACACAGCTTGGCACAGCCATGACCGTAGGTACCCTGTTCACACACTGAGAGAGGAAAAACATTAGGGCAAGAAATGCCAGTAATCCTGTTATTATATTGTGGTAATCAGCAGTGATTTGGCTGACCTCTGTGACAGCGAGCTCCGTGGTATCCTGGAGGGCAGATGCACTGGCCCGACGCTGGGTGACAGGAAGCTCCGTTCGTGCAGTCGCACTGCAGCTGGCACAGCGGGCCGTGCAGACCAGGAGGACAGGCTGAGGACGAGGGTTGTCAAGAGACTTAAAGCCAACCTTTATGATTTAAAATGTCCTCACTGGATGGATGAATGAATATAAACCCCAGGGTTTAACTTTGACCCCTCAAGAGGGAAAGTTTTAGTTTTCCTGTTTGCTCTTTTGAGACGGCTGGGTATCGAAGAGTGGTGGAAAGTAAGTACTGTACTTTTACTTTACTTGAGTATTTCTATTTTATGTTACTGTATACTTCTACGCCATTATATTCCAAATAGAATAACATTTTTCAAGACAGTTGCCAATATGAACCCTATTACAGTCACACTGGGAGATCATTACTGGTTTTTTGACCTAAATTGTTTTCTAACTGCTCTTTAATGTTTTATGTAAAGCACTTTGAATTGCCCTGTTGCTGAAATGTGCTATACAAATAAAGCTGCCTTGCCTTGCCTTGCCTTCTTGTGTATTTGTGTATCACAATGATATTTCATTATTTAAAAGGATAAGACTGGGGGTATTCTATAGTTCTACTATTGTCAACAAATGCCATGAAAAGATCAAAACAGGTTTTGATCTAAATAGGTTTTGCCCTTATCCCCAAGCCTATTTCTTCCTACTGACAATGTAACATGCAACATCACAAATGTATATTTTCATTAAAAAGGCTAGATCATTTTCCAAAACAGCTGGGCACTGTAGTTTTTAAACGCTACTCAAACAGGAGTATTTACTCCATTTGTTGAGGCCTATTTTCAGTCGTGGATTAATAGACATTTGGTGATTTAGTGAGCATCTCCAGCAGCATGACGGTGAATGTGGGATTGACTCAAAATAAACTACAGCGCCCATTTTCATTCTAATAAAAGGGAAATGTCACTTAGTGTAATGGTGTGGCTCATTGATGTGTTTTTAATAGTTTGTAACAACAATGGAGCTCTATGGCAAAGAGGAATAATATACCTCACGTTTTAGGGACACAGACGAAACTTGTTATTAGAATCAGTTCATGTTTTTGTTAATTAATGGGTTTCATCCTTTAAGACACTCACTCTGTGTGCGTTTATCTGTTCAGTTCTCACCGTGTTCACACAGATGTCCATAGTAGCCTGGAACACACTGACACGTCCCTGTCACTCTGTCACAAGTGCCGTTATTTTGACAGTTACATTTCAGCTGGCAGTTGGCACCAAATCTGCCCACAGGACATTCTGGGAGACAGACGAATAAAACAGGAAGACAAGTCAAAAAGAAGAAGCAAAATCAACCTCATGACTTACTGTAACACTAGGTTTACATTTTGCATTCTACAGCAGATCATGTATGCGGTAATGATCAGAAGCAGGTTACAACAATCAGCGCGACTGCATTAACAAACAACATAAATAAAAGTGTGTGTCACCTTTATTGCAGTGTGAACCAGTCCAGCCCAGACCGCAAGTACAATTGCCGGTCGCAGAGTCACACACTCCGCCATTACTGCAGTTACAGCGTTGGACACAGTCCGCCCCAAACCAGCCTGGCGGGCAGCCTGAGGCAGAAAACACACTCTCATATTAAACTGCAGAAAACATTCTGCTTCATATTTAGTTGATTTTTGTTCACTGTCTAAATTATTGAACAAGAAAAAACATGCCAACTGGTCACAAAAAGAGGAATCGAACCAGTGTTCCGCTGTATGGGAGGCAAAAGCTTTCACCGCTAAGCACACATTGATGGTGGGGCAGGTGGCTTTGTGTGTAAAATAGAATATTCAGGCGCAGGTTTTTGCAGCACTTCAAATTGTATCAACAGTACTAGGAACTCACCGTGTGCACAGTCCTCTCCTCTTCGTCCAGGGACGCACTCACAGCGACCGGTGATTGGGTCATTCTGGGCTCCATCTCCACACAGCGTCACCCGAGCACAGTCGACTCCGTAACGCCCAGCTGGGCACGCTGTCAACATCGAGACACACACACCAGATACTTGTCATCCCATACTGTCATTTATTACTTATTCATTCACACAATGTCACCAGCGCAGTTTCAGATGGACTCACTGATGTTGCAGCGTGCTCCTATAAATCCTGCTGGACATTCACAGGCTCCAGTGGAAGGAATGCACCTCCCTCCGTTTTCACACTGGCACTCGCTTTTACAGTTTGGACCATAACGACCCTCTCCACAAACTGAACATTTAATTGAAACGGCAGAGAATGAGTACTTTTACAAGGCTTTTACTTCAGTGGAATGTAATATATGTCTAAGGAGGTATGAATATGCCTTCTTACGTACTTTGGTCACATTTGGGGCCACGGAAACCTGGAGCGCAGTAACATGATCCAGACACCGGGTGGCAGAGCTGGTTTGTCTCTGAGCACTGGCAGACCTGGTTACAGTTCTGTCCAAATGTTCCTGGAACACAAGCTGATAGAGGGAGAGGTTCACATGTACAGTTAGAGATGTTCTTGCTTTCTGATGCATCATAAATGTGTCATTCAATGTGTTTTAAAAGCAAAACAAAACAAAGCGTCTTCATTTTCTAAATGGACTGGAGGCAGAAGCTGGTCCTGCAGCACTCACTCTGCTCACAGCCGTTTCCCGTGAATCCAGGAGGACAGCCGCAGTCTCCAGAGACGTGATGGCAGGACGTGCCCTGAGAACAGCCGCAGCGCTGCATGCAACCCGTGCCGTACATGCCCGGCAAACATGCTGAAACAAAGTGGAAACAATATAGAGATGTTTATAGTTATAACTTGGAAAGAAACTTCATTCTGCACATTTCCCTTTTATCCCTATCTCTGGTGACCAGTCTGTAATTTTTTTTTTTTTTAAGAGATTATTTTTTGGGGCATTTTAGGCCTTTAATTCCACAGGACAGATGAAGACATGAAAGGGGAGAGAGAAGGGGAATGACATGCAGCAAAGGGCCACAGGTCGGAGTCAAACCCACGGCCGCTGCGTCGAGGAGTAAACCTCTATATATGTGCGCCAGACTGGTTAGCCACCAAGTGAGCTAACCTGTAACCTGTCTGTAATTTTAACTGAAAATTGTGTATGGGGTTTTGTAATGTTTTCCTTAATAAAAAAATGTAAGAGATCCCTGACAAATGAAGCCCAACATTGTAAATTTGCCTCAAAGGCCTTCACAATCTGAACACCATCCTGAACACTGTAATAAATCCCAGAGTTTGTAACAAACTTAAAAAGTTCATTATCAAACAACGGGACAAACTCCGTCCAGCAGGGGTTGCAAGAGCACCACAGTGTCTTTAACCGCAGGCTTGTACCTTTGTCACAGAGCTTTCCTCTCCACCCTGGTGGACACTGACATTCTCCAGTGACGTGGTGACATGATGCCCCGTGCACACACTGACATCTCTCCTCACAGCCGGCACCATACAGGCCTGGTTCACATGCTAAGCAGAGAAGGTGCAAATTAGACGTTATGATTAACAAAAATACACAATATTGCCAGTCTAACAGTTTCCAAAGTGCAGCACTTCCCATGAGGTCAACGTTTCTGTTGGTTCGGTTTTGCTTCAGTTGTGCAGTAGAGACTCACTGGCTCACCTTTCTCGCAGCGCTCTCCGATCCAGCCGGCGCTGCAGCTGCACTGTCCGGTCTGTCTGTCACACTGGCCGCCGTTCTCACATTCACACTGCTGCTGGCAGTCCGCCCCGAACCTGCCCGCCACACACTCTGTGTAAACATACAGCAGCACGCACGAGCAGAAACACACACGAGACAAGACAAGAGAAAGAAAACAGACACACCATGATGTGAACTATTTCCGACAGGGAAACATGCATTGTTATATTTCTGCTGAGGGCTGCAACATGTTTTTCTTTTCTTTTCTTTTTTCAATAATTTATAGTTGGACAAAGTATGTAGTTGGCAATCAGAGGTAGTAGTCACAGAGTTTAGAGGGTAAAGACATTCCAGGGACAGGATTAGAGGTTTCCTGAGCATGAGGAGGGGGCTGGGCCTGGCACGGCTCGACAGGGAAAGGTTGTAACAGGCACAGAGGGAGGATAGTATGTGATGTGGAGCTCAGAGGGAGAACGAGCAGTAATGTCATTGCTGGGTCGACAGAGACTTTTACAGAGCAGACTTGGTGCAGAAACAAACTCTGCCAGCAAATAACCAGACTGTAGGCAAAAACAAATGAGCTAAGGCAGCAGATCGATTTCCTGAGCACAGTAAAACAACCACAGGCAAGTGGTTTAAATGTTTACTTCAGGGTTCAGGTAATGTTATTCTTCAGCATTTCTGTCCAGACTGGCCAACATCATTATGGCTTTGCAAGATGAGGCTGAATTCAGTTCAGAAGTTTTTAGAGCTGGGCCAAACAACCTAAAGTGTAAATCAAGATGCAAGGTGAATGATTAGATTCTCCTCATAACGATAAATGTTTATACCTCAGTGCGTGTATTAAGTTTTCTGATTTTGGCTTAATTCTGGTATTTTTCCTGCTTAATTCCAGTATAATGAGTTAAAGATGCCGGTCCGTTGGCTGACTGGTTCGTTGAACTTCTGGTTAGATGTCATTAGTTGTGGTAGCTACTGATGTTTATTGAAAATTGTGATAGGAATAAGTTTAGGTCGGTAAAAGATGTTTGTAATTCGCCAAATTCTGTTTATCGTCCAGCCCTACGAGCATGTCAAAGTGAGAGTTTAGAGAGAAATGTGTGATTGATTTAACTGTATAGTCAAAAATCATAATATCTGGCACTGTTTCCAAAAAACAAGTCTGACAAGGAAAGAACCAACTGCAGTAAGACAATCATACACGTTTTAACCAAACTCCCATGTTAGCCAAAACTTATTTGGAAGTGACAATGTGTGTTTAAAAAATATAATAAAACTATTGGCCTTTCTGATCAACCTGTCTAATCATATGTTTCTTGCCCTGTCATTCTTTGCCATCAGTTCTTTCATTCTTTGTATCAATGTCAGTGTTCCCAGATCTGAATATATTATTATAAATGACAGCAAAATGTACAAGAATAAGCCCCAAGTTGTAGTAAATAAGAATTTTTCTTAAAATTATTAATCTGAAGGTGGTTTTGTGGTCACACATACGGAGACTCTCACTCACAGCACCTCTGAGTCTTACCCTGTTCACAGGCTGTGCCCATCCATCCACTGGCACATGTACATTTTCCGTTGGTCTTGTTACAGGTGGCTCCATTCTGACACAAGCAGCGGTGCCGACAGTCTGCTCCATAAAACCCTGCAGGGCATTCTGGTAGAAAAATGCATGGACAAAACCATCTTGTGACGCCTTTATCTACCTGTCATATAGATGATTACTTTGCTCTGTGTTATGTTCACTCACCTTCTGTGCAGTTGGGTCCGGTCCAGCCCGGCGTGCACACACACAGCCCGCTGGCCGGGTGGCAGATGCCATCGTTACGGCAGCTACAGCTTTGGTTACATCCTTCCCCATAGAAACCAGTCGGGCATGCTGCCAGGAGAGGGACCAACAATATCATTACCTCTTGATGAACTTTGCTGATCAAAAGTGGAAATTCCAGTGTCTGGTAAGTGATACAGGCCATAGCATGGGGAACATCAAGTAGGTGCTTTCTCATGTGTGACTGGGCTGGGTTTTCCCAAATAACTCTGAAACCAAGCGTGTTTTTGTTCCACTGTGAGTCAGCGTTACAAAGATGATCTCTGTGCTTCGATGCTGCTACACAAATGTCCTGATACCAACCATCTTTCATAACACTGGAGTGATGCCAGCAACTATTAACCTGATAACTTTCTGAAGTGCACCTGTCACTCACTCATGTTGCAGAACGGACCGATCCAGCCAGCAGGACAGAAACAAACTCCGCTGACGTGGTCACAGCTCCCTCCGTTTAGACACAAACATTTCTCCTGGCAGTCCAGTCCGTAGAAACCCTGAGGACACGCTGAAACACACGCACAGATGTAAAGAATTACCTATTACTATCATGTATACATTATTCAGTGGGTGAATTTGCATTTGTGATGTGAAGGAGCTTCTCTTACGCTTTTCACAGAAGGTTCCAGTCCATCCCACTTGGCAGGTACAAGCTCCGCTCACATGGTCGCACAACGCCTTGTTCTCACACTGACATCGATGGCGACAACCGAGACCAAACATACCTGATGGGCACTCTGAGGAAATATACACACATACAAAACTTAGATTTACAGACTAGTGATATGTATGTATGTCATGTTTTCTAAAGGATGGTTGTAAAATAACACACTTCTACGACTTCTTTCAAAACTGAAATAACTGTGTGTAGAGTTTGAAATTGTGACTTTGGCACCATCTGGTTGTAGCACCAAGAACAAAACAAAAAAAGAATAAAACTGTGCAGAGTGGGCTGAAAGCAACACAAATGCTCTACCAGTTTTTTCCCGCTCATTTTATTAACATTTCAGCCCTCAGGCTGAAAGATAAAAAAGTGAGCACAAGTGATCCATAGTGTTCTTTTCAATAAGACATTCTGGTGTGCAAAAACTATATAGTAATTTTTATGCAAACACAAACTTAAAACGTGCTATGATCATAAAAACTAATTTTACACATATTAACTTTATATCATAACATATTGAACACTGTGGTCTTTAAATGCTTTAACACATAACTACATACTCTGGTGGCAGTGTGTTCCAGTGTAACCAGCCTCACAGTTGCACTGGCCTGTCGCAGCGTCACAGCTACCATCTCCGTTTCTACAGTCACATGTTCCTGCACAGTCTGCCCCCCAGTGCCCTGCATCACAGGCTGCAACAGAAACATCACATTTGAGTGTCAGACATAAAAAGGGACTTTTACTTTTACTGTCAGATATATACGATAAGTGTTCTTACATAATTCTCTTCAGCGTTAGAAGCTTATGTTAGGTTATGCTAGTGTTTTCCAGCACTGTTACCTTTCCTGCAGTTGTGTCCAGTCCAGCCAGGAGCGCAGGTACACCGCCCACTCACCGGATCACAGCGTGCATTGTTCTCGCACACACACTTCATTTGGCATCCTTGACCGAAACGTCCACTCGGGCATGCTGCACAAGAAAAAAAAATGAAATCTAAACCATCAAGACTAATCTACCAGAACAGACTTCACCAGATTGCATGAGAGAACAGCAAGTTCCCATGACAGCTTTGGTTCTGTGATTCAGCCGTCAAATGAGGCTTTAAGAGCCAGCGGTTGTTTGAATGGAATTATATTCGTTCTTCCCAGTGAATTATGTCTGAGGTGGTTTTCAGGCAGCTAAAGGATTTTAGCTAATGACCTCGGAGAAGAAACTGCTCCTCTGTCTTCTGACATGTTGCTCTATTTCTTGTCCAAACTGCACCACTGTGTGAGTTCCATATTCCACAGTGCCTCCATCCTCCTCAGCTCGTTGACTGTTTAATGCATGTTGCTGTGGAAACCAAAAATGCACACTGCTGATACTCACAGTTCTGGCAGAATCTGCCCATGAACCCTGGAGGACAGTTACATGACCCGTTGTGTTTGTCACACATGCCTCCATTCTCACAAACTGGGCAGGTTTCTATGCAGCCTGGACCCCAGGAACCCTCCGGACACACTGTGAAAAAGATTCACATTCGTATGATTGTTATGTTAAATTAGTGTGGTTATTTATATAAAAGAAATAAATCATAAAATAAATAAAATCTGTCTGCACTCACAGTTCTCACAGTGCTTTCCTGATGTCCCCGCAGGACACTTGCATTGGCCGGTCACTTTGTCACATGGGGCGCCGGTGCAGTTACATGGATGTATGCAGCCTGTTCCAAACCTTCCTCCTGGACAGTCTGACACAGAACACACAGGAGAGGCTTGTCACAACATGGGAGGTCAAAAAACAAATAAGCCTTAAAGCATGATGAGATGATGTCCTCTGTAGGGCCACCTACCCTGATCACAGTTCTCTCCATGATGACCAGGAGAGCATTTTCGTTGGCACTCTCCGGTCACATGATCACATGACACGCCTGGTGTACAGGCGCACTTCTTCTCACAGCCGGCTCCGTAAGTACCTGGGTTGCATTCTAGAGACAGAACAGGACAAAGCACTTACTTACCATGTTAAGACAACTGTAATATGAGCAAATCGGAATCTTTATAAGAGGAGATCCTTGACTAACTCATACTGTACATTTGTTACGGTTCTGACTCCCTTTATTGATTATATCAGAAAGCAAATGGACTTTACTGCAATTCAGTGCACTTTGATTTATGCGCCCCTCTGAGCGTGGCTATATTTCAGCCTGTATCGACTCTGGAGACAAAGCATATGTTGGCATACATGGACATTTATTCGCGACTCTGGCAACCTTTATTTTTCCTTCTGTTTTCTTTGTCTGCAGTTGCATCAAGGATGGGGGCTTTGACTTGTGTTGATGTTTCTTTGTTGTGTTGTACAAACATTTCTACATACTTCATTTCAGTTAAAAAAAACAGTTAAAAAGTTCAAATAAAATCTGTCATCTGTAATATATATTGTGATGACACCTTAGAGCAGAACACCTACAACCTATAGTTAACGTAAGTAACGTCTGTTGATGAGCAGAGCATTGCCACAGTGTGCTCATCATAGATATAGTACAAGTGCTCACCTTCCTTGCAGGTGTTGCCCTGGTAACCAGATTTACAGACACAGGTGCCATGGCGACGGTGACACATCAGAGTGTTCTGCTGGACACACTGACACTCCTCAGAGCAGCCGGGGCCGAAGGTCCACTTAGGACAAGCTAAAGAAGAAGAAACGAGGAGGAGGAGATTATTTCACAACAGGATGGTGCACAGAAAGAAATGATACATCAAAATTTTAGCCACGACACGAGTATTTACAAGCTTTTTTTTTTTATTGTATATGGATACTTGCAATGCAGGTAAAAGTCACAGTGAGCCTGTCAATCAATGCTTTAATAATCATGGGTTCCTGATATGGGAGTTCAAGGGTGAGACTCTGGTAATGTTGGAACAGTGGGACTCACGAAGGTGGCAGAAGCGGCCGTAGAGTCCAGAATCACACAGACAGGCTCCGTAGGTCCGGTGGCAGCGCCCGTTATTGGCACAATTACACTTCTTATTGCACTGCTTCCCATAATAGCCCTTGGGACAGCCTGCACACAGGAAACAACTCAAAGTCAACTTCAAATAACTACTTCCTGTGGTGAGAAAGAAATGTTTTCACTGAAGATTAAGGAACAAATGGTTTTGTCTGCGACAAAGGTGGAAAACTCACCATCCTGGCACAAGTCTCCACTGACCCCAGGCGGACAGCGGCAGCTCCCAGTGACTGGATCACAGCTGGCACCATTTTTACACTTACAGGGGAAGGAGCAGTTTTTACCAAAATATGCCCCGGGGCATGCTGTGAGATTGAAAAATAAAAGGGTCTATCACTGCTAATCTGTCAAGACTGACTTTATAATTTGATACAGCAGTGGCAGTATGCACATGTGTTTGTGTGTCAAAAGTGTCTGTAAATGTTGAGCCAATCCTCACTCTGGTTGCAGACGATGCCTGTCCATCCGTCGGGGCAGTCACAGCCATTTTTCCATGGATTACACTTTCCTCCATTAGAACAGTCGTCACAAGTCAAACTGCAGTCGTTGCCGAAAGTGTCGTCCAAACACACTGGAAACAACAGGGTAATGAATGAGACTCAAGTCCACTCTGCTCTTTAGCATCAACATCTAGCTGAGTCATGACAGTTCACAGTGAACTCTAATCATGACATATATGACACTCACAAACACAAAGTTTGGTACCTGCCTCTGACTTTTTAGGGCAGAATCTTTTTTTTGTATTGATGAATATGTCAAGGTTGACAGAGATTATTACAAGTCTTAGTAAAGTTAGGAGGAGGGTAGTTAGCTATACAGTACACACATCACATGTAGGCTCAAGGCTATTGGAAATCAGGATTGATGAAAAAAGTAACGCCAACACACTGACTCCAAACCACAAATGTATTTGAATGGACAACGTTTCGATCCCAGTCGAATATTCATGAGGTCCCAAAAATAATGGATCTAAATTTGTTTTGCAGGCGTTTTTCCTGTCAACCTTCAGTAAAGTAAGTAAGTTCAAGTTTTGGAAGACGCAAAACAGAGCCTTTGACTTCCTGTAATGGGCTGCCAGGACATATAAGCATCAGCATTCCTGCCAAAGGAGCTGTGTGGTGTTACAGTACGTACCAACAGTCTGGGAGCATGAAGCACAGTAATTAACCCCCACCATGTGGTCTGTTCCTGCCTGCATTAAATTAGTCTGTCGGACAGCTTCACCTCCCGGGAGTCAAACTCAGGTAATCAGATCCAGGTTCCTCTTAATGATAAAGAGTGGTTAATGGTTTTGGGGGGTAAAAACTCACCAAATTTCTCTGCCAGGTTACTCTCGGCCTTCAGCTCCCCGTCATCGTCTTCATAGTCGTCATAGCGCTCCAGGGGTTGGTTGTAGTCTGGCATCAAGGTGAGCATGGGTCGAATAAGAGGCAACTCGATGGCACCTCCGCTGGACAGGGCCTCAATAGCATCTTCTAGTGCTGCGGGGAGATAGACAGACAGACACACACACACAAACACACACACACACACACACACACCAATAAAAATACAGTGTATACCATTTAGTTTTTTGTCTTAAAATCAATCTCTTTTTTTAAAACGTGAACAAAAATCCACCATTTTGATGACTGACTTGTCTTTACAATTTTGTTGCAACAAGTGTGATAGTTTGTTAAGCAAGTATGAAAAAAGAATTAAAAAAAAGAGAAATGACCACATTTCTTAGCTGCTTTTAAAACTAAATCGCCACTCTAATTCTTTTATCCCTTTTGCAATTCGACTTTTAAATGGTTAAATCTATTTTTTGATTATTATTTATCTACTCTCTAGGGTGTAGGCCTATATGTAGGCTTGTTACATATGTTACATATGTTACATATGTGTGTGTTGTCTGTAGCTGCTCTTATAATTGCCCCTTGTGGGATTAATAAAGTTGTTGAATTGAATTAGCTTGATTTGACTTAGGTTGACTAATATCAACATAATGCTACTTTGATACAAGAATATCTGGTTTTAAAGTGCTAAAAACTGAAATCCCGCACCCCCGTTTTCTGTCAGATATCAACTAAGAAAAGACAGATATTAAAGACAGGACATTTCCTTAGTTTTATGAAAAGTTCTATGACACACATTAGAAACATTTTCTCCACGAAAGGTAATTCAACTTCACCAAAACTTTATTTTCTAGTGCTCCATACCCAGCTCTAATTAAAAAGGCTGTTAGTGGTATAGTCCTTTTTCACTGACGGAACACTTGGACAGCTGCATCCACCCCAAGTCTACACAATTCTTATTTTCCATTAAACCTGCTCTTAACACTCACAATCTAGACTGAACGACTCTGTACACAGGATGTTTTTGCAGTATGACAACAACAGTTTGCCAGGTTTTCCGTTGGCATGTCTCCGGTGTGATTCCCACTTGGCCACTCTCTTTGATGTTGATACTCACGGATGCAGGATTGCCGGTCCTCGTCCAGACGGTAACCCCGGCGGCAGAAACACTGAAAGGAACCCGCGCTGTTCTGGCATGTGTGATCACAACCGCCATTAGCAGTCAGACACTCGTCTACATCTAAACAACACAGACGCAACACACACTCAAATACTTTTGCTACATCAAGAGAAGTTGAGAGAAGCCAAAGTAATTTAACCGAGCAGCTCTCACTTTACTGTAAATGTTCAACTTGAACAAAGACAACATTGTGTACGTTTGTGTTGACGTCTTCAGTCAAACTGGAACCCTCCCAAATTCAACAGAGGTAAATATTTAGTCTCATAAAAATATGAGTGCCATCCACATTTTGACTAAGGGTTGAACATACCATCACAGCTACATCCGTCTGAGTTGAGTCTGTAACCTGCTGAGCAGTAACATTCATAACCCCCGGGGTAGTTGGTGCAGTCCTGTTCACAGCAGGAGCTCTGCTCTCCACACTCATCCACGTCTGCCAAACACAACAAGCAGGGAGACTCAAATTATGAACCGACTGTAGCGATATGCTTCCCTGCTCTCTGACAAATGTTTTACGAGATCATGTAAATTGTACAGGTTTTACAGACAATTAAGGTCAAAGCAGAGAATAATAGCGCTGGACATATGTATAACTTGTTGTTTTCATCATTGTATCAGTAAACATTCAGTCCTGTATTCAGGACTTACACCAAATAACACCAAAAACTCAAGATCTTTTTCACCTCCTGACCAAAAGAGAATGTTGGCAAAATAGATTAGAGTCCTACAGATCTCACAAATTCCCAAAAGATGATTTTATTTTATTTGCAGAAAATGTATTTTAAAACAAATATTTGTTCTGCATGTCAGGGGCTGTCTAGAGCACTGTTAGACTTTTGTTTTCTGGATTTTTTTGTTATCTAGTTGTATTGAGTGATCATCTACACTAACTTAGCTATCCTCTGCAGTAATAGCAGAATCATTAGAATGTTTTTTTTTGCAATAATATCCAATAGATCCGTATTAAAACTAGTCATAATCCCCAATTTACTAATCTGCTATACATAAAACACCAATAATTCAATAAGACGTTTCTGGAAAGTTATTGTGAATGAGTGCTGATATAATGAGCATGTAATGAGCATCACTGCTTTATAATTTGTTATAAGCATGTTTTGAAGTATATGTAAGTGCATTACAGCTTCTTACCAGCACAGGTTTTGAGGTCGTCGTCTAGTCTGTAACCATGGTTACAGGAGCAAACAGGCCCACTGGTTGAATGTTGGCAGTGGTGCGAACACCCTCCGTTGTTGTTCTCGCAGCTGTTCACTATCTCCATCTCGATTTCTTTTACAAATTCACAGTGAGATAATGTGTGTTAATTAAAGGACTCAACTATCTTGTACCAGTTAAAAATAAGGTTTCTATGCATGTAATAATATTAAGAGGGTTTAAACTGACTGTAACACTGTTTGCCATCAGATCCCAGCTCATAGGCAGCGTTACACACACAGGCGTAAGAGCCCAGTGTGTTGTGGCAGCCATGAGCACAGTTGGCCTGTTCTGTCTCACACTCATCAATATCTGTAACAGAAATATGTAACAAAACAAAACAATAAACACTATGAATGGAGGATACATCTGGTTTGCACAGGTTCATTTCATTACTCTCACAAATCAAATCCATGTTTGCACTTTACAACCATCACACACCACACACTTTTAACTCAGTGTTGGTAAATACCGACGATGGAAACATTTGCTTGCGAATTTTGAATCTTATTTTTATTAAAATCTGTACTTGTCTTAATCACGACAGGGACTGTTTAGAAGCTATCAATTGTATCACACGGTCTTTGTTAGCAGACAGAGTTTTCCCAGTTGATATGGAAATGTAAAAGTTCAAATTTCAATTTCTCTGCTGTTTCCAATCTTCAAACTTGACTTTTGAGTCAATTTAGACAATACATCTCTAAAGTGCTCAGACAATTTTAATTTTAATCTACTTGACAATTGGGTAAACTCCATCTGCTGAGAAGGATGACTGTGTGATATGACCAAAAGCTCCAGAGCAGCTACTAAATGTGCCAATATTGTTTTGTGAATCATTTTCTATATGTATCTCCTTATATTTTCTTCACTTGATTAACTCTGAGCTACGTTAATAATCATTGTAATATCACTATTAACGTTCATGACTTTACCTTTACATGTTTTCCCATCTTCAGCCAGAATGTAACCAGCTTTACAGTCACAGTGAGCTTTCCCACCATCAACACGACAATCGTGCATACAGCCTCCATTCTGATCTGCACAGGGATTCTGCACTGCAACACAGAAAGCACACACTCATAAACATAAATCTACTGGTGTCATTCATCTGGGGAACACTTCTGGTGCAGTTGTGGAGGCACCAGACTGTAAAGCTGACATTAATGCAGAGCAGGTGGAGAGCTTTAAATTCATACTGCCATGCTGCACCTCCACCTCATCTCTTTTTTGTGCATAGTTGTGTATTTGACTTGTGTAAGCATGTCCATCTGGGATGAGACCTTCAGCTCTGCAAAAAAAAGCATCTGAGAGACAGTAATTTAAAATACATATATGTATAATTTCCCACCCCCAGAGATCAGAGCTATTAAAAGAAGCGAGGACATAAAAATACTAATTTGAGAAAAAAACAATGATAGGAGACTGCTGTGATTCACTCCAATTTAATGTCTCATCCCATGCAAGACAGTTAATCATGTTCCAGCACAGACATTCTGTCAGATAATTACAAATGGCACCAGATTCAGAAAATGTGTTTTTAATGTAATGATCAAATCTTGAGAATCACACCTTCATAATCTTCCAAAGTACTACGTTTTTTCGGCACTCTTTCCTTAGTCACTGATCCATTTTTTATTTCTCCTTTCTATCTTGTGGCGTGTGTTGATGTGGGTTTAGTGTTGCCTTACACCAGAGTCTGGGTACTCACGTTTACAATGCTTGCCATCCTCTGCCAGCACGTAATTTGG
This sequence comes from Perca fluviatilis, assembly GCF_010015445.1. Taxonomy (NCBI): domain Eukaryota; kingdom Metazoa; phylum Chordata; class Actinopteri; order Perciformes; family Percidae; genus Perca; species Perca fluviatilis. The sequence goes on from NC_053115.1 coordinate 21,037,814, forward strand.
CTTGCAGCGACAGCGGAAATGAGCAGCAGACTGCTGCACACAGTAGTGCTCACATCCTCCGTTGCTGATGGCACACGAATGTACAGCTGAAAAGGAAAAGAAAGGAAAAACAGAGACATGACAAAAGGCCAGAGAATTTAAATTAAGGGACAGAAAGAGAATAAGAAGATCCACCATCTTTGCCATAGGGCCATAAATCCAAACTGCAGTTTTCATTAGTTAGTTAGTTTTTGTGACTTTTGATTTGACTGCTGTGTCACATCCACAGGAATATTTCTCAGAGAGGTCATGACTGCTGTACTGACATTCCTACACTCAGTGAATACCACAGAGAACTGCTTTGCTCTAAGCCATAACAGATCCATCCCCATAAAAGAGCCAAAAATCACAGAGAGATTTGAAGGGCAGGACCTCTGTGGTGGACAATGCTCGTCTGCTGATGAGATTGAGGGTAGAGCCAGCTCAATCATCTTCCCCGTTTGGGTTTCTCATCTTTATAGCAACAGATGAAACCCTGGTAGACGGCCTGGACTCGATTTCTTCAGAGAAAACAACAGGTAGAGGCTGAGCAGCCGCGCATTCTCAAAGCCGGTGTTTTTCATACTCGAAGGCTGGAGTCAAGAGCCATCCATCACAAGTACATGTCAAACCGCAGAGAGCTATCCAGCTCAAACGTTATTCAGCCACATCTGATCTCTGCTGGCAGATCAAGAGCTGGATAAGACATGCAGAGCTGAGATTGAATTGATTTGACAACATCTGCTCTTCTTTTTCTCCATATCACTCTGTGCTGACTGGTATGTGTTGTCCTCTATCCAGTAAGTATGTGGTCATTCTGTGCATAGTACAACAATGAAGCTAATGTATTCACTTGTTATATGGAAAGCAATATTTCAGTACTTGATCTATTTGTGAACATGCACACTTTTTGCAGCTTGCCTCTGCACAATTTGAACACTACTGTCACCAGACAGTGCGGCCTCACGATAAGCTTCACCTGGGAGTCAGTCCAGATGTGCACTATGATTATTAGTGCAATCAGTCATTTCTTCACAGATGTCCCACAAGGGCCTCGCAGGGACAGTTGGGTCCCGCTACAATGTCTACTCTATAAGACAATGAAACAACTTCACCTCATGAAGCCAAGAAACACATAATCATTTCCACTCTAAATGTCAGGACACTCTGTATACATTCCTGACGGCAGAAACTGGTGCCAGGTTTATACTCTTTTCTCTATCAGCTATTTCTGAAACCCCCAATTCTAATGCATCTGTCATGACAGAAACAACATACAGGCAGTGCGTAAAAACTCAGCAGGGGTCAAGGGTGACAGCATAACACGCAGATTTATATGAAGTTTATACAATTTAAATGAAGCTTATGTGAGCGGTAAAATAACACACAAGCAGAATTTAATGGAGGAAAAGGTTGGAATCATAACAAAAACAGAGCTAGGGACACCACGGTCAACTAAAATAATAAAATCAACCCACAGTTTTCTACATTCTCTCATAATATTTGTGGTACTTTGTTTAGTTGTAAGTAGTTATACAATGTCAGGGTATATACAGACATGCTGTAAGTAAATTCAATACCTTTTAATACCATTTTTAATACCTTCTCAATATTTTTTAAAACCAACCATTGAGTTGCCGGTTTATACGGCAACACGTTTCTAACCAAATGGAGTTTGAGATTTATAAAACGTTGGTTTGGACCTAACCATAGCAGCAGCACAGAAACTGGAGATTGATAACTGTTAACCCCCACTCAAGTTATACTGATGTTTTTTTTTACAAACCGAACGGTAAGCCTGCCGGTCTTTCCCGTCTACAGGCCGGGTCCTCGCTATTAGCATTTGCCCATGTATTTCTAGGTAGCCTAGCGGTCAGAACTGTTAAGGAGCTTGACATTCAGCAGCCACTAGTCATCCAGTTCAGCACGCTTTTTTAATGAATACCTTTTAATGGCCTTAATTTTTACTAATTTGATTTACGACCTGACACCGAATAAGCGGAAGAAGATGGATGGATGGATGGATGGATGGATGGATGATTTACTACCTTTTAATACTTTTTAAAACCCCGCGGACACCCTGAATGTATAGGTGGTGAATCTTTGATTAAATATTTATAAGGAAAGATTAAGTAGTGGAGGGGATTAAGGCATCATGGAACAAGTTAAACAAATTACCCAGGGACAGGTTTCTAAGACGGGTCCTTCAGGGTCCACAGAAAATGTCATATGAACATGTGCCTGGTAATAGATTGAAAAGGAACAGTAAAGAAAGAGCAAGAATATGTTGTGGCCTGATAAGAGTAGACATTGGAGAGATGACAGGAAACAGGGACAGTAAGACAGGGGCGACCCGATCGGCAACTATTTTGACTAACAATTGTTTAAGAAATCTTTCAAGAAAAAGTGCCAAAAATTAACTGGTTCCAGCTTCTCAGATGTGAGAATTTGTGAAGTGATCATGATAAAGTTTTTATTTATTATAAAGATCTTTGGGTATTGGATTGTTGGTCAAGCCGAATAAGCAATTAATGACAACACTTTGGACTTTAGAAAATTGTAATGGCTATTTTTCACAATTTTCTAAGTCTATAGGCAAACTATTAATCGATAAAGTCATCTGCAGATTAATCAATAATGAAAATAACAGTTAGTTGGAGCGTTAGTACAAATGTGCTCCAGGACATGTAAGTTGAAGTGAAATCACTCACAGATATCCACTACAAGATATCAACTGAAGGGACTGTAACTCCGTATGGTTTTAACACACTGAGTTACAGAGAATCATCTCACAATAGGGCTTTATGTCAGAATCGAAGGGGTCATCTACTGCAACACCATGGATGTGGTTTGCATGATGAAGTGCCCACGTCAAAAAGCATATGTGGCTAAACCTCAATAAAATAATGACCAAAATATAATACTTGCAGTAAAGACTTTCAGACTAGTTTTTCCGAACCAGTGTTTCATTGTTTATGTAAGTTTTGAAAAAGCGGGGCCACACAAAGGGAAAACTTTGTAGGCCTTCATACTCTGTTTCTAACCGGAAGGATGGATGAAACATCAAATCAAGCTTTTGTATTGTAACATTAGTCTAAGTATGCCAACGAAGCCTGTTACTCCCTGTTAGAAGTATTATTTCAGTGACTTTTTACGGTTTTTCCAGCTCTTACAATGTAGGCACTGCCACGTAGCTGTAATGTTCTTACCGAGGCAAGTGCGGCCATCCACATGCAAGCGAGAGCCTGGGTGGCATTCACAGTAGTAGGAGCCCCTGGTGTTAACACATCTGTGCTGGCAGCCTCCATTATGGACCTGGCACTCATCGATATCTGTAGGGAAGGAGGGAGAAAAGAAAAAGACAGAATCAAGCAGAAGGAGAGGGACGGGAGAGAAATGAGTGCCATTTGACTAAATCCTCTCATTATGAGAAAAAAATTGGTCCCAAGAGTAAAGCCCAGATAATCTGCAAAGCTAAGGGAGGAATTTAACGCAGGTTTTAGGATAAAGATGTACTCAGAGAAGAAAGGAGATGATGGATGAAAAGGGAATGTATTCTTCAAGTGCATTACAGCTCAAACAAACAAATCCCCCATGTGGTAACAACTACTGAACATTTAAAACCAAATTTAAATTCTTTTGCTTCTTGTCAAAGTCCCTTGGGTGCAGCAAACATATGGGAACTTAAAATCAGAGGATGCAAAACATACACATTCCTCTCAGCTTGAGCGTTGAGATTATAAACAAATAAAAGAAGGGGGTTCTACGTTTGGGAAAGTGCTGGTGAGCAAAACATGACTGCCACTCCATGTGACGAGATTCAAATGAGCCGTGTGCCTAAACATTTCTTATTTTAGGGGTCAAAGACTCATAAATTGTTCCTCAGCAGACCCCCAGTGAGATCAGAGCTGATTTATGAAGCCCTGCTCTGTTTGGACTTCTGCTAACAACCCGTCAACTGCCATCACCATCAAGAAAAATAGGACATGAAGTCGCACACACCTCACCCCCAGGCCACCGAAAAGTTACCCGTTTGTTTTAACGTTACTAAAATGATCACAGTGAAGTTACAGGAAATGTTGCTTGCCGGAAAAAAGTGGTGTGACACATTAAAAAGGTGAGCGTGGGGCATCCAGATAGCTCAGTTGGTAGGGCGGGCGCCCATGGATAGAGGTTTACTCCTCGATGCAGCGGGCCTGGGTTCAACTCCGACCTGCGGCCTTTTGCTGCATGTCATTCCCCCCTCTCTCTCCCCTTTCACGTCTTCAGCTGTCCTGTCAATTAAAGGCCTAAAATGCCCCCCCCCCTCCCCAAAAAAAAAATCTTAAAAAGGTGAGTGTGAATGTCTCTTGGCTGCTGCATGATGTAAAAACAGCTAACACATCATAAAAGACCATTAGTCAGCGCCAAGTTTAATGTCTGGTTGAGAAATATGTTGTTCAGCACAGTCCTGACTACAGGCAGCTATTTTCAGAAAGAAACTATTTCAAGAATTAAAAGGAACTCCAGTGAAAAAGAGCTAATTTTATAAATTTGTTAAATAATTAAATTTACTAAGGGGGAATATTACTTTTATTTTATTGTCAATTAATTTTTTAGTTGTTTTGTACTGTCTCACCACTTACCACACATTTTGTCTTCAGGCACTGTGTTGTAAACATTGCATTAAACAGATCAGTAGAATCAAACCCCTATAAATAACTTCTCAACATTCATCACAGTGCAAACCCCCTCTGTCCAAAACATAAATAGACAGTGTATATATTTATTTATATATATATATATATATATATATATATATATATATATATATATATATATATATATATATATATATATATATATATAGTAATAGTATACAAATGCCTATTATATTTCGTCTCTCAGTACAATTTTATCCCACAGTCCAAAGTTTAAATTGTCTATATATTGGAATATGAATGTGATATGTTGTTGGTCTGTATGTGTCAGCCCTGTGATTAGGGTGAACCCAGGTTCTCACCCAATGTGAGTCGGCACAGCAACCCAGCAAAGAATAACTGGTTATAGGTCATAAATACATGTATATAGTTGCATTGTGCTAAAAAAATATTTTATTGACATCATAACCTTTGGAGTTTAAGATTTGGCAAACCTATTAAAACAGTTACATATTAACACATTTAGCAGATACAGAGCAACATTAGCACATATTTAGCATTGTGTTTCTGACCACTTGCCAAATGTAAGTCCAATGTTCTTCTTTTAGCTCTGTTTTTGGTCTCTACCAACTGAGAGCAATGAAAGTAATAAACTATTAACAGTAGAGTTGTGGGCCACAAAACAAAAAATAATGAGCTGAAAGATGCTCAAACCTCCTTAGAGCTGAGGCGAACTGCACGGTGGAGCACTAATTCTCTGTGGCTTTATCACTACAAGAGACCCTTTCACATTACTCATTTGATCCATTGTTATCATTAAAATATAGGTTATAGCAGCTTTACTGTCGTATTTCTCATGGCCAGTGGTGAAACAAATATGAATCTCAGAGTCTCTGTAACATAAGGAGTGAATTTAGCCTCCATTGTGATCGTGTCACGCTGTGTGGGATGAAGGCAGCGGGACAATTTGCATCTGAGCTTTATCATGCGCATTACACACCATTACATTCCCGCAGTTACACACAAGTACACACAAATAGTATATGACCTGTTATTTTCCCATAAATCAGGTCTTTACAAGACCCGAAACACCCTGATGTTGTAGAACATTATAAAGGAAGCACCGTGTTGTAAATTATGAAATCTTGGTTGTTAATGTGATTCATGGAACACTGATTCTACTCTTCATAATAAAAACAAGGATATGATTAGGATAAGAACAAAAGTGCAGTGTATGGGAAGGGACAAACATGTACTTGCTTAATGGTTCCAGTAAAAACTGCCCAAGACAGCTAAATTACAGGAATATCCTTATGCTGAACCCATCTACTCCCAATAATATCCAATGACATCTTCAAATATAGTGTTTGGGGGAGAAATGAGCTTCTAAATTTTCCTCTTCTTTGTCTCTCTGCTGCCAGACTTCAGCTCCACTTGGTCCAGGAAAGCTGGCAGGAGCCGTCCCTTCGTTTTTCCATCCATGCTGCATGCTGTCCTTTGGTTTGGTTTTTCATGAAATGGGATCCAGCAGTGTGGAGCTGCTGTTCTTCGGTCGACTGCAGCGCACAGTCAGTGAAGCCCCTCCAGCCTGGTTTCCACATCCAGAACATGATCCCCCAACCCAAGCTCGGAGCCAAAGCCTCCGCAGCACTTGGCTTTTACAGAAGACACATTAATTCTCTGCCCGCAGCCACCTACAGCACAGTGTTGTCTTTATGGAAAACTATTTTGGTCCGTTTCCGAAAAGTGATTTGTTTATTGTGTGCAGAAGATAAATAATTTCTGAACAGCCTCATTTATCTCCAAGAATGACATCTAAGTAATACAGCAGATCAGATGGATTATCAGCAATATGTTAATTACAAATGTAAAACATGTTTCATCTTGTGCATTTATCCCAGAGCCCTGCAGTCCTGCCAAACATGAAAAGAAATATTCAGTCATAATAATATTGACATAATCTGTCGAGAGTGTAGCTGGTATCTAGCCCTGTTTGTGTTAGTGTTACAAAGCGTCGCTCATGATTTATAGTTCATGTTTTCAATGTGCTCTATCTTTGTTGGTAAAAGTGATCCTCCTCTATTCTGATCAGAGACAAAGTTATCTGGGCAGTGCCAGACAGCGCGTTCAGCAGACACATTATCAGGGGGACTGATAAGCCTGATAAGTCTGGCTGAGCCATGAACAAATACTCTGACCACTGTAAATACCTCCCTACTTATGCATTAAGTCCTACTGTATAAAACATTATGTGACCAAAAATCTATTTATAATATTTTTTTAAATGAGCCTATGTTCTGAAAAGAAACATTATGCAGTGTACATGGTAGCATTTTCTACTTTTTGAAAAGAATTGAATTAATTTGTTGTAAAATAAAATGTCAGCGTTACTCACTTCAATGATGAGTTAAATGAATGCGTTTTACAACCATTTCCTCTTGGGATGGACCCAGAGTGGAAGTATTAATACACTCATGCATTTTGGCTGTGAAATTATCACTTACCTGCTGCCAGGTAGCCATGGTTGTAGCCGTGGTATCCATGGTAACAGTGTGGCCTATAGCAAATCCTTCTATAGTAACTCTGTGGATAGTTTGCAGCAGATGTCAGACATGCCATCGCTTCAATTAACACCAAAAAGAAAATCGGCTGCCCTGATGACAAAGTCATGGTCGAAAGTGAAATGTAATGCCTCACAGAGAACTTAAAAAAAAGTAAAAATTTTACTGTAAAAAATTTAACATTTTAAACATATTGTTTGTTAAGAATATTAGCTATGCAAAATGAAAATGACTGACTAGTTCTGCAGGTGCTGAATCCTGGTCTGATGTAACATGGTAACTACATCTTATTCACTCTGCCTCCTGATTTTGCTCTCCCTTCCTCCATCCCCCTCTCCCTTTCACCCTCCCATCTACTAAAACTAAATGTCCATCACATTAAAGATCCTCCTCTCTCCCCCCCCCATTCTCCCCACACTTCAATCTCACCCCCAGCCAAAAACACTATCTTACACTAGAGGCATATCCAGTGCTGCATGAACTACAAATAAATAATTCTGCATTTTACCAGTCAACAGTGATTGATGTCTTTCCCTCAATGATTTACAACATGTTACTATGGGGGCACTGTATTTTTAAAGAATATTATGTGATAAAAAGCTATATTTATGAGTGCACATCACTCTGGTTTTGGAGAATAAAGAATGTGAACTGACTAAAAGGATGTGCTGTCTATATATTTCTTTTGATATTGACATGCTTTTTTTTTTAAATGCCACTAAAGGAAAGCAAAATGTGCTAATAGCCAGACATCAAATTCAGTATTTATAATCCAAACATCTGAGAAAGGAATGAGCCTTGTACCGAAATAGTCTATTAAGGAGCTAAGCACTGTGCGCTCTCATCTGTTGCCAACACATACACACAAACATAGCAGCAGGACCATGACAGCACTTTATAGAGCTTATAAAGAGCAAAGCATGTTCATGGTCAGCATCACTTCTCTCCTCTGAACGCAAATGGCCCTTAAGAGACCTCTGCGGGAAACAATGACTTAACTTCTTATGACCGTTCTTAATAATGCAAACTTAAGGTTTCTGTAACATACACCTGTACAGTCATTACATCAGGCCACAAGCATCTGATAAGTACTCAAGCTCAAACAGACCAGCAGAAACTGATACAGATCAGGGTTTTTTGTCACACCACACTACACGCCAACATATTCACAACTCCGCACACATTGCATGTAAAATGCATATTTGTGCAGACTTCAGAATCATGCGGACAATGATGCCAGGCAGGTGAGGACGAAAGCAGCTTGCTCAAGCATGGAAGACATATGATAGGCTCAGAGCCATAACTGTAAGATACCTTGCCAGAGTGAAAAAGTTTGAATAAAATACTAGAAAAAGCCAGGAGAGAACCTAGCAACAGTGAGATGTTTTTCTTAAAAAAAAACTTTACGGGAACTGTCCTTCTCTGTGGGCTAACAAGAGCATCTTATACCTGCTGATTTTGGAAGACGTTACTCACACACTCCTAGAGCTCACTATTAAGACAGGTGGCAAACACTGGCTGACTATTACTCCGACCTTCACGCTCCTTTTGGTCTGAGCAGTCAAGTTCACTGGGGCATGACGGCTAAAATGTTGATGCTGCTGCGCTGCACTGAGCACGACAGCAGTTACTGTTGGCCTCTTCCACTTTGATCAATGCCATTTGTATCAATGCTGCTTATTCAAAATCTAAAATACATAACATAAATAATACAAATACAATGGAAGTTGACCAGGAGCTTAAATCTAGGGAACTCTCTACAAATGAATTAAGTTGTAAATTCAGTGTTCAGTTTTTTTTCTTTTCTTGCACCAAACAAAAGATGCATTTGTTTGTTTCTTGTCCATGCAAGCAGTATTTGCATATGCACATCCCGCAGCAGATGTCTTTCATCCAAAAAATTATTGCAGTTTGCCAAGGACAGGATTTCCCCGAAGTAGTAAAGTGGTTGTATACGATCCAACTCCCCAGAACCATTTATTCTTAACAGCTAAATGAATGGATCTCGTCTCTCATCCGGACTCATGCAGGCTTTGACTCTGCAGCCCTTCCAGCTTTAGTCCGTCATGCAGAGGGAAGCTGATCACTTTCTGCAGACGCAGCGTCACACATGCAGCGCTAACTTAAACATCCACAACATTCTTCCAGCTTCTTTTACCTCTGTTAATACCACTTCCAATTACAGACAATTAGGACATTAATGCTGCGGGTAGCTGTTTTCCTCCAATATACACCAGTGGCAGAGGGCAGAGAGCTATGAAAGCCAGCTGTGACAACGTTCCCATCAACTCTCTTAATAACCGTGACCTGGATCAGATCTCTCACTGGTTCCTCCAGCAGACAGCCATACTGCACAGCATTCCAGCGTCTCTCCTCTAGGCTTGGCTGCTGCACAGAGGAATCATTATTCTGATTAAACCAACTACTCGCAGAGATTTCCTAATCAGAAACATCAAACTATGATGGAGTAAAATGTGAATTTCATGGGGAAATGTTTGGGAAGAAGCTCAGTTTTGGTAAGATGTGGTTCAGAGATTCTGGGCCTCTTGATAGACTGGTAGCTGCGCTTTCGTCCACAGAAATCTTTAATCATTAAACATCCTTTTTAGTTAAAATTATCTGTTTCTGTTGTTCCCTTGAGTTAAAGTGATCTGGTTATGATGTTTACTGGTTACAGAATCTACATTCACACAAATAAAATGAAAACAAAACTCCATGAATGTGAACATAAACATGCAAAAAGAACACAGAATAAAGGACCAAAAACAAATGGATTCTGAGTAAAGACACAACAATTATATGAATCCTAATTATTGTAAGGTGATAGCCTGTAAACCAGACAAATCTGCCAGCTCATGTTTCATTTGCTCTGGCAGATACATTTGGCCCCCCTCCCATACACACAGATTTCCAGCCGGCCAGAACCTGGACTGAAGCGTCATGTTTGAACATAGTTACTGGACATAACTGGAATACTGCGACCAGCGCAACGCAACACGCTCACAAAATTCAGATCAAACTGTCAAACTAGGAGGTGTTGATCAAATATAAATCAAGATTCTGCTATTGCGTTAAATATTTCTTGCCTAAAATGTTTTTAGAAACACATTTTAGTGTACTGTTTAGCTGTAATTTGAGAAAGTTTCTGACCCTGGTGGATGTTTTTTTTCTGCTTCAAAACGAACCAAGCAGTGGTCTCAGATGGCTTAACTCTGATTGGTTGTAGGTCTATTCAATTGTGGGCAGAGGCATTTTGGTCTGCACCATTTATAACTTTATAGAGTTTTATAGAAATCGAAAATTTCCAGATTCATACGCATTGGCGAATTAGTCTGGCTATGCCAAGTGAACCATTAGGATAACATTATGGGCTGCTAATAAGCACTACACACAGTACAGCTGAGACGGAAGGGAATAAAATTAGTTTTGTAGGTATTTGGTCATAAAACCAAAGTATTGGACAAATTCAAATTTGTATGGCGCTAGATGGAAAGTTGAAAGATCACCAAAGTTATTGCAATTCATCCTAAGGGGAAAATGAATGTCTGAACAATATTCCATTGCTATCTATCCAAGTTCTATCATTGTTGTTGCAAAATTTCACTCAAAACCACAAATGTCCACTTAATGGTGGCGTCAGGGGATCACCAAGTCGTTAGTTGCTTTTTTGATAGCGCTGCAAACCCCTGGTGTTCTCTCAATGAGCTTCATGAGGTAGTCACCTGAAATGGTTTTCACTTCACAGGTGTGCCTTGTCAGCACGCCCGCCGATAGGGGGGGACAAACGGGTCTGTTGTCCCGGGCCCACAGTAGGGGGGGGCCCAGAACTGGGCCCTCATTAAATTATGGAATAATTGAAAAACATTTTTTTAAATAGGCCTATTTGTGGAAAAAAATATGTAATATTTGAGTTACATAAAAACTTTTTATTTGTTTTCTTCCTAATTGTCCTTGAAATAGTGGTCAAGATCCCCCCCACCCCCAACACAAAAATGGTTTGGCCAATTATCAAAAGTTGATGTTGTTTTCAGTAGATTTGAAGTTCAGTATGCTCAAAATGTCCGGTCAGCACAAGTCCGGTGCTCAGAAAAGGAAGGAAAAGAGAAGAAGAAAATAGAGGCCTTAGAGATTTTCTAAACAAATATTTTTAAAAAAAGGTGGTGACGGTGAAGCTGGAACTGTCGAAGTAGAGCAAGGTAAGAAACACAGCGCGCTAACGTTACGAGCCTTGTAACTTAAGCTAACAGGCCAGCTCTCATGTTAACGTCCATTAGCTTGTATAAAAGCCTGAGACAACACGTTCTCTTTTACAGAAAGAGTTGAATTTGGTAGCTCCGTCAGAGAGGATGAGACAGAGAGGAGAGATCCAGCTGCTGTCAGGTGACAGAGAGAGTGATGCGGGAGGGGCCCGCTGCCCCGCGCGGAGGGACAGAGTCAGGCTACCGGTGAGAGAGAGAGAGAGAGAGAGAGAGAGAGAGAGAGAGAGAGAGAGATGCGGGGAGGGGCCCGCTGCCCTGTCGGAGAGTCTGAGCAGGATGGATCAGAGACTGATCACATTAATTTCAGTGAGAGATGTGAGGAGAGGAGAGGAAGATCAGATTAGAGGAAGATCAGAGGAGAGGAAGAGCATAGGAGAGGAGCAGGAGAGGAAGAGGAGAGGAGAGGACCAGGAGAGGAAGAGCAGAGGAAAGGTACAGGAGATGAACAGGAGGAGAGGAACAGGAGAGGAAGAGCAGGGGAGAGGAAGAGCAAGGAAAAAGGAGAGATCTGGGCGCGGGGGGCCCATCTAAGCTTATCTCGTCCCGGGCCCAGGCAAGACTGTCAGCTGGCCTGCTTGTCAGGGTTAATTAGTGGAGTTTTTTCCCTTATTAATGGGGTTGGGACCATCAGTTGTGTTGTGCAGAAGTCAGGTTGATACACATCCGAATTCATATTATGGCAAGAACCAATCAGCTAAGTAGAGAGAAATGAGTAACCATCATCACTTTAACAAATGAAGGTTAGTCAGTCCGGAAAATTGGGAAAACTTTGAATGTGTCCCCATGTGCAGTCGCAAAAACCATCAAGTGCTACAACGAAACTGGCTCACATGAGGACCGCCCCAGGAAAGGAAGACCAAGAGTCACCTCTGCTGCTGAGGATAAGTTCATCCGAGTCACCAGCCTCAGAAATTGCAAGTTAACAGCAGCTCAGACTAGAGACCAGATGAATGCCACACAGAGTTCTAGCAGCAGACACATCTCTAGAACAACTGTTAAGAGGAGACTGCATGAATCAGGCCTTCATGGTCAAGTAGCTGCTAGGAAACCACTGCTAAGAAGAGGCAACAAGCAGAAGAGATTTGTTTGGGCCAAGAAACACAAGGAATGGACATTAGACCAGTGGAAATCTGTGCTTTGGTCTGATGAGTCCAAATTTGAGATCTTTGGTTCCAACCGCCGTGTCTTTGTGCGACACAGAAAAGGTGAACGGATGGATTCTACATGCCTGGTTCCCACATGAAGCATGGAGGAGGAGGTGTGATGGTGTGGGGGTGCTTTGCTGGTGACACTGTTGGGGATTTATTTAAAATTGAAGGCATACTGAACCAGCATGGCTACCACAGCATCCTGCAGCTACATGCCATCCCATCCGGTTTGTGTTTAGTTGGACCGTCATTTATTTTTCAATAGGGCAATGACCCCAAACACACCTCCAGGCTGTGTAAGGGCTATTTGACCAAGAAGGAGAGTGATGGAGTGCTGCGCCAGATGACCTGGCCTCCACAGTCACCGGACCTGAACCCAATCGAGATGGTTTGGGGTGAGCTGGACCGCAGAATGAAGGCAAAAGGGCCAACAAGTGCTAAGCATCTCTGGGAACTCCTTCAAGACTGTTTGAAAACCATTTCAGGTGACTACCTCTTGAAGCTCATCAAGAGAATGACAAAAGTGTGCAAAGCAGTTATCAGAACAAAGGGTGGCTACTTTGAAGAAACTAGAATATAAGACATGTTTTCAGTTATTTCACACTTTTTTGTTAAGTACATAATTCCACGTGTTCATTCATAGTTTTGATGCCTTCAGTGAGAATCTACAATGTAAATAGTCATGAAAATAAAGGAAACGCATTGAATGAGAAGGTGTGTCCAAACTTTTGGCCTGTACTGTATGTCGGACTGACATTGCCATACCTAGAGCCACGCAGCTAACATGGCTAAAAACACTTAATGAGTTTAGTGGCGTAAGGACACAAAAGGCAAATGATGGTAAATTCAGGGTTAGGTGTAAAATTACTTGGTGTCACTTCAGTCTGAGCAAAACTGACTTAGTCAAATATGTTTGTTCGTTAAGTAATATTTTAATACTAAAACAAAATAACCATTTCTGCTTCCAAAAGATAACAAACAAGGAATCATAAAAAAGGAAAAGTGTACTTTGAGCATGAACATTATAGCTGTACAGTATGATAACCACAACCCCAATATACTGTATGGTATCACGTTACTGATATAAACTGGTACAACCCAGCTACACAACAAATATAGTAGAGGACTCACCTTGACAGGTTTTGCCATCTTCATTCAGTTTCTGTCCAGGAGGACACCTGCAATAGAAACTTCCAATGGTGTTACAGCAGAGAGCCTCACAGCCTCCATTGGTCTCCTCACATTCATTCAGATCTGATGGGGAGAAACAAGGACAAAGTTAATCCAGTAGTTATTAAAACCACCACCAAAAGCAGAAATTTGAAAGAACAGTGAACAGTCAAATATGTTTAACAAGCTCAGTGTTTTGGTGAAAACAGCACTGACCTTTTTTTTCTTTGAGCAGCAAAGATTAAGAAAAAATGTGTCTTCCTTTTAATGTCAGTCTGATTAAGTTTCAAATAGTTTCCATGAATAAATTTAGATTGAGCTTGGAAAGTGGAAAGTGCTCAAGTGCCTGGAAATTCATGAGAATGACTGCGGGATACTGTGTTTGCCGTTTCCATTCTTAAACATCTCAGTACCAACTTCAAGGACAAGGAAAAATACATAATATATTTAAAACAGAATCAAAATATAGCAAGTCATAAACTGGGTGGGACGAAAAGAAATATGCAGCATTCACATGTTGTCCTCATCTCCTCTAACTTCCTCCAAAATAAACCAGGACTGGCATTTATCAATCATGCAGAACCTCCAAAATACTTCCACAAGAAGTAACAGTTTTTCCATCTCATTTCCATCCGCTAAATTTCCTGCCAAATCTGTCATCAACTAAACCTGATAAAATCTTTCCCTCCAGTTCCGAAATGAGACATAATGACTCGGGTCCGATACAGGTGCTGACAGTTCACCATATACCATCATTTGAGCTGCATATAGTCTGCGTAATGACAAGATATTGATATTGAAATTGAATAGGGGTCATGTGTTACGGGTTGTTCACTTTTACACTGGCGTTTCGGGACCCGGCCACACTGACTACATTAATGTTAAATTGTATTCATATGGGGGTTTGTCAGGACAGATTATCCTCACAGTGTGGTTTTAAACTTGATGACATTGGGCTGTTTCATTTGCCATGCCAGCAGAAGGAATCTTGGACTGAAAACTGAAAGCCATGGAGAAAATTAGGAGGGAGCATTCACTTGGCACTAACCAGCTTGTAAACTTTCTCCATGTCCATAAAAGAGGAGAGTTACTGTACAGAGGAAGAGTATGAATGCAAAGAAAATTGCTTTATATAACATTTTCCCCCCTCAAGCAGACTCCAGTGCATTGTGATGCCAGCGTTTAACCAGCCAATTAAACGATTTCCCTCTCAGTTTACAGCATCTGGAAATGTTCACACCAAAACAGTGCACTCTTTCTATTGCCAATTGTTTAAAACTGCCATAAAACCTAAACGGTATACAACACGTAATGAAAAAAACCTTTAACATCAAGAATACATTTTATTACACTATGAAACCAAATTCCTGATCAATTTATTACTCCAATCCTTTTTAGCAAAGCCAGATAAGTTGCAGCTAAAAATCCACTCAGGGATGCTTACTGATTTTTATTTTGGTACTTTATCACAAGAGCTTGATTTAATGAGTCTGGGCCATGGGGTGAAAGGGAGCGTCTGCCTTTTAGTACAATTAATTTAACTTTCTAAACAAGTACTGTAATAACAGCAGGTTTGAAGAAAATTATCCATAAACAACTGGACTAAAGCAGACAATTGATGGTGACCTAAAGTCAAGGGCAGGATTGAAGACCCTGAGGAATCCTGTGGTGAGATCTGCGGCACGAGTGTGTTGTTTTGAGTGTGTTGTTTTGAGTGTGTGTGAGGACGTCCATCTCCCCCCTCTTTCCCCCTGAGGCCACACACCTCTGTGGCAGCATGAGCAGGGGTCTGCCCAGAGTGTCATGCTCATCATTCTGCCCAATAAGCCCGCAGTAATGTTGAACTGATACAGGTCAGCATACAAAATGCAACACTGGAAACTGAATATCTACAGCGGATGGATAAAGAAGCATGCTTTTACTAAAGACAGGATATTTGTCTTTTTCTCCAAACAGGTACGGTATAAAATTTAGCCAAAGTCGTGTTTAGACGGCAGAAGAAATTCATTAGAGAAAACCCTTGAACATGCTTCATGTTTTAGTATGGATGTGAACCTGCTATTAGGATGTTTTATCACATTACTATTTTATATTGTCTTCAATTACATTGTTGTTGTTGTACAATGAGGACCACATTGGAAATCAACAAATAGGTCCATAACTGTGCCAAAAAAACAAAAAATAGAGATGAACCAGATTATTGTTAATATGTGGTTGCCGCATGGAAAGATGAACTATATCTCTTTGCTGCACAAACGTTAACATAACCTTTTTTTCAAATCAGAAACATTCCCAGTCATAAAAAAGTATTTGTGTTAAACTCAATCACCTCTGAAGACATGAGTGAGTCTGGGGGTTGGAGCAGAGGCTGCACCTTCACCTGACTCCAGGGGGAATTTAATTTTGTGTCACCCTCACTCATCCATCAATCCATCACCGAGCTGAACCTCCAACAGAGTGATCAGAAACAGCTAAAGAAGCGAAAACAGAGCTGCAGCCTTCTTCAAAATAAGGATGTTTTAAGAACAGGC
Source organism: Perca fluviatilis (assembly GCF_010015445.1). NCBI lineage: Eukaryota > Metazoa > Chordata > Actinopteri > Perciformes > Percidae > Perca > Perca fluviatilis. The sequence continues at coordinate 21,054,141 of NC_053115.1, forward strand.
CCCTTCCCCTGAACATCAGATCACTTCTCACTTCTCGCTCTTGGGGGTCGGTGTGCATGTTTTCCAATAAGAGATCAGATGAACCATAGTAGTGTGTCTGCAGCCCAATTTATGTCCCAGGTTTCACACAAATGCCAGACAATTGTTTAGGCATCTACAAACGCACTAGCCTATATCCACGACGTTCCACTTCAGGGATTGTTCCGTTGCCACCGGAAATTCCGCCGGATGTCACTCTTTATGGCCCGGATGTCCGGTACCTTCTGCGTTCTTTGTGTTGGAATTTTAAACTCCGGTTGATTTATGATGACTATGATTAATTGCTCCTCAGATCTCTGCAGGGTAAATCCAGACAGCTAGCTAGACTATCACGTACACGTTCCACCAAAAAAAGTCCCTTCCTGAGGCTATTTTGCAGCTGCACCAGGGCTTAGCGAGACACAAGACGATTGCAATTGGTTTAAAGAGGACGTTTTTCACCCATCCTGGAATGTTGTGTGAACTAGCCAGACCCTCCTCCGTAGCGCTGTGGAGGAAGGTCTGGCACTGCGAGACTAGGCATCTACTGACTAAATTAATCACAAAAAGCAACAAGTCCTCCAAACCATTCAACGACATAGATTGTTAATTCCTACCCTCTAATACGACTCACATGAGCGTTTTCCGTCTAAACGAGAGAATGTAACAGTGGTTTTAAACCAGGGGTGGATGCATAGACTGTTTAAGTGAAGCCGAAACATCTTGATAACCCCCCTGGTGGCTGGCTGCAGTATAGGTCATAAACTCGTCGTTAATGTGAAACAGTCACAGTTTTTCTTTTCTTTTTTGGGTGTTTAAGCACTAAAACTACTTAGTTAAGTTTTAAAAAAAGATCGTGGTTTGGGTTAAAATCTGTACATCTGTTCCTTTACTTTACTTTTGGTTATGCATGCACCTCACCATTTACTTTCCTTTTCAAACAGGACACAAACTCCAGTCTCCTGAGTGAAAGTCCTGTGTTTGTTTAACCCATCCAACACCCCAACCTGCCACCTTGTGTGGAATTTGGGGCACTTTAACTTCATCCCCGTACTTCCTGCTGTGCTCCTGTCACAATTGAAGAAGACCCAGTAGGGTCGAAACGTTGCAAGTATAAGCATTTATATTAAATATGGGAGTTTAAGCAGTGTTGCGGACATTACATTTTCTTCATTTTAAGTAGTTTCATTTGTCCTGCACCTGCCAGGTGGGATGTGCACACAATTACTTTTTATAATAACTCCTGTCACAATTACCATGGTCACCAGAGGGTGGCACTACTATAAAGGTAAATATAAGTTGTAATATATGCTTGAACAAACAACTTATGAAGGCGTTTTTTCTGGAGAGGACAGTCAGGATCTGAGTGGCTTACCACCTCATATAAACAATTCAATGATAGAAACCCTGGAAGTGTTTCTAATATTCTGTCACCCTCGTGTATGTATAAGGGTGGAGTTCTTGTGCATTGTTCTAATAGGAAAACAAATCTTGTGCCAAATTGCTCAGTGCTGTTATGTCTTCTTGCAAGTGAAATATAAAAGAAACTTGTATAATGTTTATTTCCCTGCAGCGGACACTCTGTTCCAAAACAATCAGGTAAGGAATTAAAAACAAAAAAACTTTGATTTAAAAACTATAACTCTTGACTGGGTTTCTGCAAGTTCAGCTGCAGCAAAGCTCTGGGTTTTACATTCCTCTGCTGTATTGTGTGACTTCCTGCGATAAGGAAGACAGCCACTGATCCCAGGACGACGGGGGCCAATGTCTCAGTAGACCACGAGGGGCCAACAAAAACCACCAGACCCCTGATTTTATCTCAGGGGGGTCATGGGCCGGAAAATTGCAGTATTCATTGAGGGATCAGAGGAGAGGGGGGGCGACGACGCCGAGGATAGCCTAACCTGTTTCCTTTTGGGGCCCTGATCTAAAAGCCTGCTGGTGTAATAATGTGCTTTGCTAGTGTTCATTCCTGGTTGCATTCCCTGCTGTCCTCACAGCTGCTTCCATTTACCAGGGGCTATGAAGATGGGGATTGGCTCGAGGTTTCATTCGGACGAGGAGTTTTTTGCGACTGACCTGCACATGTGTGCGCAGGATGGTTCATGACAACATCTTGTCTGACTAACAAACCAACCGTCTATGAATTGGAACTGACAATTTACTTCACACTCTTTCACGGGAAGCTCATCCTCACTTTTGACCTCCAATATAACCGACGCTTGACCATTGGTTTTTCCAATGGTCAGTTATAAGACCTATTTGCCATTGCCTTTTATTAAACTTGGGACCATTTATTCAGACTTTGCACTGCAATGGAGCTGCACTATACATCGTATTCTACTGTGAAATCTTATTCCTTATTTTTTTTAGCTTATTTTTACATTCTATTTTAAAATCATATTCATGTGCTTCTTTCATGCCTTGTGTCCCTTTAATATCTTCTCCTACTGCCTTTTATGTCCTATGACCAGCACTATGAGTTGCCTCGTTGAAAGTTGCAATACAAATAAACATCCGACAGGCAGCTCCACAAGGCTGCCTGGCAGAAGCTCAAATGAAACACATGAACTGGTGAAATATGCTCACAAACGTTATTATAAAAGTTGTTTTATGGACCCCATAGCTCATCATGGTTTTCACTATCTATTCTTCCTGGAGTCAGATATCATGAGAATCCCAAAGATACATTTACAATGTTTTTATCCAACCATTACCTCTGCAGTTCAGGACATTGTGTCTAAATTGTGTAAGTACTTTAGCTCTAAGGTTTCCTTGTAATGTGTTTCTGCCAGACGACTGTCTCTGTGCTATGTAACATTTACAGGTAGACTGCTGGCAAACAAGAGCAGAGATCAAGAAGCCTGCTCATTTTACATGCCATGTGTAATCAGATGAGGTAAACAATGACATTTTGAGGATTAGTCTTATGCTTCAGATCTAAACAAATTTGTAAATAAATAAAATATAGAAGGTATATAGAAGGTATGAAAGCACGAAATGTCTGGCATGTTTTTGCAACAGTGCACACTATTTCAGGAGGCAAAGCTTTAGAGGGTTGGCGTCAGCTCAGGTTCAACATTGCCCCCTGCTGTTAATCTCCTGCTACATCAATAATAGCCCAGATGTGCATCTGGATGCTTATCAAGTTGACACTTTGTGATTCTGCTCCGTTCTCATTCATCATGTAACTAAAACACAGCTGCCACAATCTAATAATTCAAAGTCAAAGAGGACCATTCTTTACTTGTCAAAACGCCTGCTCTGGTAAAACGTCTTTCACTGTGGTTCACCGCACTGACTTACACCACAAAACTATGTATGCTGTATTAGGCATCCAATAATTTCCACCCCTAGTCCAATTTGATGCATTCTTAGTGCCAGTTTTGGGTACCAGTTTCTTCCTAAAGCCCTGTAATTGTGGCCAGTGTGGCAGCTGAGTTGTGGCACTATCATTCGGACGTGGTGTGGCTTTCCCGAAACTAAGTTAGAAAATGTCCCCCTTAATGAAAAAGGACTAACCACACACAGACCTCTATGATGTGTATTCACTGATGTTTAAGATGCCTGTACCTCCTTTCACAAACCTCGAATGTTTCCATTAAGTCATTAACAATCTGTTTCAAGTGTTACCATCAAGCAAAGGGTATATGCAATGAACTGGCTTTGGTTTCCTTAAAAAAAAGAGAAAACTTTTATAAAGACTTCGCAACCAGAAGGCATCCACACATCTCAGTGCTGAAGCATTTTGAGCTGCTGTACTTATTATTCTAAATAAACTCAAACTATACTAAAGTTAACATAAAGCACTCCAACTTCTCGCTTGCAATATAAATTTATCACAAAACTTTAAGGTATTATGTAGAGCTGCAACGATTAGTTGATGAATCAATTAATCATTTAATAGAAAATGAATCACCATTTTTCAAGCAAAAATAAAAAAAAAATGATGGTTCTAGTTTCTCAAATGTGGGAAGTAATTGCTTTTCTTGGTCTTACAGTAAATTGAATATTACGGACTTTTGGTTGGATAAAACAAGACATCTGTTGATGCAACGTTGGGCTCTCGGATATTGTAATGAGCATTTTCACTGTTTTCTGGTGTTTTATATACCACACGATTTATCAATTAATTGAGAAATTGAAAATAATTTGCTGATTAATCGATAATGAAAATAATCGTTGAATCATTGCTACATTAAAGAAATAATATGGTATATGTCTTGAGGTGTTTTTGAATTGTTAACAGGTGTGTCAGCCCATTCAAGTCAGCTGTGGTCGTTTTCCTTCATCTGATCGTTCTCATGTGAAAGTACAGATGAGCAGAAACAAAATTCTCTGCTTATCGGTCTATTGAAACAGTTGTATCTTGTTTTTATACACTTCTTCCCAAGGCGGTTGTGCTGAGAGAAGCACTCAGAGGCTGTCTGACTCTTGAATAAAAGTATCAATCAAGCGACTCTGTAGTCTCCGTACAGCTTATTACCCACCCCACTGAGCCTTAACTTTTATTATACGTGCATGTTTGACCACAAGAGATTTGTGTGTGACATCAAAGACACTAACATTTGAATTTGTTTAGTGAACATTCTGCTCCACTGAGTCCTAAACTCCTCTAATCCCTGTTTTGGTGATCCAATTCACTGCATCACAAGGTAAGTGTGCAAGTGTGTGTGTGTGTGTGTGTTTCATGTGCACATATCTGAGCATAGGTGTGTTTATGTGTTATGGGATACCCCATCTTTAAGAGCCAGCTGCTTCTCACTCCTGTAAGCTTTCATTTTCTTCCCTCATCTTATCTTTAGCTGACTGAGACTACAGCTACTCCTTTATTCACAGACATAGGCAGCTCAAATCCCCCCAGTAAGACTCTGCGTGTCCCCAGCAGTCATAGTGCTCAACAGGGATGTCGTTAGACCTATTTTAGGGGGGCTCAAGCTACCCCAAAATGTTCCTAAGCCCCCCTAAATATTAATAAGAACAACAATAACAATTTGATTGTATCCTTTTTTTTATCTTAAAGGATAAGACAGAAGGAACAGAGTAGAAATGGAAGAAGAGGATATGTCTGCCACTTTTTAGTTGTTAATTAACATCTTGGTTTCATGACTGGTTGTTGACATAAGTGTAGCTCTAATACAGTAACAAAAGATGTGAGTTTGCAAACGCAAGTTACAAATACCCTGGGGGCTAAGCCTGGTGCTCAAACTGGAAATCTTAGTGTTATATACTGGTACTAAGATCTTTTACATGACAGTTTATTTTATTTTTTTCAAAGATTTTTTTTGGGGCACTTTGGGCCTTTATTTGGATATGACAGCTTAGACTTGAAAGGGGAGAGAGAGGGGGAAAGACATGCAGTAAAGGGCCGCAGGTCGGAGTCAAACCCACGGCCGCTGCATCGAGGAGTAATCCTCTATATATGGGTGCCTGCTCTACCAGATGAGCTAACTAGGTGCCTCACATGACTGTTTTGACTGTAATCATTTGATAGAAGGAGCCTGACAGAGCAATATATCTTGGGAGAGATGTGTCCCTTCAAAAACATGCAGATAGCCAAAGGTTTTTGACTCATTTTTACTGTCAGTAAAAGTTACAGACTGCAACACAGAAAAAAAGTAGGCCGGCTGCATGAACCATGCATATCTTCAGAATAACCCTTTGTGATCTGCACACAGACGAACAGGAGGAAAAAATACCTCTGGACCTCAGGGAATTGCCCTCTGACCCTTTGCGTGTGCTCTCTGTTCTCCACCTGTTAGGACCTGTGATTTCTAGCCTGTCTCCCTCCTGGTCACATGTGTTAGATATGCTGCTGTGGTATGTGCAGGGCCTTAGTGCATGGAAAGTGGCTCAGAGCCTTTAACCTGCGGGGGAAAGGGAGGCAGATACATGACAGACTGTCATGCTCAAGATGTACGGGGAAATAAACTTTGAGGCCCTAAACATTACTTCATGTGTTCAAGTGCGACACTATATGGTTTCACAGTTGTTCAAATTTGAAAGGAACAGCAGTCAAACGTACTACCCCCTGGCTACATCTAATTCAGAGGTGATGGGCTCTGTTTTCATGGCAGCGCACAAAGCTGCTCAAGCAGCACTATTACGTGGTGGTATTTTCCTGACCTTAAAATAAGTTTGTCCATGTCTTTGGTGTTTTCATACCCAGCGTGGCACAAAGGTAAGAGGACCTCACATAGATGAGGCAGAATACAGCCAGATATCCAAAGAATAAGTCTGTTTTCAGTGCAGTGTCTGTCAGTTGATAATTAAGTGATTTGACCAGAGAGCACTCTACAAACACAGGAAGCCTTCAGTGATCATGCACCACTCCCACCCGTCCTCCACACAGTTGCTTGTAGCCAAGGAGGACAAGGAGGATTAAAAAAAACATGATGGACACTTTAGAAGAGGTAATTATCTTCACTCCAGCTTCTGTGCGCGATAGTTGCTGGACCATTTTGTAAACATAGGCATACTGAGAAACAGAGTTTTGTGGAGCTGATAGTCTTAATTAGCTTTGTATCAACTCATTTGGCAATGGCTTGAATGTCACGGACGTTCATTAATATAAAAAATTTAAGCACTAAAGCTTTAAACTTTCAATTACATCATATCAATAATTTATGTTGATCAATTTAGAGTTTTGAACCTCTGGTATTTGGTTTAAATATTTAACCAATGATGCATATCTTCTGCTGCTATGTAATACTCTGTATTGGCATATACTCAATGGTTAAGGACTTGGATCATGGCCAAAAAAAGGTTGATTGGAACATCACTAATATTCATAAATGTGTACGCAGCCACCTTTATAAACTAATACTTCAAACTCTGTAGTCTCGCTTTGCCAGACCTTCCTCCACAGTGCTACGTAGGAGGGTCTGGCTAGTCCACACAGCGGAGAAAAATATCCTCTGGTTTATTGGCATTTCTTTAAACCAATCACAATTATCATGGGCGGTGCTAAGCACCGGGCAGAGCCACGGTGCCACTGCAAAATAGCCTCGGGAAGGAACTTGTTTTGGTGAAACGTGTACGTTCAAAAGTTGTTTTAGTCATGCAACAGAACACTCAGATTGGACAGATAGTCTAGCTAGCTGTCTGGATTTACCCTACAGAGATCTAAGGAGCAGTTAACCATAGTCATCATACATCGATCAGAGTTTAAAATTCCAACACAAAGAAAGCGTAATGCCGGGATCAGACTACACTAATTCAGCCCAATTTTGACCTGACAGACACGTCGCAGACAAACATTCAAAGTCATGCCCTATAATGAGGGTTGGGACTGACAAATGTGTGTCTTTACCTCTTGTAGTGTGACATAATCAAAAATCAGCGATCTAATGTCTGGGACGCTTCACAACCACAATGCAGAAAGTCTAGCATGTCAGAATTTTTTGTCTTTTTCCGCCTAGTGTGACATGTTCTATGCATGTTCCTTGACATTGACCAACAGGAAGAGAGAGCGCTCTCTGCCTCTCTGGCGCACATATGTTAACATGGCGAAAAGAAGGAGAGACATTACTGCTGCTGTCTGGTGGAGGAAAGATACACACAGTGCTGTTATAAGCTTTTTTTCACGGCAGGAATTCACCCCGCTTCCCAGCATTGCACACTAGTGGGCTAACTACTAGCAGTTATCTGTTTCTCTTCACTTTGACTACTGACAAGCAAAGAAAACAGGCTATATCCTCTGTGATGGCTGCACCTGATTGGACGAACACTACCAGTGGGGCTCCTGGATTTTCAAAACTGACCATAATGGCGGCTTGTTTGGAAAACAATCTCGCATTTTATGAAAACAGTTCACCGAAACGTGTTTCTGAAAACATTTTAAGCAAGAAATAAGCTATGCAGTTGCTTAATCTGTATTTATTTCAGACAACGGTCAGTTTAAAAGATTTTTGTGAGTTTTTGAGAGGCTGCTGCTCCTCCAAAGCATCGACCTATGAACTTGTGCGTGATCTTCACAACAGCACGCGATAATCGATCTGGGGGCTGGTCGGTGTCATACTTGTAGTGTTGCCACTCTTCTGTCCAAGACACAGCAAGAATTTTTGGCAATATGTATGCCCGTAAAAGTAACGGACATCTGGCCAAAAAGAGTGAAATCAGAGAGCAATCCCGGAAATGGAACGTTGTGGATATAGACTACCTCTGCTGCTACTCTCATGCCAATGCGGTTTGCTACAGCAGCTCTCTCCACCACCCCAACCTTCTACTAAATAAGTGAAATTGTGGTTTTAACTAAGATGTTAAAGTTTGTGCTTATTAAGGGTAAGGGTTAGTTTTCCACAAGTTTAAAGTAATTTGACTATAGCAAGAATGCCAGTAAAACAGTCTCAACTGAGATAATATACTGTAGGATGAAACAGAGACACATTTTTATTTTTTAAACAGCCTTGACATGTGAAAGGCAGCTGACCCTGTCTCATTACATTTCTTTCAGATTATCATTTGCTTTTTACACTTCACGAAATATCAGTGGGACGCTGGCCATGCATTGCAAGAGAGCGCACTCTTGAGTGAACGTTCCCCGGGGCCAAGCGGCTTCCATATGGAGATAATACACAACAGAAGAGATAATGTTGTAGGTGGAGGGAAAACAGAGATTAGAAGTGAAGTCTTTAGCTCAGTGGAATACAAAAGGAGCTGATAAGGAGGAACACAGGCAGCAGAAGCAGATTTACTAAAAGATATGGAAGTTCCAGTGGATCAAAAAGGTAAGGAAGATGAGGGAGAATCATGGCACCACTGGCAGTTGCATGGATCAATCCATGCTGATTATTCCTCTAATTGTATTTTGCAAACTCTTGTCACTGCCAATTTACACAAACTTGATGCCCTCGCCCCCGGCGTGACCAGGGCGACCTTTCATCAGGAATGCCATAAAGAGCCTAATGAGACTGGGTGGGAGCCCAGACACAGCACAATTATGGGTAATTAGGGTGCAGGATGCAATGGCAGGTAGGTGGGCAAGGATGTACCCCACCCTTGGACTGCAAAGCACTCCCTCTCATTAGAGGTGCCTTTCCTAATTTCTCAGGAATCAGGAAAATAAAAGACTGAGTGTAAGGACCCATGCTTGTCTACAGGAGATTACATCACTTCCTGATAGTAGTATTTGATGAGCATTTAGGGGTGGGGTTTTTGTGTAAACAAAGTTATGTTTACATTCAGTGTTAATGACCAAAATGCATTGTGTGTCTCCATGAGGCCTGACAAACGTGTTGAATGCATTTCCGTCCTCATAACGTGTTTTGCAAAGCCATCTTTTGAATAATATAACATACGTTGGAGTATTCTTCCCTGCCTTTACTGCTGCATTACTAAGTTTCTTTATCTGTTACCGTTGCAAACTGTCAGTCAGTGGAATGGTGTGAAACCGGGGGTGGGACTGTGTATCGCAAGAATGAAAATGAACGAAACAAAACGTGGACCCATTCGTACAAGAAATCCTCCATAGCGCTACTTGTGGTTAAAAACTATATAGGTTAACTTAATCATATTTTACTGGAATCCTTTTTTAAGCAAAAATGCCAAGTATTTATTTTTCTCTATTATATGATATTGTGGGAAAAAAAATGATTTGCGCTTGGGACTGTTGGCAAGACAGAAAAAAACATTATACATTTTATAGAGCAAAGTATTTTTTATCATGATCGATAAAATCATTGACAAATTAATCAATACTGAAAATAATAATTAGTTGTGGCCCTAGATATGATTTTTTATAATATCATAGATCTCTACTTTATTTCTGTGCAGCCCTCTCACTTCCCTGTTCTCGCTTCACTGTCTCTCACTTTAGAGGTAATAGAAAAAGAATCCGAGAAGTTCAAGACAAAAATGTGGAGAATGTGTAAGAAAACAGCTGCTGGGAGCTTCTTGTTCTTCCAGCAGTGCCTACATCTCCATGGCCTCCTTCATTTCAGCTGCTCTGGAAGTCACGCTATGCTGACTGCTAACAATACCCAAAGAACAGGATTAAACCTTCAAATACCAAAAAAAATATATATAAAAAATTAAAAAAACAGAAAACATGTCAGCGACTCTGAATGATCCATTGAAAGTCCAATTTATGGCTGATGGGAGTCTAAACAGAATCCAAAGAAAAGTTATGAAACGATGATGTCCCCCCCGACCTTGTTCAGTGCTCCTAAAACTGCTCTCATTACAACATTTTTCACATTCTGTGTTTTTAAGGTTAGAACCTGGACGTCGTAATTCTTTCCAAGTAAAGTAAAAAAGCAGACTTCAACCTGTTCAGAGCCATTTCAGCTGTAGCCTGTTAAACCCATCAGAGAGGAAAAGGGAAACCCTGAGAATGATTTAGACTGCTTTGTGATCCCATTATCAGCCATTTGACTTTTACAACTTTTTCTCTCAGTTAAAAAATGCACTAAAAGCGTAACAGCCAGATTTTGAGCAGATAAAACAAACGTGTTTATCGTTATACAACAATTATATGACCTAATGTTCTGATGGCCAACACCCTTTGACCTCTCAGTGGATGATGGACACATTAATCATGAGTAGGGTTGGGTATCGTTTGGTTTTTTTTTCGATTCCGGTGCTAAATCGATACTTTTAAAACGGTGCCGGTGCCTAAACGGTGCCTGAACCGGTACTTTTCAATAAAGTAAAAAAAAAAAGAAGAAGAAAAAAAATAAGGGTAGTAAACAACAGTCAGTGACTTGTTTATTGCTAAGGCCATGGTCAAAATTAAAGATTTAATAATAATGTAATAACTATAACAATAACTTATTTCACCAGTATATTGTTGTTGAACCCCAGATGGGAAAAGGGTATTTTACAATTACTGTGAATGCAGCCCAAGGCTACCCGTTTTAAGTGAATGCACCGTCTGTGTTGTTTAATTCCAACAATGGCAGCTGCAAGTAAACGCACCGTCTGTGTTGTTTCATTCCGACGACGGCAGCTGCAAGTGAACACACCGTCTGTGTTGTTTAATTCCGACCATATAAACATACTGTATATCTATGAATTCCGACAACGGCAGCTGCTGCTGCGCTGCATTGCAGACTGTTACATCCCGCTGTTGAAGTCCTCCACAGTGAAATACAGTCACACTTTACACTGTTTAACGTTAGCTGTCAGCATTTTACCGGTGTTTAATCCAGCTGCTAGCTAAAGGTAGGCTAACGTTACATGCTGTCAGGTGTAGTGTAAAGTCAAGCACCGAAATGAGGCACCGAAACTTTCGTTCTTATTCGGTCTCGTTACTACCGTTTACGTCGGCACCGGTTCCCTATTGGCACAGAGTTTCGGTACCCAACCCTAATCATGAGTGACAAACGGCTGTAGCTGGCCATCTCACAGCTTTGCAATCTCATTGCTTTACAGTCTTCCATGCTCATATTTAGGTCTGGTAGCTGACCACAATAACAGATAATCATGTGACTTATGGGTGAGTGTCTTTCAACTAGCGATGCATCGATACCAATAGCCTACTGATATCGGATGTCCGATACTGACTCAAATTGCTGAATTGGGTACCTGTGACAATGGGGCCGATTCTTTATTTTTATTATTTTAACAAAAAACAACAATCTAGTAAATGTATATCTATGTATTTATTTGTTACATTTTGTTTATTAGGAAAGCAATGTTTAAGGCAAGCCTGGTGTTGCCTTACATATAAAAGAATGATCCCCGTCACTTCCACACAGTGAGGCATACAGCTTATTATTAAACACGATAGGTTGTTGTCAAACCACCGCTTTCTTCACTCGCCTAAAAACCAGCACATTAAAATATAGTCTGTCCAGCTTTTGCCTTTTTAATGGCATATACCCAAAATGTCAGTTTGTAAATTACAGTGGAAATGTAAAGAGAAGCTAGTTCTCAAGCCTCACAAAGGTACCTAAAAGTTTACATTAAGTGAAGCCTCAGATTATAGGTTGTTCGATTCCTGCAATGGAAAAGGGCTAAACACCAATTTCACATTACATGAACATATTCTTGTTTGGATATTTTCCACCTCCTCTTCTTCATGGACCACTTACTGGTTTCCAAAAAACCAACAACTATAGAAACTTACATTTTAAGAAGGCCTGATAAAATTATCAGCAACACTGGTGGCTAATCATCACAATGGTGTCGCGGACTAATTCAATGCTGAGGCAGGGAATCTGTCCTGTCTCCAGCCGTCAGGACCAGGAATTGCATATGTCTTTCATTTTGGGGCACTTACTCACTAAAGTGCTCAGCTGGTTCAGCTTGGAGGTTTCTCGAATGTTTTTCTTGATCCCAAGTAAAAACCATTCAAGGGGATTCAGGGATTTATTTTTACAATGGGGAACGTCACAAGGCCGACATACTAAAAGCACCTCTCTCATCACATCACATTCCGTCCCAAACATGAAGGGAGCAGATACACTATACACTATTTAGCCAAAGAAAAATCAAAGAGTGTTTCCTCGCTCATCAACTGACAGTCAAACTTGTACATTTGCTAGAGTGAACAGCATGTGTGAAATGGTTTAACCATACGGTAAAGGGATGTTCTCTTTTACAACATGGCCCCATGCAGAACTGCATCCTTTAAACATGACAGATACCATCTGTGTCACTGCTGCTCCCTCCTGTCACTGTCAGTCTCTAAATGGCTTGACGAGCAGCAGTGATGATAGCAGTTACCCCACATTTTCAGATAGGGTTCGATTTTGCGTAGGCTTCCTGCTGTTCATTATGAGTGAGTGCATCCATGGGCGTTTGAAGCTGCTCTAAAGTGGCACAGACTTGGTCCACATGCTGGCTTGACCTTTGACCTCTCTGCTCCCCTGCAATCTTCAGCGCAGGGGGAGACAGCAAAAGTCACCACAGTCACGTAAATCAGTTTAACTATGCACACAGTTAAACTAATAATACTATAATCACTGGTGATCTTCCACTTTGCTAGACTGAAAAAGATGAGTGGACACTTTATCATTGCATGTTACAATTCAAATATAAAACCACTGTGAGTGACAGCAAATTCAGCAATACTTCTGACCAACATGCCACTAATGTGTTAACTGGGATTTGGCATCTGGGAGGCATGAACCACCCACATATTTGGTCACATTTGGCTTTAATGTGCTTTAGTGGTTACTATGACTAAGAAGGAATAAACCTTGCATGCATGACAGACATGTAAAAAGAAAAAAACATGTTTTGAGCAGGTAAAATATGCACATTTATCAAGATTGAAAAAACATGGACCCCCATGGCCTACTTTAAAGGCATTTACCATGTCTTTATGTGTGTGTTAAATGAGAGGAGGGGTGACAAAAGGCAGGTTACAACAGGCCAGTGGACTGTTAGTCCACTATTGAACTTTTAGTAATTGCAGAGTAGGACAGCTTTTGGACGAGGAACTGCAAAGAGCAACATCTAAGATAACCCTCGCTGACTGCAGCTATACACGCAAACTCATCCCAATCTTAAGAAAAACTGAAGCACATACTTTCCAGACAAAAAAAAAAACTTTCTGGAAAGCTGTTCAAATCAACAAAAAAAGACAATGTGAGATGGACAGAAGTAGCAAGAAAGAAGATGGAAAGTCAGATGTGATGACCAGATTACCTAATTAATACCTAGTTCATTTTTTTTTTTTTCTCTTTTACTAAGTTCTTGACCAGACGACCCTGGTTCAAGTCTGAGCACTTCAAAGGTTCTGGGCAACTCAACAAGTGTCCTTTAATAAGACAATGAATTCCCACAGTATCTCCAGGGTTGCTGACCTGACCTTGCAACCACGCTAACAAGCCTGCACCTTTACAATGCAGCTCCAAGGTAGACCCAGAATAACCATAATACTGAAAAAAAACATCTACACTAGGACCACATTTTAGGTTGGTCTCATACTTTCAAATTGTAATCCCACTACTACTATAATTGGAGAGCGGTTTGTAGGTTTGTGTTTATTTGCACATCTTGAGAACCGTTCATGTGATCTACCGCAATACTTGTCAGTTTTACTTTTTATAAAATTTGTCAACAGGAAAGGAAGGCTGACCAGATCACTGGAGCTGCCTGAGGCTACAGGTAAATACTAATGCTTTCCTTTTTTCCACCTGCACATGTATTTTGTTACAGTTTATTTTCCTCTGGTTGACCTTTCTTTTAAAATGTACAAATAAACATTAACATATTGGTGATTCACCCTCTTTTTCAGCTGAACGCTATGAGGTTAGTTGGCAATGAATGACACGGTATGTGGTCGCTGGAGCCACCTAAGGTTCTAGGTAATTACTCATGCTTTTCTAGTAAACCTTACATCTCTATTATGTACAAAATGTAAAACCTTTATGTGACAATTACTATGAGCTTAATATACAAACATACCATATTATTAAAGCTTCTACACCAGAGCAATCACTGAAGTGAACGCCACAAAACAATGTGCCCACATCACCACCCCCCTCAACATTACCACAACTTGATTAAATCTTGATTAATAATTTCTATACTGTGAATGGCGTTATGTGCAATAACTCTACATAGCGTGCAATAATATATTTATAAGTTGGGAATAGCATTTGGCACAATGTTTAAAAATGCCACTACTTTTAATAACTTATTTTTTATATTTTCTTTACTATTAATAGTTTCGCTGCATGACACGTGCAAGTATGTTTGTATATGGTGCGTAAGCATGCAAGCATGTGTGGAATGGTCATGTAACCTTCTCAGGAGATGCACAGCAAATATAGTTGTAAAATGTGCATTGACAATAAAGGTATTCTATTGTAACTGCACTGTAATGTCACATCCTTTCCGAACTCACCATTGTGTCATATTTCTTTTGATTTGAATACTGCTTGGCGTTATGTCCTTTGCACGGATAATTTAAGGGATGGGGCCAGAGGGTCAAGGGGAATCAGGAGAGGTTGGGGATGAGAGTAATGGAGAAGGCTGTTCAGGGAAAAAACGACACCCACAGGGCACTCAATTCTAGTTCATAGAACTGTAGAAATACCACATTGTAAAAATACTATATTGACAAGTGACAAGTATTGCATTTAAATTAAGTATTATCAGCAAAGTGTACCTAAATGATCAAAAGTACATAGTATGCAAAACAGCCCCTTAGACATTATGATAGAATTTTAGCTATTATAAGCAGCATTTTAATGTGGTAGTTCACCAAAGTGGAGATTACTTTCACTACTGTTGGATACTTAATATTTAACAATGCTTTATATTTAATGAGCTTTAAATCTTTATCTGAAAAATATCCAATTAAGGTAGTAAAAAGGACCATATTATGCTCTGAAATTAAATAGGGTAGAAGTTAAGTAGCATGAACTGGTAATGCTAAAAGAAGAAGCACCTCAAAATTGTACTTATCAGAAGTACAGTAGTTGAGTAAATTTACTAAGTTACTTTCCACCACTGTTATTAAAGGTTAAGAAAAACTATGAGAAATACCCTCAGACATGTTATCATCTCTCTGTATCTTTCACAAGGTGTTTGTTCAGAGGCAGATCCCCTGTGCCATTTCTCAGCACCTCAGCCACCTGACTGTGGAGGACTCGCATCATGCACAGACAGGCTCCATAGAAATAACGGAACTCATTATTTCGAGCTTCAGTGGACTGTCTATAAGCCTAACTAAAAAACTCTGAAGACATCAAATGAACTACTTGGGTGTTAATCTTTCTGGATTACAGGAGAGACTCTGCTACTGGTAAGAAACAAGGACCAACTTCCACCTCTGCCTTTACCTATGGTAGGCTCGGGCCTATATCATACGTTTGTGTCATTGATGCCACATATAACAGTAAAATAGGATCTGCTTTGTCTTATTTATTCATCTACTTTAATTTGTTGTTTTTAAAAGGAAAAAAGAAAAGATATACATTAGAAAAGTTCCAATTAAATATCCAATTTCCAATCAAATATCAGTAGCACTTATTTTGCTAGATATGCTAGAGGATGGTAGCATAAATCAGACTAACAAGCTTCATTTGACTCAACCATATTCCTGGTGGATAAATGCAAGTAACTTTGCAGAACGTATGATTGATTTACTGTACTAACATTTGGACTGACTAAAAAGAGTCAAAGTCAACATGGCTGTGGCTGAGCCTGGGTGCCTGCTTTGAAGCAAACTGCATACATAATAAAGAAAATGATGATAATGATGATGATAGCCATGAGCTGTCTTGAGTGATGTCTAGAACAAGCTGGTCCTCCTGGCATTGCAATGACCCCAGACCCAGCCAAGATATGAGCTTATGGTTCAGAAATCATTTGCAAATAAAATTAGATGCAATTACTGTAACAGATAAAGAGCTTTTTCAGTAAAAAATTCAGTTTGGGATCAACAAAGAAAAGCCTAAGAAACACATGTTAAACCTGTGGGAAAGGAACACGTACTGTATTTTCTCATATCGGGTTACTTGTATTTGGAAAAATGTTTCTCTCTGCTATCACGGATTTTACTTTGATATCACGGACTCCTTATTCCTCCTTATGTTTGTTTCAAATAACTCTTAAAAAAGTCATTACACAATCCATCAGTTTTATGTATTTGAGATTACTTTCATTTTACCTTTCACCTCAGGACAGAACACAAGAGGTAGCTTTAAAAGATATTTCAAGATTCTTGAACTAAGACAGTAAAGTTTCATGTTACAAAATGTGTCTGCCTGCTTTTCTGTTTGTCTGTATGTTTGTCTGTGGCTGAGCCCAGATGTCAGCTGGTATGAAGACATCTGCCCTGCCAGAGGTCTAAAAGCCTTGGAAGCTCTTGATCCCAGAGGATACCACTTGTCTACTGACGACAGGCTGAATACTGAGTAAATCAGGCACCAAGTGACGAAATCCCACTGGATATAGACAAGACCGTTTTACTTCACAGCAAAAACGGAGACAAAGCCTCATACTTAATGTTGAATAATTTTGGTTTTTAATTTTTATTGTTAATATTTTTTTGTTTTTATTTTCACTCTATATACTTGCAATCTTTCCTATTTTGTTCTGCAACTGCTGCACAACAATTTCCTTCGGGATAAATAAAGTTCTGTCTTATCTTACAGTACAATGACTTTTCTTCAGAAGTCGCCATCCCTTAGGTCAAATTATATAACCTTGAAATGGTCTATCCTACTGTATGATAATACCATGGTTTGGAAAGTATGAAGCTGAGGCAGGTGACCCATTCCAATAAATGGGATTTATTGCATTTAAAGACTAGAAGAGCCTCAAGGCACCGGCCCTCACTTTATCACTGAGTAAAGGCACAAATCCCCCCCCCCCCCCAAAAAAACAGTAATTATTGTCTTACACATCACTGAGACAAAATGCCACTAAAAAGCAAAACAAATGACAGCTTCAGACAACTATTCAAAGCAGGGTGCTAATTGGCCCATCTGGAACGACATTTGCTGTACACAAATACGGATGAACCACATCAAAAGCGCCTCAAGGGGATATCACCACATGCGACTGCAGAGGAATGCTTACATTGCCATCTAAAGTGATTAAGTGATGAGTTATTATTTGCGGCTCCACGCATTCGTCCTCAGCCACATCCTCCACTGTGGCTTCAGCTTTAATGTAAACATAACGAGAGAACTAGCAGTGATTGACAGCTGTGTGCAGCATGTGGACCACAGCAGTAACTGATTTATAACAGCAGCTTATATTAGCAGCGTGCTCTCGTCTAACAAGGTTGTTACAACAAACTGGTATTTGCCCTGACCACCACAGATTGTTCTTCGTAATGACTGAACTAGGGCTGCACAATATGAGGAAAATATCTAATTAAGATTATTTTGACCGATATTGCCATTGCGATATGATTCACGATATTGGAGGGAATGATAATTTTTTAATTTTCATTGAAAAATATTACAATTAAAAACTAAAATGATTATAGGGTGATTTTAGTCTGTAGGATACAATGTATATGCTGGGACAGGTCTACAGCACCACAATACTTAATTAAGAATGGTTTGACACATATTTTGCCTTTAACAAATATTGCGCAACCCCCTGCGATTTGGATATTGCAGTAGTTAATATTGTGATTTCGATAAAATTGCGATTAATTGTGCAGCCTTAGGCTGAACTAGGGCTATATAGCAGAGCCATCACTCTGTGACAGAGTCATTCATTAGAAGTGATGATATTGCTCTTTCTCCAATCACTTTGTACTCAGTCTGCAGCTTAGTCCCTTTGCCTTCAGGACTCTTGACACTGAAGTGACCTTTATTTGGCACATGCAAGATCTCAAAAAAGAGACAGCTGCGAGTGTATTCCCGCCTGTGTCCCGACTCCCATAATCCCAAATGTTGCCCCCGGTCAGGCAGAGTCACTGACAGCCCCACACCCTTCATCCAGCAGCCCATTCTATGCCAATCACAGGGCAATATAACTGCCAGATTTTACGGACTGATAGCCTCCAATAGAGGGAGGATCAGGGCGTGGGGGCCTGCTGCATAGCTCTCCACCAGCAAGGGCCCCTAGGTGCCCATTGATGACAGCTATCATTCACACAATGCAGGAAAATGCTGGCGGACCTCAATGTGCGGAAAGGGAAGGGGGGCAGTTGATGTCTGCGCTGATATTAAACAGTGTAGCTCAGGGGTCGCCTGGAAGAGAAACTGAAAGGGTTGGCAAACTATATAGTGATGGGATACAAAGATAGTTGTTTGTCAAAAATAAAATGTTAGTAAGCCAAGAACTGAATGAAGACAATGAATTAATAGATGAAAAATATCTGCTAACTAGATTTCAAGCTCCCTTGTTTAAATTGGCTTTACAAGCAAGGTTTTCACCAAAATGTTGACTTCTTCAGACACATACCCACAACAGGAAGTGGGGGAATATAGACAAGGAGGAGCACAGTGTGTGTCTCTTAATACATTTGCTCTCAATACTACAAGTGGTGCTAGAGTTTTGATCCTTCAAGACTGTTTTTCTTCATGCACCTTGTGCCAGAACCCCTACGGTGCTTCTGGTGCTGGAAGCTCAACAGAATATACTTAAGTGTCAAAGATTTGATCACCGAGTATTTATGTTTTATTTGATATTCTAAAATAAGAACATAAATAAAAGGCATTGAAATGTGGCAACAGGATGAGCATGAATGTTTTTGTTGACAGTGCTGCTTATTTTGTAAAGCCAAAAGTGCAGAGGAGAGAGGAGTTTTCTTTTAATTAGATTTATTTATCTATCTATTTTGGAATTGAATTTTGTTTCTCCAATAAATGTTTTTGACGTGTAAATGTTATGGTATCTTAGTAATGGTTTTGAAGTCAGAAACAGGAACTCACCTTTCATATCTCATCACATAGGAACACAGAAACTACACCAATGAATTTCTTTGTCCCATACAGTGAGACAATATTTTGACAGTTTCCTGATAAACCGAGCATCCATAACAACAGCTTTTACATTTGCTTGTGTCTGTCTTGTGTCACTTAACAGATACATCATCACACACGTAAGTCTATTTCAAAAATATATCTTTCATGGACTATGGATGGTCGGGGGAGTTTGAAAGACTCATTTTCACTATAATACAATACAATTTTACAATAGAAAAATCTATTGCACCAATTGCAATAAGAGTATTTATTCTAGTCAAGAGACCTCAGAACGATGTTACAAAATTATTTTTCCACAAATAAGTTAAGGTTTACTGAATATGTCAGGAATTTAGGGTTGAACCTCAGTCTTTTTTTTCATGACCAAGGTTTAAGAGTTTATCAGAACCTTTATTACTTCTTCTCATTGGTTTTCACGGTGAGGGGTGAAGAATAAGGGCCATTGTACCCCACTGTGTGCACTGGCCCTCGCCTCACCACTCTATACCATGATACATCCTTATGCGTCTGAATGTATGTATGTATGTATGTAATGTACAGAGTCTCTGTGCGTAAATGTGTTCATATTTTCAATTTCCTGTAAATCTATAATGTAAATTTTGCATGAACGTGGATCAGCAATCATCAGATTCAGCAGATGGCTTCAATCCTCTCAAAGACCTCCACTTGGCCCATCAGGATCAGCTTGAAAAAGGCAACCAATGGTCTTAAGCAGCACCTTAATGGGCATGAGTGTTCATGGATCCACTGTCCTTTTATTACAGCATGAAGTAATCAGAAGTAAGCCAGGTCAGCTTAGCTACCACAAAGAACTCTGATCATATATACGGTCTGTCAGGGTCTGTCATTCCCAAGGCTTGATTATAAGTCCTATAATAGCCAACAAGGAGGTGAAGGTATGGCAAAATATGTTGCACTAAGGAACTCATTCTGAGAAAATCCTGTGTGAATGAAAAAGTTTGGTAAGTTAGAGATGAACTTGGATCTCCTGGCTGCTGGCCAGAGAGCGTAAAGTCAGGACAAATCATCGGTCCTAATTTGAGGGAGAGATGGATGATTCTGGTAAAAAAAAAAAAAAAAAAAAAAAAAAAAAGTTCATACTAAAAGGAATTTCCTGCCGTGTGGTGTTATCAGAAAAACAACTGAATCCTCCACTGTTTTACTTCAACAGCTCAAATTCAACAATGGAGTTGCTGATAACATAGTTGGGCTGCTGGTAAAGAAGCCAACTGCTGATGTGAGGAGATTCTCATTCACTTAGAGAAAGGCAAAACTCTGATCACAGAGTTCAGTGGGGAGGCTTGGGGAGCTGACTGAAATGGATCAGAATCCGACTCCAACGAGAAGCCAAATAGTTGTTTTTAATCAATTGGTAAGCTGTCAGTTTCAATCCGTCTGTAAAGAGTTTTTATGATTCCTAATTTTACTGTAACTACATACTGCGTCCACTGACAGTGATGGAAAATGGACATACTGTAGATAAATGCTGGGAATACATCCATATAACTGCAGTGTGACAATTTCTACAAATTGTGTGTTGAGAGTGAAAGATTAAAACAAACAAAGGACAAAGAAAGGGAAAAACAATGAATGGAGCACAAAAAAAACAAAAAAGAAGAGAAGAAAAGAGATTCTGACAATGAAAAACAGTCAATATGTTTCTACTCACCATACTGGCAGCTGGGTCCGTTGAACCCTGCAGGACAGTTACAAAGCTGGGTGGATCCCTCCCGACACTGGCCCCCATTGAAGCACACACCGTAGCTACACATTGCTGCACGTGTGGATGTGGACAGACAGGTTCGTAGAAAAAGAGAATGACAGAAAAAAATAGTAAGTGAAGCAGAGACACCTGGCTGTTGTCATGAGATGTCAACATCTTCAGTTTCAAACGCTGACCTCTTTCTATCAAAGACTTATCACTTATTACTCACTCATTACTCACTAAAGAGGAACCTTGATTCTCCTCCATTCACACTAACCAATGTAAGAGGAATCCACCACTTGGCTCTCTTTGAGCAGAGGGCCAGGCTTTTGGCCAAGTAAAAGACATTTCTAAACTCAATTTCCACAGAATCAGAGTGTTTAACATGAGTGGCGGCAACAGCTTGTATGACTTTTAAAGGGAAAGTGGTCTTGTTCCCCGCACGGTTTGAGAATGCTACCTGAGAATGACACTGATTAACTGAACTGAACAAACAATGATCATACAGATGTGCATGGGTGAGTCATGGGATAAAATCAGAAAGCTACAGGGTGAGTGTGGCTCATCTATCTCTTGGAGCCAGCGGCCCTGTGTCCATAAATCCATGTAAGTCAAACTGCTCACAGTCGTTAAGACGGGAAATTCAAAGAATCCAGGACGTATATAAACTAGCTCTGAAGATGTGAATCCACCTCAAAAGTGTACCATCGCATTCTCTACACTAACATTCATCATGACCGTCCTTCACCTAAAAATGTGTACAATACAGTACAGTACATGATGTCTCCCTGCCTGTATATGCTTATCTGATGTTCGTCGAGGCTAATAACGCTGTGTAAGTAAGACACAGCTGTTGGCCTGTTGTTTGCACTATCCTGAACAGAGTACAGTGCTTAGTGATGACAGATCCAGAGGATTGATGTCTATCATAGCTTTTCCCGACTGGCAACATGTGGACACAGAGTGAAAAAATACAGTCTAGCTAATCACAAGAGAAAATTAAATGCCAATCGTTCCCTCCGATGACTGTGAAGAAAACCCTCTGAATGCCAGTTTAACTGTGCACCTTCTGCCAGATATGCATTTTTCTGCCCATCTATCCAACCAGAGGCAGCATGACCAATCATCCCACCAGGCACTGGCAGTTCTGACGAAATTCCGAAATTGTAGTAATAGTAGCAGCACCTTTAATGTTTTCTGTTGTTGTTGTATTGCGTTTGTTTTCTGTATTTATGTTTTTATGCTGCCTTGCTGCAAAAAGAGATTCATCTTTTAGGAAAATTCAGGTCTGAACTGAACAGCTGTACATTTACTGAACCATTTAGTTGATTAATCATTCAATCAACAAAACATTAAGTCAACAAATAGGGTAAAAACATTTGCTGGTTGTAGCTTCTTATATGTTAAGATTGGCTGCCGTTCTCGTTGGTCAGACAAAAACATCTAATTGAAGACATCTTGATTGTGACAGATATTTTTCAGTAATGTCAGACATTTTATTGACTAGATAGAAAAGCATTAGTTGCAACCCTAATTATATACAAATATCCACTACTGATACTTTAAACAGAGGTACAACTAAAGGTACAACTGATCGGCTGAGGAAACGAAAGGATGCTTTCTGTAAAAAATATGAGCTGACAAAAGTATATCTACAGTCTGGCTTCAACCATATCATGTCAGCAGTGGTGAATAACATATTTTCGGACAAAAAAAGAAGGACATGAATAAGCGATCTCTAATAATCACAGATCAGACGGAGTAATTTCATCCAGTAAATTCACAGGGCTCCTTTGAGATCAGCGCTCAGTCTAAACATCCGCCTGTCATCTGGCTCCATCCTCAGACACCTGCTCAACAGTTGGACCATCCAGGGAGTATACAATAAATCTCACACACACACACACACACACACACACACACACACACACACACACACACACACACACACACACACACACACACACACACACACACACACACACACACACACACACACACACACACACACACACACACACACACACACCAAGACTATCTCTCTTTCTAAAAAACACCTCAGAAAACATAAAAGATTCACTAAACTGATGCATATTGTCAAATACATCCATGTCCTTGGGCCCAATACCTATTAGACCAAAATATTGCCCTATTTGTGAAACTGCTGAAATCTTACTCCAACAGGAAGACCATCTCACCATTGCTTATCTGCCCATGATGACTTCCAGTTCCTGTGGCTACAGAAGCTATAATACACTGCAGTAGTTCAACATACAGCTACATAACTATCCCCACTTGTGTGATTATCCAATGTGAGGGAATTTTGGTGTGGGGACAGCTACAAATGACAGACGAGCAGAAAAAAAGCATTACTCAGTGGTCAGGTTTAATTGCAAAAAGATCCAAATTCATCAATTCGACAATTACATTACCACCAGCTGTGAGAGATCAAATTAATGAGACATTTCTAAATTGTGGTAAAAAGCTTTAAATGAACTTAATTACCAGCAACAAAGCAAAAGGTCACTTCAGGGTAGCTTGGCTAAGCGACAACAAGGGGAATGTACATTCCCCCTTCTGAGATGTGAGACATACAGGATTGTTGGCAGCTAACCAGGGCATTTTCAGGCCGCCCCCATCCTGAGCTCCTTACGCTGCTTAATCTTCCCTGAAATAATTTCTTAATGTGGCATGCAGCGTGGCATAAACCTCACTCTCATGCGTCCACTCTATTACAAAGACACCTTCTCTGAGAGGATTAGCAGCTCCCACAAAAAGAAGAGACAGAAAGAGCAGGGGTCAGCGACTCGTGCCGAGAAACTGAAAACCGACGAGCAGGTGTCACCCTTACAGCTTCTGAAGGGGATGACCACACCAACACAGAGGCAGTCCAGTGTTTGATTATGCTCTGTCGATCTGTTTAACCCCTAGAGTGAGACCCAGAGGGAGAGCACATTTAGGGCGATTCACAGACACAAAGCCTTGCACTCAGGGCTCCGTTTGGTGCCATAATTGGTACGCGTGGAGCCGAACACTGTATTTCTGAGGCAACAAATCATGTTTTGCTATGCAGAGGAATGCTGTCATTTCAAAGAGTTTTTGTGAAGCTATGGCAGTTGATCTCTGAAAGGTTTCTTTGAAAGAATTTAAATACCGTTTGAACTAGACACTAGGTCGGTTTGACAAAGCAGGCACAATAATGCATAGCAAAAAAATAGTATGCAAGACCCTTGAATTAGAATATAGGGCATTTGCTGCACCCTAAAATCATACTGTACTGTATGTCTAAATTATATAATTGATTCCTGTGAGAGAACTATATATTATTGTCCTTATTTCCAAATATGTGGATGAGAATATTGACATTTAGTCACATCACCAAGATTAAGCACAATCAAAAACACGGGTCACATGGTCAGCATTTGACCCACCGCATTGTACATTTCCTCTCTTTTTCTCGCTCTAATGCAACAGAGATGTGGATTAGACAGGATAATGGCATGCATGTCACTCAGTCCAAATAGGAAACATAGAACACTGGCTTGCACGAATAATGTCTGCACAGATTCAGATTCACCATCCGGCAATAGACCACATCTGTAACTTGATAGCAATGTCTTGTAAATGCTTTAGGTCTGTGTCCTACTTCTTTTCTGAGGACTTTGACAGTAATGTTTGCTCACCATACTAGAATAAGTGTAATTCTACAATCCGTTCCCATTACAAGATCTTCCAGCAAACATCAAACAGACCTCAAGTTGTTCTGAGTAAACTGGTATTTGCTCACAGCATCATATCTGACAGCAGTCCCTCTAGCCCCACAGCAGTGGCGTCACCCATTGGTCTGTGGACTACCATTTTGAAGCTTAGAGTTTGGCAATTTGGCCATCGCCATCTTGTTTTTATTTTTTTTTTTTTTTTGTGTTTGTTTTTTTTAATCTGACAGATTTTTGGACAAGAGGGTAGAGCTAGGGAGAATGACGCGCCCAAGAAAGTGTCGTCTACGGTTGCAATGGCGCCGAGCTAAGCTAAATGCTTAAGAGGAAAAGTTGCCGATTTTCAAACCTGCTGAAGCAAGTCATCCAGCGTTTTACTGGCGGGTAAACGCCTGTAAAACTGTATAGAAGTCTATGAGAAAATTACTTCTCAATCGGACTTTTTGCAATCAGTGGAGTCTCCCCCTGCTGGAAATTAGATAGAATGCTGGTTTAAGGCACTTCCGTAATAATAATAATTTTTTACAGTCTATGGGTTAAATCGAACCCTGGAGCATTTACCTGCTTTGTGCGTGTTTTTTTGGGCAGGTGTGAACACAGCAATAGCACGCGGGTGCGGACTAAATCCACCAAAACCAAGTTACAGACAACTCTGGTACGCTTCATTACGGTGTGTTTGTGGTGAGAACGTGATCCAACCCAAATACCAGGTGCACTTCGCAAGTTTGAGCAAAACTAACTAAAGCAAACGGCAGCAGCTTGCCGTCACTCACATCTCCATGGTCAAACCAGCCACCGCAAGGCAGAGCAGACGTAGTAATGTCACTCCCAAAACAATGTCTGGGAAATTCCATCCATCCATCCATCTTCGTCCGCTTATCCGGTGTCGGGGGGAGCAGCTCCAGCAGGGGACCCCAAACTTCCCTTTCCCGAGCCACATTAACCAGCTCCGACTGGGGGATCCCGAGGCGTTCCCAGGCCAGGTTGGAGATATAATCCCTCCACCTAGTCCTTGGTCTTCCCTGAGACCTCCTCCCAGCTGGACGTGCCTGGAACACCTCCCTAGGGAGGCGCCCAGGGGGCATCCTTACCAGATGCCCGAACCACCTCAACTGGCTCCTTTTGATGCAAAGGAGCAGCGGCTCTACTCCGAGCTCCTCACGGATGACTGATAATCTCTAAGGGAGACGCCAGCCACCCCCCTGAGGAAACCCATTTCGGCAGCTTGTACCCTGGATCTCGTTCTTTCGGTCATGACCCAGCCTTCATGACCATAGGTGAGGGTAAGAACGAAAATTATTTTTTCTGGGAAATTATTTAAATGAAATATGATGGAGTGAACATTCTTATTTCTGTGTGTGAAAAGAAACTGAACCAAGGGGACAAAGTTTACAAACTCATCAACTGATTCTGAGCAGAACAAACAAACTATAGGTGTAAAACCGGAACGGTTTGCCATAAAATGCACCATTTTATTTCTCAGTTGTTTGATTTCTATCAGTTCCTCTGTATAAATGAGGGTCTGGGTCTATTTGTGTCCAGCATAGCAATGCTGTCCCCACGACTGCTGACATAGTTGTGACACACACACACACACACACACACACACACACACACACACACACACACACACACACACACACACACACACACACACACACAGACCACCCATGGATAGACAGAGGACCATTTCCTCTTCTCTGGCTTCTAGGCCTATTTGAAGCTACCTTCGCCAGCCTGCCCCCACCACAAAAGGGGGCCAGTTCCTATTCAGCAGTTAACGAGGACGGCAAACTGGAGGAGCTATTGTCCCTGCTCCTCAGCCCCTGTCACAAAGGTTATTGTTGCCGTCAATCAACCTGCCCGTCCATCCTCACCAGGCCCGTGGCTGCTTGCTGGGGTAAAAGGTTTAACTCACTGATTGAGCGGTCCTCCTTAAGTGGAGGAAGTCACCATCCCAAAATCAAGGGTTCTTCACCTTCAGGAGAACAAAATAGTCATCGAGCCAATTGGGAGTCTTTAAAAAGCACACAAAAGTCACCTCGGTTGCACTTGGGCTTTTCAGAAAAATGCATTCTGCCTCCACAAGTCACCTGGCTGACTTTTTGTAGACAAGAAGTCATTAGATGTATTGTAAAAACTTTGAATAGATGTGGCTCTTATATAGAACAGATAATTATCAACTATTTTGATAACTGATCAGCATCTAAGTAATTTCTTAAGCAGAAATGTCAACAATTCTCTGATTACAGTGTTGTATACCATTTTAAACTGAATATATTTGGGTTTCAGACTCATGGGCAAACATAACTAGTCATTTGAAGATATCACCTTAGAATCTGGAAAACTGTAGGGGACATTTTCACACGTAATGATGACACTAAATATTTAATTATATTTGTTAGTTGCAGCCCTAATTTGCATTTCTGCAGAGCATGCCTACACAGTGAAATAACTGCAACTTGCACCAGTGAAAAATCCAAGCATTTTTTTTCAAACCTTGAAAACACCACATTCAAATTCAAGCCTTTTCAAGGATTTCCAGCACCCATACGAACCCTGCGCAAGGGCTTCAGTGCATTCTTTGTGCAGTAATGCTGGAAAACATCAAAACTTGGAAACGAAAACTTCAAATCTCAGATATTTGCAAACAGCTCAAGAACTCTGAATTAATGCTATTGCGTAAATGGAAAACTCATAAACCTTCATAATTAGATGATAGTAGCCTTAAACAAAAAGATATGGAAAACAAGAGGGAGGGGGTCAAAATAGCGGAATAAAATGTGAAAATAACCAGACGTTTGCTGTGCTGTGGTATATTCTTTCTCTAAATATGTGACTAATTATGCTAAGCAAAGAATGCTGGCGAGCACAACAACTGAGGCCATTCACTGCAAGACTGTGACAGGATGTCAACACCGGTACAATGGGTGTATATAGAGACAGAGAAGAAACACAGGTGAACTACAGGAAGGAGAAACTTAACTTGCAGCCACTTCCCAGCCACTGTGTGTGCTGTATCTACAACATGATTAGATCCTGCTCAACCACCTCACAATAACCATCATTCGCCTAATTAGCTTACACTGACATTTTATTGGGGAACACACAAGAAAGAAAGAAAGAGGGACAACACAAGACAAAGAAAAAACTCAGGACTGCCAGACACTAAATCACTATCTTAACACAAAGCATTCCCATCTTTCCCAATCTTCCCTTCTTTTGGGGGTTTTCAGAGGATTTGCTAAAGCTGTACATTTTCCAAAGCAGATTTTTCCTTTTGGATGTTGAAGGTGCTGTTGAAAACAGCCCCACAGATTGCATTGTGCTGACTGAGGTACAGTACAGATAGTGCATAGCAAAGTGGGCAGGAGTGGGAGAGGGAGGATTGTGGCATGAGCTTCCTTTTATCCTGGTTCAATGGCTCAGAGAAAAGGGTGATTAGTTTGTCCCATCTCAAAGTGCTGCCACATCTTTGGTTACAGAGATAAAAGCCCTACCTCACGTCGAAGAGAGCAGCCATTGTCACGCGAAAAGAGAAAACAACCCCCCAGCTTCTTAAGTGAGGCGAAACACTGGGCAGTCCTGCAGAATGTATCTTTAAGACATTTCTGTATGAGTGCTTTAAAACAAACCAGACTCATTTTAATACCATTACTTTTTCCCTGAAAGCAAAACAAAGAGCTCTTTGAAGATAGTATAGATGCCATAATAAGACACCGATGACAGGCACATCCAGGAGATCTTCCCTCGCTTCACATCCCATCCACTTCCCATCAGAGGGCTATTCCAGACAGTAATGTGCCTGTACTAGGGGTGTCAGCGCTGAACATTGAGCACACAGGTCAGTTCCAGGTAGGGCAATGAGAGCAAGGAAGTGGGAACTTTCTTGTCAGTCAACCGGACAGGGGACAAACTGTTTACAGGAAGGCTTTGCCAAGGGTCTGTCTATGGTATGCAGGCTATGCGCTCTGGATCACTGGCTGTAAAATCCCATCAAAGGAGGCTTCTTGGTCTCAGCAGTGAGAAGCTAAGCTTATCCACAAAGAGATGAGAAGCTGACAGTCTTAGTGTGACCAACAGACCTTCTTCTCCATACATGGATTGGAATCATAGAGGGGAGATTCATATTTGTTTTTCATTGTCCTTTTTGTGCGTATCAGCACGTGGTCTCCCCACCATGAGCTGATGGGTATTGTTTTGGGGGCCTTGACTGTGATTGGTTAGGGTAAACACTGGATGGGCTTGTCTGTTTTCATGTCCATAATGCAATCCTCTGACCTGCATAGCCATGTCACACCTCTGAATGAGAACAGTGGCGTGACTATATGGAATAGAGCCAAGATTTAAACATGGGAGCACAGCCAGAGCGGGAATGTGGCCGTTTGGAGCTTTAATGTACGTATCCAGCCAAGTAAAAGCTGACTGCCAGACAGGCTATCTATCTTACACTACAGGAGCGCTACAGAGCCATTACCTCATCTACATCATAATAGTTTTTTGCTGAGTGTAGAACAAGACACTACAATGCAATCCTTGTTTCAGAGTGACTGTCAACACTTGAAAACTCTTTCAACACTTGAGATTTTTTTTTCCCACCGTCCACATCTAAACCTTGTGGGACAGTTGTAACAACACAAGTACTGTGGACATGGCACTGACTGATAACATCTGCTCAGGAGTCTGGATGGGCAAAGCATCTCTTGACCCTTTTGACCTTTTTCTGAAAACTATACGTTCAGAGGTCTGCGCTAAGGGTGAGGTGATGTTTGAAGTACCCTTTCTCCTGCTGAGTTAGGAAAAGAAATATTGTCTTTTAGTAAGCATACCTAACTTTAAAACCTGAAACCTGAAAAATCTGGATACTTACGATACAGACAGCCCGCTTCTCCGTTAAGTTGAGACCATCCAGGGCAACACTTGTACACAGTCTGATAATCCTGTCTGTACACTTGTCTGTATGCAGTGTAGTACGCTGTCCTGTTAACATGACAAATATTAAGTTAAAAGCTAAATAAACAAATAAAGCAATACAAGAACTGACAACATAAAGTACAAGAGTTTAAGTAGTAGTAGCACTCCATTGTGAAACAGTATGTGTGTGAGTGAACATGCATATAAACATAGGGATTATTGGACAATATTTGGCACATATCATTTCTAATGCTCCATGTGGTTAAATACAGTACCACGAGATTAGGAAAAAAAAAAACATTTAATCTGATCAAACGACTCCCAGTCCTTCGAGTAACATGCAGTATGATGTTCAGCAAACATTTCCCCAGACTTTTAAGGCGACATTTTAAAGTGTGAGACTGGTAGACTCAACTTCAGAAAACGGTGCATATCCCTGTACTTTGGCACCCCTCTCATTGCTCCACAGTCATTACGCATCGTGGAAACACGTTTTGTTTGCGGCAAGTAATTGTGGCCTTGGCTGCCTTCAAAGCGACCTTCGATTTTGTAACACGGTAAATAATGCTGGGAAAGCGAGCGTGAGCAGCAAAGTGAGAAACTCCTGAAATAGAGACAGGCTAAAATGTTATATTAGGACTCTCCTTCAAAGGAATG
This sequence comes from Perca fluviatilis, assembly GCF_010015445.1. Classification (NCBI taxonomy): domain Eukaryota; kingdom Metazoa; phylum Chordata; class Actinopteri; order Perciformes; family Percidae; genus Perca; species Perca fluviatilis. The sequence continues at coordinate 21,084,503 of NC_053115.1, forward strand.
TTGGCTGCAAAGACGCCTGTGAGTTAATGACTGGTAACCCGGATGAAGTGGGGCTACACCTTGCACTTAACTGTATGAGCGGTTCAAAGCAGGGATTACAGAACAAGAGCAAAAGAGATTGAGAGAAAATTGGAGGTCAGGGAGCTCATCTGTTTGATACTGTTTGAAGGTGGAGTCAAATAAAGGATCATGCACTCTGGTAAATTCTTTTGGTTGCATGACTCATAAAAGACATAATTTATGCTTTTCTCTAGCCAGAGCTTAATCAGCAACGCACTACATCCCCAGCAGGTGAAGATGGGAGTGTTTGTATGAGAACAGAGTCAGAGGTTTAGACTGCAAATGACAGACGACAAACATGCATTTCTCACCTCCTCTCATATCCCATGCACCATGACTGTCCCACACAGCCTTGCTTCCACACTTTAACCATGCGTGTGAAGGCCTGCACACACGGCTGCCTCTGGGCGACCAGTGTCACCTCCCTCTCCACACACACATTGGGCCTGAAACAAAAAACGTGGCAAAAATACTTAATGTTTTTACAGATGTACACAAGATGTCAGTGGGGCAATGTATGCATGCTGTGAGAAATGTTGCAGCAAAGATAAATGTTCAAACCTTGCATAGGGCACTTTCTAGTGGACTACGACGTAATGACTGTGCTGAGGTGTGAGACTGCTTTTGATGTCTGGTTTTGGTATTTTTAAAGACTTAAGGGGAATTCCTCATACATCACCTTTCAGAACGCTGAGCCGTACAAGATTCTACCTGTAGCTCAACCTAAATTCAGTATTCATGCTAAATGTGTTACCTGAAAGTATTTTAGAAGGTGGCATTGGCATGAAAGTGGCAAGGATTTTCTGTTTAATTTTTTTCTGTTTTCATATCTTCCACCCAAAATGTAAAAAAAGCAACATAAATTATCAATCAGATCAAAGATCAGAGGAATATGAAGATCAAAATGTTTTAGATGTAAGCCAGGTTTGCTGGGAAACAAAAGCATATGATGGACAATCCATGTAACCGGTTACCACTTCACTGCACAATATTTTCAAAATAAATGAATAAAACTAAAACAGGTCACAATTTCCCAGACAATTCACAAGATATATTTATAATGTTTTCACTGGACATGCATGTTTTCACTTGTATACGAGACTGAATGTCAGCAGAAGCAGGAGACAGTTAACATTTTCGCCCCCAGGTAAAACATGTTAAGCATTCTAACTTTGAGGTTTTGTCCTTCTAACACAAAGTCTGTCTGGGTTAACAGGCAGACCTGCCACTGGTGTCTTTCACACCGTTTGGTGCAGCGCACAGAGAAGCCTCGTCAAAAGCGCAACATGGTCTTTGAAACATGTACTCCTTTGGCAACTCTCCAAGGACGGACAAGAAAGCTCAGAATCTTAAGACAACATCCAGCTGCTCATCTCATAAATAGTAACCACCATCACCTTCAGCTGTATAAAATTAAATATGTAAAGACCTTATTGTTAGTGGCAGGTATAACGGCAGAGAATCTTTAACATAATTAAAGCTCTTTATTTATTTTTGCGGGGTTTAAAATACTCGTTATAATTGTCTGGCTCTTCACTTTGAAGGGCTTCAAACATACTCTGACAGAGTTAGGAATGCAGTGCAGACTATACACATGGCGCTAATATATAATCATGTAAATTACAGTGATGCTGTGCATGGAAGCCAATAAAGACCATGATGAGAGTGCACAACAGTTAAATGAACCCTTGAGTATCTACAAAATAGATCTGTTATTCAGCTGCTTTGTGATACCTTTAGCAAAACAAACCTCACAAGCCTCCGTTTTCTGCCTCTGCATGGTTGAGTCTTTGACACAAGTGTTTGCATGTGCAGGTGAACCAGCAGTTTTCTCATACTCAAACTTCGGCAGGGAACGTGAGGCTGTAAAAATCTCTTAGGAAAGATAAAGGGTAAACATCATCCCTATCTGTGTACTGAGAAAATATAGGCCAAGTAAAATCAGCAGCCCATAAACAACAAAACATAGGACAAAAGGTTACTCACATATAGGGTTGGAGATTGTTGGGGATGCCATAGCGCAATGCACGAGCCTCTATAATAAATATTAGGAATAAAGAAAAAAGAACACTATCCATGTTGGTTTTTCTTGGATAAAAGTTTCTTTTTATAAAAATTGTGAATTACTCGCAAAGTCATTCATGAGTAGCTCAGCCGTTTAACCATCAAAAAAACGTAACCTAATAACAAAACAAAACAAAACAAAAATCAGATCGCTCAACGGGGAGAATGTTAAAAGGCGCGTAAATATCCTCCGCGTGGAAATGATCAGGACTTCCCAAAAACGAACCAGCCATCACATGCGGTGTGTTTTCTCGCTCTCAGCCAGTGTGTGTGTGTGACTCTGACTGAAAACCGCAGCTCACCTATGCTTCGTCACTGCAGATGTTGGACTAACGGGCAAAAACGTGTGGAGGCTGAGCGCTTTCTGTCTTTCCTCCATTGACTTGGTAATGATGGCAGGGGTTTGGGGGGGGGGGGGGGTGGAAAGGGTGCCATTTATTATTCGGATCTTCTGCAGCTGAAACGCACACACACAAGACACCCTGCAGTCGGCAAAGAGCACTCACAAACGGGGGCTTGAAGACAGACGTATCGGGTCTAGATTTGATTTGGAGCTTTGAACCGCATTAAACTTTTCTCTTTACTTGGAACTTGATTGTTCTTGTCTCTCTACTATATAGGGGAGTCCCTTCATAAAACGGTTTAAAACAGACCAACGCCGCCATCAACTGACGTGAACTATATAATTAAGCTTGAGCTTATGAGTATATTTAGCCTACAATAGACCTTGTCCTTCCACCAATATGTTTTTTTAGTTCCATGAGCGCGTACCATTGTAAACAAGGCTGGTGGATCTGGGAAATGAGCGCACGTGCAGAGAAATATTCGCGCATATCGAAGCCATGACTCAACGCAGAGAAACGTCTGCAGGAGGGGAAGTGCAAACCACTCATGGTAGGTAGAGAAAACCAAGTGATATACTATCACCTGTGGAGCAACAGAGGATGTTTGGGGTTGAGCCTGAAGCAGCAATTGGTCACTCTGCAGGGCAAACAGCTGATGGTGGGTCACAGGGTCAGCCGCCAGGACCGGCTACTGCTGCTCTCCAAACAAAGCTTTCATTGCGCGCATGTGTGTTCATGACCCTAAAAAGTCCAGGGTCATCGGCGCTGTCCATGCAACCTCCGAGGTACCAACAGAGCATGTTGTTTGAATTAGATCAGGGACTCTGTAGTCTCGCATTGCCAGACCATCCGGGACTCTCAGACGCATCAGAGATCATCTGAGATATATGCTGCCAAAGTGGGGACAGAAAACAATTGTTTGAACTGCAACAACAACAAAAATCTTATCATAATCAAATGAATGAGTTAATGCTTATGCCATCAGCCACTTTTCGATCTCGGCGCTACTGCCGAATTAAGCAGTTTGAAAGCTCCAGGGTAAAAATCTACTGTTGGGCCCCTATATGGACATTTTTCACATCAGACATTTTGACTTGTCATAGTAAGAAAAGCACAGCTGAAATTGATAACCTTAACGATGGCTCAATTCCATCAAGTGTCCCAGTAAGCTGTTTCAGCGAGTCAGCATGCACAATACCAGGGCCTCTCCTAAGTGGAATGCAGCCATCATTAATGGTTTTGAATACACCTGTGCTTTTCCTACTATGACATGTCAACATGTCTGCCGTGAAAAAGGTCTATTCACCCCCACCTTCTGTGCACTGTTGTCTCCAAGTAGGCTACTGATCTAGTACATATAGCAGACTGCACATGGCCACCTTATTATATGCCCAGAGACAAACTTTGAAAATAAGACACTGACTCAGATACAATACACCAAACAGCAAGTTTACTAGTGCATACGATCCTTTAAACAAATATTATGAAACAAATAAATACAATTATTGAATGATATAAACTAAAGTCTTAGTCATTCTAAGACGGGGTCTCAATATGTATAAACTATACTGCATGATTTTTCATTAAGAAAAATATTGTATCCTATTTTTTGAAAGATTGAGGCTCTCTGATCATGTAGGCTATCAATGATCAAAACTGTCACCCTTACCCCACCAAGGAATTTTTGTGCTATAAGGGTAGTAAAACACCTTGGAAAATCTAATAGTTTCTGAACATGTATTAAGTGAAATACTTAACTTACTTCAGAAAATTTGTATTGGTCAGCACCTCCCCAGTTCATTGGCAGTGAGGTTAAGTGGCTTGCTGGCATAGATTTGACCGTTCTACGATAACGTCAAGGATATCTTCTAAGAAGAACTTCTTGAAGTAATGGAGTGGGGACATGTTGTCATCAGGCTGTGGACGTGTAAGTGTAATTATTCCAGGAGTATAAATTGGGTGTAGACCAGTATTTTTCTGCCTCTCAAACCTGATTCAGGGATGAATTATTCTGTCTCTGTCGCTGTCACTTCCCTCAAACTCACTGTCCTAACTATCAGAGTATATGTATGGTCCTAACTGGGATTAGGCTTCATTTGCCCATAGTATGTTCATGCAGACATTACATTTCAGTGGATGTCTGAACTGCACATTGCTGTATGCAGGACAAAATATACTGTATATAAAGTATACAGTCATATTCATCCCATACAGTCTATGGGGAAAAACCCAGATTTGCTGACACCTTGTGGTTTAAAATAAGAACTAATTGTAGTGATGCAGATGATGCAACAAAGAGACTTGAATAAATATTAACTATGTTGTCTAAAACAACAAGTGGTCACAGAAAACGAACTTTGCACTGCCTCAACTACAGCCAAGCAAAGAAGGCAAATAGCTGTTTAGTAAATTTATCAAATATTCATTTTTTAATTTGGTTAAGTACCTTTACAACGCTACCTTATCACCACTTCAAAACGACCTTAAGTAACAGGCTAGCTGCTGTACTGTAGCATGCAGTGGGTAAAAATAGGAAGACAGACATTTAAAGATGTGCTCACACATTTGCCGAGATTTGTGGCTCGTCGAAACATGTCGTTGTCTCAAACTAAACGGCCAGTTTCCTTACTGGGAACTATGTCGTTGGGTCAACCAGCCAACGCAGAGCAGAGCCTGGAGATGGTGAAGATTTTCCTGGACAGGGGACACATCCATGTGGACACAGCCTTCATGTATGTGGATGGGAAGTCAGAGACAGCCTTAGGGGGCATGAATCTTCCTAAAACAGGTAACGTTATATCAGAAACACCGATATTTGTAATGACTGTGTGCCATTGCATGCCAAAGACTTTTTTTTTTAATAGGCTACTTGAAGTAAAGAGGCATGCTTATTTTACAATCAAAAGTTAATCCTTATATCAGCCATTAAAAATAAATTTGCATTAAAAAAAGGCCACCAGAGAGATCACTGACCTACAGTAGTGGCCAAAGACCACAACCTCAGTATTTTCAACAATGTGGACAGGATGGAGTCCATGAGTGAGTCAGTCAGTGAGGGACATTCACTCTTCTAGGCCAGTCCTCTACACTAAAGGGTCCAGCAGGGTCTACCAACCCATAAACTGTGAAAAATAAGACAACCCAGTCAGTTCTTTTGTGGGATGCCTAGATCAGAAAACAGGGGGATTCAACAAGCCATATAGGTTTTGCTCGCCCAGGCTCAATAGAATATACTGCCCCGAATCTGAGTATCTACACCCGGGGCTTGAGAACTATCTTTGCCAAGGAGCACCATCCTTATCACAAACCAATCAGAGCAGACTGGGCTTTTTTGGGAGTGGGGCTGTAAGAGAAAAGCGCTAAAAGCGTTTCAGACAAAGGGTGTATGCAGTTATATTCAGACAGACAGTATGAGAAAAATCAAGAGGTTGTTGAACGTTAAACATGTAAACATGTTCTAGTAAAAAAACAAAAATACAAATATGAACCTGGAAATTAACATATAGTCGCTTTCATTCTACAATCTTCTCATTACGTTCAGATGTATAAATCTGCTTTTTTTAACATACTGACTAAAATGAATAAATAGCCTAAAACATAAAAATGTAAAAACAATTATAAACAGTTCTCTAATAATGCATACAAAAAACTCCCAACTCCCGGTCCGACCATGGGTCCAACTCAAAAGGGGGTCCTAATTTAGGTGACCATAACTTTGCTTTTCTGTAAATGTCTAGTAAGGGGCACTTTGCTACAGCCTAAACATACTTACAGTCTGACCATGGAATATAGTCTTTTTTTAACATAATAGAGTCATTAGGATAGCTGTTTGCTAAAAACACCCTGTAAGTGACATACTTTTAATTCAGTGTTTCTGTGTGACAGTAAGCATAGCAACCAAGGCCAACCCCTGGGATGGGAAGACGCTGAAGCCAGAGAGTGTGCGATCTCAGCTGGAAACCTCCCTTCAGAGGCTGCGGACCGATTGTGTGGACCTTTTCTACCTTCATGCCCCTGACCACCAGAACCCCATCCAGGATACCCTTAGGGCCTGTAATGAACTGCACAAAGAGGTAAAGAGATCCCATAACTAATGTTCCATGAGTTATAACTGGAACCTTTCCTTTAACATGACACACCAACAAGGACAGCAGCTTTGTCTACAATGTATACTTCTTAAAATCAATTGATGATACTGTACCTATTATGTTGGGAATATTTAATTAAACTATGCTTTCATTTTAAAATATCCCCCTCAGGGAAAATTCAAGGAGTTTGGTGTATCAAACTATGCATCGTGGCAAGTGGCTGAAATTGCCAGCATCTGCAGAAACAACAACTGGATTGTTCCCACTGTGTATCAGGTATTCTGACACCTTGCTTTAAAAACAGCCTTTTAGTTTCATCTCCAATCAACTGCATCAGAAACTGGCCCCAGTGATTCTTCCATCTCACTTATCTTTAATTTGATGTTCTTGAACTAAATCTTATTTTTCTTTGATGGCTATGCTTTCACTCTATTTTGAAAACTTAAAACTCTTACAACCTTTCACAGGGAATGTACAACGCCATTACAAGACAGGTTGAGACAGAGTTGCTGCCATGTCTGAGATACTACGGAATGAGATTCTATGCATACAATCCCCTAGCAGGTGCTGTATATCCTCCTTTTGTGTTACACCTTTTACTGCAGTCGTCATTTAAATAGTTTCTTTCAAAAAGGAGATGCTCACAGTTGGTGATACTTGGTGGCCAGCAGATTCAATCCTAAGGATTTCGGTGTTCCCCCCGACTTAGACTATAGCTCCACCATGAGGTTGACATTTTTGGTTTTAAGTGAAATTTCTCAACAACTATTGGATGGATGGCAAATCATTTTGGTACACACATCCAACCCATAAACTGTGAAATAAGACAACCCAGCCAGTTCTTTTGTGGGATGCCTAGATCAGATAACGGGGATTCAACAAGCCATATAGGTTTTGCTCACCCAGGCTCAATAGAATATACTGCCCCGAATCTGAGTATCTACACTCGGGGCTTGAGAACTATCTTTGCCAAGGAGCACCATCCTTATCACAAACCAATCAGAGCAGACTGGGCTTTTTCGGGAGTGGGGCTGTAAGAGAAATTAATAAATTGTAATCACTTTATAATCTTTTAACTTTTCACCTAGCGCCATCATCAGGTCAAACATTGAATTTGTCCAATACTTTGGTTTATGACCACATACTTGAAAAACATGCATCAGCCACAACTATACTTTATGATAATTTTGTGCCAATTAGCAAATGTTAGCATGCTAACATGCTAAACTAATGGTGAAAATGATAAACAGCATACCTGCTAAACATCAGCATGTTAGCATACTGACATTAGCATTTGCTGTGGCTCAAAGCGCTACTGTGCCTACGGACAGCCTCACAGAGCCACTACCATGACTGTAGACCCTTATTTTGTTTTGATATTAGTTTTAACATTTTCTCAAAAATGTAGCATCAAAAGCCTGTATTTTGAGTGGGTGACAGTATTGAGTGCATAAATAGTAGAACCCTAGATCATTTTAGTTTGAATTCTAACATTACTCCTCCTCTGCAGCTGGCATTCTGACAGGAAAGTACCATTACCAAGACAAAGATGTACCCCAGCCTGCAGGACGATTCTTTGGTAACAAATTGGCTGCAGCATACAGGGACAGGTGAAAGACCTGCAGTTTACATTTGAGATATTCCCAACAAGAAACTTGTTTTTAACAGTATGTTGTTGCATCATGTTAGGTATTTCTGCATGTCTGCACTTATCTACATCTTCCACTGATAAAAGCACACATAGTCATTGCGCCTGTCCTCTTCTGTCAGATACTGGAAGCAGAGTCAATTCAAAGCAATAGACGTGGTTCAAAAGGCCTTGGAGACAGTTTATGGCTCAGAGAAACCCACCCTGACTTCTGCTGCTATGCGCTGGTTGTACCATCACTCCCAACTTAAGGTAGCTATTGTGCATGGAGCACTGCAGCGGCATGATATTGTTAATACAGCACAAATGCTGGGAACTATGCCTGCAACTAAGTCCTTGATACATCATTACATTTTGTGTTTTTTTTCAACCAACAGTCCTAAACCCAAAAATATTCAGTTTACAATGACATAAAACAGAAAACAAGCAACTCCTCACATTGGAGAAGCTGCAACCAGAGAAGTTTGGACATTTTTGCTTAAAAAAATATATTCAGAATTTTTCAGATTAATCGTTGCAGCTGTACTGAGAACTGTCTTTGTAGTATATAGGATAATGATAAATTAAGATTCCAGCTGTCATACCATTTAAAAGCCTAATTGGTACTTTTTGGCGCAATTGGCATATTTTTTCTAAATCAACATCAATCCTCCCAGAAATAAATTAAGAATTTAAATGATATGCACATGATCAACTGTATAAAACCCACAGTTTGGTATTTGTCAATACCAAAATCCTAGCTCTTTTCATCTGAAAGTGCCTAGTCAGAGTCTAAAGGCTGTACTGATGCTTATAGTTGTTATAAGTAGTTTTGGTTTGATAGCATCACTTTTCTCTTTGACCATTCAATTGTCTGCTGTTCCAGGGTGATCTTGGTGATGGAGTCATCATTGGCATGTCAAGTATGGAGCAACTTCAGCAAAACCTGGCTGCTGCAGAGGAGGGTCCTCTGGATGAAAGAGTGGTCGCCGCCTTCAATGAGGCCTGGAATCTTGTAGCCCACGAGTGTCCAAACTACATCCGTTGACCAGCCAAAATAGTCCAATGAAATTTTAGAGAGAAAAGAGATCTGCTAAAGCCCCTTTCCCTTAATTTCCTTCGTTACTTGTACCTTTTTCCTGAAATCACCCTTGAAATTTGTTTTTGTGTAGTAACGAAGAGCACTTTTAAAATTAAGATATTTTTTTCAGGGAAAAATAACTGCCTTAATAAAACTATTACATTAAAAAGAAAACCAATTTGAGTCACCAGTGTTCACTGAACAACAATTCAGTCGAAAGCTAAAATTCAAGGTGAAGGGTGAAAAAAGGCCAAAGGAGAGAGATTAAAGACTCTAGGGGCAGCACTGGCAGTCAGGATGAATGGTTTGAATGTCCCTCTGTTGTTGAAGGCATTTTCTATAGTAAAACAGTCAAGAACTCACCAGAATACAAGCCTACTCAGGAGTAAGCACGTCTCCCTCCTTACAGACTTTGTGGTCCTTCAGCAGTGGCAACACTCCTGTAATAACTAAGATTATACAAATTGTGACTATCATCGACCAAACAGATCTGTCATCTAACCTGAAAAGCCTTAATTTTCTCATGTCTTTGACACAAGTTTTTGCATGTTCCGCCCTCATCATTATCTACTATCCTCCATTAGGAAATATTAGGGAAGTACTTATTAAAAAGTCATACATTTTCAAGTTGTTCCTCACTTGTTTCTCAATCATTAATTTATCATAGCTACTCTATAATATTTTATTAATTACTCATTAACTTATTGTTCACTAGCAGTTAGTTCCTCATTCATTCCTAATTTGTTCCCTGGTAACTACTCAAATTGTGTGTAACTTTTTGTAAAGTGTTAGCATATTTTGTACGTGCTGATATTCATTCCCTCCACCAATACGGAGTTTATTTAGTTCCATTAAGGGTGTATTGTTGTAAACAAAGCTTGTGGAGCTGGGAAATAAGCGTACATGCAGAGCAATATCCTTGCATATGGTGCCATGACGCAAATGGACGCAAAATAAAGAAGCATCAGCAGGAAGGGAAGTGCCAACCACTCATGGTAGGCATGGACATCTAGGAAAACCAAGTGATATACTATCACCTGTGGAGTCAACAGAGGATGTTTGGGGTTGAGCCTGAAGCAGCTAGTGGTCACTCTGCAGGGGAAACAGCTGATGGTGGGTCACAGGGTCAGCAGCCAGGACCGACTACTGCTGCTCTCCAAACAAAGCTTTCATTGCGCGCATGTGTGTTCATGACCCTAAAGAGTCCAGGGTCATTGGCGCTGTCCATGCAACCTCCTAGGTACCAAAAGAGCATGTTTTTTGAATTAGATCAGGGACTCTGTAGTCTCGCATTGCCAGACCATCCGGGACTCTCAGACACATCAGAGATCATCTGAGATATATGCTGCCAAAGTGGGGTCAGAAAAACATATATACACTACTGGTCAAAAGTTTTAGAACACCCCAATTTTCCAGGTTTTTATTGAAATTCATGCAGTTCAATGTCTTATTGTACTCTGAAATGAAAGAATAGAACAAATAAATAATTGAAGTTAAAAGAAATCATGGAATCAATTTATAAACCAAAATGTATTCTAAATTTTTGACTCATCAAAGTAGCCCCCTTTGGCAGATATAACAGCTGAACACACTCGTGGCATTCTTTCTACAATGGAAATCAAATATTCTTCAGAAAGTTCTTCCCAACTCTGTTGCAGAAGTTCCCATAAATGTGTGGCACTTGTAGGTTGCTTTGCTTTCACTTTTCTGTCCAGTTCATCCCAAACCAGCTCAATGGGGTTTAAGTCTGGTGACTGTGCTGGCCACTCCAGGTTTTTAAGCTTACCATCTTGTTCTTTTTTGCTAAGGTAGTTCTGGCATAGCTTGGACATATGTTTTGGGTCATTATCTTGCTGTAGGATGAACCCCTGACCAACTAGGCGCATACCAGAGGGTACTGCATGGCGCTGCAAAATGCTGTGGTAGCCGTTTTGGTTCAGGGTGCCTTTCACTCTGTACAAATCACCGACCCTGGATCCAGCAAAACAGCCCCAGACCATCATGCTTCCTCCTCCATGTCTGACAGTTGATGTCACACACTGAGGAACCATACTTTCGCCTACTTGACGGCGTACAAAAATCCTGCGTGATGAACCGAAGATTTCAAATCTTCTATCAAACCTGCAGCTCAAAGTCTTCTCTTTACAGTTGAAACTGAGACTTGCTTATTACGACCACTATTAAGCTGTGCTTGAAGCTGTTGTCCTGTGACCCACCTATCATGTAAGTTGTTGACTCTCAGAAACTTGTCTTCTGATTCTGTTGTGGCTTTGGGTCTGCCAGACCTCTTCCTGTCAGAGTTTCCCCCAGTTTCTAAGTGCCTTTTGATGGTGAAGAATACTGTACTCACTGACACCTTGACTTTCTTCGCAATTTCTCTGTAGGAAAGACCAACATTCTTAAGTGTTATGATGGTCTGTATCTCTTCCATTAATTGCCTTTTTCCCGCCATTTTTATAGCAACACACTACTTTCTGCAGTATAATACTGTTCAAATAATGCTCACGAGGGTACGGTACCACAGTGTGTTCCAACAATACTTTTATATAAACAGAGGGGTTGTAAGTAGGAGGAGAGTGGGGACAGTTGCAACGTGTGGCAGTTGCAACATTGCTGATTTCTCCAATCAGGAATGAGCTAGAGTCATGAAACTCCTAATGCACATGCTCAGTAGGCCCCTCCATCTTTCTGGAAGTTAACAGCCACATGCCATTGTTCCTTATGGGATAACTGAAATTCAAGGTGAAAAAGTAACTTTTTTTAAGACCAGATTTTTTGTCATACTGTCTAAACTGTTTAAGTATTGATCTTTATCGTTATATAGTTTGAATGTGCAGTTTCTTAGCTCTTAACAGAATTAGGTACCATGTGTTAAAGCTAATGTGTTAGGCTAGCATTGCTAGTTTTAAGATGGCTGCCAGGGGGTGGGACAGTTGCAACGCATTGTTGCAACTGTCCCCCTATGCAACTGTCCACACATGGTGTTGCAACTGTCCCTCATGACAACAATAATGACAATTAGATCAAATTGATATAAAAGGCAATTCAGTGGTTTGATAACTCTAGTCTCAAATAAACTGAAAAAATATTTGAATAATTATGCCGAAGTATGAGTTTTATTACATCTAAATGACTGTTGCAACTGCCCCTCGGTACTGTTGCAACTGTCCCCATATATGGGGACAGTTGCAACATTTTTCAAGGTCCATTTAAGTACAAATTACTTTCATATTATCATATGTACACATGTTAGAGCAGTATGGGCAAGTAAGTGACATATATGGGTTTAATATATAATTCTTTTTGTCTTTCTAATACAAACGGTTGCTGAGAAACTGAAGGAAATGTAAAAAGTGTTGCAACCGCCCCCACGCTCCCCTAACCCAGACAAGTTGGAACACCTGTGGGAATTGGTAGCACCAACTTTCAAAGCTTGATCAACCTCCATTTCTGCAGAACAGCTTTATATTGTTTACCCATTTCTTGTTCCCTGAAAAAGGCCTTTTTGTAAAATACTGAAATGTACATTATTTTTCAGTTTTGGGTAACGTTACTTTTTTTTTAACTTCAGGCAGTTCACCACTTACCTTTGTACCATTTCAAGCTATTCATTGGACTTGAACTGCTAAAATTTCAATAAAAAACAAAAAGAATTGGGGTGTTCTAAAACTTTTGACCAGTAGTGTACACATACACATATATACACACACACACACACACACACACACACACACACACACACACACACACACACATATATATATATATATATATATAAATATATATATATATATATATATATATATATATATATATATATATATATATATATATAATATTACTACTGGTGCATACAATCCCTTTGACAAGTAATATGAAACAAATAAATACAATTCTGGAATAATATAAACTAAAGTCTTAAAAGTTTTGAGAATTTTATTTTTTATTTAAGTACATTCGTACACAAGTACTTTTACATGAGTATAACATTCAAGTAATCTTTCCACTTCTGCAGGAATCCTCAGACCCTCGTGGGCCCCTAAGGTTCTCTGTGTGGCAATTACATTGTGTTAATTTGATTATTTATTTATTTGTTTGGCAATATGCCCTACTAAAACAAAATATAAATGGAAATTGTAAGGATCATTAAGAAGGGCTAGCTCCTGCATTTTTACCCAATCTTATCTTGGCCCTGAGTCAGAATCTCGTTTTAATTACCTTTAATATTTCAGTTGATATTATGGTTACATGGTGCATATACTATTATCACACTATCTTCTGGAAACATTGTAATAGGGCATTATGTAGTGTAAAAACACATGTTGGTTTCTGAGACTGGGCAGGCTTAATAGGGGCCTACAGCTCATTTTTGTCCCATCAATACAAATAGTTATTTAGTTAGGATGCACTAAAACGATCCTATGTTTACTGTATTTGCTTATCATGTATAGTAGGTCTATATATGGACTGCACATTGCAGGATGCAGGACACACACTTTTGTATAAACAAAATAATGAATGGTGAATTCCTGACATCTTGTGGTTAAAAATAAGAACTACATCTAGTATGATTCTCTACAGATTATGCAACGAAGGGACTTGAACAAACATTAATTTCATGTCGAAAACGACAGGAAGTGGTCACAGAAAACGAACTTTGTACTATCTCAACTACAGCCAAGCAAAGAAGCCAAACAGCTGTTTAGAATTTTTTTTTCTCCATTTTAAACCGGTTAAGTAACTTTACGACGCTCCCTAATCGCCACTTCCACGACCTTTGACCGTAGTCGCAGCTAACTGTAGCATGCGGTGGGTAATAACAGGAAGACTGTGCACACTTAGACATAGCATTATTAAAGACGTGCTCATACATTTGCCGAGATTTGTGGCTCGTCGAAATATGTCGTCGTCTCAAACTAAACGACCGGTTTCCTTACTGGGAACTATGGCGTTCGGTGGACGAGCCGACGCCGAGCAGAGCCTGGAGATGGTGAAGACTTTCCTGGACAGGGGACACATCCATGTGGACACTGCCTTGATGTATGTGGATGGGAAGTCAGAGACAATCATAGGCGGCATGAATCTTCCTAAAACAGGTATATCAGAGCACCCATATTCGTATTGACTCTGTGTGCTGAGTTTCTTAAGTGGTCTAAGCAAGCTGTCCCTCAAGTCATTAGACCAAAGATCTTCAACAGGGGGCCCGTGACCCCTAGGGGGTCCTCAGAGTTACTGCAGGGGGGGCGCCAAATTCTTTAAAAATATATATTTTTGAAAGTTTATTTTTTCAAAAATGAAATGTCTGAAAATATACATCGACGTGAATCTAACATATTACCTAATAGCAAAGATATATTGGCGTATTTTTGCAAAAACAAATGACACATTGAAGATAAGCTTACTATAGGTAAGGTAGCTAAGTAGCCATACAGTTAGGCTTAAAGATTCACTGTGCCTTCCACATGCATGTTTAACGTTAAATCATGATCTATAAATAATATCCATTTTTTTCATGCCTTCGGCCCAGTTTAATATAGAAGATATGCAGTAGGGCGTCCCTACTTAGTCTCTCTTTGAGCTAAGGGGTCCCTGGCCTAAAAAACGTTGAAGCATTAGACGATTGAATGACCAACCGGCACCAGCTTGGAATTATGGGTATCAAAATTGGCCCGAGCCCCCTCTAACAAACTGATAACAGCTAGCACTGATCATTGATTTGATAACTTTTTCAAGAATGAAACGTTAAATAAATAAAATAAAACCATTTATTTATTTATAATTTATTTTATGTGTAAGGGACCATACATGTACAATAAACATACTTTACTATTTGAGATACATGATAAGATAGAAGGTTGTTTTGCTAGGTCATAAACATACAAACACACAATGACAAAACAGGACACATAATGCAAAATCACACACACACACACACACGCACAATGTCAGCAAGGCAAAACCAATAAAATGTAGATTTAATGTGGTCACAGAGTTGGGTAGCGACTAGCAGACTTCCTAGGTTTTGACCTGATCAAACTCTGTCCTAGCTTTTAACTTATAGAGTAAATCCAGCAATTTATTATTAGTATTAATTAAAGTAGCAGGATTCACAAGAGGCAGATAAAAAGAAGAATGGTCAAAATCAGATCAGCCGATGTACGTTCAGTCCCTTGTATGGTTCGAGTGGATGCTATTGATCCTGGATCCTGCATTTCTCAACGGCTAATTTCTGCACAGGAGCCTCCTAACCGGTTTATGCGGACATGTTTGTATCGCTTGTTTAAGTATGATGTAAAGTTGCAGCTCCTTTGGAGATAATTCAAAAACATTGACATCAACATTCACACTGGGCAGCATTGAGCCCAGTGTTTTACCTGCCAATATAATACATCAGTTACATTAAAGATGTGCTGTATACAGTATTTGTGCATTGACACATGAAATGATGTGTAAAAGCTATTTGTGAAAACACTTTCTAGAGCCTGTTGGAGGCTGGACAAAGCAAGTATTAACATAAGAACAGGGCCAGAAATGAGCCCTGGGAACAAGTACGTATATTATCATAGTACTTGTATGATTATCATTATCCTGATTTGGTCTGATTGTTAACTGGACTTAAGTCCTCTTAATACCAGAATATCCCTTGATAACCACACCGCCAGATAATCAAGAGTCATTAAGATAGCTGTTTGCTAAAAACACCCTGTAAGTGACCGACTTTTAATTCAGTGTTTCTGTGTGACAGTAAGCATAGCAACCAAGGCCAACCCCTGGGATGGGAAGACGCTGAAGCCAGAGAGTGTGCGATCTCAGCTGGAAACCTCCCTTCAGAGGCTGCGGACCGATTGTGTGGACCTTTTCTACCTTCATGCCCCAGACCACCAGAACCCCATCCAGGATACCCTTAGGGCCTGTAATGAACTGCACAAAGAGGTAAAGAGATCCCATAACTAATGTTCCATGAGTTATAACTGGAACCTTTCCTTTAACATGACACACCAACATGGACAGCAGCTTTGTCTACAATGTATACTTTTTAAATCAATTGATCAATCAATGATACTGTACCTATTATGTTGGGAATATTTAATTAAACTATGATTTTCATGTTAAAATATCCCCCTCAGGGAAAATTCAAGGAGTTTGGTGTATCAAACTATGCATCGTGGGAAGTGGCTGAAATTGCCAGCATCTGCAGACACAACAACTGGATTGTTCCCACTGTGTATCAGGTATTCTGACACCTTGTTTTAAAACAGCCTTTTAGTTTCATCTCCAATCAGTTGCATCATCTTAGAATAAGTAAGCTGCTCAATGTATGTTCATGTTGCATCCCTCCATATGAGTGGCTGTGTGGTGAAAATCCCATTCTTTTCATGTAAATATGATACTTTGGTCTAGAAATTCCTGTGTTTTTAGAGTGAGTTGAAAACCTTTGTGCAACTGCTTATCCAGAATTTCAGCAGCCCAAGTGCTCTCACTATAATCTTTAATTTGATGTTCTTGACTATCTTCACCTCATCTTATCCTTCTTTCTTTGCTTACTATACTTTCACTTAAATTTATCCTCTGACTATTTTCTGTACCCTAACTTCTACTCTTGCAACCTTTCACAGGGAATGTACAACGCCATTACAAGACAGGTTGAGACAGAGTTGCTGCCATGTCTGAGATACTACGGAATAAGATTCTATGCATACAATCCCCTAGCAGGTGCTGGATATCCTCCTTTTGTGTTACACCTTTTACTGCAGTCGTCATTTAAATTGTTTCTTTCAAAAAGGAGATGCTCACAGTTGGTGATACTTGGTGGCCAGCAGATTCAATCCTAGCGCCATCATCAGGTCACACACTGAATTTGTCCAATACTTGGGTTTATGACCACAGACTGGAAAAACATTCCCATCAGCCACAACTGTACTTTGTGTTTAGTGCTAATTAGCAAATGTTAGCAAGCTAAACTAATGGTGGACATGGTAAACGTGTTTACCAGAATGTTAGCATACTGACATTAGCATTTGCTGTAGCTCAAAGCACCACTGTGCCTACGGACAGCATCACAGAGCCACTACCATGACTGCAGACCCTCCAGACCTTGTTTTGACATTAGTTTTAACTTTTTCTCAAAATGTAGCATGACAAACCTTCATCTAAGGGAGTATTGTATTAACTGCATAAATGTTAGAACTCTAGCTTGAATTCTGACATTACTCCTCCGCAGGCGGTCTCCTGACAGGAAAGTACCATTACCAAGACAAAGATGGTTCCCAGCCTGCAGGACGATTTTTTGGTAACAACTGGGCTGCAGCATACAGGGACAGGTGAAAGACCTGCAGTTTATTTTTAAGACCAACAAGTAACTTGTTTGTTGTTGAATCATGGTATTTCTTCACTTATCTACATCGTCCACTGATAAAAGCACACAGTCATTGCGCCTGTCCTCTTCTGTCAGATACTGGAAGCAGAGTCAATTCAAAGCAATAGACGTGGTTCAAAAGGCCTTGGAGACCGTTTACGGCTCAGAGAAACCCACCCTGACTTCTGCTGCTATGCGCTGGTTGTATCATCACTCCCAACTTAAGGTAGCTATTGTGCATGGAGCACTGCAGTGGGATGAGATTGTGTTTTGTCAGCATCACAGGGAAATATACAAAATAAGATTGGAAATTTAAACTCTAGGGGGAAATGTATGCATCTTCGTCTGCACATTTTTTATGTGTATGTATTAATTTGGATGTGCCCGGTCAGCTGTTTAATTAACCGCAACACTACGTGTCAAAAGGCTGTATTGGTGCTGGAAAATGTTATACCATGAAACAACTTTAAATTAAACTCCTTCTTTCTCTTCGACCATTCAATTGTCTGCTGTTCCAGGGTGATCTTGGTGATGGAGTCATCATTGGCATGTCAAGTATGGAGCAACTTCAGCAAAACCTGGCTGCTGCAGAGGAGGGTCTTCTGGATGAAAGAGTGGTCGCCGCCTTCAATGAGGCCTGGAATCTTGTTGCCCACGAGTGTCCAAACTATTTCCGCTAAAGAGCCAAAATCTCCACAACAGATTTGGATAACATTTAAAGTAAATTTATAGAAAAGAGAAATCTGTTAAAGCCCCTTTCCCTTAGTTTTTTCCACCTTTTACCTGAAATGACACTTGGAATTTGTTTCATCAATTGGAGACCAGTGTGTAGTAATGTGAAGAGCACTTCATTGCTGATGTACAAATGTAAAAATGAAAACATAAGACATTTTTTCAGGGAAAAATAACTTTTTCTGGAGTCTGCCTTAAACTATTACATTAAAAAGAAAACCAATTTTCTCACAAACAAAATGTTTTTTTTCCCCCTTACACATAAAATGCTTGAAATGGATCGATTTAACACACTAAAGGACATGTGCTTATCCGTTTCAGCTATATTTACATGCAATACCTTTTTCTTATGTTGATAAAACAAGTGGCATCAACATGATTATATGTAAGCGATCATTAAGTCTCAGTTTTTACTGAACAGTGAGTCAGTCCAAAGCTAAAATTCAAGGCAAAGGACAGAAGTTCATGTTTTGGGGTGAAAAAAAGGACAAAGGAGAGACATTAAAGACTCCAGGGGCAGCACCTGCAGTCACGTGAATGGTTTTAACATCTATGTCCCTCTGCTGTGACAGCTGGCAAAAATAGGACTTTTAAAAAAAAAAACGTGTACAAGTGTCTGCTCTTGCAGAGGTTTCATTCTGCATCTTCGTCATCTTCCTCTTCATTACCCTGCATAGACTCTTCTTCACCAGCAACATTCTCAAACTCGCCTGTTTCTGAGTTCCACATACATTTGATCTGCACCTTGAATTCTGCCATCTCGATGCCAAAGAGTTTCTATTAACAAAAATGAAGCCAATTTGAACAGTCAGTCAAATACAACCCAGCATAAGGTGTCACCGTCAACATTTTCTGTAGTCAAACAGTCAAGAACTCACCAGAATACGAGCCTGCTCAGGAGTAAGCACGTCTCCCTCCTTACAGACTTCGTGGTCCTTCAGCAGTGTCACCACTCCTGTATTAATAGATTATACAAAATGTGACTATCATGTGTCATTTCCGATTGTGACAATGGTCATTTTTCAGAGGAGAAGGAGTGTCACCTGTTGCACACAAACATGTTTATTAAAAGGACAGGGCTGACCCTACCAATAATAAATGACTGTGTAGCCAAAGCCTGATAAAGCATATTCCTCTGTGTCATAGATTTCCATTGTTGTCCAAAACTATTAGACGTGTTCTTTCAATACAATGAACGTACACCGTCCTGCTATCTAGAGCACCAAATGTGTAATAATCCCTGATTTAAAAATATTCCCAAACAAATGCACTATTTACTCCTGTTTCAGTATTAAAAACTTACATGTTCAGCTGTTTTAAAATCACTGAGCCATTTTAAAAATTAAACTATATATTTGTACGCT
Source organism: Perca fluviatilis (assembly GCF_010015445.1). Lineage (NCBI taxonomy): Eukaryota > Metazoa > Chordata > Actinopteri > Perciformes > Percidae > Perca > Perca fluviatilis. The sequence continues at coordinate 21,104,219 of NC_053115.1, forward strand.
GTTTTTAAGATTAATGCCTTCAGTAAGAACCAATGGGATTGAGGCTGAGTGCTGCAGACAGGGTAGAGAAGTCGGAAATATTGACAGATTGACTATAACATTGGTTTAGGTCTTTGCATGGGATTTGTTGATGAAAGAAAAACACAGAATACCAGCCATATCCAGTAATTGTACCTTTCTTGAGCGCAGTGGGGAGTCCTAATTGCCTCAACTGGGGCTCCATCGAGTGAGGAAACTGTTCAAGGGGTCCCTCATCCAGAGTTGTGTCCATCTGTGCACGGTTGCCTGACCGTGCATAATCCAACTCTTTGAAATGACTGAAATACCTGTAAATAGAAAACAATTTTGTCAGCTAATGAACAATATTTGGAGAATAACTGCAATTGTAGTGAATTAAAGCTGCAGTAGTTTGTCATATTTGCTATAACTGTCACTACATCCTGGCAGTACTAAATGAGATTCAGTATCTGTGATAAAAAAAAAAAAATCTAATTTCTGAGCCTCCCCCTAGTGCTCCTAATGGCATTTGCAAGTTTCCACTGCGCCCGAAGGAAAAAAAAACAATTAAAGCCGAGGAATGTAACAATGCCAGTCACTGAACTCTGGCCAAACTGTAAAACTAGGCCTTGTTGATCAAATGTGAATCAAGACGATGTTACTGCATTGCCTATTTCTAGCCAAAAATGTTTTCAAAACATATTTTTGAAATAATAAAAGGTTGTGACCTGACCGCTATGGTGAAAACAGTCAAGCCAAAACCAAGCACCGTCCATCGGCTGGAGCAAACAGTACACTAAAATATGTTTCTGAAAACTATCGAGGCAAAGAATAGGTAATGCAACAGAATCTTGATTCATATTTGATCAGCACTGCAGACTGATCTCATGAAGTGGCGTATGTATGACACGCCAATTCGTATGCCATTATTGACGTATTTATCAACGCTGTTTGGCCTCCATTGACTTTAAATTACCTTGCGATTGCGTGTGAATTGACGCCGTAGCGGCCGAAAATCCACGTATGGAGGTTGGTCGGGGTGGAGGATGGGTAAAACACAGGACTTTCACCCAGGAGAGCGGGGATCGTGTCCCGCGTGTGATGTTTCCTTTCCACGTTTGTTCTTTTCCTAAACCCAACCCCGTTCTTCTTTTCCTAAACCCAACCATCATGTCACGTTTCCTAAACCCAACCGTAGCTTTCTTCTTTTCCTAATCCCAACCGGTTGTTTTTTTCCTAAACCCAACCGTGGCCTCGCGATAACACGCCAAGTGGCGTGTATGTTTAAGCTGTGATGTTGCAGTCTGCCGGTCTCTCTGATACAGCGTAGACATACACGTGGATAGCTCAAAATGCGTACAGATAACACGCCACTTGGCTTTAGGAAAGTGGAGTGTATGTTTACACCAAGTCATGATATCACTTTGAGCACTGCCTAGTTTGACAGTTTGTTAACGTTAGAGACTCCTTGGCTCTGATTGGTTCTTTCTTATGCACCAGGTGGAAGCAGAGGATTATTTAGATTATCTGTCTCATATAGTACTGTCATGATATAGCGACAGTTTGAGCAAATATGACAGATCTTTTTTTATAGAAAAGCTACCAACTGTAGCTTTGAGTGAAGCCTTACTTACTCTTGTACCTCATCCTTTGTTTTATTTGTGAATAGTACTCCCACTTCTCCTCGTAGATACTTGGTGACCTGCACACATTATCAAAAGGCAATAACAAATGTAACGCTAAGTCTTTGCAATAGATTATTATATTTCTGGCTTATCACCGTTACCTACTGGATCTCACCTACCTTGTGCAAATTATCTTTGTATTCGTCTGTTTCTCCTTTACCCAAGGCAACCACCATGACTTTATTTTTGCCGAAGAAGAATCTGTGGAGGAGAGGAGAGTAACGTTAAGCCTCTTATGTAAGACACTTCAATTAAATTTCAAAACATGCTAGTTGACGCCCCATTACCTGCTGTGTTTCCATGCTGTCCTGATGTCTTTCAGTTTGTTATTCCTCATATTGGCCACAGAGAATATGAACAAGTTTCTGTAGGTGTCCACACATTTCCGTAACTAAAAATAAAAACATAATTTAGTGTGAGATGTTAGCAGCTTCAGCCAACCTTAATGAGCATGCATAGCTGACAAGACAATTACCTCCTCGATTAATTTCTGTTTAGACTCCAGTCCTTTCTTGGCTGTTTTCGTCAACGAAACTGAGGAAAAGATGATGTGATAAGCAGTCAGTTAGCTATGAGTTTAACTGATATCTGCCAGCAGTACGTTAACTGTCACGGTACCCAAATGTAGGCTATGTTACCAGCCATTAATCGCAGAGGGAGAAGCTAACGTTAGCTTTTTACCCAACTTCAGTTGTCCAGCACAGCTGCTACATACAAGCAATCAGTTAATATACTTAACTGCTTAATGAAATCGTACATTATACAGTTTGAACGGCTATTTACTTACTTTTCTTGTCCCTCTTTGACTTCGGCATGGTTTCCTTTCACGATGGCAGAGAAGCAGACGCACATGTGAAGTGAAAGGACCCCGAAATGTTTCTGTTTTGGTGAAGCTGTCCATGTGGTGCCTGACTACAAAAATAAAGAACTTAAATATTAAATATTTATAAGTAATCGGTGTTGCAGGTATGCAGAAATTCTAAATAAATATATGCATACGTTGAGTTAAGAGTCATGTTAGCATATATGCAAACGTTGAGTTAAGAATCATGTTAGCATTGGCGTTATTTCAAACTAATATTCCTTATAAATCGGGCAAAATAATTTCAAATGTTTTGGTACACTCTCCTATTTTTTATTTTTATTTAAACATAGTATGCATTACAAATTTGTGAAAAAAACAGTAATTTAGCTTTAAGTAATTATAGAAATATAAAAAATATACATAAAAACAAACAAAAATAAATTAACAAAAACATAAAACATGCCAGGGGTCAGCATAGAATTGAGAATAAATTAATTGAAAACATTATATAGGGAGCACAATCTTACACTTTTAATGGCTTTTTTGGTTTTTGATTAATTAATTGTCTTAATATATAGCACCATTTCTTTTTTTAATACATTAAAGTGAGGTTTTACTGGCAAATTTACATTTATGAATGAAAACTTTAATCTTAGGGATATCCAATGAAGCAAAGAGATTGACACTGGCACAACAGTGCTTCTTGGCAAATGGAATTCTCACTGAAAAGAAGTGTATCCTCCTATTCTGGAAAAAGAAAGAGGGACCAACACTGAAGATATGGCTTATGGAGATGATGGACACACTCCACCTTGAGAGGATCCGGTTCATCCTTAAGGACAAACTATCTTACAGGACAAGCAGTATCCTGACCGCAGTCCAGGGTGGGTAATTGCGGGTAGGGATTAGGGTATTTCGTTAGTTAGTTTTTTGTTTTTATTTAGATATTTATGTATCTTTATTTCCCTTCCTTATCTTTGTTTGTTTACTGTAAGAAGCACTGTAATAACAGTTTTGTAACTTGATTTTTGAAATTAAGCTTCAAAATAAAAATATTTGAAATTAATGTAAAAAATGCAAAGAATATTATGAGACTGATAAGAAAATATTCTTTCTCATGTATAGTATCAGATCTGACATAACCAAATATAAAATTTTCCAGAAAAAGTTCAAAGTCACAGGTAATATTATCCAAGACAAATCTCTACACATATCTTGCCACAGTTTGTGGGTATGTATACATTTGCAGAACAGATGGACTAGGCTCTCCTCCCATGTGTGCAGTCAAAGATTCTCTATTAGGCTACTTTGAAACCGTCTCTGGTGCAATGCATAAACATTACGCAAATGTGAGCTAAAATAAACTATACTGATATATTAATATGGGACCACGTGTTAAGTTGCATACCGGTGATGTGGCATTTCACCTAGTGAATTTCTTGCTGAGAGGTTACAAATTAATTTGACCTATCTATGTGTAACCTACATCACTAAAAATACAACCTCCTCAAAGATCCATGTGTGTATGTGGGCCATTATCGAAGTGTGGCCCTGTGTCTAAAAGTCCATTTGGACATTTTCAATTGATAGGCTATTAGAAAGATGTTGCAGACTTAGTAACTTGTCTCAAGACATTTGCTCTTCTTGCCCTGTAAGCATGAGGCATTACTTTCAGAGAGGTAGCATTAAGTGACATCAGGACAGAGTTGCCCTAGTTCTGGTAACAAAGCTTTAAGAAATATAACTTTCTTTCATCCTCAAATGGATAGACAGCAAACATCAGTATTACAGAAATGTATCATGTGTTGGGCTTTTTTTATGGGAAGAAAGCTTACACAAGCATAGGCTACATTCAAAACATTTCCCAATCACCCTCATTCGCCCAATATCAACATCTGAAAAACTGTTTTGCCCATTACAAGCAATGGAAGTTTTTCTTTGAAGTAGCCTAAAAACAACACGTAGGCTAGACCTAGAGTACACAAACATAGCCTATATCTGCTACATGAATATAATATCCAATAGGCCTAGTGGTATTGTGGTGAAAGTTTGTAGTGATGTCTTCTTATTTTGAGAAAAGAGTAAGCAGTCATTTGTAGGCCTATAACAATGCAAAACCCTTAATATAATGCCTGAATAATGTGTTAAAATACATTAATTTAAATTAATTGTTAATCGGCCTATAGACTACGTTTTCCTATGAATTAGGCCCATTTATGCCTCCTTCAGCCAGGATGTGCTTCTTCTCCTCGCTGTGCTCGAGCGAGAAAAGGGGGAGGGTGGTGGGAGGGGCTGATGTTGGCTATAGTGCCGAGTTTAGCACTTTGTAACATGATCCGCGCACACCACGGAGAGGCCGGGCTCTGCGGTCCTTCATCCTGCCGTCCCACCGCACCACATGGAGACCGGATAGAGCCACAGTGAACGGGGAATGACTAAGGTGGACCATCTTCCTCTGTCGGCTGGCTATATGAACCCGCACAGCATCAGCAGCGTCTGATAGCTACAGCAAAGGCAAATACAGAGATGAGGGTGACGGGAAGTAGTAGCCTACTGCTACCAGTGCTTATTGCGGTCTGCGTCAAAGCTCTCGCTCCTTCAGAGGATAATGCCCTCGGTGCCTCTTAAAGGACTTTCTGGGTTTATTATTTGCTTGCTGCAGGGGTCCATGTCAGTAGCCTATCTCGTGGCGGAAAGTCCAGCAGGGACGGTGATGGTCACCCCGTCTCCAGCCTCTCAGTCACTCTCAGCCTCTGCACTGTAAGGAAGCTCGTCCTGCCTGGGGGACTGGGCTTGTGAAGGAATATGCAGAGATAAAAACAATTGTTGTTGTTTGTTGTTGTTGTTTTTGTTGCTGCTGCATACAAACCAGACAGAGCCTTAATCGGATTACCGGGTGTTGTTGTTTACCAACATGAACTCGCTGTTTTTCTCCGACACTCCGCCCGGGCCGATGTGCAACGTCCCCACCGGGTCGGGCGCGGTGACCAGCGCACTGCGAAATGACCTGGGCTCCAACATCCATGTGCTGAAAACCCTCAACCTGCGGTTCCGCTGCTTCCTTGCCAAAGTCCACGAACTGGAGAGGAGAAACAAACTCCTGGAGAGCCAGCTGCAGCAAGCTCTGCTAAGAACGCAGTACCGCCACCTTTACGCCCGTGATGTTGCCGTGCAGACGGACGGCCCCGATTCCCGATTGCCGGGCACCATCTGGAGTTTCACCCACGTCCGGAGGCAAGGGGAGCGCTTAGAGACCCTGCGTGGGCCCGGGTTATCGTGGTCGCATCCGGACGGAGTTGGGGTCCAAATAGACACCATTACCCCAGAACTGAGGGCTCTGTATAACGTGTTGGCCAAAGTCAAGCGGGAGAGGGACGAGTATAGGAAAAAGTGAGTAAAGACAGATGTTAAATTAGCGTGCATGTTGATTGATAGATTATTTCCTCTGCAAAGCTGGCAATCTTTATGCATGCATACATCCTTAATATATTTAACCATATGAATAATTTTGCATGGGAGTAGCAAGAAGGTAACAAGGCCCTGAAAGAACGTTGCTCTGGGCCCCCTTTTCCTTTGTGGGCCAATATCATCACTCCCCTCACATCTACAGAGAAAAAAGATAAAAAATGAAATTAGTTACAACATGTATCACAGACACACTTAAAGCCTCTGTGGGAATTTTACTGAATATGAAAGTGATTTCTAAGCCTACATCATAGTCCACACTGCAGGCACTCACTGACAGAAGTTCAAGGGCTGACTTATTGAATGTAGATGTAGCCTAGCAGTTTAAAAGCCGAGAAGTTGTTCTAATGTAATGATTTATTAAATCAAGACAACTAATTAATATTGCTCTTAAAGATAGGCTCGTTTTTAACACTTTTTCACAGTAGAGCTGAAAAGATTAGTCGATAGATAGAATATTAGGCTAATAAGCAAACTATTCTGATAATCGATTAATCGTTTATCATAGTTAGGCCTATTATCATTTATCACTGTTTATCATTTTTAAACAAAAATGTGATTCACTGCTTTTCTCTGAGTATCGCAGGGGTTTGGACTGTTGGCTGGCCAAAATAAGACATTTGAAGACGTCACCTTGGGCTGAGGGAAAACCTGATGGGCATTTTCACAGTTCATGACGTTTGCAAATGATCAATTACTTAAGCGGTTGAATTGATCAACTCAGAAATTATATCTCAGTTGGTTGAGAGATGTCGATGTTTTCATGTGCCCATCACTGTGTGACTTCTAACTTATCAGTGTGACTTTTTGCTGTGGGTGTGGCCTGTCAATGGAAAGATGACAAACATCGCAGTGATAGCGTTACACTTGAGGTGGTATGAAAGATATTCGAGCTGAGCTTAGCGTTTAACAAAGACGTGTATTGTGAATTAATCTGATCCGGTGTCTTCTGAGGAAATTCCTTTGCATGGCTCAGTCTCCACCAATTGTTCTTAGACCCATTAGTTGTGTTTTCTTGAGAACTCACTGCAGCGTCCCCCGCTGACCTGTACGTCACTGCTGGCCCCCTTGGCTTGCTACTGGAGGGAGACAGGCCAAGCAGCCGCCTGCTTCTGTTTGCTGCCATGATTCAAGCAGAGAGGCATTTTAACAGGCCTCCGTCTGCTCGGTGAGGTCGGCTATGACTAACGCCGACTTCCCTGGGATAGTGCACTGACTCAGTGACACAGAATGCGTGTGCTCTCCCACTCCTCTGGGAAAGTGGATATCCTGTCCAGTCATTCTCTGTAACACCAGCATATCCTTTTTTGTGCATTTTTGCTTGAGAAGATGGAGGCCAGTGACTGGGACGACAGCCAAATTAAAAACTGCTGCAGCCGAAGTCCCAAATTGTAGACCTCCTTTGGCAAAAATGGGTGCTCTTGACTTTATAAGTCATTGAAACAGCCATCTCAGTTGCTTTGTAATCAGGATTTTAGCTAGCAAAATGCAGAAAGCTAATGCACTTTGCACATTCACTCATAACCTATATTATGCATATAAATAGTGGCTGTTGAGTAGACGTTTTATCCAATTTTTTTTTGTGTTGTAGGTGTTATGTGTGTTCACATTTTTCTTTAATGACACAAGTATCAAAGTGTCAAACATGTTCTTTATATTACAGTATATACATTTTCCATCTAGAGAAGTGAGAAACAAGACACATTTCTAGTCTCTTTTTACCCAATAATCACGGTAATCAATCTCTTTCTCTGCCTTTCACGTTCCTTCTCTGCTCTGAGCTCTATAGTTGCATCACTGCTGAGTTCACCTCCCAGTTGTTTTCTCTCCGTTGTCCAGTTTAAATCCTCTTGACTATAGTCACGTTTCAGCATTCAATCCCCGAGCCCCATCCTCCCATGCCTTTTTTGTTCTGTAATCTTTGTGTTAACGGCCATTCCTTCGTCCTTCACCCCCACCCCCACCCCCCTCCTCTCTGTGTCATGCAGACTGCTTAGTAAGGCATCCTCAATCCCGACAGAGGCCCCCCCCCTGTGCTCCCACACTGGCTTAGTGATTTATTAAAGCTTTACAAGTTTGGACAAACATAAAGAGATAGATGTCCAGCTGGTCCATTTCTGATTTGGTCACTTGCATTCATAGTACTCGGTTGTTTACTTTCTGTCATTTTACAGTACTCCTCTTTCTGATCAAGAGACTATTATTTTAGCCTGAGGCAAAATGGTGTGATTTATCGCACATTGTTGTTTATAACACAGTCACTCATGAAGTTCAGAGGCTGCTTGAATACATAAAAAGACTAAAATATAACAGAAAACATATTTACCAGGACAATAAAGAGGTATATTATGGGCCTAGAAATATGAAGGAACAGGAGGACAGGATGGCAGGATGTGCACTCAAGATGAAACTCATGACATTATAAATAAATACATTTTAAGTTTTTAACCTCTTGAATTACCCCTTAAGTAGCTTTAAAGTAAAAAGTTCTAACTTCTAAACAACTGTAGTGTAAAAAAGCGTAAACCTATGCAACATTATAGCAACAAATTAGTGTAATTTAAGAAAAAACTCAAGAACTATTCTGTGTACCAACTTTTTTTAACTTCTCTCTTCAGACAAAAGTTACAAAATCACATTTGAGTACCTTTTTCAGATGAGTTGGTTTTATTTTGAAGGGGTTACGGTATTTTTTGTAATCTATCGATTTGTCTTACAAGTGGAAAAAGTGCAATTTTGTCGTAGACAAACATGCTATTTATTTCCATTCAGATGTTTCCTCAAGCATCTGCAGTTATTACAGTAGCAGTTTTTCTGAGCAGAAAAGTTTATTGCTCCAAAAAACCTTAATTGACCTTGATTATATTTCCAAAACAGCTACACTCCATTATACAACACCCTTTTGATACAGAACAGTCATGTTCTTTCACAGCTACAGGATGTATTTGGGAATCTGGAAAAGCTCTTTAACCGATTAAGTCCACATTCTTAACTAATTTATCAGATTTATTGCCATCAAATGAAAAAGTGTGCTTGATCACACACACACATAATCCCTCTCTCTCTGTCCAAGCATAGGCTGCATAAATCATACAGACAGCTTATATGAGTGTCCAGGTTACATACCTCTCACACTGACAAACGAGCAAGCAAGGGAAAATGGGTAAGGTCAATGCCAGTGCCTTCATCCACACTGTTTTTATGCCACTGTCTTGTATCACTGTGAAATGTATCACTTGGGGGTTACTGAGTCTCTACCAGTAATTGCCACCAGAATGTGATAGTGCTAAAAATGTCATGAAAACAGTGGCTGACATTGACGAACAAACTAAACAGTCTGCAACCAGCTGTATGTTAATTAAGAATATAAGCTGTGCCTGTCTGCCTGTGACAGCATCCTTTATGTGGACAAGTAGGAGAAGTGCACATTTGTTTAGTATTTACATACTGTTGGTGCAGAGATATTGCAGACAGCTTTATCTATTATGCAGATTACTGCACAGACTAGCAGACAGCAGTTATACTTGTGCTAATATGCTAATACGTTTCCAAAGAGCTGTGTTAGGGGTGGTTATTTGCTTATTCCAAAGAACATAGAGTACAGTATACACATGACTGTAGTTTACATGCATTTCTGTGGAATGAAGGTGCTGTGGGAGGCAGCTTTAAGACGATTGCACAGACAGAAAGAAATAGATTAGGATTATTTATATTATTATACAGTTTTTAAGGTGCAATGCAGTGTTTTAGACATACTGTAGTGCTAAATGACACATCAGACAGCTACAACCTGCGCCCCAGTTGGGACTTGAACCAGAGATCAGTGCTGTGGCCTCTCCTAATTGGTTGTTTATTCCATAAGTAATTCCATTATTCCATCCAGCTAACAGAGGCCAAACAACAGTCCTGCTGGATGACAATGTGAGCGAACCAGAACATATAGCACAATCTTGGGGCCTCCTGGGCATGTTCTTTCTGCATGAATAATTCACATACAGCTGAATTTAGCTGCGTGTGGATCAATGCATTGAGAGTTCACTAAAGACTCTTTTCCGAGGCTTTGATCTTTCTTCCTGAGATTAAGAGAAGTGAAAGGCAGAGCTGAACATCTCTTTTGAAAGTAAGATTCAGGGTTGTTCCTTCTAAAGAACTGACTAATTACAGGGTGAGGTAGACCGTAATGCCAAAACTGTAGGCTTTGTGTTTTAAATGTCATATTTCCCCACAAACAAACATGCTGCACTAATGAGCTCTTCAGCCTATGTCTGTCTGTCTGGTGCTGACCTGCCCTTTGTATAATCCAGGCCGTCTATTCAGGAGAGGGATTTTCTTTAAGCCGTCACCTAGCACCGAGGCTCCAACTTCCAACCAGCCCTGCACCACATCCTGGCATGCAGCCGCCATACTGAACTGGGGCCTCTCAGAGTGGAAGACTCCCTGCTGTTTAGATAAGAGAGAGAGAGAGAGAGAGAGAGAGAGAGAGAGAGAGAGAGAGAGAGAGAGAGAGAGAGAGAAGGATCAGTTCACTAAAACCATTGAGCTCTAGATTATAGCCTATATTGTTTCTTTCTTACTCCCTTTTCCTGTCTGTGTGGCGCACTTTGATTAACCTCACAACATGCATTTGAATTTGTAGTACCATTATAGGTCATCTTTATTGCTTGGACAAAGTATTAATTTTGTAGATATCATCATTATTACAAACCTGGATTGTTGTCAGTAGAAACATTTAAAGATAAATCATTTTCCTCTGTGCCATTGTTGTCCGAAACACATCAAGGAGCCACACTGTTGCACTGGTTCTCCATCAGGATATCTGAGGGGTCCTGAGATGATTAATAAGTTAGGAGAAAAGAAAAGAAGCATATTTCTGCAACACAAAATGTTACATTCTTCTGGCTTTCCTTTGGGAATACACCAACAATGTATTATTCCGCAGTTAAAAATAGTCCCCAACAAATGCACTAATTACCTCTTTTTAGAAACATCTGCTAAAGTGCCCTGCTGTTTTAGACAATGACTGAGGCTTTTTTTCAATCTGATTCTTTATATTTGTGACAAGTTTGTAAAGATTTACTGTACATCTTCAGTAGGAACCAGTGGTTTGAGCCTATGCACCACAGACAGGGCAGGAAAGGTGGAAAGTATTGAGAGACAGAATAACGCATTATTGTTTTTTGTGGGTTTTTTTTATAGGATTTGTTGACAATAAGAAAAATATAGAACAATGCCAGTTTCATTCTTTAAGGAACATAGTTGTCCATGGACCCAGATCATTATTAAGACAAGAAACAGAAATGTGGTCTCTCTCTATGTCGGTATTGATCTGACTGATACCATGACGGGAGTGTGTTTCCCCCTCTGCTTCGTCGTGCCTTTGTTCTCTCTGTGCTTGTGTCTGGAGCTGCTGTGCTGTGCAGCTGTGGTTGATTATTCAGGGCTATCGATATAGCTGAGATCAGTGGCGGGTTGCCATATTTAAAAGTGCAGAAATGCACCTGTCTTTCGTAAGAGCTGACTGCATAGGGAGAGTGTACTGTACGTTAGGTTTTGGTTGGTGGATTGTTGCAGCAGCTGTGGCTTGAGGCAAAGCAGGAGACGTACAGTTTGATAGGCCAAGTAAATCTCGCTGCTAAGTCCATAATCATCAGACCTAATCCTTATTTACACCTTATAATTTAGTGTATTTGCCTTTCTGTTCAGACCTGCTCAGTTTGAATAGCTTTTACACCTTTTCTAAAGGCCTGGATGTGCTGACACAGCATCCTGACTTAATAACCACTGTATTTCAAAATCTTGTTATTCCAGAGGAAATGCTTTTTTGCCAGGCACCTTCTTTGAGCAGCATATAATGTCAGATAGCAGGGTGGGGTGCGAGAGGGTAATAAATCTACGTCTGCGTTATAACATGCTTGTCCTTAAGGTAGTCCAGATGTTTCTCTCCTCAGAGCTCCTTGGAAATCGTAATGTAGTGAGAGATGAAGCGCTTTAACCTCCTGTTGCAGCATTTTGATTATGGCTCTCGCAGAAGCAAAAAATGTATCATGGTAAAGACACAATTGGTGATCCATATGCAAACAAAGTGAACTAGCCAACACGTGATATTTTCTAAAACTGAGAGGTTTGTTAATATCACTAATGTTTGAAATGTATTTTATAAAGCGAAAGATTTACACATTGGGTCTTTCATACTGTTGTGTTGATTTTCAATGTACATTTGTATCACAAATATGGCATTCTCCTTATCGGTTTAGGGCCTTCTTGGTTCATCTTTACTGAGTGTGCCGATAGCTGTTTTCCATCTTTACATCCTTCAAAGCGTTGATTTTCTATCTCATTTAAGCAGAAGAAAATTTATGACATACTGTACATTGAGGGTCTCAAAACCAAATTTCCCCCAGACCGCTGGACAGGTTTTTGATGTTGATGTTGTTGTTTTTTTTGTTTTTGTTTTTTACAATGAATTGTAAATGAACTGTCCCTTGTACCCTGCATACTGCTCCAGCACTGTCATGGCATTGTATTCACTAAGAACAGCATCATCCTTACAGCTGACAGTTAACAGTCACCTTAAACTCAACATGAAGAATATAATAATATATATATATTGAGTCCACCTCAACCTTTTGTTGAGGGTTTAGAACAAGACATTTTGGTGTTTTTGGTGTGAGGTGGTAAATGAAAGTGCTGTTGATCGCAGCTACAGTGTTTGCGTTGACAAGTTGTAAGCTTTCTTACTGTGTTATAGAAAGTCAACTTTTATTTAGGATGCAACTCTCTATTATTTTCTTGATTAAATTTGTATAAACATATATTTTTAAAAATCACAGTTTCCCAGAGCCCAAGGTGCCATCTTAAGATCTTTTATCCGACCAACAGTCCAAAACTCAATTATATTCCGTTCACAATCATAAAAGCAAATTTGAATGGCTGGAACATGAGAATTTGACGATTAAAAACAATCCACTAGTTGATTAATCAACTATAATTGGCTGTGGTTCAGGAGGTAGAGTGGGTCAGATTGGTTAATCGCTGGGTTTGTTCCCTGCTGTCCCTGAGCAAGACACTGAACCCTAAAGGTCAGCACCTTGCATGGCAGCTCGCTGTGCTCAGTGTAGTGAGTGTGTATGAATGGGTGATTGAGAGCCACATTGTAAAGCACTTTGGATTAAGGCACTATATAAATGCAGTCTATTTACTGAAACTCTAAATGGTAAAAAAAAAAAAAAACAACATAATTCAGTCTTAACATGTGGGGTAGTTTCAGTTCTCTTTACGTGATTAATTGAAACATAATTTTGGTCAAAAAAACAGATTTTCTCTAAATGGAGCGGGTGCAATTTTATAGTCACTCCTGGGGTTCATCCTACAGGCGTGTGTACCCAGAGGTACAAAAGACATTTGTTTAGTGATGATCACTCATAGCTCTATTATGTCTCACATAATTTGACCTAACACACCCTGGCCGGTGAGGATTTGTGCCAGAAATGAACCTCTTTATCTTCTTTTCTTCTTTAATGTCACTCCCAGTGCAACTCCACCCTAACATGGCCTGGGCATGCAGACTGTTGTTTGTGCTCCTATTATTGTGCTCTTCCAAGGAATCTCACAAATCCATGTCATTTGTCAACCAGAACATCCAACTTAAAGCCTCTCCATAGTAGGATTGTTAAGAAGGATCTCTTCAGTTAATTGTTTTTACCTGTTATTCCTTTGGAGTTTTGTGCAGATACATGTTTTATACTTGTACTGTATGCTAAGTCAATAGCCAGGGGCTCAAACTATTATGTTGGCACTATAATGTGGACTGCAGAGAACGACATCAGTGGGAAAATAACTAAACAGCACAGTGTGCTTTGTAGGATGTGGGGTGGGGTCGCTTTGCAGTGAAGATTGCAGGGAAAACTGATTTTTCTGTCACCCTCCCTCCCCTCCCCTTAAAGGTCCAGTGTGTAACGTGTTTAGTTGTTCATTATCAAAATCTGTGTTGCCCGTTTACAAACTTGTCCTTTTTCATGAATATTTACCACCACCATCAATTCCAAGTATTCATTTTGGCTTGAAATTTTACATTTGCATTTGCATGAACTAGGGTAGACGCTCCATATTCATGCGCCATCTTGAACTACGTTAGCCGGTAAGAGACATACAGGACATACTGCTCCGCCTTTTGCGTTTTCGATGTCACATGATAAACTCACAGGTGCTGCTAATGGGTATCGTAGCTTCCCGGCCCCGGCAAGTTTGAAGAAGGAAACATGGAGGACCACACATATTCAAAATCCAAATTTCAGGAACAGGAGACTTCTTCGCCCAGAAAAAGAAAAAGGACATTGAAAAGAGCAAGAGACCGGCTTTTTGAAGCGTGTAGGCTACCGTAGCTGTAATACGTACTTTGAACTGTGTGGTGCTAGAGAGTTGATAGCTATATATGATTCCTACACATTGGACCTTTAAGCTGCTGATTACATTAATAAGCAAATGATGAACTTTTGTTCCTGGGTGTTAATATCATCTATGCTTGTTGCTTTTTAATGAGTTTTGAGAGAGAAAACAAAGCAATATTAGTTATAATTTGTATATATTGAGATAAAAAATAGTTATAAAAACTCACTTTCCATGTGCTTGTCAGTCATTCTTACTTAGTACTGTAAGAAACTCTTGTTGACAGAAACTCTTTTGACTTCCTGCCAGTTCTGCCGGCAAAGACATTTAACTGTCAAGCATTTTAAACAAACCATTAAGTGTGGGGTGGTTTCACAGTGGCAACACCTTTGCATGTCCCTACAAAGATTTATCATTATCATAGTTTGAAAAGTTGCCATTATAAACACTTACATAAGTTCCTTTGAAAAGCAATTATCAATATTTTTTCAGGTTGCTCTCAGGTCATACCTATTAGTTGTAACCGGGTGGTAATTACATTGGAACAGTGAACACCTATGGGTTTGCCTCCCCTCTAAAGGGTTTACAGCTAACCAAGCATCAGCATCCCTCAGGCCAGAGAAAAGAGGGCTAGGATAGGCTTTGGGAGTTACCGGTAAGCAATTAGATAATGCATGTGCGCGCAGTGCAAACACGTCAAGCTCACACCCATATTGCCGGGGAAAAGTCAGTGTGGCAACGTTATGGGGCCGGGTCAGGACAGAGGATTAGACATGTTACAACATTGGCTCCCAGTTATCTGCCAATCCATCAAGGGAGGATCCATTGGTGTCGTACCAAACCCTCTATTTAGATAGATGCTTTGATCAGTGTAAAACAGTTTGTTATAGTCTCACCTTGTTCCAAAGGATATCAGAAACATGATTTGTGTCCAGGCTATATTTTCTTTTTTAATGTTGCCGCATTGTTGTGATGCAGCTAGTCCATGTTGTATATTAGTTTATGTTGCCTGAACTTGCTTCTCAGGGCTCATTTAGTGTTGACAAGTTCTTCCATTGAGCGAGGATTTACAGTAGATTGCTAGATGACGTTTTTGTCTGCTAATGACTGATGAAGATCCCCTGACACAAACGAAGCTTATAGAAGCTTCATCCCTGTTTGAGTGTGTAGAAACATACTGCTGTTGCAAGAACTTTAATTAAGAGGTAATTGTCTGGTTTAAGCCAGAGAACATTCATCAAACTCACAGATTACATTTCCCAGTGCATACAACCTCTCATCCTCAATGTTAATGTCATTTTATCCAATCTGTTCCAAACATGCGTTACATCCCAGACTTTGAAAAGTGTGTACCAACTGATATTGTTCTGCTGGAAAAATGTACCAGCTTGTCTAATGAAACTGCACAAAGATCTCCAAAAATACTTAGTGAGGGTTATCGCTAACAACTTTCAAAGCCTTTAGATAAAAGCAAGCTTTGCAGACCGATTAAGAGAGAAGGGGAGGGAATGACCAGTTATTTAGGATGAAGTCCTCATATTTCATAGCGAAGCTAACCTTTTTTGTTCACTGTAGTCATATTTCAAAGTTCAGCTTCAACCAGCCTGGTTTATTGGAAGACGCATAAGATAGTAGGCTATAAGGAAGAGGCTTGGTGTCATTTATCATACTTGTGTTCATTACACCCCCCACTCCAGAATGTATAGGCATAGTTACTGTGAATTTCCATGCTTACAATTTGACTGAATATTTCCCTGAATTGAATATAGAGCTGGGCAATATATCAATATTATATCGATATCGTGATATGAGACTAGATATCGTCTTAGATTTTGGATATTGTAATATTGCATAAGTGTTGTCTTTTCCTGGTTTTAAAGGATGCATTACAGTAAAGTGATGTCATTTTCTGAACTTACCAGACTGTTGTAAATGTTCTATTATTTTCCTTTACCCACTTAGTCATTATATCCACATTACTGATGATTATTTATCAAAAATCTCATTGTGTAAATATTTTGTGAAAGCACCAATAGTCAACACTACAATATCGTTGCAGTATTGATATCGAGGTATTTGGTCAAAAATATCGTGATATTTGATTTTCTCCATATTGCCCAGCCCTAGAGCGCCACCATGAGGTAGACTTGGTTGCTTCTTTATCTCAATATCTCAACAACTATTGCATGGCTTGCAGTGAAATTTGGTACACACACTTATGGTCCCCAGAGGATGGATTGTATAACTTTGATTGGCTGATCTTTTTTTCTAGCACCATTATCAGGTCAGTTTTGTTTGTCCAATACTTTAAACTACTTAAACTCAGAACATTCAGCTGTATGTTTGTTTTGCTAATTAACAAATGTTAGCATGCTGACATGTTACAGTCTAAACTAAGATGGTAAACCTTATACCTGCTAAACATCAACATGCTAGCATTATCATTGTGAACATGGTAGCATGCTGGCACCGCTGGTCCCAAATACAGCCTCACAGATGCTAGCAAGGCTGTAGACTCCTAGTCTTGTTTTTGCTGCTGCGTAGGGCTGTCAGACCTGTAACATACACATGAGCTGATGTAATTGTGATAAATTAAGTAGAGAGTCATCATTTAGAAGTAAGACAGTTGGGCAAACAAGGAATATTCTGTAACATTAGATATATCCACACCTCTTTCAGGAGTGTTTAAAATGCTTTTGTACTCCATGATGTCACCAATAAATAAAAAGTTCTCCTCTTGAAAAAACAAGATTTCGAGAAATCAAATGAACAATGACAAATACTGCCACCTGTATTAGCAACTAGCACAATTTACTCGCTCCCTAAGGCTCAATGATAATGGTGGCTTGGGAAAATGCCTGCGGTCACTTAGCAACACCGACATTCTTCCTGCTCGGCCTGGTGGTGTCTGTGTCCTGTCTGTGTTAGGAGGGCTATATTTATGTCTGGCCATGCTTGTGGAACATAAAGCAGACAAATCCTCGGTCAGTGAGCGATGATCCTGCCCGACATCTCTGTGCGCAGTTTACATGATTGGACCAGCCAGGAATTCATTTGAATGCACTTCCGATGGCACGGTTTCCATGGACACAAGATGGCTTGAGAAGATGGGGTACCTACTGGTCATACCTCCCCCCCTCTCTCAGGAAAGCCTTACATTGCTCACTATTTCACATCTCTGTGCCACAGATGCTTCTTCCCATCACGCTCCTCCTAGCCGCCTAAGATTATTGGAAGAATCTGTTCTGAAAGTAAATTATGGCCCCGGATTGTACACTGTATAATTGCACATAGAGAGTGGGTTAATGCTGGTGGCATGGAGCAGACATTATATAGGCACCTATAGGGATCCATGGGAGGAATCACATGCGCTCTGGACTCTCAGATGTGATTTGTCAAAGCTGTCAGTGGGCTCTTTTCATACGAGCAGCTGAGTAGGTGTTTGTCCTGCATGTAGCCAGATGTATTGATTCTTCAATCTGTTATCATATAACACTTCCTGTTTTACTATTGCCTGCCCTCAAGAGAATGAATTGTAATGGCCCTATTAAAATCTTTAGTGTTTAGAAAGAGATTTCTATTTTGCAGAGCCTTGCTGTAGAAAAGGCACATGACGATTTGTGTCTTCACAAAAAAGCATGATTATTGTTATTTAACACATCAGGTGTAAGTAGGCTGAGGATTATAGGGTAAGGTATACTAACGATTGTGATTTGATAATATTCTTGCATATTGCATATTAGTATTGCTAACATAGACTGTATATAACTGATAATAATTTTTTTTCCAGTTACCTCCAGTAACCCATACATGCTCTGATTTGGGCAAAAAATTCTCATATACCCGTATGTAACTTTAGACTTATACAACACAGATAAATCAATAAATTAAAATAATATTACTTGTAAACATGTTAGAACATTGGAACAAAAATAAACCCCAAAATAAGTATTTATTTGTGTATGTATGTATTTTTGTCGGGGATATAGACACGCATAAACAGATCAATATATGCACTCAGTTGCCAGTTTATTAGGTACATCTAGCTAAAACTAATAGTCGTCTAGTCCTGGAGAGAGGTGTTGATTAAACATTATGGTCCTTTTGGAGGTTGTAGTTTGTGCTGCTGTTGAACTGTAATGCAGTATACTGAGAGGTGTTTGTGTTATTTAGCCTACCCTCATTGATATAACTGGTAGGCTAAATAATTGTTAGAAAATAACATAAGGTAAATGAGGACAAAGGACCACTACTGTATTTTGACACCAGAAATGTGTTAATGCCAAATAGTTTGAGGAATAGCAGAAACTTGAGGGTGGAAGTTGAATAAAATGAATTAATTAAAAGGGTTGTAATAAAGTCTCTAAAGATTTGTGTTTATAGGTTAATCTGCTCTAATACATAGGATCAGTTTTTAAGCTTGTAATTTGATGTCTGGTTACTGAGAAATTCCACTCAGTAAGTAACACTTTCCAGTACATCGTATAGTTTAAACAGGGTGCTGTCTGACTCAAACTTTTATTTGCAATGATTAACAGAGGCTTTGTTGAATGATACGCAACCACACCTCAAAGTTTTCCCTGTGCTCCTTTTGCTATTTACTGCAAAATCAGTGCTGCTTTGGTATTTACCGCCTGTTGCACAACAGATATTTGGGACTTGAACATCAGGTCATTAAAATAATAAAGATTCATTTGACAGTTACCTCCAAGATATATTTCCTCATTTTAATTCTGACAGCTATAAATCAACCTCCTAGATTAAATAATTATGAATGTCATTAAAAACTATCAAGCACAACATTAGTGAAACAGATTTGGATGTGTGCATGTGGTGTCCTCTGGCACAGTGATGGGAGAACAGTGAGGCAGCTCGCGTGCAAACTCCCAGACATACCACACAGTGCAGGGAGTGTTAGTTGGCAGGCGCTGCAGGAATGCTATTGTTCAACAGACAAAAATCGTATGAGAAAATGTCTATTTGATGAGAGACACTTCATTTTTCTCCCTGTGTTGCACCGCAGTATCCTCTTAAATCACTGTTTTTCACATATTTTTCTCTACTGTATTTTTCTTTTTGCATCCATTGAAAAGTTAATATTCCAGGGTTTTTTCTTCATTCATTTCATTTGCTACTTAAGTGCTACTGTAGTTAATCATGCAATACTGATTTAAGTAAGCAATTACCTTGTATTCATTATTAGATAAAACAAAATAAAGATGATTCATTCTGTAAAGGGCTTATAGTTTTCTCAATGGAAATTAGATACTATCTTTATGTGACTCTAAAAGAATCTCCATAATAAAATTTTGGCTTTGCTAACTATCTATTTCTAGTTTATTTTTGCCTCCCAAAAATGGAAAAGAAACCACTGAGTTTATTGCAGCAAATGAAACACATCTGTAACACCGCACAGTTAGTTTTTGATTTATTAGAGCCAAATTACAAAGGATGTGTCTAGCAGTAGATACATGTCTATGACTGGACACAGACTCCAACCCTCCTGCTGTCTTTGTCCTTGTAAGGAGACGCCGGGTGTGAGTCACGCCAAAGGTACAGGAAAACCAGAACCACGGGCCAGATAGAATGCTTTTGCTATGTGGTTGTGTCATCTTTGTTTGGATAAGCCATTTTTTTTATCTGGATGCGTCTTTAAAACAGACGGTAGTTTTCCATTCGACTTTTATGGATTGCTGAATTGAAGCTGCTCCAAATAATGTGGAAGCAGTTGCTGTGTCAATGATTTCATTACCTTTGATAGATGACCTAAATGGCCTTGACATATTGTTGACACAGGGAGGCTTTCCCTCCACCAGTAAGTCGATTTAATCATGTTGTCCAGTTATCACCTCCGGTATTAAAGAAAGGACGTTGTGGTGGTTTCCTCAGGAAGTGACAACACAAGTGAGTGCAGATGCAGTGACAAACGGATTTGTGTCTGCAGAGGATGTGATGCAGTTGTGAACTCCAACGACCTCAGCGAGAGTCCTGCGGCAGACAGGCGGAGTGTTGTGGACACAGTGAAGCAGCTCTGCCAGCATTTTTAGAGGCTTCAATCAGAGTGTGAGCTGGCACGCCCTGCCAAGGAATACTTCTCCCTAATTAGACAGTGTACATGAATGGAAACATGGCTGCGTTTTGTTGAGAAAGTGAATCTCTAGTGATGCATGTTGTGATACCAAAGCGACTTTTGGCTGTGTTTGTGATCCTCCATGGTAAAGGAATGCAGTAGTGGTCATCAGATGTCAGCTTTCACCCAGTAAACATATATGGTCAGGCATGTGCTGCTTACACCAGTAGGCCTACACACACTGGCCCCATTCTCTCTCTCTCTCTCACACACACACACACACACACACACACACACACACACACACACACACACACACACACACACACACACACACACACACACACACACACACACACACACACACACACACACACACAGAAAACCCCTTCTCTTTCCTCCACTGTCGTCGTCCAAGTGGCCCACAGTGGCTCATCCTCACATGGGTGTCTGACACTTACTTCATATTACTGAATGAGTTCCTTATTCATTCTGAACATCTCTGAACTCTCTTTTGGGAAGAGTCCGTGACTCAGCATGCCTGCATTCTCATATCCAAAGGAACAAGATGAGTAGGAGCGTGCTGAACTCACTGATGCAGTACAGGCTGAGCGTTCCTTGTGCCTTGTGTGCAGTTCATACCGCAAGGCAGTTAAAGAGGCTTCTAATTTTACATAGCTACCATGGCGCAGATGAGTGATAGGACCTGTCAGGAGAGGGAAAGAGAACCGTTACTAATCATAGCTTGCAGCCTATAAGGGGGAGGGTGGGTCTGGCACTTTATTTTAGCCATCCTAGCGCTATGGCTCTAGAGATGGTTCGTTGGTCGGTCGGTCCACCACTTTGATCCAGACTGAAATATCTCAGAAACTATTAGAATGATTGCCATGGCATCCATGACACCCTCAGGATTAAATTCAATCACTTTTGTGATCCCCTTGCATTCTCATCAGCCTCAGCTGTACTGCTGCTACAGCATGCTAACACACTAAAGTAAGATGGTGAACATAGTAAACATTATACCTCCATAACATCAGCATTTTAGCATTGTCATTGTGTCATGAGCGTTAGCTCAAAGCACCGCTGTGCCTAAGTACAGCTTCACAGTACATGGCTATAGACTCTCAGTCTTGGGTCATCTTATATTGCTTGCAAATTGACTAGACCAATAATACGAGCTGCTTGTTTTAGTGCGACTTATCTGCCCTACTGGCGACTATGATGTGATGAATAATTCAGTCCTTCTCTTCAGTTAATATTGGAATTACTTTACACTGGGGTCCGTAGTGTACATGTTAGGCTCTATCTGTTGTAGGTTTTTTGAATTGTCATCGGTGAGATCTTGTAACTCACTCCTGAGACATTATGAGGAAAGAAGCAGTAAGCATAAAGGAATTCAGGCTGCAGCTGAAATAATCCACCTTTTTGGGTGTGGTAAAGCTAAAAGGTCTCTCTGCAGTCATTTACAGGTTTAAAAACTATTCATGAGCAATGTTTGTTGTGTTTGGAGAAGGATGGAACTCCATTCTCTCTATAGTTTTTTTTATTGAGGCAGTGGGATTGTAAAGATGACCATCCAAAGGAGGAAAGAGACAAAAGATTGAAAATAAGGAGGGAGGGATGGGTAGTGGGTGTAAACCCACATTGTCAAGGGCATTTTGTAATCAGAGATGGGAGTATTATCCCCACAAAAGTACCATTAACCTGTCTAGTGGCCCTCATGGGACGGGGCCCAGAAGTAACTGACCCACCTCTGTGCTCTGTGTTGCAGATGGGAGGAGGAGCTGTCCAAGCGAGAGCAGCTGGAGTCCACGGTGGAAACCATGCAGCAGGTTGGAAAACATCCAAAATAAAATATATTCCACTAACATGCATAGCTATTTAAAGTCTTGCCAAGGGCCATTTACCACATGCAGACAAGGAGCACAAATATGATAAGAGGAAAAGCCGTGTGTACACATACCGTTTTCAAAAGTGATGCATATACATTTATATATAGCTCAGATCTTTGTGGATTTTTATTTTGTGTGGACTTAACAGAGCTGGGCTAAAAGCATTAAGAGGATTTCTGTCAGATTAGAAAAAAACTATTACATACCCATCAGGAGGAGTCTGTTGTCTTAGATCTAGATATAAACATAAAATATCACAAGCAGTCTACCATTATGTTTCTGTTCAGAGCAGGCAGAGGAAATAGATGTAGAGACAAAATCAATTTAAAGTGTCGCACCTTGAGGCTATATCACAAGGCATCCCAGCTGGTGCGAGTACCCCGTGTGGTCAACATCCTTTCCTCTCTCTGCTTTTGCACAAATCGTTCAGCGACAGCATGCATGTTTGTCTTGGATTCTGGGTCAGCAAAACCCCAGATAGAGAGGTGGAGTGCCATCCCACGGGGGCTTTAACCTTTTACAGAACACAGATAGGTGCCGCTGTGTATGGAAGAGCTGGAAATCTGTTCAGAGATAGTAAATTCAGTGCAAACAGCCATTTATTATGAAGGGCTGAGAGCCAAAGGGCTGTTACATTGTGCTGACTTAATACAGTTAACAAAAAGTGGCACTCCTCTAATGACAGAATGAAGTCAATAGGGTTAGTCATCCTTTTAGTCTTTGTAAAATTCAGTCTTCAAATTGCTGAGCACATGTTTACTAGCTAAATAGGATCTTAAAGTTTTGTCAATGTAGTGTAGTAGATGAGGGTGATCCAGATGTTTTGGAAGACAACATTTAAAGTTGAACCTTAAAGGTAACGTTTGACATCTTGGTATAGCATAAAGACTGGAAGCTAGGGTAACACCTAGCCTGGCTCTGTCAAATGGAAACAATATCCACCTACTACCAACCTGTACTAGACTGATTTTGTTACCTTCAGACAGAGCCTGGCTAGCTGTTTCTTACTGCTTCAAGTCTTTATGCTAATATAAGCTATCAGGCTACTGGCAGTATCTTCATAATTACCGTACAGGCATGAAAGGGGAATGGTCCATCTCATCTAAGTCCCCCATAAGCATATTTCCCGAAATGTTGAACTATACAGTTTTGGCCTCTTGGACCTGAAACACCCAAATCTCTGTGTCCTACCTTCTTGTATGTTCAGTTAACACACATGTAAGGATTCTACATGGTTACCTTTCCTTACATGGCTCCTAACACCTTGAGTATCGCTAGATGCTTTCAACAGAGGCTAACATTTGCATTATCTCAGTTATTTGGTAATATGTAAAATAAATTAAACCATGACCTTTGGGTACTCAATCATAAAAAGCTTAACAGCAACCAATATGAAAATGTGTAACTGTGTGCTTTTTTTGAGGGGCCTTATCTTAATGCAAGTCTTTTATGTGTGTTATAAAGTTTTATGTTGAACTTTATTTTACAAGCTAATTGAGGACGAGCCTACTCCTCTAACCCTAATAGTATCTTTGTTTATCTATTGTGTGTCTTATTTTAATTCCCTCACTGTGACGTCCTCTCAGAGCGCCCAGGAGTCAACCGAGGTCCAGGATGAGCTGTGCGAGAAGGTGGACAGACTGAAGGCTGAACTCGTGGTCTTCAAGAGTCTTATGACTGATGTAAGTATTTGTTCAGTGTTAAGGTGATGTCACCATCACTTCCCCAAGTCTGATAAAGCTTTCACACCATAGAGAAAGTGCTGTGTTATCTTCCATACTCAAAGCAATCATGTTAAGCGTTCCAACAGTGTTTGAAGAACGTACAATTGTTTTCCTGCACATTACTAAGCATCATTCTGATAAAGGCTGTCATTCATACAGGTCTAGATTAAACAACTAAACACACACTCACACACCCTTCGTTCCCTGCTTCCTTCCTTCCTTATTTGAGAAGAATATATAATGCCAGAAAGTCTCCAAGACAAGCTCATTGAAAAAAAGCTCAAATAGCACTCACTTCCTGTTCTGTACAGCCGTGTTTTGTTCTCTGGCAGTTCTGCTCAAGTGTGATATACCCTTATAATATACTGCAATGGGACCAGTCAATGCTAGTGCTTGCTCAGAAATAAATAAAGTCAGATATTGCTTTTGTTTTTTGGTAAAGCTTTGTTGTTTACCCTGTTTCTCTCCCCTTTTGGCATCTGTACATTGTTGATTTCTATTTATATAATTTTCTGTGCTTGACTTTATCCCTGATGTGTGAATCCAGAGACGGGTAAGCGACGTAGAAGTAGTAGATTTCTTAGGTTAGACTTTAGTGGTTAGGCATCTTGTATTTTGTGCTCTCGGTGTGGCTCATATTGTTAAACTTTCACTGTAGCAGTAACAACCAAGATATATGTGACCTATTTGCATGAACCATATCTGCCCTACCAAATGTTGCATAATTATTGAACTGACAAAATGATGATGCAAACTAATAGCTTAGTGTTATATATATATATATATATATATATATATATATATATATATATATATATATATATATATACAGATAAAACAAAATATGACAAGATCAGAATGAAACAAAAAGGACATTATATAGTTAATGATAAAATTGCATCTTAGGGGGTTACGTAAAATGACGTCTTAAAAGAGCTGTCGTATTGGGCGCCTGGGAGGCTCACCTGGTGGAGGGTGCGCCCATGTACAGAGGCTCAGTCCTCGGCACGGCGGCCGCGGATTCGATTCCGACATGCGGCCCTTTGCTGCGTGTCATTCCCCCTCTCTCTCCCCTTTCATGTCTAAGCTGTCCTGTCACAAATAAAGGCCTAAAATGCCAAAAAAAAATCATCGTTAAAATAAAAAGAGCATGAATAAATATGATATGAACGGTAAACATTTAAATACTACATGTATGAAAAGTGGATGGTTGTCAAATTCACCATTAAAAGTGCAAAAGATAAACTGGTATGGACGCACCTACTTTGTTCATTCCTTGT
Organism: Perca fluviatilis; assembly: GCF_010015445.1. Classification (NCBI taxonomy): domain Eukaryota; kingdom Metazoa; phylum Chordata; class Actinopteri; order Perciformes; family Percidae; genus Perca; species Perca fluviatilis. The sequence continues at coordinate 21,129,522 of NC_053115.1, forward strand.
GACTGACATTATAAGACTAGTATGATCAGTTAATGGCAGCCAGCTTAAGTTCTTCGCCTGCCACAGTGATTCAACTTAACATACTCTATGTGTACATAATGTGAGAATGTGTTTGGACTGCACATGACATCTGAAACAACCATCCTTACCCATGCAGCAAATGTCTGACCTGGACACCCAGATCCAGGAGAAAGCCAGGCGGGTGGACATGGACATCTGCAGGCGAATCGACATCACGGCCAAACTGTGCGATGTGGCTCAGCAACGCAACTCGGAGGACATGTCGAAGATGTTCAACGTCAGTCCGGCCCGGTCGCTCCCAGAGAGGGTGGGTACCCATCTGATGTTTCACTGTTTGACAGTAAAAAAATATGAATTCTTCTGTGAAGGTAACAGTCAGCACTCTATAAATGTAATCAGAGCTGCCTGTGGCTCAATGTGTGTTTTTTTCTTCACTGGCTGATCATAAACTCAGTGACCGTTCCAAAGGTTCAGGAATGCATGCCTGCATGTTCGCAAACACACACAAACATATAAACATACAGAATACTTACGGCAGTGACTCTTACATATTCATGCACACACAGAAACACACACACACACACACACACAGAAAAATTAAATGCTGATGTGGTGACTCTTCGCTGCACACAAGGTTATCGCATTGCGCCGACGGTGCTGACTAATGCCTGAAATAAATTCACTGTGAATCAAGCTGGTGGCTTCTCTGATGTTAGCCTATATGTTGCTCTACAGTATATCAATATTTCAATAGAACTGCTTATATTTACAGTATTTATAAAGGAGTGTCCACACAGAAAGTGTCTGCAGACAAGCTGTAGACCAATTCAGAAAAGTTACTTTGAGGATGAGTGCTGATGATGATCAATAGCGCATATTCATTTGCTAAACTATGTGCTAACTGAATAAATAAACTCTGTGATCTTTCATCAGGTATGCCTTGGACTGTCAAGCAACGTGTGTGTTTTATTTATTTATTTGTGTGGGTGTGTGGGTTTCGCAGGGTGCTGTGGCCTGCTGCAGGAAAAAAGAGCGTAAAGCCATGTCCGATGAAGAGAGTTCAGAGATGGATGCTGAGCCCAGCCCTTCAGAGGAGGATGGCCCCGGGTCGCTCAACATCACGGACGAAATGAAACGCATGCTCAACCAGCTGTAAGTGACACGCACACGCACGCACACACACACACACACACAGGCCTAAACATTACCTGCAGTTACACCATACCAGTCCAGTACAGATGTTGTTTTGATGGAATTGTGTCAATTGTGTATTCCTTCATTTCGCTCTGGTGTTTGTATGGATTAACATACAGTATGCTGATTCAGGAAACCTCAGCAGATATATGTACTGTAGGCATTAATTTGCTTTGTTAAAATCACAGTAGTATTTTTATGGATGCTCTAATTGTTTTTACTCTCATAATAATAGATAATTATCAAAATATTGGCTATTATGAAATTACCTGTTTACTAAGCACTAACCCCTAAACTATTTTCGAACTAAAGTTCAGTGCCAGCTCTTGTTTTCCATAAACTCTTCCTTCCATCGGTTTGTCTTCTTTATAAGCACATCTTCCTCTATGCTTGTGACCTTTGCTGAATCTGGTAGCTGTTATACTTGTACTTTCCTCTCCTCCCTTCCTCCCTCCCTCTCTCTCCTGTTCTTTCCATTCTCGGCCCCCTTGACCCTACGCAGACATTGTTCAGATAACTCCTTTGTTGCCAGGCGCGAGACGTTTGAAATTGATGACGACTGCGACAGTTTGACGTGGGAGGAAAACGAGGAGACTCTGTTGCTCTGGGAGGACTTCACAAACTACAACATGCCGTGCACCATCACCGCAACGCCCAGCACAACCGCCGCCCCCGCCGATGGCAACGGTGAAGCCCCTGATCCAGTGAGTCCTGTCTGCATTCATGGTCCTTTTGCACAGTATATAGTTTTCAAATACATGCAAGGCAGCGTGTAGATCATTGCTGTGTCAGACATTTACTCATACAAGATGGATGAGATCTCTGTCTGTGTGCTCTCTAAGGACTCCCAGGATGGAAGTCTTGGCAGCCTCATTGATGAGACAGAGTCACTATTTAAGACCAGAGAGCAGGAGTACCAGGAGACCATCGGCCAGATCGAGGTAGGCAATCTGTGTGTGTGGGGAAAAAAAAACGACTTGCAAGCACAAAGAAAGATTAAAGCATATCAAAAGCATAAACAAGAAACATCAGCTGTGATTGATGGACACTAATGGAGGAACTACTCACATTTAAAATTGTGGATGGTGGTGAAACAGCTCTAAAGAACACATTTTGATGTCTATTTGTGAAGTTAAATCGGCAGTGACATCCAACGTCGCAGTTTTATTGACGTTCACATGTATTGTATCATTTATGTCGATATGTTTGTATACTAACTGCTAAAACAGTATCATGTTTAATATGTACTACATCTACTGAGTCCAGGAAATACTCTATCTTTTGATTTTTTTTTTTTTTATTCTTAGGACTGTACATAAATGGTAGGAAGGATAGTCCGATATTTTTTAAGAGACGGAGAAGTGTCTTTTGAATTTTTCTCACATCAGATTTATATTTATTTCAGCCTTTCCTTGAGCTGCACAGAGCTTCATTTAGACACTGACAGTGGTAGTAACTGTTCGGTTAGTAGCTATTGGTTTGAAGATTTAAAATGCGCAAACCAGATACCGTGAAAATTATTGTTCCATTAGTCAAGTCAAACAGAACTTTATTTGTCCGCAGAGGGGCGTTTGGTTATGCATTAACATTTTTTATGGACTTAACAAGTTGTACCAATTATATACAGAGATATTAGCTGGGAGGATGTTTTCAGGGAGAGTTCAGTTAAAATGTTAATAAAGCTACAGGGGGCCTAGATTCAGTAACCCCCCCCACTCGTCACCTCAGTAATTTTCGCCCAGTCTCTAACATCCTCCCTGTTTAATCCGTTTCCCTTCTCTTAGTTGGAATTGGCCACAGCAAAGAGTGACATGAACCGACATCTGCACGAGTACATGGAGATGTGCAGCATGAAGCGAGGCCTGGACGTGCAGATGGAGACCTGTCGGAGAATGATTAAAGGCGGCAGGAACTCTCCCTCTGTCAGCTCTGTGGCCAGCAGCGACTCAGGGAACACGGACGAGATCCAGGATGAGATTTCGGACAAGGACGCGGAGGCTGAAGTCCCTGTTAGTTGATGGCTGCATAGCCCAGGCGCTGTCCTATCTCTTCCTGAACTCCCCTCGTTGTCACAGGGGTCAAATGTGTATAGAGGTCCACCCTGCTAGAAAGGTGGAGCAACCTAAATCTGGGCCTGTTTGACCTATTAAAGTTCTGATGGTCGTGCTAACTGATGCAGGCCCAGAACTGAACTGGTGCTTTTATACAATTTCTGTTGTTTAGGAAGTGGTGGGGGCGTCTTTGCTTCACATTGAGAACAGGTGCAAATAGAGTCCGAGCTGTGCTGTCTTCCTCTTCACATCATTTTAGGGGAGAGAAAAAAAAAATTCTCTAATATTTTAAACTGGCTGAGAAGTATTTTGTACAAATTCTTACCCTATAAATGTCCTTTTATTCTAAAGGAATTGAAAATAGTACATATTGTGCTCCTCCACATAGCATTCACAAAATATAACAGCCATCTTTACATATATTTTTTAATGTTTCATTTAGATTGAAAAATCTCTGTGCACCTGAGTTGGAACACTATTTAGTTGTTGTTTGCAGTCCAAATTCAACTTTTGGGTGTTTAAGTGTCTTCTGCCAAGAAGACAAAACAAGGAGTGGAGACAAATGTTAGAGTTCTGGTGGTTTCTGAGGGAACTCTGCAGAGTTGCCAAAGTTGACAGAGGAAAGGAGCACAGCCTTTTGATGCATCAGTGCACTACTCAAGTTCTATGCAATTTAGCTGGCCTTATTTTTGGACTGGCTTTCACCCTTCCTTGTTTCTCTTCAAACCAATACGATTAGCCTTTTAAGAAAAGCAGGTGTTTTCTATGTATCTCTTTTTTTTGTGTGTGTGTGTTTGAACGTGGAATAATCTTAGTATGGGACATTTGTTTTATTCACGGACACCAACAGTAAAAACTGGAACAGTGCCCCCTCAACAAGGGACTACTATCTTCATTCATGACTATAATTGTCAACATCTGCCAGATGCTACTGAAACAGGCAGCGCACTGTTGTGGTTCTGATGTATCTTATTGAGGAAACATTGTTCTTGTCTTGTGCAGTTTACTTTGTGAACATCAAGACATTTTAAATGGCTAAAATCCAATCTTTTTTTTATAAAAGAAATCAAATTAAAGTTATCAAAGCCAAACAATGCCCTCCAATGTCTTAAGCAAAACCAAAGGACACATTTTGAAAAGCTTCCTTTTTCACATAATCTTCATAGATGAAAATCTTTCTTTGTTCATGTGTGATTTCTTTAAGAGCTGTCACCTGCTGTCCTGCAGGCGTATTTACGAATCCTGCTATGGACACACCCTACGGAGCAGCTCAATTGGTTGGGGTTAGGCACTGACCTTGAGTGGTTAAGGTTAGAATAGCCGATTGGTCAGGGGATAGGACCTGTACAAATCAGGTTACGTTACCTTGCGTAAGCATGGACGCCTGGCCAATAGTGCGCGAATGCTATTGAAGGACGGGTCTTGGCATGGCCATAGTAGGATTCGTAAATACGCGTCCTGCAGGGGACTCTGTTCCAGACGGGTTGCACATCCTGCTTTGTCTCTTCTGAATCGGGGCTTAAAGTGTCAGACTGTACATAGAGGGCTGTAGGCATGTGATCGTATACCCCAGAGGCCTTTTTATTCATATTAAGTCTCTTTGCAACAGATTGAGATGTCTCACAATTTCGCTTTTCAGTGCTCTTGCTGGATTAGCGTAGAAACCGATTGAAGCATGGGGACAGAAGTGATCTTTACATCATCTCTTTGTAATATAATGTAAGAACGGTTAGCTGGATCAAAGATTAAGTGCTACTTCTTTGTTGAAGTTTTACAGAAGCAGAATGTTGAAATGCAGGCCTTTTGTTATTGCAGCATGTTTTGTGTGGAGAAAATCAACTGAATTCTAGTTTTTTTTTTTATAGAATCCTTTTTTTTCTTTTCTTTTTTTATTACTACATAGCTGCAATGCAGACTGTGTCGATCCTAATCATTAATTAATTGTATTTGTGGCAAAAAAAAATATTTTTCAGTGTTTTGTAATCATTCTATGTTAAAGTGTGTTATTGTCGCTATATTCTGCTTTTATTAATTTCAAGACTATTAAACTTGTTCCAGACATTTTGGTCAGTTATTGACCATATCAGATCCCCCATTAAAAAAACCTAATTGACTATGTAAGACGAGAGGAACAGTCTTCCTCACAGAGATCTTTCATATCCTTTTATGTTTTATTTTATGTGACACCAGCCTTATAAGTAACAAAGAGCTATTCTTTTATTGGTACTGTACTTTGTACCGACATCAAACACTTTGAGTGAATGAATGACAGTAACGTCCGGAATTGGCAGGCCTAACATCACAGTTCCCTTTTCCTTGTTTAGATTAAAGCCCACATCACAGCACCATCATCACACTAACCAGCTAAGTGTACAGTCACATGACAAAGTTGTAAATCAATCTATGAATACTACCAACTCTGGAGAGTCTCAGTGTTTGTCCATGTCACCACCACCATCACCATCACGTGTTTTTAGTTTGAAGACATTTACCTGATTCTTTTTTTTTTTTTACTTTAAGTGTATTATCTCCATTTTTTTCGACATCCAGTTGATAAAACTGGAGCAACCCTCCTTAATGAATGTAGCTTAACTGGAGGCATCCTCTAAAGACCTTACAGGTAAAAGGTGAGCAAAAACAATGTAGCTGTTTAAATCCAGGGATATATGGTGTGCAGTTATTGGAGACCATGGTATGTATTGCTTTACTAAACGGGTTCTTACCTGAACAACTTACAGTATGTGACTGAGATGTATGTAAATTAGGTCTGTCTGGATGTGAGTGTTTCATACTTAAAGGGTTTGATATGATTGTTTTTTATCAGTATGGCGCTGGGATTATAAGATTGTGTTAACTGTCGTGTCAGTATACAGTTTTAGGCTCACGTTCATCGACATACCTGTCTGCTGTTAAATGTCATTATTTCTTATATTTAATTTCATGAAATGATGTGGAGATAAAAGGTGCAGCAATACTTGCAATATTGTATTGGATACTGGTCTTTTTCTTTCATTTGCATCACAGGAAGCGTCCTGTTGGTTTCATTTTAAGTGGTTGATTTGTCTTCTTTAATTTAATTGCTTTTCTCTCTTAGATTTGTTATTATTTTGTTTAAACTATTGATACAATGTATTCATGTGGGTCTGGGGCAGATTGGTTCAATATTATGAATGTACTCATATTGGATATTGGGGGAAAATGAAATAAAATGGTGGATTGGATAAAAAAAAAGAAGGCTAATTTGTCATTCATAAAAACTCAGTTTCTTGGTCATCAGAAGACCACTTTGTATTGTTGAGCAGCCATGAAAATACAATTATAATATGGTATATGGTAATTGTTGGTAGCAATTCAAAAAAATATATGTTTCTACACACTATTTTCTGTCAATAGCTGTCACACCTAAATCGGACACTTTTGCTTGGAAATCCAGAAAATTGTGACAGTGTATGAAAAATGCAAGAACTTGGTTGCAGTAATATTTCAAATACTTAGAGTAGCAGAGGCACATACTGTATTTCCTTACACTTAGAGCAGCAACTCTTTTTGTTCTTTAAAAGCGTACCAGTAGGCCTTTTCTCACAGCAGACATTTTGACTTGTCACAGTGGGAAAAGCGGAGTTGTTACTAATAATAACACAAACAATGCCTCTGTTATATTTTATATAGTGTTCCATTAACAGTGAGGCAGCATGTACGATACCAAGAAGAAATCATAAAATCATAGCAGCTAAATGGAATTCAGCCATTGTTCGTTTTATTATTTACACCTGTGCGTTTGCTACTATGACAGGTGAAGATGTCTCCTGTGATAAGCTTAAGCTTATTTTGACCTAAAGTTTTCATTCATCTGCATCTCCTACAGGTCCTCTTATCACATATTTCATACAAGGCTGAAGAGTCATTTTTCTTTAAACCATTCAAATGCAATTTGTTCAATTAAACACAATGCATATAAAACAGGAGATTTATTTCGTAATGTAAAAACAGGTGTTTTTAAATGGTATAAAACTTTATGCAATTTAATGAAAACAAACAAAACAAATTAAAAAACAAAATAGAATTTTCATGGTAAAAGACATTTCTGTACAAAGATATAGAGCATGGCACAAATAATAGACTCTACATAATATACCTAAAAACATTCAATAGTTAACCCGGCTAATTTAATATTTCTGAATTTAATTCTTCAAAGTTAGTCAGGATGAGCAGCAATGAAGGAGAGGGACACAACATGTCCCTCATGTTGAAACAAATACCAGCTAACTAGCTCTAGTTAGGCAGTATAATAGATGAGTGTACTCCGTATGCCCAGATCTGCTATTCTCCTCCTGTCTAGCTGTACTAACCTGTCTTTTATTTTCATCCCTCTACCTCGAGGAACACGATTCTTTTGGCCACGTCCTCCTCGCTGTATTTCTCTTGCAGCTGCTGTCGGACCACGGGATCAGCTGAGAGCAAAAGACTGTCGTCACAGCGATTCCAAAGTGGCCGTGGAATGGAACAGCGATTCAAAAGCTGATCCAGAGCAGCAGAGAAGTCTCCGCTGGTCTTCAACAGGGCTTTGGTCACACTAATCAAGTCCTGGAACAAAAATAGTTAGGAGAGTTTAGAAAAGCCAAACAGAATATAACCAAGAATAAAGAGCATATACGTGCAAGAAGATTGTGGAGTGAATGAAGATTGGTGTGCTGCTGCTCTTTAGGATGCATCTAGTACACCACAGTGTTCACCTGGTTTGTCTGGTTCATCAGCTCTTTGATTCGCTGCTTGTCTTCTTCCAACTGGACCTGTGTCAGTGAAAGTGCAGCGTCTCTGTTCACTGTTGGCTGTGGTTTGGATGGAGCTACCGGATTATCACCAACAATGGACTGAGAGTCATCCTCCTGAGATTCACTGTCGAATATGAACAGATGGGCCTTGGAGGTTGCACTGACAGGTTCAGGGCCACCTGTCTTTGGTAGGCAGTTGCTACTGGAGGCCTGGGTCTCTTGCGTGTTCTCTTGGAGACTGAGTCCGTGTTCAGGGTTGGACTGTGTGGAAGCGGTGTCTGCAGCGGTGTCTGAAGTGGGGAGTGGAGGTTCTGTCGATGTGAGCGGTTTTGTCGCTGTTTCAGTTGGATTTTGGAGATCTGGAGTTTCGTCCTCACCAGACTGAGAGACAGGAACATAACAGTTTAAATATTTAAAGGATGGGGAAATAATATGGCCCTTTGACACTGCCTTTGTGTTCAGCCCCATAATAGGGTTTTATTTGTGGAGAGGAACATTTGAGCAGCTTTAGCAAACAATAACAGCAACTAGAGCTGAAATCATTTGTTGATTAATTGACAAATTATCTGAAACCTTTTGACCAGCACTTATCGTTTTGTGTAACATAGCACGTGCTATTCTGTAGTAGAGGATGGATACCCGAACCGAGCCTGTTGGGACCCGGCAGTAACCGACGGGCCGGGCCGGGTTCGGACAGATATTTAGAAATTATGTTCGGATTCGGGTCAGTCACATCAGCGTGATAAGGCATTGAACATTTTAAATTTAAAACAGCTTATTATGTAGGTGCGCGCCTGTGTTAACGAGCGCTTGTTGCCCCGTGTGCGCTGATATGCTCATCTGTTGACATTTCCGAATACCTTCCTACAGTTGCTTAAAGGGGTGATAGAATGATTATATAGGGTATTTTACACTGTTCCTTAAGGTCTCCTAATGGGGTATGTAACATTGGTTGGGCTGAAAACTGCCCGAATGCTATTTTATTAGGCCCTTAACTACCCTGTGAATATGGCTCTATTTGGAACAAGAGCTTTTCTTCCAAATATGGTATGCTCATGAATATTCAGAATGAGCTACGTGCTGATTGGTTTGAGCAAACTACATAGAAACACATGGGAGACTCGACAGCAGGTCTCACTGCAAAGTTATACATTGTTTGTTGGGCTATTACGTTATTAAAATTCACTTCTGAGACTTTTTTAGGCGAGAAATCAACTATATAAAGCTCAAATATGGGACGTTTTACGAAAATTTATGGCTTATTGCAAATTTGGTAAGACTGTGTGTCGGAGTTCAGCTCCGGTGCTGCCTGTGTTGCTGCCTCACTGCCCCGCCTGCCTTCCTCCACAGACCCGGCCTGCAGCTCCCCTCTTCCTGCTAGCTAAATGGCCCGTGTGTGAGAGTGATAAGCGGGTCAGCGAGCTTGTTATACCAGCAATCTCTTACAACAGTTCCAGTTAATCTAGGCTGGCTGTCAGCTGCCGGCATAACTAGAGTAGCTATATTTACAGTTTGAATTTTTTCACGCCACTTATACAACATATCTCTAAAGGTCTTAAAGCTAACAACGTTGGCCGTTTTCCAGGTTAATGAATTTTTGTGAAGATTAGGGGTTTACGTTATCTATGACTGTCCCTTCATGCTAGCTATGTGTAGCTACAAATAACGGATAGTTAGCTTCATTTTCGGCATAAATAAAGTATATTTACAGTTTGAATTTCATCACGCCACTTATACAACATCTCCCTAAAGGTCTTATAAAGCTAACAACGGTGTCCGATTTCAAGTTAATGAATTTTTGTGAACAGTGGGGGTTTCGTTAGCTATGACTGTCCCTTCAATCCTAGCTATGTGTAGCTAGCTACAAATCACGGATAGTTAGCTTCATTTTCAGCGTAATTTGTTTATATTTACAGTTTGAATTTCGTCACGCCACTTATACAACATCTCCCTAAATGTCTTATAAAGCTAACAACGGTGTCCGATTTCAAGTTAATGAATTTTTGTGAACAGTGGGGGTTTCGTTAGCTATGACTGTCCCTTCAATCCTAGCTATGTGTAGCTAGCTAGCTACAAATCACGGATAGTTAGCTTCATTTTCCGCAAAATTTGTGTATATTTACAGTTTGAATTTCGTCACGCCACTTATACAACATCTCCCTAAAGGTCTTATAAAGCTAACAACGGTGTCCGATTTCAAGTTAATGACTTTTTGTGAACAGTGGGGGTTTCGTTAGCTATGACTGTCCCTTCAATCCTAGCTATGTGTAGCTACCTACAAATCACGGATAGTTAGCTTCATTTTCAAGCGTAATTTGTTTATATTCACAGTTTGAATTTCGTCCGCCACTTATACAACATCTCCCAAAATGTCTTATAAAGCTAAACACGCGTCCGATTTCAAGTTAATGAATTTTTGTGAACAGTGGGGGTTTCGTTAGCTATGACTGTCCCTTCAATCCTAGCTATGTGTAGCTAGCTACAAATCACGGATAGTTAGCTTCATTTTCAGCGTAATTTGTTTATATTTACAGTTTGAATTTCATCACGCCACTTATACAACATCTCCCTAAATGTCTTATAAAGCTAACAACGGTGTCCGATTTCAAGTTAATGAATTTTTGTGAACAGTGGGGGTTTCGTTAGCTATGACTGTCCCTTCAATCCTAGCTATGTGTAGCTAGCTAGCTACAAATCACGGATAGTTAGCTTCATTTTCCGCAAAATTTGTGTATATTTACAGTTTGAATTTCGTCACGCCACTTATAGAACATCTCCCTAAAGGTCTTATAAAGCTAACAACGGTGTCCGATTTCAATTTAATGAATATTTGTGAATTTCAGAGGAATTCTAAGAGGAGCTACCTCTCATTGATAGAGCTACATCCAGCCGCAGGCTCTATCAATGAGACTCAGGGACAAGCGGCGTTTATTTCCCCAATCGTTTGTTTAAATAACTCAACACATTATAATTACACACATTAAAAGATTAACTGGAACCTGTGGTAACAGATTGCTGGCGTAACAAGCTCGCTGACCGTGCTCTCACTCACACACACCGGGCATTTAGCTAGCAGGAAGAGGGGAGCTGCAGGTCCTGGAGCTCTGTCAGAGCACCGGCGTTTAGTAGTCCATTATCCAAAAACCGGTGACTTTGCGCGGGTATGGAGTGCTGTGGGCTGCCAGTCGTGACGGAGCTCCAAGTACCTCATAGCAGGCCGGGGTGCGTGAAGGAAGGCAGGTCGGTGGCGGAGGCAACAACACAGGCAGCACCGGGGGCTGAATTCCGACACACAGTCGGACAAAATTTGCAATTAGCCATCCATTTTCGTAAAATGTGGCCCTTTTGGAGCCTTACATAGTTGATTTCTCGCAAAAAAGTTTCAGAAGTGAATTTTGTAATGGAATAGCAGAGATCTGCGCGACCTAGATTCGGAAGACTACCTGATCTCAGGTCAGTTGTGTAGCCTATGTAAATGTTGGGGCGTGACCGTTCTCTTAATACACCCATGGGCTGACAAAGGTTCCGGTTTTTGGGAGGTTGACGTCAACTTCCAGCTTTGTTGGGATTCGCCCGTTTTCAGCGGCAGTTTCAAAATATGAGATTTTCATAGTAAAGGGGTGTCAATGGGACTTTGAGCTTCTATGTATGTCCTATTTACCCACCGAACTGTCGTTATTCAACTATGACAGGGTAAAATCGGTTTTGCATTCTATCACCCCTTTAATAAAAGCGGGCTTTCCACACAAAGAAACGCGTCTTTAGTATGAGAAACTGTGTCGGGCTCGGGCCGGGTTCGGACATGAAAAATTTTGCGCCAAGTATCGATCTTTTATTATGTAAGTGTTGGTCAGTTTGTTTTGCTTGACAATCCCATTTTGCAGCAATACAATTTAAGTGAGATGAACAAACAGATAAAATCTTTTTAGATAAAACAGATATTGACAAAGTTGGAAATAAGGTAATAAATTGCAATATATAGCAGAATCTTGGAATATGTTTAAAATCGCAATAATATCGTATCGTGAAATAAGTATCGTGAGGCTTCTCACCCCTACTATTCTGTTGTGTCTTACCTCACTTTCATCTTCAAACTCCTTTGAAGCCAACTCTAGAATCCCCAACTTTCTCTTTTCTTTCTTCTTCTCTCCTTCCTGTGGCACTGAATTAGACTCTGTATCTGCAAAACAGTGATGGAGGTAAAAAGATGAGAGGAGATCCTCCCATTCTGCCTGACTCAACATTTTACTCAAGTCTGTACTATAAGAGCTTGAAAAGATATTAAGATGCCATCTATGTGTCTTGTGTCCCACTCTGGGAGATGTATAACAAACCTGCTTGTGGCGTTTCAGAGACCGCAGCTTGTCCGCTCCCCTCCTCTTGACTCTCTGCCACTGCTGTCACACTCTTTCCTCTGGCTCTCTTAGAAGGCGGCTGCTCTATGGTTGTGTCTTTTTGAAGAGCGGACTTAACGGCTGATTTAGTTTTCTTTGAGGGCTGGGGAGATGATAAAGGTTGCCCTGGAGAAGATGTTGATGACCTGAGTTTTTTGCCATACGGTTCAGGCGACAGCTCCTCGAGTACAAGTTGCCTGCGTGTTAATCGACGCTGCGGTTGTTCTGGCTTGGGGGAGGCCTTCTGCTGGGCTTTAGGCTTTTTCTGGGAAGAGGTCTCGGGCTGAGCTGGAGGAGAGTCCTCTGGCACACTTTCTTTTTGTGGAGAGATGAGTTCATCCGTTTCTGGTTCTGTGCTCTCAGCTGGAATGGGGTGAGCGTCTGTCTGTGGGTCCAAACAGGGTCCCTCAGGCTGGGGGGAGTTCGATGTTTCAGCTTCTACAGTCCCTACTTGAGTGCTTTCAGTTGGTTGTTCATCTGTCTGTGGGTTCACATGTTGTACTTTTTCTTGGGGAGAGAAGGATCTTTGAGCTTCTCCAACTTTTGGTTGTGGGCTTTCAGATGGAAATGACTGGTCATCTATCTGTCGAAACACCACATCTGTTAGGTTCAGTTGTGCTTATTTAAAAAGAAATATTAAAATCACATACAAACTTACTATTCAAGACTGTGGTGTTTGTTGCAGGAAGTGAGTTGTGGTTACTACCTGTGTTAGGTCTGTTGCTGCTGAATGTGTCTGAGGAGAAGCAGCATCTTCCGCACTGGGCGGTTTTTCAACATCTGTCTCTTGATTTTCTTCTACCTAGGAGCAGACAGAGGAGAAACATCAGGCTTCATGTCTATAAAAAGATGTGACTATGAGTAGTCAGGAGGTATTCCAAAGTTGAGCTTGTACTTCAAAAGAAAGTATGTGAATTAAGTCTGTTGCATTATACTGTACAGTATGTGTTTTCATAAACACCGTGTTACTGTGTTGCACAATGGATTTTTTTAATTTGGCGCCACCAAGCGGTAGTATCCAAGAATACATTCCCCCCCCCTACAGCCTCTGTGACATCAACCAGGGTTTTTAGTTATTTTGAAGCTGTCAACAAGCAGCTTTTGCATGTTGTACTAAGTTTGGACAAAACACAATTTGATGGTATTTTATATGTTAGCTTTGTTCTTTACTTAGTTGCACCAACCCACCTACCATGATTATTATAATTATTTTAATGTTGGCCAGTGTGCCATTGATGTGCTCTTGCAATATTAACGTTATCTTGAAGAAAAAAAAAATTCCGTAAAGAGAAATTTTGATATCTTGACAGCAGTCATCTGAAACACAGAGACAGCCTGTTTGACCTGCAGAAGGTGGCATGAACAATGAATGCTCCATAACTTTGAGTCACTGCTAATAACACCATTGTTTCCCTGGTATTACTTGAACATACTGATCACTGGCTCCCCGTGAGAAACGCACTATATTGAAAGGGGTCTCATATTTTATACACATGCATTTACATACATGACAGGGACCTAATGCAATAAAAAAAAAAAAAATCTTTCAACATATTGTAGCACAATTTGGCACCAAAATAAAACACCCTGCTAACAAAACCTGAACATTATAAGCTCAGAAATGTTGGATTTTTCCCCCAACTTTTTTTATTTAAGTTTACATTTTTACAACCGGTGACACATAGCACAGGGGCCCGTTTCAGTAAGGAGGTTTAACAAACTCGGAGTCTAACCCTGATCTCTGAGTTGATTTACCCTGAGATGGGAAACTCTGAGTTTTCGGTTCCAGAACAGCAGATTTGAGTTGGTTCAATCAACTCAGAGTATGCTCACTCAGAGTTAAGCGCGTGCACCACCACAATTAAAAGGCAGCATGAACGGAGCCATGATACTACGATTCACCATGGTAACAACCACAAACAAACTGCTCGGTGGAAATACTCATGCGCACATACAGCAAGTTTGAACATGTATTTCGTTTAAGTGCTCATATTATGCTTTTTGGCTTTTCCCCTTTCCTTTATTGTGTTCTATATCTTTTTTGTGCACGTTATAGGTTTACAAAGTGAAAAAGCCCAAAGTCCACCCCAAAGGTACTTACCATCTCCAACAGAAAACACTGTTCACAAACTGCTCCAAACAGCTCTGTTGTAGTCCAGCCTTTACTTCCGTGACGAACGTGCATCACTTTGTAACACACGTTATAATGCTCGCCTAGCTGCTAGCATGGCACGACCTCACACTCTGCTTCTGACTAGCTAGCAGTACTTACTGCACATGTGCGACTCCCAACAAAGATGGTACAGAAGTGAGATGTCTCACTCTGTAGCTAACACACAGGGTGAAAAGAGGAGCTGCAACAATGTGCAGTACAACAAATATATGGTGTTTGCTGAAAATTAAACCACATAAACCTATTCTGGTACAACCTCTAAATACAATTATGAACATGAAAATGAGCATAATATGAGCAATTTAAAAAAGCAACACAGCAGGTGCTGCAAAAGAGAGAATTTGCGTGGGAGAAAATTGCTGCTAGAGTAAATGCGTAAGTTCCAATATAGTGTATTAATATCATATTTAATCATAAGTTTAAATATTACTGGTGAAATGGTATTGAACCTATAATCTAGTTCATTAAGGTGCAATCCTGCGGGCGAAAAAGTCCTAGGCCTACTAATCCCATTCTGTGGCTGCAGCACCATCATTAAGAATTATAATTCAGAATCTTTTATTTGAAAGGGTTAAATCATTCACCTGCAATACTGTGGAACTCCTTTTTAATGGCTCTTACTGGTTTGTGTCCAGGGAGCACTACAAAAACGTTTAAAACACGTTTCAGAGCGAGTCACACTCTTCTGACGGCGCTTTGCTAAAATGCTCCGCATTTGCCGTTTGCAAAAAAACGTAATGCGACACAAAGAATCTACTGGGATGTAAGAGTATGTCCACGATGGGTGACGTTAGTGATATGAGGACAGATAAGGTTATGTAGGCTACGTAACTGATAGACTGGGAAGAAAAACAATTCCGCTCAAATGGGTAGGCTAGTATCTGGAAATGAAAATACATCTATAGTCGGGGCCTCAATATCATCTCCCTGCAAAGTGCTTCTTCATCAATGGGATTGTTGACAAAAGGAAATGCCATGTTTTGAGAAAAAAACATATAGGCTAGTCTGCCTAACATGGTTAATAAACCAATGCTGTTTTTTATTCATGCAGATAACAAACTGTGCTGCACCTGGCGTCAAGTGGAGCGGTCCAGAAGGAGCGCCGTCCTCCAAGTCAGGAGATAAGCTGAGTGAGTCAACGAGTTCTAGGAAAGGGTTCCATGTCTCTAGGAATGTCAAGATAGAGCCTTTCAGAGAAGACCTAATACAGTAAATAGCTGACAAGGGGTACGGGGGGATAGTGCGATTGTAGGCTCTGCTCATGGTGTCAAAAAGTAGTTAATTTAGGGCAAGACCAGAACATGCGAGTATGATTGGCAGGAGACTGGTTACACCTGTTACAGGTGTCCCGGACAGTGGAGTATATTTTGGACAGTTTTGCGTTTGTATAGTGGACTTTATGAAGGACCTTGCATTGGATTAAGCCATGACGAGCACATATGGAGGATGAGTGAACCGCAGTCAGAGCAAGATCCCATTGTTACATTGTTATACCTTCATTGTGCCAGGCCCTAAATGTGAGGTCTGAACTTGAAGGTGTAAAGACATGTTTTTTAAGCCATGGGGCCAAGACGGAAGGGCCCTGTAAGCCAAAGTTTTTCCTAACTTGACTCCAGATCTTAAGCGAGAGGGATACAATCGGGCATGCGCCCACAGATGTTAAAGGCAAAGGGAGCTGAGAGCAGAGGACCGACCGCAGCGGGAGGCGCGATCCTGCCTTTTCCAAATGTACCCAGGGGGGTAGAGAGGCACAGTCATCGTTCATCCAGTACAGGAGTTTTTGGAAGTTAGCTGCCCAGTAATATCGCCTGAAGTTAAGGCGCGCCAGGCCCCCCTCAGTCTTCAGGGACTGTAGTATCGCCTTTCGGATCCTAGCAGGTTTGCTGCCTCATAGATATTTAGATATCGCCCTGTCCAGCTTGTCGAAAAAGATTTAACGATAAGTACCGGGATATGCTGGAAAAGGTAAAGAAATTTGGGGAGGACAACCATCTTAATCAAATGTATCCGGCCCACGAGGGAGGAAATGTTGGATTTATTGCAGGACTGCTGTATTGACCTGGATTAGATTGTAGCTGTAACCTGTGCCTCCTGTATACATTCTAAAAGAAACATATGATACTGAGACTTACATGACAAAATACCATCCAGGTAAATTACCTTAGTCTCTCCCTCTACTGTCTTGGTGTCTTCCTGTGTTGTTGCCACCTCCACAACCTCGGACTGTTTTTTTGCCAGTAGCACTTTATAGTGAGTTTTCATTGACTGCCAGCTGTGACCGGTCACCCGCTGCTTCTCCATCTCTTGCCAAAGCCGGTTCCCCCCAATCTCTGTCTTGTGCTTGATGACATATCTCAAAATAGCAGCGTCATCTTCCGCAGTGTAAGCAAGCCTGCCTAATAATAAGGAAGGAAGGAAGGAATGACAGAAAGTGCATACATCAGTTGATTTAAAACAACAGTTACATAAATTCTAATTCCCAATTTGATAATAAACAGCACAGCTAATATAAAACCAGTGCACACGTTTTTATTTAATAGCTATTTTTGACTAACTATGACTTTCAATATGGTCCTCACAAGAAATTTGGGGTTTTTAGATACCTCTTACGAGTCCAGGAGAGGTCTCTTTGCTTTTGTTATGTCTAGCAGACTGTCTCAGGACCACTTCCGGATTTAACCTGTAGTCCTCTAAATTCAGCTGTTCATCCTTCTCGATACAGTCGTGAATGTACTGCGTGGACACGTACCTTAAGAGAAAACAGAACGCAGCTTAAATTCTGTGCTTTGAATATTTTTCAAGTTAGTTACACAGTAACCACTTTTGCCTAATTAAATGCTCTAGCTGATCCCATGATCACTGTGCTAAAACTTAAAATTGCTCCATCATTAGAAAGGAGGAATAAAACATAATATAGTAAGCCGTGTTTATTTATAGAACATGTATAGAACAGTAACACTAGTAAAGCTCTTCCTTACAGAGCAAAATGCTCTTTAATTGTGTAATAAGGGTAGGCATTTTCTTTCAATAAGCCTTAGAAGACTGGCCATGAACAAACAGCAGCTAGTAGTTACTGTATATGGTGTACCAGTGAGGTACAGATAGAGGTATAGATCACAAAGTGTCCCATATGTTAACATTGATACATACTGTACATACCTTCTACGCAGTGTATGATGAAACAGATTTTAGCTCATCAGGTGTGAGGCTGAGATGTGACTTATTTATTGTCATTATATGTGAAAATTAAGCTGTATTTGTGAATGCTGAACAGACTAAATGTCAAAATATGAAAGATGAATTGGCCCATCAACACCAAACAATAGTCTTGAATCTTACAACCATGTAGCTTTCTTTCTATCAACTGAATAGACTGAACAGTATTTCTCCTCCTGACATACATACTTTCTAATGTTCAGCACCTACCAGTGAGCAGTAGTTTCAGGAATAGAGTCTCTTTCCTCTGGGTCAATCAGCAGGATTGCCCCTGGCTGCTGCACATTGCACAACAACCCCCCTCCAGCTGTGATGAGCGGCTGGAGCTTGAGTTTAACAGGACCCGGTCGCAAGAAGAAAGACATGGGTTCACCGTCCACAGTCAAGAACAGAACTGGGGAGATGTTAGATTTGGCCACATCCTTCTGTTTGGATGGCATGGTCAAAATGTCTCACCTGGTGGAAGAGGGGGAATTACAAAGAAGACAGCGCTTAATACATGTCAAATATTGAAGGTGAAGCTCTACTACTGTTAGAACGTAACTAACGTTATGAGCATAAACATTTACCAAGTACCATCAGAGCCAGTAAATCAAGAAAAAACAACATTGCAACATGTTATAACACAATATCTCATGCTGTATGTCTAGTTCTGACAAGAGCTGTTATTATTTCTGTAGGCTATTGAAACGACTAGTTAATTTATTGATTAATTGGTCGATAGTAAATTAAACAACTAATTTCAAATATGACAAAGTAATTTTTCAACATTTAAGTGTGAGGATTTTCTTCCTTTACTTGTGTTAGATTGAATATGTTGTGGTTTTTGGCTTGTTACTTTGGGTATATTTCCCTTTTTTGAATGTTTTACAGAAACAATGATTTAAAGATTAATTAAAAGAATATAGGCCTACAGTTCAGTGAACCATTTTCAACACAGTTGCTTTATCGTGATTCAGTGCTCCAGAAAGCTAACCTGACAAGCCAGACCCAATTAAATTTGCTTCCGCTAAGGTGTGTCTAGATTTCTAGGCTACCAGAAAGCTTCATTTAACCAAAACCAGTATCAGCCAATATCAAGCCCATTCACTGTCCTCTGCCCGGTTAAACCACTGACACTTTACAGTTTTAAAACACTAATATTGCACCTCCTGCCATTATTATGAAAACATTATTTACCAAAGGATTGATTACACACATTTCATGCAATAACGGTTCCTCACAGGACACATACGGTTATGTTAAACAACCATAGGCCTACTATTACCATCGAAATTGATTTCTTTATTTTTTTTCATGAAATAAGTGTAAGTAAATAATCTTTTTTATAGAGGCTATGGTTGTATCACAGATGGTTGAAGTCATCTGTAATATTTCTGCCAGGTTTAATTCACTCTTTGACCAACAGGTGGTTTTGTGTGCACATGAAGCCTTGAGAAACGAACCCTTTTGCGAACCAACTTTCTGGAAACCTTCCATGCTTCATGAAGCTTCATCTCGCCATCAACAGTTAACCACCATGCTCTCACATGAACAGCTGGGAAACGGTTTCCGTTAGTTAACGTTACAGTACGTTAGCTTAATCTGGTTAGCACCATTAGCTTGTACGTAGCCCGTTTAATGGCATATTTTGGAGAGAGTTGCAGCCTAGTTAGCTGATGTAATGAGTACACAAAAACACTGCTTACCGTAGACATTGGACTTAAAACGTACCGTATACTGTATTAGTTTGTTTACCTCCTCAGTGAACTTTCCCGCCGCGACAACAAAAACAAAAAAAACACAGCCTACTTCCGGGTTTTCTTCTTCGTCGGCGGATTGAATCCAGTTAGTGTTGCATTACTGCCCCTACTGTTTGGAGCTAGACTGTATTCTACTGTAATTCCATCAAAAATCTTTTAACAGTCTATGAAATCATTCAGTAAAAATCAAAGCGTTAATGCAGAGGCCCAATCTCCCTTTTCCCCTTTGGCTTTTCAACTTTTTTGACATTTGTGTAAAGCCACTTTGTATTTGTTTAACCCTGTCTAGATATGGATACACAGGCCATCACTTCACAGTGACTCTGACTAAATATGAAATAGTACTGGAGAACTTTATAGAAAGTGGAGGTGAAAAAGATCCATGTATCCAGAATAACTGTACTGCAATTTACACATACCTCCCGTTTATTAATTGAAAGAATTGGAACTTAAAAAAATAAAAATAGATAAAAGAATCACTTTAAATGAAGGTCCATGCTCTCCAACATGATGTGAAAAGGGCCTTTTTCACAGCAGACATTTTGACTTTGTAGGACTAATACTATTACATTAATAGTTACTGTGTTTGGTTTAAATGTCCTAAAAAGCCATGACAAAACTTGCAGCCTGAATTCAGCCTTCATTCATTTTACACCTGTGCCTTTTCTACTGTGACATGTCAAAATGTCTTTTGTTTAATTTCTTCTTTTCAATTAGCTGTTCCTCTAAATTGCTACCTTCACTGGACTGCAGAACTAGCATATATCAAAGTGTTGGATATTTCTGTGCCATACTTGAACTATGCAGATGTGTGTTATATGAGGTATGCCCTCTCAATATATCAAATAAACATGTCTAAAAACTAAAAGCAGTGATGGGATGCCCTTAAAAATGGTCTGAAAATATTATGTTTACACATTCAGAATACAATGTGTACTTGAGAAAAAGTTCCAGTGTAGTGCAGTGTAATTGCTGTAGCTACAGGGTCTGGACCACACAGAGTATTGGTGAAGTTATGTTCACAGAACATAGACAAACAACCCAACTGAGCTGTGTGTTTCCTTCAGCAGAGAAAAATGATATCTCCGGAATCAAACCAATAAACACTGACAGTCCAGTGGGACATATTACTTGATTACATGATTGTCCCCTTGAGGCAGGTATGTGAAAGGCATGATGGATAACGGCTGCACTGATTTCAGCCCCTCAAAATATGAATAACATAATAATTAGCAGGGAATCAGCCCAAAGTGGAGTTGGATGATATTGCAAAAGTGTAGCAGAAATCGAAGAGATGCACACATATTTTTATAAGCAAGCTACCTGTAGTGTAGTTGTGACAACACAACCGTACAGAAGTCCTGATGGCTGATACAGTTACAGTATAATGTGTACAGTACAGTTACACTATAATGTGTAGTACAGTACTGCAGTACTGCATAATGTGTATTTCAGAATACGGGCTGTGTGCATTTCTCTGTGGATTGAGCGTTTTGATGCTTTCACAGTATATAGCACCTCAACCTGCTTTATAATTAAAAAAGACATGAAAATCTTGTTTTTACAACATGAGACCTTTATACTTGTCTGATATTGATACGGCTTTGTGTTCAAGAAGTATATTCTACAGTGTTGTATGACAAAGATGTTCTCTTTTTTGCAATTGTTTACGTATCTGCTTAAAGACTTTTCTGTCTATAAACTAAAAAACAGTCTAGTAATACTCATCCTGTGTTGATCCAATTCCCTTTTAAATGCCAAAAGCTAATTAACATTTCTCAACAATATTAGTGACTCATTACTTTGTGAAATCCAGAGTCCAGCTTTAACTTATTCTTTGTTCAGTTAAACCAGGAGGCCATGGGAAGGAATTGGGCTGGCCTGTTTACTGTATCACCTCCCCGATCTTGCCTCCCTCACAGTCCTGACAGCTACATTATTGTTATTGGCCTCTATTGTTTCTCTCCCTCTTCGGTTCAACCAGCTGAAACAATACAACAGCCACTCCAACTGCTCCAACTCCTCCAAATCAATGTATGTTTGTGGATAATCTGTAATAATTAGATTAGGCTCTGGCAGAACAAAAATCCCTGCTGTGAATTTCAGTAGCTGTTTCCATCAGCAGAGGGAGATATTACACTACTTTACAGAACACCAGGGCTGTCTATCAAACAACATGTTATTAATCACTTTAGTCCAAAATAATGGATTGATATTCCTACTATAATAAAACTCCAAATAAAGTGCACTGTAATCTGATCTTCTTACAAGTGCATCTGTTTGCATAATTACCATTTGGAAACAACAGTTTCAATGAACAGAACAAACCTCCATCAGATTAATTTAAATTCAGATTGATTTATTTGTCAGAATTCCTTATGTACGTGGACTAAATATATAAAACCAGGTAGTCCAGATAGTCTAGCTAGCTGTCTCAATGTACCATGCAGAGATCTGAAGAGCAGTTAACCATAGTCCTCATAAATTGACCAGAGTTTAAAATTCTAACACAAAGAAAGCGGAAGGAAACAAACATCGGCGAAAAGACATGCATCCAGCGAAATTTCCTGCAGCACCGGAGCAATCCCGGAAGTGAAATGTCGTGGCTATAGACTACTGGACTATAGACGTGGCCTTGACCTCTTCTGAGACGTTGTGATTGTAACTGGGTCACCAACTGAAGCTTCTTTTGGAGACAGATCGAGACTCAAGTGCCAATGTGGGTTTTTTCGCTTTCTCACTGGCACGCTGTGATCGTCCCTGTGGATGTGCTGCTTGGGAAAAACTAGGCTAAAGGGACCTGGGTTACGCTGAACCACTGTAAGGCCTCAGTTTCATAATAGCCATATAGAGCAGCATTGCTACTGATGATAATCAGACAAACTAACAAGAGGGAAAATAGATGAAGCTCTGTCTCTTTTTTACTCTAGAACTAATGTCCCCTCCTTGAATCTTTGGCCATGGCAATATTAAGACACATTTTAACCATTCTTTAGTATAGTTTAGTAAGAATAGGACTAATGGCCAGCATTCTCTGTGAGAAAGGGTTTAAAACTTTGTTATGCCTCCTAAAAAAGACAACCTTGAAAGACTCCTCCAGAGTGAGACAGAAAGGCCTCAATCTTAGCACAATCTCAGCACAACTGGCAGGTTACTGAGTATGTTGGAAAAAATGCATGAAACTTTGATGCACAGAGATAGTGACAATGTTGTGCAGGCAGCATTATTCACTTTCTTGTCAAGCGTTATATGAAAGGATTGTTCAATATGGATCTCGAGCCAGCTGACGGTTATCTCAGTTTAGCATACAGACTGGAAACAGCTAACCTAGCTCTGTTCAAAAGTAAACATCTGCCTAACTGTACCTTTTAACCCTTTTATCAACCCTTTTAGAAAGCTGCACACATTTTTTGTGTTAATGGGTCAAATTTGACCCGTGATTTAACTCAGCCCATAATACTATTTAAACAATGATTATCGTCCAACATTGCTTTTCACCTCATAGCTAACTTATTGTGTATTCATTTAAATGTTATATTTGGCATCATGGACCTTTGATCTTAAAGTGTCACTCGTTTTTAACTTAAAAAATGTTTAAATTCACTCATTATATTTCCAATAATGAAGACAATGGGTAATTATGTTATCTGACTATAACAGACTAATATTAGAACACACCTCCAAAATGATTTGCATGTGGGGGTTTTTCTGTGGTTTAACGGGTCAAAATTCACCCGTATAGATTTAGGTTAGGAAAAAGGTAAGTCTGTTAACAAGAATACACATCTGATGAAGACGAGGGTCCAAGTGACCCAGATGCTCAAAAAGGTCTTTAAATAAAAAATAATTGACATTTAATGGTCGTCAATCCCTTATCACACCCAAGGCAAAGCACCAACTGAGAAGAGCAACCCAAAATGGAGGGTGTTTGCTGGATGGGGATCGACAAAACATACCTGAATGCTAACATGGGGCTGTGGCTTCTTGCTGGGGTGTACAGATCCTGGAATGAGGCTACAGGTTATTGGATGCTGAGTCATGCCAGAGTATATTGCATGCTACCATGTCACTTCAGACTGTTATGTGTCATCCTCTGTTTAAAGAGTTTCTGCCTTTATTTTGACAGGACAGCTATGTGAGAAAGGGGAGAGAGAGAGAGTGGGGTAAGACATGCAAGTAATCGTCACAGGTCGACTTCGAACCCTGGATCTCTGCGTCGAGGCATAAACCTCCAAGTATATGTGCGCCTGCTCTACCCACTGAGCCAACCCGCGCCACGTTGCTATTTTTTATTTTGTTTTTTTAGAGACATTTACAAACACATTTACTAAAATTCTGACGTTTGTTGTGTTAGAATAGCCATGTCTGAGGATATCATGAAAACGTGTTCCAATGAAAAATAGGAAATGGTATTTTAACACAATATAAGGTTTAAGTTTATACCTTTTCCCCCCTGTTTCTAGTCCATATGATAAGCTAAGCTAACCATCACCGGACTGCAGCTTTATATGTTTCAGACGACGTAATGTTTTTAAATGTTGTAGTCTTTAGGCAGCAAGTGTGTCACATAGAAAAATCCTTTCCTTTGTCAGGAATGATGACAGAACAGCTTAAACCAGGTGACATTGTATCATATTGCACCTACATTCCACTCAAGTGCACATTAATAGTGTTAAAGAGTGAGTGAGTAAATGAGTCACTTGGAAAAAATCCACCTGACAAAGGTAACGTGATGTGGCGTGAGCTCTGCCAGTTAAAGCCGAAAATGTTCGTGGGCGGGAAAAACGTTGTGACATTTCAAATTACATTTCTACAGTGTAAAGAACACAATGTTTTGTTTTTTTTAAGATTATTTTTTGGGGCTTTTCCGCCTTTAATTTTTGAGAGGACAGCTAGGTGAGAGAAAGGGGAAGACATTCAGGAAATCGTCACAGGTCAGATTCAAACCCTGGACCTCTGCATCGAGGAATAAACCTCCTCTCAGTATATGTGCACCTGCTCTACCCACTGACCCAACCCGGCCATAAAGAACACAGTGTTTGATATTTTTTATGCCTACCTTTATATCAAGACTACTGTTTTTTTATGTTGGGTTATACACATAATCCAATCCAGTGAATTTGCACTGTTAAATAATCTCAATAAACAAAGTAAATTTAAAATCTTTAAATGTAGTTTTTATTCTATACTTTAAGAAGAGCTGTGTAAATTATGGGGCATTGATGCACGCTATGCATAGAGCTCTACTTACATTTTCAAATTGTAAAATTCACACTTCCTGTAGCCTTCAAATTTATGAAAGTTGACTTTATATTTATATATTTTGTGTCTCATTATTGTTTTAGGATTAGAGAAAGAAAAAAGACAATTTCACTTTTTCATGCCACTGAAGTGAAATGCTAAAAATCTGATGCATCAAGCTACACACAATTTGTGCTTTATAGAGGTATACAGTACAACAAATATCCCTGGCCAAAATTAAACCGGAGTACATTATTTCTTCTTCTGAAAGTCTAAAATGTTTCCTGTAGAAAGAACATAAAGTGCCATAATATACATTCCTGAGGTGTTTTCTATATAAACACCAGATTAAACACAACTATTTCTCGAGAGCAATATTCGTCTTACAGCGGCAGGTGTATCACTTCACAAACAAGGCTTGTTCAAGGACCCACATACACACAGATATCAGGTATCACACCCTGGTGGGAGTAAAATTCCTTTCTCATACTAAAACAAAAGAGAATAAAAAAGCAAAGCTGCTGTTTCTTAAGGAGCTCAAACAAAAACAAAACTTCCTTGTGTAAATCACAGTCGCTATCTTTGGACTTGGCTCTGTGCGAACGGACAACTGCAGAAAAATACTTTATGAAAATTATTTGGCACATTAGCTCAGGAATCTTGGCAGGGTTTGGTCAGTAGAGACCGGCCGTAACAAAGTGAGGATATGCTGACTCGACATAAAGAACACATTTAATTACCATCATCATCAACCGTCCAAGAGGACCATCCGGGTCAGAGCCAGAAATCCCCCCCAACCTTCATCTGCCAACTCAAATGCTTATTTTAAGTGGCCAAACTTCTTCTTAATCTGCTGCATTCTCACGGCCTGGCTCTCCTCTTCTCATCTTCTCATCTTTTCTCCTTTTTACAGCTCACACATATTCCTCTTATTCCTCATCAGATCTCATTGTTATCATAATTGTTTGTCTTTATAACCTAAGAAAAAGATCCCTGCAGATACATAAAAAAAGAGAAAGTCAAAGAGGCTGCCCTAAGGCAACCAGATGTCTTATTGACTCTTATAGTACAGCCTCCCAGTATAATGTGTCATATGAAAGAAAAGGTTAGATAAGACTGTTTGTCTTTAAATTAAGACAATCAGTATCATGTAAGTATGATTCACTAAATAGGGAAAATTGATGGATATAACTGATATTTGTCACTGCAGGTTTAACGACATATTTTATATATATTCTAATCAATTATTTTCCATTTGTTGCCTCAAGGCAATATTATGCAGTTATGCTACTTGTTAGGACAATAATATGTTCAGTGGTGGAGATGTATTATGTCTAACTAGAACTCACTGGAAATAATGGACACGGGTGCATTTTATGGCGGAAAGGGGCGAAAGGGTGCTCATGGAGGTATTATCCTGCTGATAGTGAGAACGGTGAGCTTGAGAGCAACGACAAAGACAAAGACTTGATCCCACGATCAGGTTTGGGAAGCAGTTCTGTTTAGAGGCAACACTAAGAAATGAACAAGCTTGGTCCATATAGAATTATGTATTTCTTAAACTAAGGATAAGGCAAAGTGCAGGACATGTGGGGCCCATCTCTCTTTTAGGACCAAAAGCAGCTGTTTCTGGAGGTTCAACACAGAATGAGAAACAACAAAATGAAGACCAAGATTCACAAATATTAGAAAAAATCTGAAACTTAAAGAAACAAGGGACCATGTGTATTTTGTAATATGACGTTTCTGAGGTATATGTTGCGTTTTCTTCTGCCTAATAATTGTTCGACAGATATCTGATATTTTTTTGATCTACACATTTTTAGAACTTCACAATCTTACAAAGGTTGAAGTATTTTTTTCATAAGAGAAAAAAATACATCTTTACACTGTATCATATATAATGAAGCACACACTACCTAGGTCTTCTTAATGTGTCTCATAGGTCCAATGGCTTCCACTGACTAATATCTAATTTACACTAATCCTAACATTCACCAAGCTTGACCCGTATGATGGATTTTACAGAGGTTAAAGCCCTCATATGAATGGAAGCATGTACTGTTAGTTTGTGTATTAACCTGTCAAAAAGCCAGACAATAAAAAGGCTCTGTGTCAATGAACCTGCACTGTGTGTTAAGGTGAACTGATGTTTCAGTGGGCTAAATTGTAATGCCCTGAGTTTGACTCTGACCTTGTTGTTGAGTGCCTCTAACCGTTTCTTTTTTGGTTCTCTGTAAATTAATCTGTCTAAAAAAAAAGGCACAGACGTTGGTACCCCCTCAAAAAATGTCCAAAAAACATTTTACAAAATGAAACCACCTCCCCGCTAGCTGATCAAATGTGTATCCACAGACTTTGGTTTTCTGGCACGGTTCAACAGAGTTCAGATGTTGCAATCATTCCAACAGGGTGTGTGTGTGTGTGTGTGTGTGTGTTTGGTAAGAGACACTGAGGACAGCTGATGTAATGACTGCAAAACAGATTTCCAGAGTCTGGGTGACTGGAATGCTTTCAAAAAAGGCATTATTAGGAAATGTTTTTTGACAGTACATCGCAAGTCCACTCAGATGACTTTAAGCAAGAGACAGATTTCAAGTAAAAAGTAAGAAAATATTTTATTTACAACAACCACCCTCCCCACCCCGTATTAATCTAATCGCTTTGTCTGCAGATCCTCAACGCCCACCTACCCATCCCAGCTGTCCAGTAGACACTTTGCATATAGATAAAAATATAATTTCATAGCAAAAATTATAACTCAACCACTTTTGAGGAATTTAAAATCAAATAATGCTGAAAAGCGTGTTTGACAGACAATTTCATCCATACAAAAAGAATACATATGGCTGTATATTATACATTATAAATGTGTAATATATCTTTTTTAAATGGCATTTATTCCACAAAAACAGAAGTCAAACAGCAAATCTTAAAGGCACAATATGGCATATACAGTTTTTGTTCTTCTTATAACAAACATCCACATGGTAATGTGCCTTTTGTTGGCTTCACACTTTCTCACAGGTTCTGCAGGTGGCCGAGACCAAAATATGTTACAAGCAATAATCTCATTTCTGTCTTTAGATAAAGATGATTAAAAACAGTTAGCACTTCCCCCCTGATGCCAAAACCGAAAATGACTGTGTATTGTTTTGTGTGTGTGCGCCAGCATTCATTTATTTGTGTGTGTTCACAGAGGTATTGAAGCACGTAGACACTGCTGCTGCCTATGACGGCTGTAACGCAACATTTAGATGAGCTGCACATGAACAACACATACTCTACTGTGTGACACATAGTGTAAAAATATTCACAGTAATTCACAGTTAGTTACAGACTCTCGTTCTGATTGGTGCACTAGGTGGTAGTTTCGTATTTAAGTTGGCAGCCCACTCGTTCACAAAATGTCCAGGCTCAGCAGTGGCTAAATGACATTGCTGCTGTCTAGACAAGCTCTAACACACAGATTGTGTCTTTCTTTCCTTGATTTCCCTTTTCCTGTTCTTCTTCATCTCTTTCTCAATTTCACTCAGCCTGTCTGGCTACATCCCTTTATTTCAACACACCAGCAGCACAAAGTGCTTCATCTGTATAACTTCACAAGTCATGATTTTAAAAATAAAATCTCTTTATTCGCTCTTTTACTTCTCTTTCTCTACTTGTCCTTTTCTTCCTGTTAAATTCTAATACAAGTCCTTCATGATCTCCTGCAGCAGTGGGTGTAAGCAAATGTCCACCTCTGTCTTCTTCAGCAGCTGGATGAGGTGGACGTGGTCGGTGACGATCTGACGCAGGTCCGTCATTTTCTGGAGCAGTTTGGCGAACAGTTGCAGAGAGACTGGGTGGTTTAGCTTCAGCTGCAGCTCGAGCGAATGGAGAACCGTTTCCTGAAGCTGCTCGATGGGCTTTACATTCAGCAGGCCTGGGCGGTCTGGACGGGTTTCAGAGACAGGGAGCATAAATCAGTGACATTTCTGGTGACACAATAAGTGCCTATTAGGTCAACATTTTTGTTGAGTAAAAAGCCCTTAATTGAGCAGTCGCTTATTTCTGGACCTAGCTGTGTTATTGCTAAAAGCCTTCTTATCTTCAAACTATAATCTTAGTCATTTATGTTAATAATTGACTTAAATGGCTGATGTTTCATCCTCATCAGATCAAGGCCAGACTTTTATCAAGTGGCCACACGCTAACCAGCAATATTATACCATGTAGTGGTTTGTGAGTGATGTTTAAATGTTTAGAATTTTAAACAGTTCCCAAAAATTTTTTTTACTTTACTATTAAGACATTATAATTCTGCAAAAACATTATGCCTGATTCTCTAGTACTTTTCTTTTTGATATAGATCATTAATAACAGTGGAAAAACGTGAAGAAACAAGCAAGGCTAAGGGATTTATAGTCGCTCAATTTGCTTTCTTGTCAGGAGAAAGTTTATCCACTCTCACATTTGTCCGTTCAGTATGAAGCTGGAGCCAAGAGATGGTTAGCTTATTATTTCACAAACGCTTAAAAAGACTTAACATTAAGACTTAGCATGAAGACTCTAAAGCTAACACATAACCTAAGCCAGTGGTTCCCAACCTGGGGTCCGGGCACCCCTTAGGAGGGTGGCAAAGATCACAGGGGGGGGCGCAAGTCTTTATCTGGTTTAAGGTTGAGGTAAAAAAAATATATTTGCACATGTTAAACAAATTATGATAATACACTAGAATATATAATGTACACAAGTCTGTATAAAAACTATATATTTTTGTTCAAGGAAAGAAGGTTGGGAAGCACTGACCTAAGCCAACTCCCTTCTGGCTGCAAGATTGGAATTAAAGTATTCCTTTAAAGTGCTCATATTATGCTCATTTTCAGGTTCATAATTGTATTTAGAGGTTGTACCAGAATAGGTTTATGTGGTTTAATTGTCAGAAAACACCATATATTTGTTTTATTGCACATTGCTGCAGCTCCTCTTTTCACCCTGTGTGTTGAGCGCTCTGTTTTAGCAACAGAGTGAGGCATCTCACTTCTGTACCATCTTTGTTGGGAGTCGCACATGCGCAGTAAGTACTGCTAGCCAGTCAGAAGCAGAGTATGAGGCCGTGCCACGCTAGCAGCTAGGCGAGCATTATAACGTGTGTTACAAAGTGGCGCACGTTTGTCTCTGAAGTAAAGGCTGGACTACAACAGAGCTGTTTGGAGCAGTTTGTGAACAGTGTTTTCTGTTGGAGATGGTAAGTCCCTTTGGGGTGGACTTTGGGCTTTTTCACTTTGTAAACCTATAACTTGCACAAAAAGATATAATAAAGGAAAGGGAAAAAGCCAAAAAGCATAATATGAGCACTTTAAGACTACTAGGACTAGAATACTATGATCAATGACATATACAACATATCCTGTAGAAAAAGAAGAACAAAACACTCACCCCCGCTGAGGATAATGACAGCCAGAAACAGCGCCATGTCGCTGTCGTCCAGCTCCAGCATGTTGAACTTGACTGAGAACTCAAACTTTGGTTCCATCATTTGACAGAAAGGTTTCCTGAGACTCTTGAGGAACTCCCGCGTCATAAAGATCTGTCCGTAGGAGATCAGGGTCCCGTCTTTGTTCATCAGAGGCGCCATCATGATGATTAAGACCTCAATCACACCGTACTTCAGCAAAGTTACCTGGGAAAAGGGTAAAGGTTGGGGTGAATAAGTGGAGTGGGATTATACCTTCACAAATGACAGGTGGTAAGTGATGGTTTTAAATTGTTCACAGTATCTTTAGCTACATTGATGGTATGTACGGATTTAAGTGACAGAATGGATAAGCAGCAGTATTCAAGCCTGTCACCTGATCATTGAGATCCAGATGGATGAATCCCGGGATACTCTTAGCGAACTCTGTCACTTCTCTCACTGCTTCGGCCGAACGTGATTGACAGCTTTGGAAGAAACGCAGTTCCAAAGCGTCTGATTGTGCCTGTCCGCTGATTCCCAGAAAGCCAAACTCGGACCTCGGGTTAGCACCTGTGAAACCTGAAATCGGATAAGATGTGCATAGAAAAGAACGTATGTCCCTGATGAGGCGGTTTAGTTGCAGGATTACAAGAAAAACTACAACAATGTTTTAAATATCTTCGTGCAAAGAACAGAGAGAGTTTTAAAGCCAATTCAACAAGGAAGGTAACATAAATGACAATTTAATTATTAGGTTAGGTAATCTCTAAATCATGACAAAGAGTATATTGTATTTCTAACCTCCAAGTCCGGCTGTTAGGACGGATGTCTGCTGCTGGTTCTCCTGGATGGGTATCTGCCTACAATTAATAAACTGCTCTCCTTCCATTAGAGACTTCATGTCATGGATGACAAAAGGCTGCAGGTAGAGAAGAAAGAATATGGAAGAAGAGAGATGTGTGGGAGTAAGAAATAGCAGGTAGAACGGGACAGGAAGAAGGAAAAAAAAAAAAGAAAAGGAACACCGTCAGCTCCTCACAGGTCTTCTGAGGACACCACCGATGTTATGTGTCTGATGGACAAAGTAAATCAATCCTAGCTGCTGGCTGAGTCAGACAAAAACACCATTTCCAGATAGATGAAGCATAACTAAGTTAAAGTCGCTCTAACTGGCAAAACACCGGCAAAGACATGCAGCGGCCTGAATGATGAATGGTACCATTCATATACTTAAATCTTCCTTTTTCATAGCGGTAAAATTAATAATGAGACATCCTACAGGGAATTACAGCAAACAATTCTCACAAAACGTTATGAAATGAATAATCACTTATCATGTGAGTAAATGAAATAGATGTATACAGTACAGAATGTGCTGGATTTGCAGGAATCTATTAGTTTACAGTATATTCAGCGTTCGTATGGAAGATCCCGACTGCCAATTTTGAAATAAAGTAAATTAAAGCACAAAGAAGAAATAGACACACATTCATTCTCTTGTAAAGGAAAAGTTGAATTCATAAGCATTAAAATGCACCTTGCTAAGTTCAATACACTCAGGTTTTTCTTTTGCTGCTACAGACCTAATTGGTGAACAGTCTTAGTTGGCTAATGTTAGCTAACTTTAGCTATGACAAACTTTTGCTGACTTTGTCTGTGCTACTGTAAAGCTACAATTTATCATTTGTCGTTATTCAGTAAATGCTACTTTGTAGCCAAAGTAGCCCATCCCAGTTATCCACCTTTACTTTCTCATTAATTGTACAAAGTGTTCTACTGTATGCCAAACTAATTTAGCGAAACATGTGTAAGTACTTCCTTCACCTCTGATGGCAAGTCAAGAGTGCTGGTAGAGTTAAACGTTGATTATACATCAACTCATATCAAGGCCCCACGTGTTAAAAAAACTGTAAATCGTCTACAAAACATTAAATTATCCTCTAATCATTCTCCCAATTTGTTTCAGGGGGTTCGCTGTTGTTTAGTAAATAAACCAAGACTTCCTTAAACCAACAGATAATTCAGTGCTTTTGGCTGCTATCGCTGTGTGATGAACAGTCATAACAACCAGCCAAAAGAGAGGCGGTGCGGCCTTGAACTCATCCGACTATACAGAGAGAGACAGCCGAAAAGGAAAAGACTCAGATGCTGCTTGTACATTTGGTCCTCAGTTGTAAAGCCAATAATAATAACAATGGCAGTAATAATTACTAATGAGGGCAAGAGGTGCAATTGGTGCATTTTGGTTCATTTGCACCCTCATATTCATTATTCACTGCCCAACATTCACATCAAAGCTATAGTTAAATTAAATGTAAATCTGTTTTTAAGTGCTTGATCTAGGTGTTTGGTTCTACCTATCAAAATCTATCAAATCCATCTGACAATATAATTAATAGGTTCAGTTGGTCAGATTAGGCTGTTATTTAGTAATATTCAAATAGATTTATTTGAACCATACTTTTGATAACTTTCAGAATGAGTTATCAAAACATATTGAAAATATTTGCAAAGGAAGATGATACTTTGATGTTTTTTTTTCTTTTTTTTACCTTATTTCAAGCCTTTAATAACAGTATCGTTCTGAGATGAACCACAAGAAGAAGAAGCCATCACCACGAACCAACTGTGGATCATTATTATATATAAATATTCACCAAAGTTTTCTTTCAGCTCTCACTTGTAATTCAGTTGATGTGGATTTCCTGATAAGGTCTCTTTTGAATACTAAGATTCAATATCTCAAAACCTTACATTACATATAAAAACACAGAAATAGATGATATCTCACATTTTATGATTCTGGCCAATACATTCTCCTAGAGTCCACTTGTATAAATGACCAAATGTCTTAATGAATTAGTTTGACTTGTTGAGAAAGTATGTGGAAGCCATATCCTGTTGCATAGCTTGACCACTGTTATCTGAGGTGTTTCCTAACAGCCGAAACATGTAGAAACCAGTCAATCCACTTTTCCTGTTAGAGCAGACATAATAGACTGAAAAGCCCTTAACGGAACTAAACTGAGCTTGGCAAAAAAAAAGGTTGACACTTGCGGGGAGTTTCTTTCCTCCTTCACTTCAAACTTGTATTGTTTACCACTGTTTTCCCCTGAGAAACTGCTTGTTTCATTTAGAATTGTTGTAAATCTGTAATATAATTTATGTGTAAATAAAGATACATTTTTCATAGTCAACAAGGCTTTTTATGTCCTATATCTGATTTTTGATAGAATATGAGATTTTTGGTCTGCTTTTTATCATCATGATTAAGTGTAAATGTACAATATGTACTGTTAGGATGGTGTTTGGTGGCTGGGTTGTTTGTGATACTTCCCAGAGTGGAATTCTATTGACCTATATTTGACTATAGGTCTGAAATGGGCCTGTAATGATATCCAGTAGAAAATTCAATAAAAATGAATTTAGCCTATTATGCAGGCAGTATGCAGCACTCCCCCACCATTATATAGCCTAATAAATAGAAGTAAAGTAGAATTGAGGGTGCTGCTTACCACGTTGTCTCCGGTCTTCCCAGCAAGGATGGCCCTGGCCTTGGCCTTGGTGAGGGGGAAGTATTTCAGATAGGCCTCGTACAGATGCCGGGCCAGAGCCCTTAGATCTGCTGCCTCCGGGTGCATGTGCACCATGTCAGACGAGAACTCAGCTAGCAGTTTCTCCTTCTCCGCCTGAGGCATTCGGCCAAAACGAATGGCTGGAAAAGGAAACAGACAGACAGACATAAACACACATTAGAGCACAAATGGACACTCATAGCCAAGGGTTGGCAGGCAGGCAGATACAGTATATAAGAGTACACAGAAATATACTGTAAGCAAGAATAATCATACCGATAAACACACGTTTGTCAATTCATGCACATGACACACACAAAACATTAAATGTAGGCTACATTCCCTCTATTATAACATTTCTTAAACAATAATCTCCCTCCTGTCAAGTTATTAATTAACAAAAAGTTATAAAACAAACAAACAGTTAAGACTAAAATCAGTGTACATTTTAGATTCAAGTCATAATCCTGATGTTATGCTGACAAAAGCCATTTTATATAGCCAGATCCTCCTTCAACGCGCTTTGGAGGAGGGTCTGGCATAGCGAGACTACTGAGCCTGTGACTGCTGCCACGGTTGTTAAACTTCTTTATCACATTTCTAATATTTGGACAGCGATCAATGAATCAGATCGAACAGCTAATGTGCACAAAATGACCTGCTATCTACAGCAAACAAACACTTTATTACTAAATACTAAAGCAAAACATGTTAAAGAATGAATGAAAAAAATGGGAGAATTTAGTTTAGATGGCTGAAATGTTTGTTTTAGCTGTTGCATAAGAGTATTTTTTGGGAATCTCAAAGGAAATCAAAGCTTTCTGAATTTTAAGGGACTGCACTCTCTTGCTCAGACAACTTTAATAAATGAGTTACAGTTCATACCATCCTCCACTGAAAGGGAAAATCCACTGGCAACAACACACAACAAATATTCCTCCTGTCAATTTCATGAGGCGTGTCTATTCAAGCAATTACAAAATGTAGCTCCCTTTAATACCTTTATGTATTTGTTTTATTGGTAATGATGTTTTCACAGGTCATTGCAAAACCTGAAAAACTATTTCATACAAGTCTCTTTTCTCCTTCCTTATCCATCTGTTACTGCAGGTTATATTACATTGTGCATTTCCAAATACCCAACAAAGGAGCCAAGTCTGATTTCTATTTGTCCATGAAGAAATGCTGCAGACGATCAAGACAGACATTTGAGGCAGTGGTTCATAATTGTCATGAGGTGAAACCTAGGTCTGGTAGTAATTCATTGGTAATTAAACATAACATTAATTACACAATAACACTTTAGATGAGTAATTTCGAACAATAACTTGCTGAAAATAGCATGATTACATTGAAAAGCAACGCATTCTCATGAACAGGTTTGTATGATATCATACGAAAACTTATGCACAACAATTTGTATGATATCATACGAAATTAGGCGACTGTCGGCTGGTCATGTGACAACCGGTTACATGACAGTTACGTTTAACGGTCAGGTGACTGTGAGCCATGTACAGTGCGCCGGGTACAGTGCAAAACAACTAGTTAAGATTTTAAAAAAAAGACGGTGGTTTGGATTAAAACACCTGTCCCCTTAAGTAGTACTCCTAGGACACGGACACCTGTTTCTTGGGTGAAAGTCTTGTGTTTTCCCCAGGACATAACCCCACCCGGTCGAAATCTGTGTGTTTTAGGACCTAACAATCCACCCCGACCTCCTCCCGTCGCGGACACTGAGCGGTCTTATACAGCTGCAATCAATGTGGTGCATAAAGCAATAAATACACGGAATACACACAAATTACAGTGTATTACTTTTCGTAGCTATATGTACGAATGGTTCATGATAACAGCCTGTGATCAATTATTTGCCTTAAACTTATCTTTACCATGTCATGTGATATGCTACTTCAGTACACAACAAACAAATATTACTGGGACCACTACAGGTGAACATTTAATATCTATATTCACATTATAGACACCACCACTGACTATCCCTGTAACAATTTTGCCCCAATTAAGCACACTGACCATAAATGGTCCAGCCATGTACTAGGTTTTTACCTTGTCTTGTTCAACATTTAAGACACATTTACGAACGTTTTCAATTCAATTGTATTTATAACTTTACATTATATTAATGTCACTTTTTACTGGATGTTTAGTGTTTTTTCTTTTACAATTATCCTCCATTTTGATTATAAAAATAGATACACCACTTCAAAAGTTATTTTAATAAAAGACAATTAAACATATTTCACTATTTTTCCAATTGATTTTCATTACCCAAGTTATAAATAATTTATTCAAGTTGCATTACACATAAACAGGTATTATTGTAATTTAGATTTTATGGTGAATGTGGTGAAAATGTTCTTTGTAATCTAACTGAAATTTGCTGCCAAGTTGTGAAATGGTTAAACCCTATTTTTTCTGCGTTAGCGGAAGTCATTAATTATCCTCCATTCAAGCCTGTGCTCAGGATTTACTGCACACCTTAAGCAAATTAATACAAACTAAAGTGGCCCTACCACCAACTGGCAACCAGCCCACAGCGGTGACACTGCAGGTTGAAGAAATCAGTTGTGGTCTATGTACTCTGAGATGTCAATCATTGATACATTAAAAACCCACACAGAGCACACTTTGAAAGAACTGATGGCACCTCATTAAATAAGTAGTAAAGTCATTTGAGGTAGAGAGGAGGCAAGGAGAGGGACAGAGACTTAAAGCGGCAGGAGAGGAGAAACAAACAAGCTCATTATTATGGTAGATGCTAGTAGCATACTGTAAATATAAAGCAGTTTTGCTGTTGAGTCTCAAATCCTCAGTACTCTGATTCCAGTTTAACTCATCCATGTTTGAAAAGATTTTAAAAGCATTACCAAACTAGAAAAGGCAAAATCTTCTGAGAATTGTTTTATGCTTAGTTTAGCTGAAAGACTTTAGTGCATATCATAATAATGTTCTGTATTATATCTTTACTGCATGCTTATAAAGTATTTCAGTTACCGGTTTAATTTTAATCCTATTGTATTTTTAAAGTGACTATGAAATATGTTTTGTGGGGCCGCAGATGAAAAAAGGCCTTTTGGCTAACTCTAAAACAAACAAACTAGTTAAAGTAAGCCTTTGAACAATTTCATTCTTTGAATCATGCTGTTTGGGTGGCAGGTACATTGCACAAGTGATGGAAAGTGAAACATTCGATACAGGTCGAAGACCACTGAGAAAGCAACAGGCAACATATAAGGCAGTTGTGCACATCGCTGCATATATACTGTATATTACCACCACACCTCGAAGACCAAATTGGCAGCAGTGTGGTGAAGATGTATCTGCTGTTCTCAGAGGGCATCAGAGGCAGAAGAGTTGATCTGCAAGGAAGTGTTTCCTGGGCCACAGTTTCAAAGAAGAATCAGCCTTTTAACCTGAGTCTGCTGATTTATAGTGTATAGTGTAAATGGGGGGGGGGGGTTCATTTGTATCTGAAGAAAAGGCATGAAAACAAAAACACCTGCAAGTACAGAAGCTTTGACTTCTGTTACTGTCATGTAGTTAAGCTTTTCATTTCACACGTCAGTTTATCTATTAAAAAAGTGATTGTACACTGATTGTTCTAAAGGTGTGTGTGTGTGTGTGTGTGTGTGTGTGTGTGTGTGTGTGTGTGTGTGTGTGTGTGTGTGTGTGTGTGTGTGTTTTTTTTTTTTTTTGTGTGTGTGTGTGTGTGTGACAGTATCACCATCTTACCGTTGTGTGACATGCCGACATTGAGGCATTTCTGGAAGCGACAGTATTGGCATTTGTTGCGGGACTTCTTGTGAATGCGACAGTGAAGATCACAGTGATCGTACACCAACTTCAACCTGATTGTACGTCTGAAGAAACCCTAAAAGAAAGAAAGACAATAACGTCAGATATTGTTGCTAAAATATCCCCCTTTTCAAACATTTGTGTTATGCATTTACCTATTTTAATGTAATCATTCTTTTCTTGAGAAAATAAGACAATAAAAAGTGATAAACTAGAAGAAAAAAAATCTTCTTTTCCTAATACTGTATGCGTCTATACATACAGAAAGAAAACATAATCTGTATTACAGTTCAGACATGAGAGGAGAAGGTGGGACAGAAAAGAGAAAAAGTGAAATGGCAACTGATTATGCTCAGAAGAGATCCATGTTTTCCTTTGGATTTCAGTTTTAATTTTTTTTCTACTTCAATATTCATCATGTTGTTGGTAGAGTAGCTCCACAGAGACTGAGAGATGCACATTAGATATTTGGTTGTTTCCAATCTGTGAGGAAGTCAATCATACTGCCCACCAGTGTGTTTAAAAGCAGGTTGTGTTCCAGGGTGGATTTGTGCTTTGATGTTTTCAACCTTAGGACCAAGGGAGCCATAATACTTGCGCTTATCTCCACTAGTAACTATGTAGTCATGGTCAAACTGCCAACCCACACTCTAACTACACTAAAACTACACGCTATCACAGGTTTGCTGATGGCTGTGGTGTTTGTCTATGCTGACTAAAAAAGCTAATGGAAAGATGTAGACAAAACGAAAAAGCTGAAAGGATTACGAGGAGAATTGTATTTACACACATCTGGACTTATAAGGAAAAGGCTGGTGTGTTTGGCATTTGCATTATTACGATCCACATATGTTCTTTTTTTAATCGTAGGTTATTTAAAGCAGGAGGAAGTTAAAGAGGGTCATGGCTCCACCTCAATAAAGAATGTTTTCTGTTTTGAAACAATTAAGTGTTTGCCTGCTTGGCTGACCCCTTCTTCTGGTGAGTCTCCCCTGAGACCTTAGCAGAACAATGACTACGGTACCTTAGCTTCATTCAGCTTCTGAAGGTACAGTATGAAGTGCCTTGCACCTTGTAGTAAATCTTACACAATAGTCCTGACAGTGTCAGAGAGGTGCTGATTCAATCCTACGGTCATGGTCAAGGCTGTAGTTGGAGGTCGTGTTTTATAATTGTACAAGGGATAAGGCTGGTGCTATCCTGTATTTTACTTATTGTGAACAAATCCCATGAAAAATCCCAACCAACAATAAGGCAGTCAGTGTCCCAATACTTTCAACTTCCCGTCTGCTGCTCTAAGATGGTTCATTCCTACTAAACATGGAAATCTTACTGTAGTTTTAAGAAACTGATTACTCAAGCAGGAGTAAACACTGTATTTGTTGGATACTATATTTAGCCAACACTAGGGCTGTACCAATGTTATTTTTTTACATTCAAACCTTTTATTTAGGTTTTCCAATTAAGCTTTGAATGTGTGTCGTCATATTTTATGACATCATCACCCTAAAACAATTTAAATAAAGTGATTCATCGGATTAACTGAGTCAGTATTTTTTTATTAGATCAACCTTCCTCAATGAATATAACTCGCCAGTTTGGTAAACATAAATACATGTAGGCAGCAGGCTAATCCAATAAGTGCATAAAATAATGATGAAATAATATTAATACCCTTAGACTTATAGCAACATTATGATACGACAGAAACAACACTCTGGAGTTATTGGAAATGTTTGGATCCCAAGAGTCAGAAACCATCCTTTCCCATTCACTTGAATTAGAAAGTGTGTCCAAACTTTTGACTGGTACATTTACTACATTCCTGCCTACATTACAGTATATTGCAGTTTATTCATTTTGCAATTACTGTACACCTGTCTACCATAATTATATGTTATTCTATTTCATATATGTTATATGTCATCTCTAAATTTTAACTTTTGCAATATTTTGTCTCAGATTCTCATGTTTTACTTTTACTTTGATTTTCTTTTCATACATTTAATGAGCATTGTAGGAGGGAGCCTGAGATCTAAGATTTTCATTGCCAACGACTGCTTCTCTGTATTTGTTGTGCATATGACAATAACTAACTTAAAACTTGAAACTTGGGGTTTGGTTTGCTGGCAAGTACTGTATGTACGGCAGCAGGTTAGTGTATGTGAGAGTCAAAATGAACCACAGTGCCCATGTTCTTAGTAATAAAGAATAACAAAAATGTCACTCAGTGTAAACGTGTCGCTCACTTATGTGTTTTTAACGTTGTTTGGGGAATAAGATATATCAGGCTTTGGTTACACAGGCAGTACTTGTTAGTAAGATCAGTACATTGTTGGTTTTGGTCTTTTCATGGGATTTATTGACAATCAGAAAAATAGTGAATATCACCAAACTTATCCTGTAAATATTGTATTGCATTGAGTTACAGTACATGGAGTTCATACAGGTATTTTTATGGTCATGCGGGGTATCAAGGTTTCTTTTTTCTTTGATGGTATCAAAGTGAAAGTTTTATTCCTATAATGTCAATAAATTAATGTTAGATTAAAAATATAAGACTATGTTGTGTCTGTGTTTTCAAAAGATCACTTTTTATTTTAATATAAAGTCATCTATTTGTACAAAATCTACCATATTCTATTAAAAGTCTTAGGGTGGGGGTGAGCTTTCTTATTCTGCAGACACGTTTTGAAGGTTATGGAAATACAGCTCATGTATAGTAGCTTTTTATACCAATTTATCCGGAATAATTTCAGACCTGTGAAAACGTCTTGGAACCACACTTAAGAAAGGATACGTAGTAGTGCTGCTGTTTCTGAAACTCCATCTCACATGTCTTTGAAGGACAATGTAACAATGTAAAGCTCCTCTTCTTATAATGTCTCAATGTTTCAAAGAAAATGGAAATATGTGTGAAACTTCCCCCACACTCTATTAGTTATTTATACTCTATACTGACAGAAAGACAGACAGACAGACAGAGAGTTTAAGGGGCTGGGTGTGCATCTGTAGAAGCATAAGCCTATGTTGAGCCCTCGCAGAGTGGAAAATCTATGGGGCTTGTGGTTAGAGTGACAGACATCAAAAAGATGAAAAAATGCATTATAGAATTATTTATTCCACCAACATGTTTCACCTTACACAGTGACACACGATGACAGAAAAAGGAAGACTGGCAGAGAAACAAAACTTTTGCATAGAAATTGTTACACACATTACCATTTCCTGACAAGACACTAGGCTGGTATGACTCAATTTTTTTCTTTTTGATCTTGAGCATTACTTTTTGAGAGCAGCAATCAATGTATTCTCCACTAATATGCACTGCAATTCTGCCCACTTGCATTTCCAGCCTCATTACTGTGAGGTTTTGCTGCTTTTCTTTGTCTTTTGGGTTTTAACCACACAAAAAAAAGCAGAGTGACCTTGATTAATTGTGACATGATTAATGAAAATAGTCACACGTTATAGCCCTAGTCTGATGTCATCTTGTGTTTTAAACACTGACTATACATAATTCCCCAGTTTGTTTATACGTCTTATTTTCATCTTTGTTTGTGATCATCTTTCAGTCCTACCTTACAGCCCTCACAGGCATGGACACCATAGTGAAACCCCGAAGCTTTGTCTCCACACACACGACACTCAATATTTAGTGCTGCCGGCGACGTATCATCCTGGAGCTTGGAGAACACGGGACTGTCAGAGTACTGTGGAGGCGACTCCGGCTCCAGCTTGATCAAATCTGATATCAAAAACATCATCAGGCAGGTAGGACACGAAGTAGGCAGACAGATACAAAGCTACAACTTTCTTACTTCACCTCATATACCCATTTTTAGGTTTTAGGCTCAGTTGGTTAAACCTAGTTTCTTCAAATCCTGTACTCTCTAACAGGCTATTATTAGGCAACTATTCTCATGTTAACAGCAAAACTACAAATCAATATCTTGACCAACTCTCCTCTAAATGTTGTACCTTTGATGTATTTTCAAATGAAAGCTCTCTTATCCTAGACTTGCACGACTTCAGCAAATTATTCAGTTTCTACCTCCTGCAAGTGAAGTTGTGTGTGCATTTAACCTGCATAAAGAAACTAGACACTCTGTTTTAGCTCTGGTTAACCCAATAGACAGACTTACTGTGTGTGTCTGGTTCCATCCTGTAGCTGTGCATGTTTGTGAAGTCCATGTTGGTCAGTTGTTCGTCATTCTGCGGCGGACTGGGGTCATAGGCCACCCCGGCAGAGGAGATGGAGGATAAGAGCGGGGGAGACAGGGAGGACGGGATGGAGGAGGAAGAGATGGAGGCGTAGTCTAATGTGGACAAATGCTTCATGTCGAGAGAGTGGGAGCTGTCGTCCAGCTCTGACAGGTCCACGGCGCTCAGACTGAATCCGACAGGCCAGGCTAGGAGCTGCTGGGTGTCTACCATGTCTACTGTGGAGAGAGATGAAGCAGTGACACGACAGCTGATGCAATATCCTTTGTTGACTGTATATGTACACCAGAAGAACCAGAGACAGGAGGAGAGGAAGAGGAAAGGTTGGAGAGAGAGGATGAGATTAAAAAAGGAGTAGAGAAACAGGGGAAGGGAGAAAGAAAGATGAAAACGAAAACATACATAGACAAATCTACATGCTGCGTTACACATCAAGTTAATGGTTAAAATACGTCCGTTCAGAAAAGCCCAAAACGTAATTCCTATACACACACACATACACTCCACACCAGGATCTTCCAGCTCGTTCCTGAAGTCTGTCTGTTATCTAGTAAACAGGGAGTCAGATTGTGTCACAGCGAGTACAAGACGAACTCTGGCACTAAGGAACGTCTTTTCTGCTCAAAACACCGTCTTCCTCTGTTGGTGTTTGGGTGGCACGCTATGTGATTGCCCAACCAAAGGACACAGTGAGCAGGACTGTTTGAGCCTCTGTCTGGGGCCAAGGATGTAGGATTTTAGCTTTTGGAGTGGAACAGACTGCACCTTCTGAGTGGTGAAATGTGTTACTGATTGTAAATTAAGAACTGTGTTGGCATTACAAATTGCTGTAACATTGTGCTATCTGGAGCCCTTTACAACCACGTGGGATTTTATTCTTATTCGTAAATCTTTAAAAACAGGTCACACATGTTGTAGTTAGTAGTTTAATTAAACTGAACTGAAACTGCATACAGCACCAGGGCAGTGCATTTGGGAGTGACTCAAAATAAACTAGAGTGCCCATGTCCATCGAAACGAAGGAACCTGTCAGCAAGCGAAGTTGTGTGGCTCACTGATCTGTTTTATGGCACAGAGGACTAAACTATATAAGACTTTAGCTACACAGACAATACTTGTTAGTGGACTTGTTAGGGGACTTCATTGTTGGTTTTGGTCTTTTGCTGGGATTTGCTGACACTCAGAAGAATATAGTATGATACTTATTATGCTTTAATACTCTCTGCTACTTGAAAAATGAATACATTTACCTGAAATATGTATGAAAAATGAGCTTCATTAGCTTTTAAAAAGTCTTGGAAATAGATTTCTGCCACACAGGTCCCTCTTTGTAAACAAATAAATGGAGGCCATTCAGTCATTCTAATATTTAACTTAGATGGTCAGACATTGTTGGAGAGAGGTGAGGCGACATGGTCAAAGTCCAGTCTTCAGAGGTTACTATCATCCACACAAAAGCAAACCACGTACACGGCTATATAATCATGGTTAAGTTTGTTTAAGGTTGTTTGGTGATGCTGTAGAATATCTTGTTCATGTGATTTATTTCATTGTTAAAGTGGCTTTTCTAAACTACAGACCCTACAGCTATATATAAGCAAAATTCTGATGTGTCTTCCTGTCTGCTTGAATTCTGACCTTGATTTAAACTGAAGAAACTCTGAAAAAGGAAAAAAAACAAACTAGTAGTATCAATAGAGTAAAAGGTCTGTGCATTGAACCACATGGCTTGCCAAACAACCTATTGTAACCAACAAGAGTCTCAAAATAAACCTCCTCTAATCAACCTCGAGTGCCTGATTTAGAATTTTTTTTTACAAAGAATGCAATGAATTATGCAACAGTACAAAACTAAAATAGCAATACTCAGATGGCCCAACAGCACCAGGTATAAAAATGGCTTGAAATGGCTCCAAATTAGTTGGCAAAACATCCCTGTGCAGCAAACATCCTCTTCTCTCAACTACTTATTGTTTCCTTTTTACTTGTTTGGACTGTGGCAACGGGAATCAGTGGATCCACTTCAAATTCACATTAACTGTGACATTGTTTCAGAACAAGAGAAAGAAAGGTGTGTGTGTGTGTGTGTGTGTGTGTGTGTGTGTGTGTGTGTGTGTGTGTGTGTGTGTGTGTGTGTGTGTGTGTGGGAGTGTGTCCGCAGGCTTTAGCTTCTACTGTCTTGGAAGCTGCTGCGGGGGAAAATGCTGACTATTAATAACCAGAGAAACCTGATTATTTTTCTATTTGTTGGCGGGTTGCCAGCCGGTCCAAACCCAAAATAGATGAAGCATTGGAGCGACTTGTGTTCTGGTTGGCATCAAGTCACCATGGGGACAGAAATCTAGTGGGAGAGAGCTTGAGAGATTAGAGAGAGATAAAGTGAAATGGGTGACAGAGAGCAAGTCCCCAGACCACTTCAAGAAACCAAACTGCACCCTAGAGGCTTCAAGAAAAACCCCTTATGTTAGGAAACTCATGCTCTGAACACAGCTCTGAAACACAACTTAGAAAGTAAAAAGAAGGTGTCTGCAGCCAGGCAGTTCAACCAAGTTGCTTAAATCGTAATCCAGAAAAAACAAGTTTGTACTGTAACTTCGCTCCTGAGAGTGTTCACAGAAACACTGTAGTAGAAAATCCCCTGAATTCAACATGTTCACATCTGTGAGTGCTGTGTGGACAAACAAACCTGTCAGACATTATAAAGGGTGACAGATGATCAGTAAGATTAACGCAGTGTGTATTGTGTTTGCAAAGGTGTGTGTGTGTATGTGTGTGTGTGTGTGTGAGCATGTGCGTGACATTTATGCCAGTGTCTCCTGCCAATTCTCAGATTTCCACATGTCAGAACTCGTCTTCCAGGTAAGCATGTAGGAGTACCTTCTATCAGCTATTGCTTCAGTCATGACATAATAACAAAAAGGCCAACGGCAAACTAGCAGGCAGGTCTGACAAGCTACTGTAGTGACGAGACAGACTGGCGGTGTGTGTGTGTGTGTGTGTGTGTGTGTGTGTGTGTGTGTGTATGTG
Source organism: Perca fluviatilis (assembly GCF_010015445.1). NCBI lineage: Eukaryota > Metazoa > Chordata > Actinopteri > Perciformes > Percidae > Perca > Perca fluviatilis. The sequence continues at coordinate 21,174,411 of NC_053115.1, forward strand.
AGCCAACACATACAGTAAAGAGCCTCAACCTTTTCATGTAAAAGCTTTTAAGGATCTTTGAATGGACAAAGACAGAGGTGGGAGTGAAATGATGTCAACTTCAGGAGAGGGAATGACGTAGTTCTCTCAGTCTGAAAGCAGCAGTTCAGGAAAAAAAAGAGATGAAACCAAGAGGTCAAAGAGAAAGAAGTGAAATCTTTCCTTCAGGGACAAAGTTGCAAAACGTATGAAATGTTTCCTAACTTTTTCATATTTTTTCACAACAGTAATGATTCAGTCCAAAACGGACTTAAGCAAAGGCTGGGGATCAGATTAATGCACAGAAATAGTTGTATTGAATTAGCTTTCTATCATCTAAAAGGTTTATATACGAAAAGTCCAAAGAAGGAAAAACACAGCTCAACAAAAAGACTAAGAGAATGCAAAAAGCTCACAATGAATAAGCCCTGGAGTCAGACAACATCCAGTATATCATCATCATTTCTGAGGGTGTAAAAGCCTCCTACACTCCTACACAGTAAGTCATCTAACAGTCAAGCAAAGAAAATGCACAAGGTGAGGAGTAGTTTAGGACACGAGAAAAGCAAACGCAGAAGCGCCTGGTATATTTAGTAAAGTGAGAGACAAAAGGCAAAAACCTGCCCCTCTGCATTCAGAGGCATTAACACGCTTATCTTCCCTGTTTGAATAAAAACTATGCTCCCTCTCTGAGGGTGAAAACTACACCACTAATTTCAGAGCAGACACTCGCTCGATCAAAAACACTGTTGGAAACAAAATACGTTCCAAAATTTGGAACGTATTTTGTTGGAAGTTAATTGAGTTGCTACATGAAAACTCTAAAATTTGGATACAATATATACAAAGGAAAACATGTTTATGATGGTGTGTGAATACAGTGGGGTTTTCATACATCATAACTAAGAAAACTGAAAGCAGGTAAATATAAATATGTGCCCTCTAGTAGAGCTGTATATGCTTAATTTAGGTCAGTCTAAAACTTGACAAGTGTTCTTGCTGTTGCCTTCATAACATCCTGACGACAAAATGACAAGTTGCAGAATATTTCCCCTCCAAAGAAAAGCCTGTTTTTGTTGTTGTTGTTATTTCTGCAATGTAAGCCATTTGTGTTATCAGTCCTGTGTATATGAATGTGTGAGACACAGAAACAGAGAGAGAGGGAGAGAGTTAGTGCACAGAGCTCTGTGACTTCCTGACCTCTTCATGTAAAACAGCATGTGGTTCAGTGTCAGTGACTAAAACAAAGAAATGCCCGCCTGCACACATGCCTCACAGTCCCCACAATTTCTTTGAACACAGACTAAGCGTGCTTGATTTTTGCCTGGCTTGTCCTGCATGAGGAAACTGTGGGACACAGTGAAAAGATCACATGTTGTGATGATAATGCGGTGCTTTATTGGTAAGAAGCTGATTTTACCAAATAAGTTATTCAGCAGACACTCACAAAAGCTGCCTGCCTCTCTTCAGGAAATTAGCACTTTCTTTTTTACTCTGGAAATGTGAAGCCACACATTACCTGAAAGGGCCTTCCCCTTCTGATCAAACAGGAGAGCAGTGGAAAACCAAGTGCACACAAAGTGTCAGCCAGAGGTCTGGACTGCCCTCTCGACAGAAACGAGAGTCTCCTCGTGTCTGAAAACCCACTCGCTCGGTTGGTACTGAATTTACTCATCAAACTTCAAAGCTTGGCACAGATGGAGGTTAGAAACCATAATCTCTGTCTGCATGGCACAGCTCTGAGTGAAACAGCACCCAGTCTCTGATTTCTATTAGATTTTTCATCAAATGTTTGTCTTTCAACATTCACAGCTAGTACTGATAAACATCAGGTCAACCTGAGGTCAGATTCACGGGAAGGCAACTCTTCATACAAATAGAATTCGGGAAAAAAATAGCTTTCTGCATTTTAAAAAGCATGGTCATCTACATATTTTACAAACATGCACACAAAGGTTTGAATTATTATACAACTGAGGATATTCTTTAATCCTAAAATATCACAACTACTTCATGTCTTATTTTTACTTAAACCCTTTTATTTCAAGAGAACACGGTTTGGGCATTTACCCAAGAACACAAAGTAAAAGAACGAAGACTCACCGTCTCACACAACCTAGTTACAGATATTTGTTTTGCTCATTTTGCACTCAAGTGTCATAAAATCTATTAACTGCAGGGTTTTGAGCTCACTTGTGCTACCAAATATCATGAAAATCTTGCACACAAACCCTAGCAAGCTGATTAGGTGATGAACTGTCTTGAGAGAAGGCATACTCCATATCAAACAAAACTGGTTGACCCAGTATCTCACTGATAAGCATTGACACTCCTACAAAACTAAAAGTGGAAATCGACTCCATCATGCTTATAGTAAAAGCACAAATGTATTCATTGCAGCTATCTGACAGCTTATAGCCTTTATCAGATACAGCAGCAGACTGGTCTTTGCATTCATTTTAGCTATCCTATATAGCTCATACATTGATTCAACATGATGAACTGAATGACAGTGACACACATACATGAACACAAACAGGGTTCAGGACAGTCCACTCACCCTGTTTCTCCCGTTTCAATTCAGAGTGTTGAGTGTCAGCTCACTGACCAGCAACCAAGTGACAGAGACAGGAGAAGAAACTGGTGTGTGAGTGTGTGTGTATGTGTGTATGTGTGTGTGTGTGTGTGTGTGTGGTCATGCTTTTCCTCAGGAAGTGATGACCGGTAGAAAGGGAACTACACACATTTTCTTTCTCTGACAGAGTCTGGGCTCAGCAGAAGTTCAGATAGCTAACTATCATGTGGCCTGTGTGTGTGTGTGTGTGTGTGAGATTGTGTGTTTCTCTTTCATTCCTTTTTGTATGCTTGTCTCAATGTAATCGTACAGAATATACTTGTGTATGTGTGCCAGTGTGAAAGTGTTTTTTTTTGTATTTATGTGCTCTTCTGTAAAAGTGAGTGTGTGTGTGTGTGTGTGTGTGTGTGTGTGTGTGTGTGTGTGTGTGTGTGTGTGTGTGTGTGTGTGTGTGTGTGTGTGTGTGTGGGTGTTGGTGTGGGTGTGTGTGTGGGTGTGTGTGTGTGTAAGGTGGTAGACATCATATGCAGAAGATTTCCTGTTGCTTCACTCTGACAGGCGACCTCATCATGCCTCTCTGGTTGCACTTCTCTCCCTCCGCTCAGTCACTCAGTGTCGATGTGATAGCGGTGACGCACTCACTTCTGCCTCCCCATGCAATACCAACACAATTCAAGCCTGCTGGATCTCTGATTTATTTAAAAAAATCTGAATGGTGTATGGCAAACAGATTTCAGCAGTGAAGCAAAAACCTCCTGTCATTCTTATTTGTACTCACACATTGATTTAGCATGTTACAATCTGTGCATAAAGCACTGTAATAGTAATGATGGGCAAAAAATAGGTGAACTTGTCTGATTGACCTGCTTTTATTTTCTGTATATGCTGTTATTTTCAAGAGATAATTAAACATCTGGCTGAAGGACAACACTGGCATGCTTACAGTGATGTTAATCAATGTGCATTGCCCTTTCAAAATATGAATGAATAAATAAAATTAGGACAAAACAGCATCTGGTAGAGTTTTTTGTCTCTTACTGTAAATGTGTTCAAATTATATTTAATAAAATACACAGTAATGATCACACATGTTCCCAGACCACACACAAGAGAGAGATAAGTGGTTTCTTCTAATTGGTTATGACATTGGGAAATGTCTGCCTTCATTTTCCTTTGTACATAATTACTTGACTATACAGGGGTGCACAGACAATTACAAAGCAAAACTTATGAAACAAACAGTGATCCTGAAAAGTTATTTTAACTGAAAAAACTGAAACACTTATCAAGGAAATGAGTCAGAAGACTGCAGAACTCAGAGAAAGAGTCTCGGCTCATCATGCAACCATCAGTCATTTATGGTGTTTTCACATATAGTTCTCTTTAAACGAACCAAACTCAGTCCTCTTAAAGTGGACCAAAAAGTGGATCAACAGAAAAGGGACTCCGTTATTTTTGTGTTCACATTGTCAGTTTACTTGAAAGAGGACTCAGTTCTCTTTCCGGTCCACTTCAGAGGAAGTGTGAGTACGGTTCGTTCCAGAGGTTCACATATGCACAAAAAATGCTGACTAACAGTTGTTTTGGAGAACTCGAACACCCTTACTCAAAACTGTCATGTTACCCAAATAAGTCAGGGTTGGACAGGTGGGGTCAAGTTGTCTTACATTAGCTTTACAGTACCTTCCACTACCCTCAAATTACAATTGTGCACTGGGACAATAATCCTTCCAGCAATGCAGAGACAATTAGAAAGAATGTTGAACTGCACATTTTCCAAGAGGGAAAGTAATCAATTATTTGAAAGATTAAGATACAAAAAACACATTGCATGATGTTTAGATGAGGTGACTGCTAAGTATCTGATATGTTAGCTCGATGAATTAAACTCAATTTGATCACCATTGTACAGATTTAGGATTTGCATTTCTAGATTTAACTGTTAAATTGTAAGGCCATGCAAATGTTAACCTACATGCTTCCACAAAGTGGCTACCTACACCATGACAGATCTACCGCCAATGTATTAAATAAATGCAGTACAGTTGGTTGAAACATAAACCTTAAGTACATGTTGAAACTGTATCTGAAAAAACTAAGGTGTGGGAATAAACTGTTAAAAATGACTTATCCAATCGTACAATTGTTTTTCCATCTTACAAGAGACTTGTGTTTCTGTACATAGAGTTTTGCATTTTAGTGTGTTGTGGGTCCTAAAACTAATCATGTATCAAAGAGAATCCATTATCAATGTAACCGTAATATTAAAAGACTACAATGTCCAACACAACACCCCGTGACACGTGCCAAGAGCTTGTTTTCAGTAAGGCAAAGTGAACAAAAAAGCATTTGCACTCTCAGTTGTAAACATGGACACCTCTTTACCAAGACTTCACCTCTGATGAGCTTCACCAACCGAGCAAAACTCTTACGCTGTGTTCACACTAAAAGATTCATAAGTGGAAGCAGGCACTGTGGTTGTTAGCTGCTTGCTGCTAACCCTGTAGCCGTTTTCGCCGAGGGGATGCATCATGTTTTTTTGGTAAGCTAGAGGAAATGTGAAACTAGGGCCTGGAGACTTAATGTAAAAAGTACAAATGTGCACAGTTTTGTATTTGTCTTAACAGAAATAAACACATCCTGACCAAGGAAATACAGATATAACACTTTGGGCAATAGGTAGGTTACAATCACAATCCTGTATGAGGTAAACTAGACTAGTTCAATATTTCAGGAAATGGGATTTTTTTTACTTTCTTCACTGAGAGTTAGATGAGAGGATCAATACCACTTTCATGTCTGTGCACTTGTGCACTATGGAGCTACAGCCAGGAGGCGATTAGCTTAGCATAAAAACTAGAAACAGGGGTAAACAGTTAGCCTGGCGATGTCCAAAATTGAAAATATTTAAATACACCTGCCAGCCCTAACTCTTGGTAAGAAAGCGAATAAGCATATCAACCAAACTGTTGTGGCTCTGTACTAAAACCTGATGAAGTAATAAATACAGTCTTTAAACACCAAGCACTTTATGATTTTATCTCCCGACTGTCATCACCAACAGACACAGATTTGAACAGACTCGATTGGACTTGGTCTGTTCAGTCGTCACGCCCAAATCATGGTTATAATCAGCTCAACAATCGTAATGCATGTATAGCTATAACACACACAACTACAAAACAAAACAGTTTTTAACATCATTCACATCATTAAATTATCCATTGTGATGGGAAGGATACACACACACACACACACACACACACACACACACACACACACACACACACACACACACACACACACACACACACACACACAGACACACAGACAGATGTTCAGGATATGTTCTACATTGCTGTCAGAATCATAACGTGACATAAGGGGTGGGCCTTGTATTATCAGACTACAGGGTGACTGAACTCCCATGAAAAGCACTCTGGGGGATTGTACAGAAACTATCGAACCCTTTCATTCATACAAATTTAGGGATAAAACACATTATGCTGCATACATCTGCATATACAAGGTCATGTAAGCACACTGGAATTTAAAGACTTACTATTTAAACTCAGATTGTGTGCAACAAAAATGAGCAGGTCAATATACAGTACATACATGCATGGATATAGAGAGGCTAAGATATAAAAAGAAATCCCTCACTGTTGTAGTGTACATCTGCGTGTGTGTGTGTGTGTGTGTGTGTGTGTGTGTGTGTGTGTGTGCTCCATACGCTGCTCTCTGGGAATCTACAGTTTTAACAATAATCTAAGGACACAAACTTTCCCCCAAATCCTTTAAATAGTTATGAGTTAATGGTTGATGAGTCTCTTGAGCCTAAAGAGCTTCCTTACGGGAAAAAGGGAAGGTGGGAGAGAGAGGGGGGAGGGGGTGCATGCTGTCAAGGCCTCACACACACACACACACACACACACACACACACACACACACACACACACACACACACACACACACACACACACACACACACACACACACACACACACACACACACACACGTTGCATTGAAAAAGGAGCACAAGAGTTAGGAAGAGAAGAAGGATGACAGAGAAAGACAGACATGGAGATACAGAACAGATTCAATCTATTGTCATTTATGATTATGTCACAGAGGTTAATGATCAGTCTATGTGAGTGCGATCTCGGCTCTGGGAGTCGTGTAAGAAAGCGCAGCGGTGAGGATTTATAGCTCAACTAGTGTTTTGGCAGAGACAGGGAGTGAGAGGAGGGCAACACAGTAGGAAGAGGGAGAGGTGCAATGTGGGAAGGGTCATACCCTGTTCCTCGAAGTAGAGAGGAAAACACGGGAGTGTGCTGCCTACAGCTGCCGTTTAGCCGGACAATAACAAAACAACACATGACGTGACTCTCATTCTCAGAATGTACTGTAAATATGTGTGGACAAGAAACTGATTTAGAATTGTCTGTGAAAACGGGAGGTTCACTGAAGGTTTGAAATGAGCAAAATAAATGGCTCAACAATTAACCGTTTGACGTCCTACCCCCTCCCAGCCATTGTCCAATCAACCGTAACTAGGCACAGCAGGACCGTCAAGCTTTGGCTATCTCCACATGTTGAACAGCGTACGTGGGGCTGTAGTAAGTGGGATGCTCAGCATTTAAAGAGTTTAGAGGGCAGTGCCATTTTCTTTTTAGCCTTTTCAAAACCAAATTCATGTGAGCAAAAGAGTAAGAAATGTATTAAATATCATCTTTGTCTGCTGTAGTGTAAGCTGAAATTGTTAACAATGAATGGTCAATTTATTAAAATGATCAAAAGAAAGTATAAGTTAAAGTGATGGTTCGGAGTAATTCACCCTAGGGTCCTTTGCACCATGACCTCGAGCCAAACACCTCCCCAGAAGCTTTTTTCACCTGGGTCTAACATTGGGAGAGTTAGCTAGAGTAGCGTTATCAGCTGAATAGCTTGGCGCAGGGGCTAATGGACCCACGTTTGTATCTTGTAAGTTACCCCACTAATAATGCCCGAAATGATACCAAACGTCTACACTAGTACCTATAGGTTATGTACTCATAAAACGATGGATTGGAAAGTTTGTAAGTACACCAGAAGTTTATGAACACTTGCCTGCTCTCTTCAGCTCTCTGTTGCTGCTGCTGCTACCTGCAGTTAGACGAGTGCTTAGGGCAGTCTACAAATTACTACACCGAAAAGAGATACAACAAAAATATTTATTAATTCAATGATTAAATAAGGTAATGTCTCCAAACTTACCTCAATTATTACTTGTCTCCTGCTAGTTATACTACAGCACTTACTTAAAAAAAAAAGTTAAATTAATAAATATTTTTGTTGCATCTCTTTTCGGTGTTGTAATTTGTAGACGGCCCTAAGCACTCGTCTTACAGCAGCAACAACAACAGCAGAGAGCAGAAGCCAGCAGGCAAGTGTTATTTACATAAACTTCTGGTGTACTTACAAACTTTCCAATCCATCGTTTTATGAGAGCATAACCTATTTGTACTACTTGTAGACGTTTGGTATCATTTTGGGCATTATTAGTGGGGTAACTTACAAGATACAAACGTGGGTCCATTAGCCCCTGCGCTAAGCTATTCAGCTGATAACGCTACTCTAGCTAACTCTCCCAATGTTCGGGCCAGGTGAAAAAAGCTTCTGGGGGGGGGGGTGTTTGGCTCGAGGTCATGGTGCAAAGGACCCTAGGGTGAATTACTCCGAACCATCACTTTAACTTTCCAAAAAGAGGGAAAACTATTAACAGTCTTTGGTTTCATTTCCTATATCCTTTGGCATTTAACTGTTATTAGCCAATTATAAATTGAGGGGGCAGATTTGATACATCATCATCATCCTGACCAGACCTGAACTAGTGATTTCTCAAGCACTGCCATATCTAGTGAACCCATGGAGAGGCTTGTGCACATATAGAGTCTGAGTCAGTCTTAAGTTCCCACTAGAGACCGAGGTTTTGACCTGAGGAGCTGCTGTTTGCTCCCACATCTTTCTTAAAGGGAAATTAGGACAAAGGTTGCTAGATATCCCTACTGTCTCTTGACTAATATCTATGTTAAAGTGCATTGGCAAGGAAATCTTATTAGTGTATGAGTGTATATTTGTGTGTTGACGTCAGATGACATGGGTCTTTGTGTTTATTTGTGCGTGGGTGGATTACCAAAAGGGTAACTGCCTCAGCTTCACTGTGTGTCAGTAATTTTATGGTAATTAAATTAATCAAGAATTAGTTTAAAGGGGAACTATGCAGTTTTTTTAGCTTAATTTACCTTAACTGAAAAGCTTCGGAGTCACGAATGGTTATATGACTTTTTTTCGGGTTGAATGATGGTCGTCTCGCTTTCCCCTAGCGCCTGTGAGCGGAAAAACCACCCTTGCAACTTTTGGCCTCAGCGTCAGGAAGCATCGCGTGATATCAGGTCTCGCGATGTATGAATTGCTTCACGGCACTGCACAGATACGCCCATTCAGGAACCGGCTAACAAGGTAGCGATGGAGTTTTTCACACTATCGTCATGGCCGAGCTGGCAAAAAAGAAGCAGAAAGCTAGGAAAGCATTGTCAGATGAACAGGGAGAACAGAGAAAGAGGAAAAGGCAGGCTGACCGAGTGAGTTTTTACACAGTGTTGTCAAATATATATTCCGAAGCTGTAGGGGAGAGCTCTATAGAGAAACTTGCGAGCAAAAAGCAAAACAATTGCCAAAATTGCATAGTGCCCCTTTAAGAGGATGGAACACTAATGCACAGCAGTAGCTAAGATGATTTGGGTCATTAGACAGTTTCTACCTTGTCATCATAAGGATAATTCATTCTTTTGCTTACTGGGGTCCTATTTTCCTAAGTTTGGCCATCATTTCTCTCTATTATGATACAATTGTGACTAAAGTAATTGCTAAGATATTAAAATACAGTGACATTGTTACAACAAACACAAACAACATTCCTGGATAGAAGAATAACAGTCAGGGGTTCTTTGCATTTCTTTAAACCAATCACAATCGTCTTGGTTAAGTTCCGGACACAGCGAGCGTGGCTCTGCAAAATACATTAGGGAAGGAACTTGTTTTGGTGGAACATTTGCACACCGCAAAAGAAAATGCCACATACAATATTAAATGAAGTTAACTTTTCACACAACAGAGTAACGTAAGCTATTTAAATTCCATACCATACCATATGTTAAACATAATTTGCTCTAACCAGTGTATCGCCTTGTGTATTTTGTCCATAGCAAACCCCCCCCCATGGACCTTTTTCACAGCAGACATTTTGACTTGTCATAGTAGGAAAAGCACAGCTGAAATTGATAACCTTAACGATGTCTCAATTCCATCAAGTGTCCCAGTAAGCTGTTTCAGTGAGTCAGCATGCACAATACCAAGGCCTCTCCTAAGTGGAATGCAGCCATCATTAATGGTTTTAAATACACCTGTGCTTTCCCTACTATGACATGTCAACATGTCTGCCGTGAAAAAGGTCTATTGGTCCTAAAACGTCCCAGTTAGATGGTAAAGGCTGTAAACATATTCTTTGTAAATCTTTATAATCATTCCCCAAAAGAACCAAGCAGGCCTGCCTTATTGCACGATCCAAATTTTCCTTCAAACTTGCAATTTTAAGCCTGTAATGTTCAGAGGTTCCGGATAATGTTGCCTGATGTGACCGGAATTTAAAGTTGACTCAAAGAAAGCCGAAAGTGAGGGACACCCAGCTGAACTTCCCACAGCACTGGAACCATACTGTAAATCAACCGTCGTCGACATACGTAGACTATAAAAAAGTTAAAACAGATTAATTAAAACCACTTTATTTAAAAGGTAAAATCAAAAGTAATTTTACCTGAAATTACAATAAAACTACCTTACTGCTCAGAAAAACGGTTTACATGCACAACTACGGTAAGTATAATACATCATAATTGGACCAGACAGTCGGTCTGTGAATTGTGATGGATGTTTACAATGACAGTTGAACAATCAACTGATCACCAGATGATTGTCTGACTGCTATAATTTCTTGTCCCACCTGACTTCTTTTTAGTGATGCATACATGATCACAGGAGTCAACTTGGGCACAATTATTATATCTTGGTTGTAATAAACCAGAATGGTCCTCTTTGCTGTTTACCTCCAGTGTACCTATACTGTCTTGTCTAATCAGGTCCTCATTTCTTTTAAACATTTTTACTCTTTTGCACTCTGCATTCTATATCCTTAACCATGATGCAGATTCAGTACACCTACTGTTTATTTCTGAGTCAATAATGAAAATAACTATTAGTTGCAGCCCTAATAGACTGTGATCAGACATAATTAAAAATTAAAAGGGAAGGAGGAAATGAGTTAGGGTATTACTTAACCGTCTGTACATATGTTTTATTCGCTGAAGAAAGGGCCAACAGAACAGAAACATCAACTTTTGTTGCTGTAACTTCTTTACATATAAAAGGGGAAACTGCAAATTGGCTTCTTAACATTATTGCTACATAGCATCCAATGTCTTAGGTGAGCCAACACCGTCGTTTTGAGAAAGGGTGTGAAAAATAACACTTATTGTGTGGATGGGAGACGGTAGAGAATTAGATGTTTTCAAATTGTGTGGGCATAGCCCGAGAGCCACACCTTGCATTAAAATGCGTTCTTATCTTACCCAGACATAGACTGCATTTACAGTAATATAAAGTGAAAAGAGGTAAGAACTGAAAACTTTCTTTTGAACATGAGTCAGACGGCAGGTGTTGTCTCTCCATAACATCTTGTCATTGTTGAGAGAAAGAAAAGGTAAACAGGTTTAACGGTAACAACTGATTTATTTTGAAAAATGTCGGCAGTAGGGTTGGGTACCGAAACGTGGTGTCAATAGGGCACCGGTTCTGACGTAAACAGTAGTAACGAGACCGAATAAGAACGAACATTTTGGTTCCTCATTTCGGTGCCTTATTATTTTTTTTTCAGAAGCATCGCTTACCGTTAGCTAGTAGCTGGATTAAACACAATGGTTAAAATGCTGACAGCTTACGTTAAGCGGTGTAAAGTGTGACTGTATTTCCTGTAGAGGATTCCAACACCGAGACGTAACAGTCTGACTGCAGCTGCCGCTGTCGGAAAAACATCACAGACGGTGCGTTTACTTGAAACTCGCCAGCCTTACGGTGCATTTTAAGTTATTGTAAAATACCCTTTTCCCATCTGGTGCTTGTTTTTGTCATTTACCAACAATTTACTGGTGAAATAAGTCATTGTTATAAGTTACTGTTATTACATTAATCAATCATTTAATTTTGACCATATGGCCTTAGCAATAAACAAGCCGTTCTTTAATGTTGCCAACTGTCATTTTGTGCTCCTTTTTTTATATTTATATACATTATAAATATATTATATATATTTCGGTTCAGGCACCAGTTCAGGTACCGTTTAGGCACCGGCACCGTTTTAAAAGTATCGTTTAGCACCGGTTTCAACTATTATGATGCTGGATGTAAGATCTACCTCCACAACAATGCAAAAATAATTACACTGAAAACATCCTGCTAAAAATATGCTGCTAATCTAAATCCTGATGTACTGAATCCAGTACATAGATCCATAAAAATGCTCCGTACGATCGTATTGTAGAAAAGAGTGGACAGCGTGGTCAGACAGAGTATGATGGGAAATAAAAGATTAACTGATAGAGCTGATTTTCAGCGAACAACCTGCTTGTATGCCAAATGTGTTCGATGTCAAAAGAAATCCAATTGCTGAAAGTACACAGTAATTTGTGAAATTATTGGCCTTGAAGTTAATAATTACACCTAATTTAAAAAACTAATTGATGACCTTTAGGCTTAACTGAGTCAACATGCTCTCAATGTAATCTGATAAAATCGAATCAAAGGTGTGCTTTTTGAAAAAACGTTCACAATAACAATAAGAATAGCTGAATTATAGTAAACAAACCAGGACGTCGGCATTGTGGAGGCAAAAGTGGTTAACTATCTGTGGGCTGAACCAGAGCGTGTCACTTGCTTTTCATCTGTATGTATACAGATGTGCAGTGATTATGTTTAGCTCTCACACAGGTTCAGTAATTTAAAGCCACTGAAAACAACTGCTTAGAAGATTGACAACTGTTGCTTCCAGTATTGTAAATGAACACAGATTTTCAAAAACCAAGACAAATCTTGGTATGTAGGCGTCTTTAAAAACCTGAATTTGGTCTTTACACCAACTCAAACAAAACTTTGTGTGGAAGTAGAGTTAAACATGCCGTGTGAGGGACAACATAAACATTGGTATCTTGAACACTCCTTTAATTTATGACAACAGAGCAAAGTCCACATTTGTCTCAGTCATTCACACACACACACACACACACACACACACACACACACACACACACACACACACACACACACACACACACACACACACACACACACCTCTCTTTAGGAATTATATAACTGATAAGCAATAATCACTGATTGGTTCAGCCCTCATCAGGCAGTCAGACTTAATGCAACTCACGCACAGGTCTGACTCAACTTTCTACATTCGGTACATAAAAGATCCAAAATCTATGCTTGAAAACACAAAGACATAGTAAAGACCAAACAATTGTGTCCAATGCCAAATAATTTCCTAAATTAAAATAATGATTGTGTTAAAATGTAAAAGATATATTATGAAAATAATCCAGATGAGCATTGTTCATCAGAGAAATGACCTTTTATTACTTCTCCAAAATAGATTATTTCTCAATCACAAATCTGTCATATGTCCTCCTACAATAGCCAAGTTACATCAGTGATGATATTTTAACCTTTAATAAATTGTATCATTCTGATACATACCTAGTATTTTATATCATCAGTTTGATGAGTAATGTCCCTGTTACTTAACATTAAGGAATTATCTGTAAAAACATGTAACTCTTAGTATTCAATTTTTCAGGAAGTATCACTTTCCCTCTTTTTCTGTCATTTATTTCCAACAAGCTGGTTGGCTTTTCAAGAAAGAGAGCATCTTACTTCTGGACAACTACTTATCTATTGTTTATCTGACCATTTGTCAATATTTTCTGTTTTCTTTTTTAATGTAATATATGTTCCTATTTTTTACAGAGTTGTTGATTTCCACTAACTGTATTATCACTGAGTATTAGGAGACACAACAGCATGACACTCAAAGACCACACAAATGGTGTTTAAGTTGTTGTTTAAGTAATTAATGTTTAAGATAATGTATTACCAACAACATGTACTATTATGTTCCTGGCAGCTATTTTTCTATCTTCCAGGCAGTGATTGGTTTTGGCTGGTTTTACACTGTTAAAATAAACTTGCAGAGATTTTAAACTTGCTAGACAGATCTCACAGTGGACTTTGCATATAGATTTATTATTTTGTGATAATGTAGTCCCATCTGCACTTTCAGCTGCATTACCGCAATGACATAAAAAATGGACTAAATAATAATAATAATAATAATAATATACGGTAATAGACGTAATGGTGAGGGATATTTATCTCAAGCAAATTTGTAATCTCTGAAATTATGGAAACTAATGGCTGCCTGTAAGGTAGGCAAAATACTTTCAACGGGCTGCAGTAATGTTATGTAAGTGGACCAAACACAGGCAGAAAAACTTATTTAACTTCTCTGAATTGCAAAAAAAAAATTAAATACAATTTAAATATGTAAAAACATTAAGTTTTGAATAGCAAAATATTTCTCTGTAAATGTCCCCTTATTTCTCACTGTGTTGTCAGATTATTGACATGAAGATCATACAAAGTGATAAAGAAAGACTTCCACGGATGTGGTGAACAACTAGACTCACTGTTGGCACTGACAGCCTGAGTCTTGTACAATAAACTTCTTAGTTCTCTTTCCAAGTGACATTATCATATCATAATAAAACAACATTAGGCCAGTTCACATCAAATACTGTGGAGCCACACAGCAAACCTCAGAGAGAAGTCAGTGTTGGCTCCTGAGGTTGATTATTGCTGAGTCACGACCAAATTTTCCAGTCAATTCAAAAACACAGAACTGCATGAGTGTTGTGCAATATCTACAAATCCCTCACATGACACAGACAAAAAAAAGACATAAGAGAAAAACATAGGCTATAGAATATATAAAAGTTGGGAGTTACCCATTAAAATTGCTCAGCATTATAAACCTTATATACTGTAAGAGGCAGTGAGTCAGACAGACACACACAGTCTCTTGTACTCACCTGAGAAGTTGTGACAACTTTGATCATTAAAATCTCGGCCTGCTGTTTGCATGTCAAACTCACACTCACTCACACTGTGGCCTGAAGACACACTATGGACCAACACCTGAATGTTTGCCAGTTGTCAGTCCTGTGACCACACCCCCACCCCCACACCCCCCTCCAACACACACACACACACACACACACACACACACACACACACACACACACACACACACACACACACATCCAACCCTAACCATCACCACCCTCATAGGCTATACCTGCCACTGTGTCCACCAAAAAAGATATCAAATCCAGCACAGTCTTCGTGCTTCTTAAAACAACAAAACAAATGGAACATTTGACAAAGATGAATAAGTCAAAAGATTTCCTGTTTGAATGTCTGTTTCAACAACCTTTTGTTCAAATAATGTGTGTCATTTAATTTAAAAAACAAAACAGAAAACATGCATAAGGATTTAAAATCAGTGGGAGATTTTGTAATAGCCTACCCTGTATTCTTTTAAAGTTTTTTTATCCGCCGACTCAGTGACTTTTAAGGCAGTTTGCAGCGCGTTAACATGCAACCAGCAGCAGCCGCAACAACACTCACACAGCGCAGCAAACTGTGAACCGAGCGGAAGGTGACTGACCTGATCAGTGTTTAGAAGCGCAGAGCAGACAGAGCCCACTTGTTTTTTCAAGCTGGATCGTCTTTTTCGGTTGCGTGAATTTGCGTGTCAGCCTTTGAAACCGTGCGAGGCGCCTCGTCTTTGCCACGGAAACGCAAAGTGGTCAGGTCTGTTTGCTGTGAAGATTTCTGGTCATGCTGCTGGCTGGCTGCTGAGCGGTCGCTGCCTGCCTGCCTGCCTGCCTGCCTGCCTCCGTCTCTCCTCCCTCCTCTCGAACACGACTCGCCCGGGATCCTGAGGACACACGCAGAGGCATCATATTACCATTTAGCACTAGCGACAGGGAGGGGGGGCAGGTAGGCTAATTGACAAAATACATATTTGTTTTTCTTTGTTTAGTTTTTAGTTTTTTTTTGTTTTTTTATTATTGTTGAAAACTGTATTTTGGTTTTAAGTCAAATTGATTTAAGGAATAGTTTGACATTTTCGGGGGGATTGCTGTGGCAAAATAGACACGTGGTGATACACTGGCAGTGTTGGGAGTAGGCCCAACGTGTAAAGCAATTAGTCATGTAGCTTATTGCTTTTAGCTAAGCAGTAGCCTAATATAACGCATTATTAGTACAATTTCAGTAATGTATAGCCTAGATACCTGTTCTCAGTAACACAAGTTACAATGCATTTTAACTCGAAATTAAGTTATTTTTTTTTTTTTTTTTTTTTATAGAATTCCCCGTCACTGTTCCCTGGTCAGAGCCAGAAACAGAACATCTTCATCACAACACAACGCATTCTCATGAACGGGTCCATATGATATTATACGAAAAAGTTCTGCACACTAAAACATATGATATCATACCAAAACTAGGACCACCGGCTGGTCATGTGACATCGCCTACAGAGCTCCGTGACGCCAAACGGCAGTTGCTAGCTGTTTAAGCCGCTACAGAGCTCCGTGACGCTGGCTATACAGACCTCCGTCACAGCTCGTCGCATCAGCGGCAGTTAGTAGATGTGTTCTGCTGCTACAGAGCTCTGCGACACCGGCTATGGTGCTCCGCGTGGTGCTCCGCGTGGTCAGCGGTAGTTGGTGGTTCAGTTACCAGGTGAGTAATAGGTGACTGTGAGCTGGTCGTTTTGGCGGAGATAACGGTTAAGTTTAGGCAAGAAAAGAAAAAGTGAGTGTTATGCAGCGACGAAATGACTAGTTAAGTTTCGAAAAAAAGATTGTGGTTTGGATTAAAACACTTTCATTCCAACACGTTTCCTGGGTGAAATGTCTTTCATTTTCCCCGGGAAGCAAAAATTTCCTGGCTTGAAAGTCCTGTGTTTTAACGGCCACCCAAATGATAGTAACTACTATAATGTATTACATTTTGGAAGTAACTTCCCCAACACTTTACACTGCTAAGAGCAAATTATGTTTAACCGTGTATCCAGCTAATTACAATAGCTCACATTACTGTATTGTGCGAACAGTTAACTTCATTTAATATTTAATGTGGCGTTTTCTTTTGCGGGGTGCAAATGTTCCACCGATACAAGTTCCTTCCCAAGACTATTTTGCAGAGGCACCGTTGCTGCGTCCCCCCAAAACGATTGTGATTTGTTTAAAGAAATGCAAACAACCCAGAGTGTTTTTTTTCTCCCATCCCAGAATATATGTGTGGAGTAGACAGACTTTAGTCCACAGCACTGTGGGATAGGTCTGGCAATGAGAGACTAGTCAATGAGTGACTGCTCGTTTTCTTAGCTGACTGACTGTAGGGTTACACACCTCGTAGTCAATTAGTGGACTAATGCTGACTAATGGGTCACAATCATGTTGACACACATACTTTGGACTCATTAGGCGTGACTGAATTCACCTGCTGAAAGACAGTCATATAGGAGAGAAAATTTGATAGATTTTGGATTTAAATCAGCCCAAATTCAGTCAAGGAAACCTATTAGTGTTCATTGACAGTTTGTTTAGTACAGGACAGCCTGTCCATTATTTTATTCATTTTCTAAGTGGTAAAGTCTAAAATAAAAAAAAAAGATTTTATTATAAGTTGACATTACTGTACTGATTCTTTAATGTTAACTATTGAAACTCATTTTTACTATCAGGTGCAGAAATAGATGCAAAACTAATAGCCATCAGCCTATGTGCTGCAGCTCTATAGACTGTAGGTTTGAGGACCTTAGACTAACCTCAACCTAAACCTCACTCTATATTTAACACTAAACCATACACTGAAATCTAAAGGCTTTTTTTTTTTACTCTGTTGGCTGAAAGCAGACGTGGTTTAAAAAAAAAAAAATGAAACACTCTTTCTTAAAGTCACATCTTGTTATGTCAAAGTATTGGGTGTTTAATGTTATAATTTCATTCACATGCGCTAAGATCGCAAATACAAATGTTCAATTTTCAACCTACTCCTGTCATTTGAGGTGTAAATATCATTAAATTGACAGATGAAACTTTGAGGAGGTTGTGACATCATATGAGCCCTGCTGGCTAAATGTTCACCTGACAAGCTGACAGATTCTGGTTAGATGTGGTTTTATACTTCCGGTAGCACACGCAACAGGCAGGAGAGCAGCCTGGTGAATAAACATTTCCACTACCAACAAGTTCAGCCCATGAAGAAATAATAATAATAAATAAACCCTCGGTCTGCTCCAGTGATGCAGCTCCTAAATGGCACTGCATGGTAGCTGGGTATGTCGATGAAAGGACCTAATTATTACTCTGTTGAGTTTGCATTTGTGTATGTCATAATTTGCATTACAGCCCAAACATTTCAGCCAATATAGAAAACAAATAACTCTGAACGTGTAGCAAAATTCAGTGTAATAACAAAAACAAAGCGTGAACATATACTTGACAGTGATGCTTCTCAAAAATCAAGGTCAAGTTTACCTCCTGTCTTTTCAACCTGTTTATGAAGCATTAAAACACAAAAAAAACATCAAACCCTGCTGCACACCGTTCAGAACATTGCCACGTCTTGTGTGATCACTGTTTTAAAAGCAGCAAAATCTAAGTGTACTTCAGTGATGCTACTTTCACCGTGCATCTGTTGATTGTGCAGCAGGCTTGATTTCAGCTGCCTTTGATCTATCATAACTCCATAATGTGAACTAAGACAGCTGGCACACTTTGCTTATTGACAGACCTACACACACACACACACACACACACACACATTCTCTTGCTCTTTCTCACATGTATAACAGTCCTCCCCACGCAGAATGTATTTGGGCTGAACTAAAAAAAATGACACCCTTGAGAGTTTTGCTGTAAAAAAAAAAACAAAGCAAGCAATAATAAGCAATCATTTTTGATTATTTATACGGTTAATTCCCAGGAGACTGGAGCTCTGGTATATAATAAAAAAAATAAAAATAATTCATCATCCAAGTGGTTATGTATCTTTAGAAGACTCTACTACTACTGCCATGACACTGTAATTATTATAAAGTAGAACTGATACATGTATTGTTTTAGGCTGAGGGGAGCAAGCTGTTTAAAATCGAACTGTGAAACCCTTATGGTTCTTGACACTATGGTTCCCCCCCAAAACATATTGGATGATATACGAACTTAATCTGGATGCTTAAATGTTTAACCAATGTACTGAGTGGTCCATCCTGCTAACGTTCATAATCCCTCGGTCTCTGTCTGGCTCCAGCTGGTTGGGATGAGCACCAAGACAAACAGGGTTTGGCTAGTATAGGCTTGCTTTGGTGCATTAGCCGCCCACGTTCATGTCCCCATCAGCAGGGTGATGGAGACGTTCCCACAGATCTCTGCAGACTGGTCACCCTTGGACCAAGAACTAAGAGAGTGTGTTTCCTCTTTCTTTGCTGTCCATCGATGCGATCAGTGCATGTGTTTCTCATCATCAGCGTATACTTTTTGACTTTTTTTAATTTTAAATTTTTTACTATAAAATAAAGTCCTGTTTCACATGTAAATTGTGTGTTTTATGGTACAGATTGAACACTGTTAGTGGCACATATTGAAAGGGCCATTTCCTTCAAAGGTTGGACATGAGAGAATTTGCTAAGAAAAACATGACAGCAAAGATAGGAACATGTGGGCATCAGGTGTGCAGAGTAAATTAGGGTGTTATTGATTGGTCATAGATGTCCGTTTGTATGTGTCTGGACATGAAGGTGATGGTAAATGTTCTGCTAAGTTTGTTGATCAAACCATAAAGCAAGGAATCTGTCTGTGTGGCTGTCCTTCGCATATCTCGAGAGATTCATTTACAAAAATATGAATAAAAGTTGCAAAAGAGATTATGTGGATGGCAGTAACATCAGTGAAGTGCGGGAAAAATGATAAATAATCCAAACAGAGTGCATGGAAAGAGTCTCTGATAGGACTAAGGTGGCAGTGACTGGGAACATTGGGCCCAGGTGCTCCCAGTCTGCCCAAGTGGAGGGCTGTGTAGCCTGCCTACCATCTGCATGACCCTGCAAGAGAAAAGCAAACATGGCACATGCAAATATACTCATCAAGAATATTTCCAAATGTATATAGTGCCATCTGCTGGCTCAGCACAGGTAGTTCATCCCACCCCTCCTACATTAAGAAGCACAAGACTGTTCACAAGACTGGTCTGAATGTTCCTGGAAAATGGCTTGTTAAGACTTTTACAATATTCTGCTCAGAACAAGACTTGATGATCTACTACCCCCATATTTAAATATATGAAATCAGCTGTAAGGTCAATTGCGACAACAGCAACAGATCAGTCAAACAACATCTGGAAGGTTATTCTTGCATTATTTTATGGTTCTGCAAGGCTTTGTAAGAAATAATATATATATATATATATATATATATATATATATATATATTTTATTGGTGATTTAATACTGTGACAATGGCATTTCAGTCAAATGGCGAGAAGTTACAACAATCACTAATTTCGTCAAGATTGTCCTGTGATTACAAAGTCATGGATGCCTTTGTAGTTGCACTGATTGTTTTTTAAGCTGGAGGAAACAGGTTCATCTACCTGCCCTGCTGATATATCCTTGAGCAAGAACACAGAACAAACAGAGCTGCCATTGACCTTACACTGAACTCTCTGGAGGGAGGCCAGTAAAAAGGGAAGTTCCCCATTTAGCTAAATTAAGCAGTACATTATATCTTTGTTGTAGTCAAATAAAAGATCCGATGACTTCATTGGGAGCAGGTCAATTTTATATTGCCCAAAATCACAAGTTTGGCTCAAAGTATTTCGCAAACTATATAGCATATGCCACCTTCTATCCTCAGACCCTCAGTGTAGATTATATAAAACATTAAACTAGAAACGACCTCAGAGAGCGCAGACCTCTGCCAAGCCCAATAGTCCAGTCATCTATGATATGCAATTTTGTAAGTGCAACCACTATATGTGTCTGGATATATTTCCAAAACTATTAAAATTATGTCAAAATATGGTTGTGCTTAGCTGAAGCCTCATCAGCTTGACATGTATTATGTATTTCACATATATTTATGAAAACCAGAAAACACAGCAATGAGTTAAATACTCACAGTCATTGTGACTCCTAAATACCAGCAGTCAGGACCACTATTAAACTTATGTTGCATGATGCACAACAAACAAACAAAAAAGCCTCAGACACACACTTTAGCACAGAGACATTTCAAGGAGATAGAATTACCTTGTGTCAGTACAACTCAGTGACATGATTTTAGATATACTGCATACATTAAAAGCCATGTTGCAGCAAAAACCCACAGAGAGAAGCTGTGCACCAATTTAAAACTTTTGACACATAACATTAATTTGGTGTGGCTTTCCACCTGATCTGAATTTTGAATACTCTCCATCATAAACATTAACACAATTGCATTTTTGTCATATTAGGAATAGCCAAAGCACAGCCATTTCTCTAATGTGCAGACACTAAGAAACGGATACACTTTTATCATTAGCGTGGCCTTATAACTTGATGGTTTCCAGCAACAACCAGTAGGTTGGTGTAACATTTTGATCAAGGCAGTCTCTGGAACATGATCCTGATCTTTTCATGACACTTTAAGCTGTATACTGGTCCAGGACTGACATAGAGAGGCAGCTGCAGTCCTCACCTCTAATAAAATTTTTAGCTTAGCAGACACGTTTGAATCATTCTTTTTTTGTAACTTACTTTTTAGTAGTTCCTGTAAAAGGTCTCTTTTCTACGGAAGAGAATTAGAAGAGATTAGGGCCACATGTGAAAAATGTATTTGAGTTCTGAGTTTAAGGTCAGAATTCTGACTTTTCTTTCAGAATTCTGACTTTTCTTTTACATTCAAAATTTGTATTGTTTTTAATTTTTTTTTAAAGTCAGAATTCTCTCTTTAATCTCAGAATTCTGACTTTGTTTTAAGTCTAATTTTTTTTTTTTTAAGTAAAAAAAAAAAAAGTCAGACCTCAATAATTTTTTTCCCATGTGGCCCTGATCCTCTTCCGTACCTTTTCTCATTACAGTCTCAACATGCTAGTTTTTAGCATTACAAGCAGCTACATGTAGCCTATTTGCAATATGAATTAATGGCATACTACAGGGATTTAGTCCATTTATTTTCTGGTACTAAGAAAGATTCAGATTCAGGCTGAGATATCCTGACTTTTTCTTCCAAGAATGGGGCAAACTCCCAAAACATTGAATCCTACATCTTCCATAATGCAACTCAATAGCATCTTTTCCTTAGACCCTCCATGCTTGGTAAGTACCCATATTTTTCAATGGCCCCTAATGTGTAACACGTTTAACCCTAATGACGAATAAACTGATCTTTATGTGTGAAATCAAAAAACTTTGACCTTAAAACAAAAGCGAGACAACAAAATGAATCTTACTTAGTGAATTAGTGGAATGATGGAATCACATCTTTATTAACTTTTATCTGTACAGAAAAAAACAAAAACATAATCAGTCACCAGATCATGCAAAGCAGTATCGCGTTACAAATAAAAACACACAATACAAAACAAACAATATATACTCTACCATAAATATGGAGCCTCCAAAACATCTATCAATCAATATAGTACAAAAAAAATAAACTCCTGAGATGACACATACTTACATACAAATACAATATGCTATAATTTACTTGCAACATAGTACTGGAAATGGATAAGTAGACAGGTTGATATGTGGTTCTTAAGTGTTTTTCTTTTCTTTTTCCACATATGAACTTGAAATGCAGCAGCAACTCAATTAAAAATGACCAGTCAAGGTACTGGGTTAATTCCAGGTTGCCTTAAATTTAGTCCCACCCACAAACAGGGTTAAACACAAAAACCAACAGTTTTACATGGACTATTAATCTGAAAGCCAGCATCTGACTGCAGTAAAAAGCAACCTGGAAAGTCGCGACTGAAAGGAATCTTAAAGGGAATGTAAGAGTAAGGTATTTAACAGATACACAGGTCCTGTATGATCATATTTATATTGATAATGTGACAGCGCTCAACAGGCATGTTGAGGTGTTATTGCACTACTGTCTCAATGTCTTTTCATGAGAATAATCAACACATTACGAGACTGTTGATAGATCTACACAGAGGTGAAACAAGAAATCACCAGTCACAGCTACAGACATTAGTCTTTTTTACCCTTTGAAATGCATTCAGTTTACTTTTTAGCATTGATTTATTCAGCCTGGTATGCAATAGGGCCAATCCCAATGCTCCCAAAACTACAACAGTTGCAATCAGTCAATCTTGCCCTCAATAGTTTACTTAATTAAACACTTGAAGTAAATGAAAACATTTCGAGTTGTAATCGACCCAGGTCTGCACAGCTAACAAATGTAGCTGTGAATTGAAAACATGTTCACAATAAGGCTACAACATCTAGAGAGAGAGAGAGAGAGAGAGAGAGAGAGAAAGAGAGCGAAGAGAAAGGCAAAACTCAACACTGATAGAGCTCCCTTCTCCAAAAGTCTTACTGAGCCACTTGGAGGAGCCATGCATAACAATTGAACACAGATGAACATACACGTATTTCCAACTCCCTCACACGACAATGAACTTCAAGGCTTGTTGACAAAAAAAGGGAAAGCAATGACGAGCCCAGTAGTCAGTAGCCAAGGACCAGAGACACATTGGCTGGATTTACACAGCAACAAATCCTTAATGACAAAATGTCACTTACTGACTAAAATTGATTCACTGTGGGTCAAACCAATAAATATCAAATATCAGATTTGTTTTTTTAAATACTGTATGTATGAATCCAGCCACTGGATGAAAGAGTTATGTCACTGACAAAAACTAATTGAATGACGTTTGTATTAATATACTGTATATATATGTATATATATGTGTATGTATAAATATATATACTGTATGTACATTCTATCTGTAGTCTTTAAATATTCTACTTTTTTATATACTTCAGAAAGAGTTCCTTAAAGTGTACTCTGGGAAAAATAAATATTTTGTTATTCTATTCTGTTCTACTATATCAATGACATAACTCCTTCAGTCCATTTATTCTGGCACAGCATCCTTCACTGAATGTCCTACCCAGCAGGCCTCACTGTTACTCACACAGAGAAGCTGAAAGTGGAGGAGGGGAGTGACCGGGACGGAGGGAATACAGTACAGTTAACACACATTGTTTAATCTCAGACTGGTTCACATTTAATGTCAATCAAGTCATCACTGGCCAACGGCAAAAGGGGTGGTGGGCAGAATCGATAAATGGCTGTCTACGGTTCGGCTATGTCTAGTCAGAGAAAAGGCTGGCGAAGGACTTTCGGAGGTTGCGAATGGTCTCTGCCTTCACCTCGTCTTGGCCGTCACCTCCAGTGCTTGAGACCCCGCGGAAGAAAGAGGAGTCGCTGAAGGCGCTGAAGGCATTGGTCAGGGACTGGGACTTACTGGGAAGGCAGGAGGAAGGAAAAAGAGAGGGGACAGAGCAAGTGAGTGAGGAAAGAGGGAAGTGGGAAATGAAGGGATGCAGGAGGATGATTATGTGAATGTGAATAGAGTAAGTTAGGCAGTAAGGATGGAAGACAAACAGGGAAATGTGTAAGAGGGTCAAAAAGTCACAAACACAATATTTATACATATAATTGTATTGTACATTGTATTTGTAGATTGTTTATACACAGCTTATACATGCTAAATAGGGAGGGTTAAAATAAAGTGTTAATTTAATAATTTCAGCATGTTACCACTTGGACTGACACAATAAAAGACACTTTCAAATTGTATTGATAATTTTAGTGTTGCAAATGATTGGAATTACATATATTGTTGTTCTACAGAAGAATGGATTTAGATATTTGATTATGTATCCTAAACACAAAGTATGGCCCACTGTAATGCATTTCTTTGCATTAGCAACAGTGTGTTGATAAGACGACCCTTACTTCAGCAGAGGATGGGCCTTTTGCTGGGATCCTGGCTGTTCTTCCACAGGGGCTTCTGCCTCAGCGGGGGCCGCGGCAGCTTCAGCTGGGTCAGGCTCGGGGTTTTGGGAAGGAGAGGCCGGTTTGGCCTGGGGCTTTGCCTTAGCTGGAGACTGGACATTAGGCGGGGACTGGCTGGCTCTGGCTGGGGACTGAACCTGTACTGGGGCAGGGGTTGAGGCAGTATCTGAGGCCTGAGTGGGTGCTGGGGCTTGGGCAGCGGGCTGGGGTTTAGGTGAAGTCTTGGGTGGCGGCGGGGTTTGCGGCTTTGGCTGGAGCTGCGGCTTTGAATTCCTGCGTAATGGAGGGATGGGCTTTGCAGGTGGTGCGGGTTTGGGGGGCAGCTCTTTTGGTTTGCCAGGAGCTGGAGATGGGGAGCCCTGAGGCTTGGGCTTGGGCTGCTCTGTGGTAGGAGCTGAGGCTGAGGCCGGGGCTGGGGCCTCCACGGCTGCTGCTGCTGCTGCTGCTTTGGTTGGGGGAGAGCCTGGAGCTGCTGCAGCTGCTGCTGCTGCTGGAACTGGGGATGATGGTGAAGCTTTGGCTGGGGTTGGGATGGAAGCAGAATCTGGGGCTGACTTTGCGAGGGATGGGGCTCTCGTCATTGGGGGAGGCCTTGGCACTGGAGGCTTTGTGACGGAGGTGGCCCTCTGGACTGGGCTCTTCTGTGCCTGAGATGGTTTCTGTGCTGGACCTGGGCCTGATTTCTGGGCCTGGTTGGTCTTTGGTAACGGCTCAGATGCTCTCTTAGCTGACTCGGATGATGTCTCCACACTCTGTGATTTCACTGGTGCACCTAAAAGATTAAAATATAATTATATTAGATTATAGTTATATGGCTATATGACACATACAGGCAGCAAACAAAAAAAGCAAAAAGGGGGAGGAGTAAAGGAAATAAATAAGCATAATTATTTCTTAGATCTAGGATGTGTTGTTTTAGTGCAGCAGTTAGAAAACCAGGCGCCTGTAACACACCAAAGCAGAATATGATACAGATAATGAGCTTGAGTCTAGACATGCCCATTGACATAATGACCTCTCACACATTCATAGAAACCCTAACCAACTCATATGTCAAGAACAGTTTGGGGCATGTTGGGACTGCATTTACCAGCAGGGGGCGGCAGATCAACGGTTAAGAGAAGGTGCGGTGACTAGTCTGTCATGCCAAGTGTTGGTTGCTTTTATGCACAACAACTTATGTGACCGTTTGGAGGTAGTGCGGTGAAAAAGAGGGAGGAAAGGAAAGAGTCGGAGATGAGAATGAAATAAAGTGAACAACAAAAGGGAAGATGACACAACCAAGAAAGGATACTGGCATCAAACAACTCAGTGAGCCAAACATGCAGCAAAGCAACCTATCATGCAGCACAAAAGAAACAAATGATTATGCATGCTGAGTAGGAAGTGACTGGGCAGGGATGAGTTTCCAATGGCAGATAATTCACTTTCCAGGATGCAAGATTAAAGCTGGGAAGGTAAATTATATGCTAAAACGTCTATAAAAAGCTTTCTTAGAAGATAGCTTGGAAAATGTATATTCATTTGGGTTTACTGTATACATTTAGATTTAGAGTTTAATGACATATACATGATTACATGATATGACCACAACAAAACCTTCATGAAAATTCATCCCAGACATTCTCAGAGTCATTTCTGTAAGGCAGCTACAGTAAATGGCTACAAGTCTTACGTTTTACGAGTTTGTCAAAGCATCCCAATGGTGGCTTGGGACTCACAACGCATAAAAACCAAAGAAAATACCATTTGTACAAACATAATTTGTAAAGGATGACATAATAACAATTTGCTTGCATACAAACCTTAAATTACTCATTCTTTTGAATTATATTTGCTTATTTATAGACTTTATAATCATACAATATATGTGTTGAGTGCTGTTAGATTGGATTTGGTCACATTTGGATTTGGACTTCTTTATTTAAAGAGGCACATTTCTTAATATCAATCAGTAAGATTGAGACAGAGGAGAAGAGACCAAATATTTGTAGCCAGATTGTGAAGATCAAATTTCAGTAAATCAGGGATCTGGATCCAAGCAAATTAGGAAATGAACATGCAGACAAAGAAAAATATGCTTATTTTCTTTAAAACTCTTCATTTATCACATAAGCAGGTTTAATTATTGCCAAGAAAGAAAAATATGTATTGTGTACCATATAAAGCCAACTTGTCTTGTCTCAGGTATTATAACACAGAACAATGGAGGTTAATTTACAACCAAAGACAACTCTGAGCAGTTAGACACATAACATTCTAGTCTTTGAAAGGGGGCTTTGTTGCTTGACAGAAGGAAACATCTATCTGGTGTATACCATAAACTGATTTGCACCATAACAATGTTTGGTGCAAATCAGACATTTAAAAGTAAAAACAAAAAAAAAAAAAGACCAAAAAAGGCAAGCATTAATAACTAAGACAGAAACTGAGCTGACCAGAACGTGCACAGTGATTATGAGCAGTTTAAAAAGTGACCTTCCTTTCCATATAAGAGTGAACACAAAATACACAGAGCATGTGTGCATAAATATGCTTGTCTGCCACTGTGCAATCATGTTCACAGTGTTGGATTATTATTTTTGAACAGCAATGTCGTTAATGTAAAATTCAAACGAATGAATCCAATTTGCACATCTTAACATCCCCACACTGTTGGCACGTTCATCTCTAACAATTTCTGTAAAAGCTAAACAGCTGCCATTCCTAAAACAACCAGCACAAACATATTAGGCACGACATGAAAAACCGGCATTTGCCACATCCACGCAAAAAGAGAAAAAAGGAATTAAAGATAATGAACAAACATGCAAACTTGTGCACATTAACAGTACAATAATAATGGCTTTGCTAATTTACCATGTTATATGCTGTTTTACCACTGCTTTTAGCAGGCACATTCAGTTTTAACACATCGGCCCTGAGCACAAACATCACCCCACTAACACACACTATGGCTGCAATTAAACTGAACAGGCTGCCTAAATGCACTGTACTGTACATTTGCTTCTTAATCCAAGACATGAGTTAAACAAAGACAAGGCCGTAGCTCAAACAGACAGCAGTATTTTTCTTTTCTTGGACACTGTTACCTTCAAGGAACAGCGAGAAGGATGCAGATAAAATACAAACTGCTCTTACTCTTAAAGGAATATGACATTTTGGGACATACACATGCATTTTCTTGCCAAGAATTACAGATGAGAAGATTGATACCACTCTCTCATCTGTATGGTAAATACAGCACAGTTAGCTTAGCTTAGCACAAAGACTGGAAACAGGGGGGAAAGAAGCTAGCCTGCCTTTGTCAACAGTAACAAAATCCACCTACCAACCCCTCTAATTAAAAGGTTATATCTAGTGAAATCTTGGATACTGGATACATAATTTCAGAAAAACCTCTAAAGAGGTCTGAGAGTGAACTGTCCCATAACTGATTCAGAGAGTGTTTCCTAGACATGCTTTGGCCCTACAGTGGCAGCACTTGTATTAGATTGTAGAACAGTGTTCAGACAACCTTGAGGATGAGGGGGCTGAACCGACGTCCTGCTTGGATCTGCAAGTCCTTCCTTAAGGGCAGCACTCTGAGAGAGAGAGTGAGGGGGCGGGAGAAAGACAGAAAGAAAAAGAAGAAAGGCAAACATGGTTAAGCGGGTTCTGGTAAAGAATCAGCAGTGAACTGTGAAGGGCTACAATGAAGTGATTTTCCTGCAGACCTTGTAATGTCTTGGATTTCTGAACCTGCCTCTCCTAATGCTCACAAT
Source organism: Perca fluviatilis (assembly GCF_010015445.1). Lineage (NCBI taxonomy): Eukaryota > Metazoa > Chordata > Actinopteri > Perciformes > Percidae > Perca > Perca fluviatilis. The sequence continues at coordinate 21,203,076 of NC_053115.1, forward strand.
AAGCAAACATTGTATGAACATGGGTCATTGTAGCTATTTATTTTTGGTCATCCATCACAAATGCACTGGTTTCATTTCATACAGCCTCTACCTGTTGGGGCTGCACAGTAGTTGGCTTCTGGCCTTGAGGGGAGCGAGCAGGTGAGCGGGAAGCGCTAGACGACCTGGTGGCCAGTGCTTGGCTCATCTTAGCCAGAACCACTTCTGAGATGAGCTGGCGGTCCTCCGCCTGGTGATCACCAATCAGCTGCATAGATGAACCCACAACCTGGACAAAGGAGGCCACAGACAATGTATCAGAAAATGTGTGATCAGGACAGACAAAGGTTAGACGCCACTGTGGTCAACACTTAATGTGTGGTAATAGCTCTCTGGTGTGCTTATAGGATTGTAACGTCTTCTCCCAGACAGACCATTTGTGTAGAATTAGTTTAGATGTGATGTTTTATGGTCAGAATGGTTCTGGTTTATATGTTTCAACTTTTTATGGATACTGTCAGAAAGGTTTTGTTTTAAAATGTATAATATGATTAACTCTGTATGGTAATATCATTTGGCATATTACATTTTTGTCATCATCTTTATTTTCAGTAACCCAAATGCTTTATCACTGTCTACTGCTAAATACGACAGAAGATAATATGATGTCAACATCCATGTAAATGGATATCCACTCAACAATTTTACATCTGCATCATTATGAAAACCAAAACACTTTTCCAGTGGAGATGACCCATGGGGAGACATGTTTTCCACTTAAATATCTAATCTACGGTACTTTCCACCAAACCAGCAAGCAAAACCTTATTTATATAGCTCATTCCATTCCAGGTGGAAGCACAACGTGTGAGCTACCACGGAGGTTGCAGTGACAAACACTATGTGGATAGTGTAAAGATGAAACATTAGACATAAGTAAACACAATTAAAACATACATAATATATGAGTTAAAACCATTGAGTAGAAATAGAAATGTAATAATAAAGATTAGCAACAGACCCGTAAGAATTAAACAACTGAATATTTAATTCTGACAGTCAGCCTACTTCAAAGTGTAAGTGGGATGTTTAAATCATTGCTTGGATACCGCAGTGGCCGGGTGTGGGTGTGATTGTGGCTCCTGTATCATCAGCCTCAGACTGTCTCACTAGGATTTGTAATCATAATTGTCTAAACATGCCTCACTTTCCCACTAAATGTCTTCCTTGAGTTTCTGGTTCCTGCCAGTCTTCTGATCTCCTCAGCTACCTGTCTCACCTGTTTACTCTGTATAAACATGTCTGCTGTCCTGCCTCAGTTTTGACTGCCATCCCATGACCAACTGTGAGCTTGTTTATTGACTTTCAAACGTAGCAAAGTGTCTTTAACCATATGTGCAGTATCACTGTCTACATTTGGGTCCAGCTCCTCCTTGCAAGCTGCCAGAATTTTGGCAAAATTTGACCCAGCTGACCCAGCTTTTTCCATGGATGAGGGGGCTGAGTTGACCCACACCATTGAGTGGCTCTGTACTTACTGCCAAAATGCATCGAGATAGAAGCAGCTCTCTCTATAGCACTCAATCTTGTGTCCTACAAACCCTGGCTTGTCAAGTTACTCTCTAAGCTGAAATCTTGGCCACTCAAACACAATCCTTTGGCCAAATTAGTCCCTGCTGCAAATCCCGAGTCACTAAATTCAGTTCAGGAATTCAGGAAATTCAGTTTCTGCTCAGTTACTTCCAGAGCTTCCCTTTTGACCAACTTACTGCTAACTACCTTATAGGCTAGCCTTCTACCTGCTTTGTGGCCTTTTAGCCCTCTGCCTTTGTCCCCTATGGATAGCTCTCTGCTTGTCCTTCTCTCAGAATCTGCAGTCTTGTCCCCTGTCCCCTCCAGTCGGCCAGGAATCAACTTTCTTTCAAGTACTGAGTCCCTGTTCCTCTATCAGAGTCTCTGTTTCTTATTTTTTCTTCTTCTGAGTCGGATCCTTTCTCTATGTCTGAGCCTTAACCTGAACCTGTCTTGTTGTCTAAGCCGGTGTATCACTTTAAGCCTGAACCTGACTCTATAGCCCCTTTCACACATGCACAAACCTGAAATTATCTAGACATTACCCAGCGGAGCTGCACCCAAATGTCCAAATCAGTTGGGCTGGACAGAACATTAAACAGAATGGGCGTGCTGATGACGTTTCTATCATCCTAGTCTAAGCATAGACGTGAAACTCTGTCTGAGCCTGATCTTGTCTCTGTATGTGAACCTTAACCTGTCTGTCTACATTTTTTAGCTGTCATTGCATACCAGCTCCATGTTACCACCTTGTGCAATGAGCTAACCCTAACCCTATGACCTGCCTCTTCAGATTTAACTCTACCAGCTGTGTCACAGTGCGTTTGGGTCCTGCTTTTTGTTGCCTCAGGCTGGACCTATAATAGTTGGGTAGAACATACCCTACTAAGCAGTATTTAGCAATTTTCCATACTGAGATGTAACCACTTGACTTTTAAGCAATTACAGCAAAGCACATTCCTACATTAATGTGCTATTCAGAACCATTGTGGTCATGACTATACACCATGAAACCAATATGCTGAAAAATTACTGAAAAGAAACAGAGATAGACAAGGGGGGGGGGGGATTGTAGCTGAATAGAACAAATACTGAGATATGTGAGCCATAGAGAATAGCCATACTTACCCTTCCACATCACCATATGTTAGTTATCATACTCATAATGTGTATTCAGGTTAGGTTGAATTGGTTTATTTCCAGCCAGACAATCTAAGGCCCCAGCGGTGTTAATTAGGCCAGACATGCTTAATTTAAGACTCAAAGACCTTATTAGTATTCCTATAAAACACCAATCCCACAAGCTGATGTCAACATGGTGACATTTTTCAAAGAAAAGGTAGGAATCAGTAAATACAGTGATGCAGTGATAATAGGGAAGCTGTAAAATAAGACTTTAATTGTGTGACTTGTTTGATTTAGTGCCTTGTCAACTGTTTGGGCGATCTAAAGATCACTTTTGAGTTAACATCCATCCCTTCCTCCCTTCTGTTTGTGTTTTTCTCTCACCTCAGTAATGTAGTCATTACCATCCTTGCCACAGATGGCTTTGACAGCACAGATATCCAGCCCTCCGAAGATCTCTGAGCAGGTATCAACCCACATCTTATACCTGTCACAGAGAGAAGCTGGATTAGGTCTACAAAGTCATGATCTGTTTACAGGGAAATTGAAATCATATACAGACCCTTTCCAAAAAATTAGAATATCATGGAAAAGTTTATTTATTTCCATAATTCCATTCAAAACGTTAAACTTCCATAGATTATAGATTCAGGGCCCACAACTTAAACGATTTCAAGTATTTAGTTGTTTATTTGAACATAATTTGGGCTTTCAGCTCATAAAACCCACGAAAACAGGATTTCAAAAAATTTGAATACTGTGAAGAAATCACCATGTACTTCTCAGTTTTTGCAGAAAAAAAAGAAATTAGGATCACATCAAATCAATCAAAATATGGTACTTTCAAAAGATACGTCAATCTTCAATACTTGGTAGGGAATCCCTTTGCCTTAATCACTGCCTCGATGCACCATGGCATTGAGGCAATCAGCCTGTGGCACTGCCTGGGAGTTATGGAAGCCCAGATTTCCTTGATGCTTGCTGTCAGCTCTTCTTTGTTTTTGGGTCTGGTGCCCCTCATTTTCCTCTGGATAATACCACATAGATTCTCAATGGGGTTTAGGTCCGGCGAGCACTGTGATGGCATGGGCATCAAACCAGGTTTTGGTGCTTCTGGCGGTAAGGGGAGGGGCCAGGTCCTGCTGGAAGATGAAATCTGCATCTCCATAGAGATCCTCAGCAGAAGGAATCATGAAGTCCTCTAAAACTTTCTGGTAGACTGATGCGGTGACCTTGGATTCAAGAAAGCAGAGTTTACCAACACCTGCACTGGACATTGCACCCCAAATCATGACTGACTGTGGATATTTCACACTGGACGTCAAGCAGCTTGGGTTCTGTTCCTCACCCGTCTTCCTCTAAACCCTTGGACCTTGATTCCCGAATGAAAGGCACACTTTACTTTCATCGGAAAAGAGGACCTTGGACCACTGGCCAACAGTCCAGTCCTCCTTCTCCCTGGCCCAGTTGAGACGCTTGCTACGTTGGCTCAGGCTCAGAAGCGGTTTGACCCGAGGAACACGACAGTTGTAGCCCATCTCCCATATGAGTAGTGTGTGACACTCAGGGCTAGATTTACTAACACTAGCGCAGTTTGCGCTGCGTCCGTTTATGCGAGTTCGGTAATAGCGCACGCTATGCTTCCACAGTTTGCGTAGTATTTATCAACCCTGACACCCATCAGGCAATCAGCGTCTTTCTCCGCCCACTATACCGTAAATTGCGCTGTAGCAAAGCGGTACTGGTGCTATGATATGGCTGAGTGCAGACTGCGATATTCCCACTGCTGATGCTATGACTGTTTGAAATGATCCTGATGCCAATATTTGTAATGTAGCGAGGAGTTTAACAACTGCTGGAATGGGATGTGAACGCTGAGTGGGAGATTCAATTTCATCTTTGATTTCTTCCAGTAACTCTAATATTGCATGGCTGCTTGATCTGTAACGCTAAATGATGTTGTGTTCACTGACAAAGTGTGATTCTTCTGTTAAAAATATTTTCAGCCTCGCCTATGTCTTCGTCTTGCTCAAATTACTGTTGCCATTTCACCAGCGGCACAAAGGTCTACGAGGAAACTCGATTGCGGCTGGTTTAAAGAGGCGGAGAATTTCCCCCGCAGAATAGAGACGCGCTCTTATTGACAGTCTTTGTAAATACCACGGAATATATAATTAGGTGCACTTTGCGCTTATCCTCCCACCTTTTTGGGTGGAACTCCCACTTTCCCCACGACCCTCCCACGAACGCATATTGAAAGCGCAACTTGTCTCTTCTCGCTCATGTGGCAGACAATCTGCGATTTTACCCAAGTGCGCCCTGTTTGTAAATAGCCCGCATCGGTTACGTCCGTCTTTGCGACCAATTAGCGCCTGGAAACAGGCGCAAACGGCTTGATAAATCTAGCCCTCAGTTTAAAACATTCATGCCCTGTAAAATTTGGGCTGATTTCTTCATAGTATTCTAATTTTTTGAAATCCTGTTTTCGTGGGTTTTGTGAGCTGGAATCCCAAATTATGTACAAATAAACAACTAAATACTTGAAATAATTTAAGTTGTGGGCCCTGAATCTATAATCTATGGAAGTTTAACGTTTTTAATGGAATTATGGAAATAAATAAACTTTTCCATGATATTCTAATTTTTTGGAAAGGGTCTGTAGGGTACCACTACTATATGTAACATACTGTAACTGTTTTGCTGAATTGGAATGTTTGAAGTTGAAGTGGGTCAAGAAGTGTTGCAGGTATTTCACATTTTTTGTGTAAAAAACTATGAAAACAGAACTTGTCCTATCGTACACCGTCTTGCTAATCTTAGTAAAGCAAAGAGTAGTGTTCTTGCACACTGCTTTATCAATATCATTGAATTATGTATCACTTCAGCACAGTAAGTCAGAGCAAATGTTTGTATTTATCCTGACAGTAAACCTGTTACAGAACCTCTCTAGCTCTAGGCTGGGTCGGCTGCAGGCTGGGTCTATTGACTTGCTGTCTGAGAAAACTGAACACAATCAAACTAGGGCAAAACAGACACATCAATACTGACCAAAAGGACCATGTAACTGTACTGGGGCAGGAATTCTCCTTTTCAACAGAGTCACATTCACCAAACCATTTTAAGATTTTAAGCCTTAAGATTTGTAAGGTTTAAAGTATTTGTACTATACTCTGTTACCAGCTGTCACAGATTAAAGAAGCCTTTTCAGATGTAAATGTTTTTTGGTCTCGCATTATGGCAGTAAGAAAATGGAATGAATGACAACATTTACTTTAAATGAGAAAAAGTGGAGAATATCTCATTCTGTTGGGTCTTGTGTTAGTGGCAGTGTAAGGCTTAGATAGTTCAAATATTAGCAAATTGAGCTAAACATTGTTTGATGAATCAGATTGCATGGAAAAGGAAAACAAGTATGTTGATATGGTTTTATATACTGTACTTCAGGTTAGTATTTAGTGTAAGCTTTGCCAGTTAGCCAGCATGTATTATTAATTATTAATATGTTTTTAATTACACCTTTGCTTTTCCTGCTGTGAAAGGTCAAGAATACTGCTCAAAGCAGCTCAAAGAATGGGCTGTGTGAGCACATTGTGACTAACACTGACATGTGCGACACAAGGGTAGCCTGAGCATCACTAATGTGGAAGCGGTGCTCACTTGTCAGTCATGGCTACTTGTTCCAACATGGCAGATCCGGTGTTGCTCTTCCAATTACCAGAGATGGATGTTCGCCTAGAAAACAGGGGGAAATTGTGCGTTAAATCATTACAGACACCAACCTTTACTTTTAGAAATTGTAAATACAGGCAAGATAGATTTAGACAACCCTGTAGCAGGAGGGGTGTGGTAGTTGATGCACAGGTTTACACACAACAAATAGCTAAAGAACTGGACTATAATACACTGCATCTTTTTCATTCAGTTAAGCACTCAACTCCCTGATATTCTTCAAACTATTTGTTTATAACAATTTTCTTGTATCAAAATGTAAAAAATGATAAAACACATTGTTTTTCTCTAAGTAGTGTCTGGGTCGCTAGACACACTAGGTATGTAAGAGTGTTACATTTTTTGTTCGCGGATCCTGGATGCAAGTGATAGCGTGTATGTAGTGTTTTCCTGTTTGGCCTCAAGACGTCGCTGTAGCTCACTGTTACTATAAATAAATACAGACAAAACTCATGATAATGAATTAGTTTTTGTGCCATTTATAAATCAGAAAATTTAAAAGCAGAACTGGAGCATGAGAAGGATGAAGCTGGCTCAGACGACATGAGCTCTGAATGGGGAATCCTGGATTAGATCCAAATAGCGGTCCCAAGAGAAATTAGAACAGATGAGGTAAACTTACATAGCCACTTTAACTGCCTCAACATTACTACTATAAACATGCAAGTAGAAGTCCTGGCCTAATGTCCAATTTAGGATGCCAGAAGATCTTTCCTGAAAACAGCTTTGAAGTCAGCTGTTGTGGCCATGGCTGGGGAAAAGGAAAGAGGTGCCACGACTTCCAAAAGCTGAAGGATGCTAAAAGTCTTGGGTTTTTCCAGAACCAGAACTGCCCTTCAGCTGAGGAACTCCAACAAAAACACTGGAGATGCCAAATCTGTTCATCCATGCACAACTTCAAAAAAGTGGAGAGTTGCGTGTTGCAATGAAGCAAGTAACTGTGATTTGTGATTATTGTGCTGACTAATTTGGGTTTGGTAGGTGCCAAAGGATGACGTCTATGAGAAGTTGTAGTAGCCGTTCAAAATTAAATGTAACAGGCTACACCTAAATATATAATTGAATAACAAAAACATCGAGAAATGATTGAATAGATTTCATAAATGGCAACAATGTATTTTTGTGTGTCTGTTATTTTAAATAACGGTAAATGTTTCCAAGCAATGTGATTTAAATATATGACTTAATCTGCATTATATAAATGCCGGGTCGCTAAAGAACAAAGGTATGTAGGAATGTTTGAAAAACAAAAAAACACCCACACATTAAAGGGTTAAATGAGGACTTTACATTCCACTTTGCTAAGGTTATGCTTTTTTATGTACTGTAGCTCACTGTTCCCCTTTCTACTGATGCACATCTCCTGTGCCCAAAATACAATGTGTTACACCAAATGTGCATATTGTACAGTATACACATACATGTATGCTTTGTAGTCAGCGCCAATTTTCTGGACCCGGATGTCGTACTTGGCGTCTATAAATGGCTCTGTGGTGCAGTATGTCTGAGTGATGGCCACCACACTTGCAATGTCCTGGAAGTCACTCACATTGTCCACTTTGACCTACAGAGAGATAACACATGAAGGAACACCATGTACTTAAAGTAAGGCTGGGCTATATCTAATAAGATAAAAAGGTTGATACCACTCTTAGGTCTGTATGTTAAATATTCCCACACATGCCCAAGGAACATTCTGTAGGATCCTGGGATTATAAAGATGATCCTAATGAGAGTGGTATCAATCTTCTTGTCTGACTCTTGGCAAGAAAGAAGTGCTTCTCAAATGTCAAACAGTAAGTTGCATTTCTAGTGTTGATAGTGTCTTAAATACGGTCATATATCATCAATAATGCAGACTTAATTAAAGATCTGGGTCAATATGGAGTATGGAGGTGAAATGATGATGTGATGCTCTCTGCAGTAGCCACAGTCAATGTCCTAGAGGTGACATGGTCCACTTTAAACCAAAAGCAATGTGATGGAACTATTATGTACAGTATTTATTATAAAGAACTGTGTCTTTTTTAAACTACCACAGAGAAACAGACTAAAGCTACTAAATCTAAAGTGCAATACAGGTGCGCAAGAGATGAGATGGTAGGATAATGGAAGGCAAAAAAGTAGAGGCTTATAAGAGGCCCAGTTAGACAAAGCGAGAGGACAGTCACACAGTATCAGATTGAGCAGTCCAGGGGAAGGATGTGAGGTGGATCGATGAGGAGTGGCGGAGAGAGGATAAACACTTCACTCTGATTTCACCCAGAAAATATTATATCAATACCAGCACAAGAGGAGAAAATAAGGACTGAGGGAGAATAAAAAAGGATGTGCTGCAGTAATGAAAAGAAGAAAGCATAAAGAAAGACATAAAGAGGAAAAAGGAGGATGAATATTAAGTGGTAGTGTATGTCAGAGAAAGCATTACACAGTAAAAATGATGTGGTTCCAGACGTGATGGTGCTTAGTACAAACCATTCATACTATTTCTAGGCACACAGAGGGATTTTAAAGCACTTCCCAATGGCACTTTGTTAAATGATGCAACAGTGTAATGGGTGGGCTTCAGTTCAACATTTTTTCCACTTTACTAAACATGAATTTACTTCCAATCAAACGAGACGAAACTGTTTGATGCCTGTATCACAGCTGTTGCTTAAATGTTAGTTAATTTCAAAACGTCCATGTACTTAGATGATTACTCACTTTAGCATTTCAAATCTGCTAAATGAATCAACATTACCTTTCCCATTCCAGAGTGGGCGTGTCCGATCTTTACCACCACTGGGAAACTTGGTGATGTGATCTGAAAGGTAGTAGAATAATTAAAGGGTGAATAATGATGAACAATACAGTCCTACGACTACATATCAACACACTGGAAAGATCTGGCGGTGAAACACGAGTGTCTGTTTAGAACAACAGTCACCATTCCCAGATCTATCCTGGTAACTAGGCCTATATCTAGCATTGCAAGAAATTACTATTTCATCAAAACAGTAAAGTTGACGGCCATTTTCAGATGTCCTGACATATGTCTATTTATTCAGAATTAGTCACGAAGTGCTTTGTTGACATGAAACTGCTCCTTTTGCCACCAAAACCGCAATATTTTCATTTTTATAATTATGGTTTGCATTTATGACTCGCTGATGATCACAAGCTGCATCTGAAAAGAACACTATTCATGAAATTCACAAAAAAACCTGCACAAAGGATTTTAAATTGTTTGGGTGGGTAAAGGTCATTTCTAATATTTGCTTCACAAACCTGTCCAACAATACTTCACAACAATCGTTCATACATTTCATGAATAACTGGATGAATACACCTACAGCAGCCAATGGGAGAAGAGGGAGGACATCAAAAGAGGGTACAAGAAGAGGCAAAGGATGGTGTCCCCCCCCCGCGTTTGAGGAGGCTGTCCCTAAACTGTTGAGTACATAAGAGGCTCCCTGTGTGCGACCCTCTCAGCATTCAAGACCAGAGTGTGAGGGGATCCAACTATTGTAAGTTTCTCTGTGTGTTGTCTACAGAGAGGGAGAGAGAGAGAGAGACAGACAGAGAAAGAGAGAGCAGTGGCAGCAGCAGCAGGCTTCTCTTCAACTCAAGTTTTTTGCTCCAGTTTGAATTCAGAGGTGTACTTTAAACTTTTCAATCCACAGCTGCCTTTCAGCTCAGCAGAGATCATCTTACTACTTTGACTCTTGTCTTGTGCTTCCCCCGTTGCTGCCTGATTTGCTTTTCCCGTGGAACTAAACAGGATCAGAAGAGGTTGCCGAGCTTTCATCGAGTGGTGGAGCGGTCAGAGGCAGCCAGAGTCATCATGGCTATGTCCCAGGAGCGGAGTGTGTGTCTGGGGCTTTGGGTGCTCCTTTTGCTCGGTGCAGGCATGGAGGAAGTTGTGGAGGGATGTAGCTGCCACCCAGCACACCCACAACAGCTATTCTGCAGCGCTGAGATTGGTGAGTTAATAACTGGAAACCTATTTAGTTTTTGTCCACCCAGATAGGAGTTACGAATATAAAAGCTGGTGCATTTAATGATAGTGGAAAAACGGGATTGTATGATTTTAAATTTCGCGGAATGCCACTCCTTCTTAACTTACTGATTGATGATTTGGCTTATTGGTCAACTTAATTGGATTTTCTGAGAGGGAAAAAAATAATCAAATCCAGAGTGAAAACCTACTGGGATAAGAACAAATCAATAGAGCTTCAGGTAGAGCTTTCATGGTAGTTAATTGAAAGAAATTCTATTCATAGAAATGATCAGTTTTATGCAGAAAGATATTTAAGCACTATATATGATGGCTTTATGAAATGTAAGTGTGGTGGACTGTTAGTGGACTGATTATTGATTAATATCAGTTATAACTTATACTGTAAGTGAACAATATTTATAAGACTTACATCTACACATAGTTGATCAGCTTCTCTTACTGTCCTTTATTTTTCTTATATACTAAAGGTAAATACAGATAAATACACTACCGGCCTTTTACTAGAAAACAGGGCAGCCTGCTTTCTGTTTTTGTAGTTACATAATTGAGTCGTCTAGCTCTCAATTCACATCACACATCACAAAAACAAACCCTAACAAAACAGCCAGTGCCAAGTGGCCCCAGCCTACTTTCTATCTATCTATCTATCTATCTATCTATCTATCTATCTATCTATCTATCTATCTATCTATCTATCTATCTATCTATCTATCTATCTATCTGTCTGTCTCTCTGTCTGTCTCTCTGTCTGTCTGTCTGATGCCCCCGACCCCCCCACCTTAATCCAGTTATTTTTTTGTCTAAGCAAAACAGGCCAAAACCAACACTCTGCTCTGACTTTGATTACTTGGCTACAGACTGTGGAAAGCTGGAATATGTGCTTCTGTCAAAGGTTACTCTCCAGCAGAGGAGAAAGACAGAGAGAAAGAGAAAGTAGACGATGGAATTGCTTTGACTGTATTTTAGTCTTGTTTTTCTAATTGGTGTGCTTCAGGTTTAGAGAGGGTCAGCTCCCTCAAAGTACTCTGAAAATGTCTAAAAAAAAATAGTCAGTCTGAAATGGAGGCTGAGACCTGTTTTCAAAACCGCCATAATTCAAATTAGATCTGGGTTATGAGAACACAATGAGAGTATTTGGGGCAGTGTTTTTAGGACAGAGTTTTACATATGACGTGTGTCATCTAAAGAGTGAGAGAGAGGTCCTGTAAGATCATGAAGTCTACGCTGAACAACCAAAGAATCGGTTGGTCTTTTGTTCTATTCATTCATTGGTCACATGAGAACCCCAAAACTGTTTAACATGACACAAAAGCAATGCATGCTGCATGTTATTCTCACATAAACCATGTAGCCAACATTCAAAAACTGAAACTATTCAAACAAATATGTTACAAAGCAATGCAGCTCATCAGCAAACGTTACATGTTGAACCACTTTTTCTCTCTTTTTTTCTGTTTGAACCACTGAACCTAAACAAAATGGATTCCAATTGACCGTTAGCTAAACCCCTCCCCCAATTGACCAATTATCGATCTGTAACCAGTTACAGTAGGTCTGTCGAGCTTTGGATTTCTCCACATTTTAAAGCTGTGTGCATGGGGATGTGGCGATAGAGCAGAAATGCAAAGACTGTTTCAAACTGTGTGTTTCTGTTCTAAAGTGAGCTGCAAACATTAGCATGTTTTGGCTAACTAACTTACTAGCATCCAAAGCCGGGCAGCATATCATGAACTAACTACATAATTTGTAGGATTACAGGTTACGTTAGAAAAAGCCTCCTTCAGGACTGAGACATCCGCTGTCTAGTAGTTAGCCCCTGTGCGAGAGTCGGTTTGGGATGCTGCTTTCAGAGTTTAGTGTATAATGTTAGCAGCTCTGTCCACATCTTGGGGAAGTAAACACTTCAGCAACCTCAGCACAGTCACTACCCGAGATAGCGTTATATTACACACATAGCCCTCATCCTCAAAGGCTTTTCTCCTCTAATGTTAAAAGTGAAACATACAGAGTTAAATAAGAACAATAAAGCAAAAATCATAACTTCTGTCCAGTCCCAATACACAAGTATCTTTTTTTCTGTAAGCTAAGCATCCAAACGGGTATGTCCGAACAAATAGACATTACATTCTCCTCTATCATACTGTACTGCATGTAATACTGGGGCTAACTACTTATACTTTGCAGTACAAAAACAATGCTGCTTCAGATCAGTCTTTTGGCATGATATCATGCATGTTGCCACTAAGCGCATATTTAAACGAGTCAGCTGGACAAGCCATGGAGCTAATTAAAATTAGTTAGCTAGCTAGCAACAATAAAATATGCTAGTGACAGTTGTCATTTCAGTTGGCAATATGAAGGTTACTAGCTAGAATTAAGAAGCTGTTTCTGTCTCTGTGTGAAATTAAGGTTGTGTTTCTACTGTTTCAAAAGCGATAAGCCTGCCACCACTATCACTGTAAACTGTGTAGGTACTGAGCAGCAGCGAAAAGCTTGCAAAACATAGCAACAGTAACTATGGGGGGTGGGACTTCACAAATGGTCAATTAACCACAGGTTCTTTTTTTTTTCCTTGGGGTATGCTCGGGTCTGTGTTTAATTTGTATGAGTCCACCTCTGAATGGATACAGGAGCCAGTGGTCCCTTTTAGGTAGGATGCAACTGGACCCATGAATATAAAATAAGGAAAATCCCTCACTTACACTTAGTGTGTCTAAGAGAACTTTTCATTTGGCGGCATCTGTTGTTACACTGTCCTGGATGTTTTCTAAGCATAGGCTCGTGGTGGCCTTTAGTTGACCTGACAGCGCTGTCAGAGTCGATGAGCCCTTTGAATAAAGCTGTACATCTGAGTAATATCCCATCTGGACAAACCTTGGACAATTCCCTGGCCATGTTTGTGTATTTGAGATTGTGTGTATGAGTGTGAGTGTGTGTGTGTTGGACAGAGGCCAAGCCATGCCAACACAGCCTACTCCATCTCTCTCTCTTTCTTTCCCTCTCTCTCCCCACTTCATTTACATGTCTAAAGGCTTGGTCTAATGGTCTGCATACTAACAATATCAGTGTGAAAGCCCGCTGACAGTCCAGCTTTGTGAGCATGACAAGGGTGCCAATTCATCAGGGAGGGGGGAAGTTACTTACTACATCAGTTCTCATGGAACAAGTTTGCAATATTTCTGTTTGGTTATGTAGCTCTGAGGCAGATGTACAGTCACTTTCACTCTGCAGGCGTGCCTGTCCTTGTTCCGGTTCATAACACAGCTGCAGCAACTGGATTGAGTCGGTAACCAAGCCTGCACAGTTCAAAGATGTCTAGGTGGGGGGTAAACATTTCAGAGAATCTGGGCCAAGAGAATCATTTTAGGAGGAGACAGCAAACTTGGAATAAAATGAGTTTTACTGTTCAGTTATTACTAGTAATTTCTACAATAAATGTCATTTAAAATGTACAATCACTGGCCAAAAACTATTATGTCTGGAAGGTGATCCAACTAAAATCACTGATGCTGTAATGAAAAATTACTGTACTATTTTTGTTTAATTGGCTATAGCAACTTCTGTCCTCTTCCATGTTGACTGATAATCGGCCAATGCTCAGACTGCCAACTATTTCATCCTTACACAGTACACGGTTATGCTATGGTGTATTACTTACCATCAGTAGGCCACATAGACCCCTTATTCTGTTCAGAAAGGAAAATTTTAATGGGGCAGCTAATTTGCCAAAGCATCTACTTTCAGATAGGTTTCTTCTTGCCAAAGGAGGTGCAGATCAAAGATTTAAGTCATCGTTGGCACAGTGTTTTTCTGTGTAGTGATCACAACAGCCATATGTAGTGGTGTAATCGTAGTTGAGGAGATGGGTGTTCAGTGTTTAATAGAAGAGGTGACATTGGCCTTTAAAAACAATATATTTTTTTCAAGATAATTTTTGGGCATTTTAGGCCTTTATTTGATAGGACAGCTAAGACATGAAGGGGGAATGACATGCAGCTAAGGGTCGCAGGCTGCTGCGGCGAGGACTGAGCTTCTGTACATGGGGCGCACTCTCTACCAGGTGAGCTACCCAGGCACCCCATAAAAACAATACTTGCTGCATTTTTTTAATACCAATAACCAGTGGTGGAAGTATTTTCTTAAGTAAAGTAGAGCTAGACAGATAAATCTGCTGGCCTGATATATAGGCAACTAAGACTGTATGAAGGTTGGATTCTGCTCGTACAAAATTTGTGTGAAGTGGGAGTTAATATCAGATTGTTAGTTTTGGATAGTTACAGAAAGGTCAAACACAGCCCCCACTAATCTGACATCGAAAAGGTGTGAGGGGAGGGTGTTTCCTAAGCTTTTTAAGTATACTGGCAGCTTTGGCCTATCACAGAAAAAGCAGCCAATAAGTAACAAGAAATTGCAGTACAGATGCCTAAGATATGTTTCAGGCAATTTAGAAACAATGTGTCTCCATTACAGACTTTGTCCACCAGAGACGAAATTTATTTTTTCAGCTGTAAAATGTTCTGCTCATTTCTTGGTCACAATTGTTTAATTTAATTTAATTTAATTTAATTTAATTTAATTTAATTTAATTTAATTTAATTTAATCTTTATTTGTCAGGGACAGTGCGTATTAATAAACATTTCTGTAAATATGTCAGAATTACAATCTGCAGTCCCTGGCCAGATGTTACAATAGGCTCCCTTAAAAGCAATGATAGGCATCCTAACATGAGCATGACATTAAATACAAATATAAATACATGTGCACTAGATAAAATCACATTACATTCTTGTCTTGTTTACAACAACAAAAATTACATTTTTAAAACATTGATGCATTACCAATGAATACTTATGGTTCTTAAGTTGAATACATGTTTATTTATTTATTTTATTTATGTTATGTGTTTATATGAAAAAATCAATATCATCTCACATTACATTTTTAAACTCTCAACAAACAATATCAGCATCAGCCTAAAACATCCAGTATTGGTCAGGCTCTTATTTCATGTAATAGTCCTACATGCAAAATTTAGCTTGAGCTGAAGTAGGAAAGTATGGGCAGAAAGTACAAAAAGTAAAAGTACTTATTATGTTATAAAGTATTGATACTTTGGCCTTTAAGCTGCATTTTAATGTATACTTTACTTGTTTGGTGTTACATCAAACTACTATACTACTACAACCTAATATACTGTACTAGTGCAACTGAATTTTTTAAACAGCAATATGCCTAGTGTTGCTTTTATAAAATATAGTCAAATATACTTCGGTAAAAGTATAAAGTAACATAAAATGGAAATACTCAAGTAAATTACAAGCAACTTTAAATTCTACTTAAGTACAGTTATTTATGGCTTCACCTACACTACTGGTCAAAAGTTTTAGAACACCCCAATTTTTTTAGTTTTTTATTGTAATTTTAGCATTTCAAGTCCAATGAATAACTTGAAATAGTACAAAAGTAAGTGGAGAACTGCCTGAGGTTAAAAAAAAAAAAGTAAGGTTACCCAAAACTGACAAATGGGTTAACAAAGTAAAGCTGTTCTGCAGCAATGGAGGTTGATCAAGCTTTGAAAGTTGGTGCTACCAATTCCCACAGGTGCTCCAACTTGTCTGGGTTACTTACAACCCCCTCTGTTTGTATAAAAGTATTGTTGGAACACACTGTGGTACCATACATTATTTGAACAGTATTGTACTGCAGAAAGTAGTGTGTTGCTATAAAAATGGCGGGAAAAAGGCAATTAACAAAGTAAGAGAGACAGAACATCCTAAAACTTAAGAATGTTGGTCTTTCCTACAGAGAAATTGCGAAGATAGTCAAGGTGTCAGTGAGTACAGTATTCTTCACCATCAAAAGGCACTTAGAAACTGGGGGAAACTCTGACAGGAAGAGGTCTGGCAGACCCAAAGCCACAACAGAATCAGAAGACAAGTTTCTGAGAGTCAACAGCTTGCGTGATAGGCGGCTCACAGGACAGCTTCAAGCACAGCTCAACAGTGGTCGTAATAAGCAAGTCTCAGTTTCAACTGTAAAGAGAAGACTTCGAGCTGCAGGTTTGATAGGTCGAGTTGCAGCAAGAAAGCCATTGCTAAGATGTCAGAATAAGAAAAAGAGGCTTGCCTGGGCCAAGAAACATCGTCAATGGACTACTGAAGACTGGAAGAAGGTACTATGGACTGATGAATCAAAATTGAAATCTTCGGTTCATCACGCAGGATTTTTGTATGCCGTCTAGTAGGCGAAAGGATGGTTCCTCAGTGTGTGACATCAACTGTCAAACATGGAGGAGGAAGCATGATGGTCTGGGGCTGTTTTGCTGGATCCAGGGTCGGTGATTTGTACAGAGCGAAAGGCACCCTGAACCAAAACGGCTACCACAGCATTTTGCAGCGCCATGCAGTACCCTCTGGTATGCGCCTAGTTGGTCAGGGGTTCATCCTACAGCAAGATAATGACCCAAAACATAAGTCCAAGCTATGCCAGAACTACCTTAGGAAAAAAGAACACAATGGTAAGCTTAAAAACCTGGAGTGGCCAGCACAGTCACCAGACTTAAACCCCATTGAGCTGGTTTGGGATGAACTGGACAGAAAAGTGAAAGCAAAGTAACCTACAAGTGCCACACATTTATGGGAACTTCTGCAACAGAGTTGGGAAGAACTTTCTGAAGAATATTTGATTTCCATTGTAGAAAGAATGCCACGAGTGTGTTCGGCTGTTATATCTGCCAAAGGGGGCTACTTTGATGAGTCAAAAATTTAGAATACATTTTGGTTTATAAATTGATTCCATGATTTCTTTTTTAACTTCAATTATTTATTTTCTTCTATTCTTTCATTTCAGAGTACAATAAAACATTGAACTGCATGAATTTCAATAAAAACCTGGAAAAATTGGGGTGTTCTAAAACTTTTGACCAGTAGTGTACTTCAGCAAAAGTATAAAGTAACATAAAATGGAAATACTCAAGTAAATTACAAGCAACTTTAAATTCTACTTAAGTATAGTTATTTATGGCTTCACCTACAGTATATAAATACCAACAAATTGAAAAACACCTTGACGAAGATTACAAAAATGTATCCATGCCACTCCAATGTACAAACCCATTAATCAAACTGAGCTTTTATTCTTTGCATGCAATTTTTAGGTCACAGCTGCATGTGTGTAGGTGAGTTTACAGGCAGGTGTGCCAGACACTTTAAAGTGTATTGTAAGGTATTATAGAGCATCTATTCACTTGCACACCTCTCTCAAGTTATCTGTCTGTGCATTTGTTTGTCTGCCTGCCTTTCTATCTTCTTGACTACGTTTTTTTTCCTCAACCAATTTCACAGAACACACAGAGCTCGGTGGTGTAGTTATGCGATGAGGCGAAAAGCACAAACATGGTTTGCAGAGCTGTGTGAGAGGGTGAACATAAGGAGGGGTGCTGGGTCACACTTTCTCTTTCTCTCTCATACTGTAGCTTTTCTCTTTCCTTTACGGCTATACCAAGGTTACTTGCTGCTGTTTCTTCTCTATTTCCATCTCACTCTGGTGCATCTAGGACCGTTTTCTCTATTTTAGAGAGAACAACATGGAAGACAAGGAACAACAGCTCTATAGCAGAGTTAATGGGTATTAGGCAACCTATTGCATGATTTGTATTGCTAACCAGGATTATACACAACAGTATAATCAAGCATCTAAGATAAGCCCCGCCCCCTTACTGTTGCTACGCCTGTTAAGCACATCTCACACAGTACATAGTGCAGTTTACAATGATAATGGAGGCAGATTCAAAATTCTTGGTAATTTTTGAAACAATTGGTTCATAATTTCTTACAGTGGTAGAGAAAAGTAGGTTTATATTTCCTAGCTGGCGGGATTTGATTTTGTTAATTGAAATGATGACTGTCGCTCGCAGATTTTATTAGCAGGAGATAGCTAATTAATTATTAAACAAATGTTAGCTTTATGAGTTGGTTGAAAATGCTGTCTCCGGCTGACTTTTTAATGTTCCCAAATGATGTTCATATTTATAAACAGAATGTTTTAATTTTAACGTCATTAGAGAAAAGCTGTTTTGTTGAGGACTAAAGTCCAATTTATGGTTCTGCGTTGAATCTACGCTGTAGGTACCTATGTAGGTATGCATAGATACAGACCCTACGCCGTAGCCTGATGTGCACCTGCAAATGTAACTACATGTTGCCGCAACTTGTCTGCAACAACTGTGATTGGTCCACTTGGCTGGGCTTTGTAGCATTGCATTTCCCTTTAATCATTTCCGGGTTATACTTCTCTGTGAACAACATTAAATCAAGGAGAGAGTTACATACTACGGTTTTCCGACCGTGGTCAGAAAGCACAGGGGAGACACTTTGTTTCTCCTACTCCACCGCCGGAGTTGGTACTGGTTTCAAAGCTAAATACCGTCACTGTCTCTACCACACACTCCCCACGCACACACATACCAGCTCTGCTATTCTCTTAAAGAGATGCGCTTGATCGACGCACACACACCAGTGCACAAGTATATATCCTCGCAATGGCGTAGGCCACTTACGTAGACTACAGCCATAAATATGCCTTAACCAATGTTTGCAGAACTAAACGCTATCTCGGATAACAAGTTAGCCTAGAGCTGTTACATTGTAACCTTCCCCAAATCCAAAAAGCAGAACAAAGCTGCTAACATTATCCTCGAGCTTGTCGTGAACAGGGCTTTTTTTAAACGTAACCTCTAACCCCACAAAACAATGTAGTAGCCTATGAGATTCCCCTGACCTTGAACAAAATGCTAGGTTACTACTGTAATAAAAAAATAAGCTAGTTAGCCAGACATGCTAACGTTTGCAGCTTATATGTTAGAGGAGTCAACCAGTTTAACAGTTAGTAAATAGTTTAACACACTGTTTGATCCATTCCTTACATTTTTGCTATTGTATTTTGGGTTTTAATACAGCCTTACTACAGTTTTAAGTACATGATGATTTCTAAAGTACTCTACTCAATACTACTGCATTGTTCTACTGCATTTTTTCTGTTAATGTTAGTTCATCGTTAATGCAGCTGTCTGTCAAGTCACTGTGTTGGACTTATTGATAACCAGAGAGAAAGCTGTAATAGTAAACTTAATTATGTTTGATAGATTGAGCCACGGCAGTGTTATTAGTTTAAAGGAAATGTTTGACAGTGAATTTAACTTGGCACTTAACATAATGACTCATGCAGATGTCTAAAAGTGCAGATTTTATGAGCTTGATGGAAAGAAAAATGTGGTTCTGTAGCAATGAAGTCGGTATTAACACTGTTTGATTTGGCACAAGTACATGGTGTGGTCTGTGTAAGTACAACAGGCATCATTAATAATAATTTTATTTTTTAAGTGTAATGAGTGGTTTGTTTTTAAATGAGAGGTTGTACAATTAGAAGACACTGTTACCTTCCTGTTACTGTAAAAAACATAGACCAATTATCTTGCTACTTTACCCTTCTACTTGACTACAGTATGGGATAAAATAATGTGAAGTCACTTCTGTGCCAGACATGGCTTGGCTTGACTATAAAGTGTGTGTGTGTGTGTGTGTGTGTGTGTGTGTGTGTGTGTGTGTGTGTGTGTGTGTGTGTGTGTGTGTGTGTGTGTGTGTGTGTGTGTGTGTGTGTGTGTGTGGAGTCAGTTAATGGGAGTGTGCAAGCAGAAAGCTACTTGTTATTCCATATGGGTTTTGATTTCCCTCCCGGAGGAGAGTATGGAAACATCCTGTATCACTACTGAGAGGAACTGCTACACTGTGTGTGTGGGGAGAAAGACCAGTGACAAGTAAAAATATAGAAAAAGATGGAGGGAAAAAGGAAGAAAAAACACATCTATCTATCCATGTATATATCCGTCTGTCTGTCTGTCTGTCTGTCTGTCTATATATCTATCTATCTATCTATCTATCTATCTATCTATCTATCTATCTATCTATCTATCTATCTATCTATCTATCTATCTACTAGAATGTTTTCCATTGTCTCTGGCACGTAAATCAGATTCTTATCTCATCCGCTGCATTTATTTGGCATTTCAGTTAAGCCTAATCCTCCTTCCTTTCTTTTTTCTTCTTTCTTTCCCTGACAGTGATAAGGGCAAAGATCTCTGGAGAGAAAATAGTGTCGCCTAGCAACAGCTCCTCACCTTACATGAAGATGATCCAATATGAAATCAAAATGATCAAGGTGGGATCTCTGGACAGCAGTAATAGCTGCTGCGGGTGCAGACATACACCATTTTCTTTTACCGTTTTTGCTGCTGTGTGTAGCTTTATAATTTATACAGTATTGGCTGAATGCAGTCTGTCAGGAAAAGTAATTAATTTATTTACAGCCAGCTTTATTTATACATTTAGGAGTTGACTTCACATCTGTTTGATGACTGAGACCCAGTATATTATATTTTGGGGACTCCTGACTCCTGCTTACTTGCTGCCACATCCTGTATATAGAGTACTTAATTTATATTAGGCCAGGCTTATACCGTTCCTTCTCCACTCTCTTCCCTCTGTATGTTTCTGTGTCCAGATGTTTAAAGGTTTTGACAAGGCCAAGGACATCCAGTATGTGTACACTCCAGTCTTCTCCTCACTGTGTGGAGTCAAACTAGACTCCAACAATAAAGCAGGGTATTTGCTCTCAGGTAAAGTATGCAATGGTCAGATTTTTTATATTGCACTTTTGTAGGAAAAAGCAAGAGAAAGTTCAACATTTTGGAAAATATGAGAAGGTCGATATGACTTTTATGTCTGTATGGTAAAGATATGGCTATAGCCAGCAGCCGGTTAGCTTAGCTTAGCATAAAGACTGAAAAAGGGTAATAAAATCCACGAACCAGCCCCTCTAAAGCTAACACCTTACACTGTATCTCATCACTGTATCCATGCAAAAACCAAGACCCAGGCTAGCCTTTTCCTCCCTCTTTCAAGTTTTTTGCTAAGCTAAGCTAACCATACTATTATGCGAGTGGTATTCATTGTCTCATGTAACCCTTGGCAAGAAAGCAAATATATGTATTTCTGAAAATGTCTTTTAACAAGCAGATGTGTTGTAAACATTGTCAAATATTGGCCATTTTATGGCAGTCAACCTGAATTCTATTAGATGTGAACTAATGTTTGCTTAAATAATAATCCCTAAAGCTGTAAAATACAGCAACATAACTTCATTTGAAATTTAGTAAGTGGTCGTGTTGTAATGTCACTAAACAGGAAGTATGTGGAGTGATGGGAGAATTTCTATTGGCCAATGCGACCTAGTTGAATCCTGGGACAACTTGTCACTGTCACAGAAGAAGAATCTCAACTACAAATACCAGATGGGCTGTGAATGCAGAGTGAGTAAGGACAGTTTGTCCCACTTATCTATCTGTCTTAGAGATGCCTCAAGAAACAAAGCAACAGATAAAGTAAAAAAGGGTCACGTTTCTCATCTCTCACTCTTGCTCAAACCTGGTTTCCATTTTAGTACATAGTTTTTTTTTTCAGTCAACGCTTGTTCGTAGCATCATGGGTCTATAGAAACAGTTTCCATTCAACTTCTACCCCAACAAACCTCTTATTCATAACACAGGGGAGGCCAACTTCAGGAATAAATAATGTGATGAATGAGTAAATAAACAGGATGACTTCAAAATTCTTCTATCCACAGATCAACACCTGTTACACAGTCCCATGTGCGTCTACAGGAGAAAACGAGTGCTTGTGGACTGACTGGCTGCTGGATAACAGCCTAAATGGGGAGCAGGCTCGGCAGTACGCCTGTATCCGCCGCTCTGACACAACCTGTAGCTGGTACCGGGGTGGACCCCCACCTGAGAAAGACTTCCTGGACATGGCTGACCCTTGACCTGTAATTCTGACATTCATTTTTACTACATTTCACTACTGCAAAGTCCTGAGAAACATTTCCTGCTTTCGCTTATGTAGCTCAAATTTGGTATGCAAGTAGCAACTGATTTAATCGAACAATTGGCTGATATTCAAGGGAGTCCCATTGCTGAGCTTCTGTTTGCAGAGTTCAGGTGGTTGCTAAAGCAATGCTACGAATATCTTTGCAAACAGCAGGGGTTGTCATCCTTCCTCTGACTCCGATTTTTCTCGCTCTTACACATTCCACTTCACTTGCTGTTTTCCACAGAATAGGAATAGCAGCACACCAGCCACTGCAAATTATTCATCCCAGAGTGAATCTTGTCTTTATTTCTGATGGCCTTTTTGAAATGCATAACCTTGACAAATACTGAAGACCTCATATTTTTGTTAATGCATAACTTACAAAAGGTCATGTCATTTTAGAAAAAGCTGCCAACGTCTGCCACAATCCTGCATTGCAAAGTTTATTTTACACACTGTAAACAATTATTCTATGCACTAAATTTTTGCAGGTAGACCGCAGCACTGCCACATTTTCCCCACACATTATGGTGGTGTTGAATTCTTACCTTTGAATATTATAACTGAATAACTGTCCCATGCAAATTAGAATGCACTGTATATATATATATATATATATATATATATATATATATATATATATATAGAGCAAAGCAACACCAGACATTGCCCCAATTAATTATATTTTGACAAAATCTGACATCAATTATATATGACCGTAATTCTTGCACATCTAAATCATCACAGTTTATACTCTCAAATTGCTGAGAATGTAAGTATTGTACCTGGGTGAGAATTAACATTTTAAAGGCTAACTGTATCTTTGTTTTATAGCATAGAAATTGTTATTTTGTGGTTGTGTGTGTTTAGTTTCCTTGGTTGTACCATTTCCTGTGCCAAAAATCTAACCCAGCGCTTTAACAACAGCACTGCCACCTGTAGAAGCTAAGCCACCTCCCCTTAGAGGAAATGATGTAACAGGACAAGGTTCAATTCACTGTTTTTAACTCCTTAAAAACAGGAATTGGATTCTCCTCAATGTTCAAGTTCAAGAAAATATAGTAAACACTTTGATACAAGACGTTAACCAACAAAAAGAGAAATAATATTATATTTGTATATGAGCTATAATTAGTGATTTAATTGTTGTTTTATAGGCATTATTTAATATAATGACACAACATTCATTAAAAGATCTGAATTGACCCCTGTCTTGTTACTGGATTACTTCACTAAAGTCATAGCGATTAAAATCCATTATCACTTAATATCTCTATGCATGAGCCACTATTCAAAGATCATATTATGGTCACAGTTCAAGTTGCACAATTAAGTAATTTGGCTGACATGTTTCAAACATCCTATTTTGAAATATTTTAATAATAAAATATAGACTTTCATGACATGATATAATAATAATGCGTACTAACTGTATGGCTTAAGTGAAGCATTATCAAACAATTTCATGTTTGTTTTATACTGAAAGAATTGTTTGGGTTTGTATTTATGTCTCTGTTTCTGTCTATATAGAGTTTTCTATTTCCATGTACCAAAAAAGATTGTATATAAAATGTCTCAATGGAATAGTGTGACACAGATTTTTTTTTTCCTCTTCAGTAACCAAAATGTCAGAAAATACTCTTACTTCGATGAAAGCTCAGGCGTGACAGAATATCTCTAACAAGCCAGAGTAGTAATGAAAAAGCACTATGGTGCCTCAAGAGCAAAGTATATATTTCTTAAACTTCACCTCTATAATATACCTTGTGAATAGTAAGTAAAGGCATAAAGAAAATAAGCAAGTTCACCTTTAGCATGTGTACTATACAGTAAAATACTACATTTAATATTTGTCTTATTTTGTAATCTTTTGGTAACCTCAAAAAATTATAATACTTAACTAAAGCATTTGAAACATTAAAATATAAAAGTACCACATAGTAATTGCAATGAAGTGAACTTAGGGAACTGGGGCTTCAGCAGTAGCTAAATAGCAAGTGCAAAGAATTCTATTAATATAGTAATATCCTAAAATCTACAGTAATTGGCCGACAAGATTATCTCTCGTTTTTGGAGAACATCTCACCGCCCTGAGACAAAGAGTTAAACTACTATAAACACGGTAATATAAATATCTAAATGTCAAGATTATTAATGGAAACATTTTTTCATTTGTTGAGAAGCTGTGGTTTTGGAGGTGTGAGTTTGCTGAAGGGTTACTGACAGTATAAAAAGTGTAAATCTTACCATGTCTTTGTAGTTGGGGTAGAAAGTCTGATCAATAAGAGGGATCCTCTCTGAACCCAGCCTCTTCTGATTATTGATCAGCTGGGAAAACTGGCGGGGAGGAGGACAATGAAAAGAGAGAAAAACAGCAAGAGAGAGTCAACTGCATTGTGAAGACAGGTAAGTGTAATGTGTTACAACAGTAATACAGTACAGAACAGTGACATTATTCATATCATGTAATAATCATTGTCATAGCGCTTTTTAAACTGCACTTGAAGCCACAAAAAGTCACGATAAGAAACTCCTTAATTCAAAATGAAATTTACAGAAACAGCTGCAAGCTCCATTAAACTATCTTTCCACGTCTATGTTATTCACAATGTAGTGAATAACATACTATGCAGGTTGTTGCAGGTGTAAATTGCTGAAATTACTTACAGCCCAAGGTTTGTCGCAGAGGTTGTAGATGGAGTCCAGAGAGTTGACAGAGGGGACGCCTGCATACTGCAGACCAATGATTAAGTTCTTAAAATCCTCGTTCTGGGCCATGCTGAAGGCGTGCTGGCGCACCAAAACAAAGTCAGGCCTGAAAGACCTGGTGTGAAAGCAAAGATATAAATAAATAAATAAAAATGCATTTACATTTCTAGTTTTCTTGTACCTCACTTAGATGAGTATTTCCCCACACAACCTGTGTTGTTACAAAAATCCAAATAATTAATTTTGTGACTTTGTGAATGCGGCCTGAGTCACTTTACAGTGTCAGGCAAAAGGGTCAAAGCCTGGTTATTTGATAAAAAGAGACATTTATGGTTTCAGATGTCACTGACCTGCATTTTTGCGATGAAGAACGAGAAGGGACGGCATTAAACAAAGATCATGGTACAGAGGAAAAACCCACAAAGCCACAAGTGAAAGGTAGTACATTTGTCTTTTCCACTGAACATGCTGTGGCAGTGAGAGAATAAGTCTGTCTGGACTAAGAAAGAAAGACAATGAAATGGCCATATCTCTTAAAATAGATCATCATCTGTGAAGGATCCTTACTAAACTCTCTGTTTTGGATTGCTAAATCAAAGAAAAGAGAATCTTATTTTCCTGGAACAAGAAACACAGGTTAATTTGATTGTAAATAAAGCTTGGGTAAATTATTGCATTTATTTGCACATTATCTATAATTAAAATGACAGAACTATTTAAATCATAGGGCTTTATAATATAGAATTTTACAAGCATCAATTCACAGTGGCAAATCTGTGACATCAACAGTGTCATTCATAAAGGAAGTTTAACAAACAAGTGTAACCTGCATGTTTGAAACGGTTTCTCTGACCTGCTCTCTGTCAGCATGTCACTATTTCACCTCCTTTTGTCACATGGAGATTTGTTCTAAAATGTGATATTACATCTACAAATAGTTTAAAGAAACACTCCTCAATAGTGGTCAAAGCTTCCTTGTTGTTTTACTGTGCACCCCTCCTGCACCATTGTCCCCTTCTGCAACCACACAGTTTAGAAACCAAACAGGTTTTGCTTCAGTTGGAGCCTCACCTTGGATTATGTCCAATATTTCAAAAATTGAATTTACCTTTGCATTTTAAACATGACAGTGGGGGATCTGGGGTACATTAACTAAATTAAGCAGGGAATCTTGAGCAAAATGATTGATGACCCTTCCTGTTTTAATACATCACTTAGTATAAGACAGTGAGCAGACAACTGGGAGAGGCTGTGGTGATAATTAACTCAACACAAATTCTCTAGTGAACAGACGCTGCTCATATACTTGTATGTAAAAGTGGTTTTCAGGAAGGACGTTCAAATTTGTCTTTAATAACTGGTTTCCAGTCCAAAGCATGACCACAATTGGTCCATAATCTTAACTGCGTGTTTATTTTTGTAACCATGACGACGCTCCCCTAACCTTAACAAATTATCATTTTAACCCAAACCACAATGTCTCCCTATAACCCTTAACAAACTACTTTTATTTTAACCTAGAGCAGGATCTTTCATCATAAACTTAACTATTTCACTTTTATGCTTAAACCTAAACAAATCTTAACCATAGCATTGTCACATCATAAAATGGATTTATTTTTCAAAACTGACTGGTTAACGGTTTTGGAGACAAAATGATGTGACTTATGTGTCGTTCTACAGAGCACAGACAAACAATGTACAGTATGTTGTCACAATATCTCTATTGTTATTGATGATTCCGTCCCCAGTATTACTTGGTATGAGATAGAAACCAAATGTGGTGGTAATGCCCAACCCTAGCTGGAGGTAGAACTGGGTGGGGAGGAAATAGTGTGAACCTCCCACACATTTTGCCCTCCTGGTGAAATGAAGCTGCTGGTGACGTGTGTGTCACAGCAGTGTCTGTCTGCAGCTCTCCCCGGGCCAAAGGTAGAGATAACAGTGATGAGGACTGCAGTGCACAGGGAATCTGGCAACCAAAACTTGAGCGAAAATGGAGGATAGATCTACACATGTCAATAGAAAACAAATGCTAAGTGGCAAACAATAATGGGTTCCAAGTGTGGGGTTTTATGATCTATTACCATTGTGTAGGATTGTTATGATTTTTTAAATGTTATACAGTACTTTAAAGGTCCCATATTGTAAAAACTGGGGTTTCCATGTCTTTTTTTACTATAAAGCAGGTCAGTGTGCTATATGAATATGGTGAAAGTATTAAAATGCCCCATTCACAGAGAAATGCACACCCATATTCAGAAACTATGTCATTAAACGAGCCGTCAGGACTTCAGTACGGTTGTGATGTCACAACTATACTATATACAGTATATATATATATATATATATATATATATACAGTATATATATATATATACATACATATACAGTATATAGGTAATAAGTGGCACTACAGTGCCATTACAGTTATTCCCCAGCTGCAAAGACAGTACAGAGACGCAGCATACTGTAGGGATCTTTAACATCCCATAGAAAAACACTTAAAACACAGCTCTAGAGCTCACAGAAGCAACGAGTGACCAGCAGGTAAAGGGCAAAAAACTATATCAGTGCAGTTCAGATCAGTAAAAGGTTGATGGTGATAGGTCGTGACTTCTGTTATTTTTCCTTTTAACTCTGAATGTGTGTGTGAGAGAGAGAGGGAATGTGAGGAAAGCCAGAGAGACAGAGAAGGGGGGGGGGGGGAGAAAAGATACAAAGAAAAAATACACAGTAAAAGAGATGTAGAGAGGAGTTAGAGAAAAGAGACACAGAGAGAGAAAACGTTGGCACAGTGAGACCACCACCAGCTCTTTATGCACCGAGAATACTAACCAGACTCTCCAAGAACCTGAAAAAGACCCTGGTGGAGAAGACACGGCAATGAATGTGACTGCAATCTCTTCATTGCTGACAGTTAGCTGTAAAGATCAACATGGCCATGACTATCAATTTAATACTGAATCAGTGTTGCCTCAAGGCCGCAGTTATCTGAACTAGCTTTAATTTTGCATTTTAAACTAAATGCCCTGAACCAAATAAGAAATGAGACTAAGAGTCTACAGCCATGCTAGTGGCTTTGTGAGGCTGTACTTAGACAATGCAGCACTTTAAGCTAAATGCTAATATGATAAAAAAAAAAATAACAATGCTAACATGTTGAGAATTAGGTTTTATGTTTACTATGTTCACCAACTAGTTTAGTGTGTTAGCATGCTAACATTTGCTAATTAGCACTAAACAGAAAGATAAACTGAGGCTGATCAATAGTCAATAGTTTTGTAGGTATTTGGTCATAAACCAAGGTGCTAGACAAATTGAATATTTGACCTGATGAGAAGTCACGGGATCATCACAGAATTGATGTATTGTCAAAGGCAACACAGACAATTCCTCTGTTCCATATACTATAGCTCCATCATTCACATTTTTTCACGGGGTGACGTGTTCCTACATTACAATGAACGTGGGCACTGTAATTTGTTTTGAGTCAATCCCACATACACGTCCTGCCATGACTTTATACTGTGTGTTGCTGTGTGCTGAAGTATGATAGTTAATGCACTCTAATCCTTAAACACAAAATCTGCTGACTGTACAGGCTCCAACTGCAACCATTATACTTTTTAATTGAATCTTATTTACACAATAGTTCTCATAAATGGTAGGGTAATGGTAGATTATTTCATCTTTTCTTTATGTTTTACTCAATATATGTTCTTTCAATTGTAGTCAGTCAAAATGAAAGATCTAAAGCCATAAAAGAAGAATAGAGAGAAGAGGAGCTGAAGATCGCATAGTGACATGTTTAGAGTCTGGAAAACATCTTCTTTGGGGTCAGGGTTACTTAGCAACACACAGAGCAGTTAGCAAATCACTGCTTTGACTTGAAATCGATGGACACTGGTAATTACAGTGACAAATGAAGATAGTTAAAAACATCCAAGTCTAAACTCAGACAGGCAGACAACAAGACAGACTGACAATTATGTTGCAAACACATTCATTTTCTCCACAGCAAGTCCATGTTTGGGTGAGACTGAGGCCATGATGGGGGTCTACGAGGAGCTCAGATGATGCATGTTGTAAAAAAGAATGCTTCTGTGGACATGATACTGTCAGGACAGGTGAATGTGAATCAACCTGACTCAGGCAATGGTCACTGTTTGTGTGTGTGAGAATGTACGGACTAAACCTTCATAAAGCATAATTACAGAGCAGAGATGCTGATAATCAGACTGAGGCTGCCGTCTTCATTTCCGGTTGGTTTTGTTGGTTGGTGAGCAGTGGGAGTTACAGTCTTGCTTAATCACTGGCAGTCTACAGCTGGGACACTGGTGTCTGTGTCAGTGTGGTTTGTGGTGTGTGAGTGGCTCTGTGTCATTGTCTGGGTTACAGGACGCTCACATGTTTGTACTGTGCCAGTCTGTGGGTAGAGACTGTGGTCATACGCCTCTGACTTTTTCCACTGATCGAGCTTACAGTAAACAAGTGTATCTATTATTTCTAAGAGCATTCTGAGGTTTTCTGTCTGATCTTGCAGATCATCTTTAATTGATGCATAAACGTGATACAGCAACACTGTGCTGGGCTTTGAAAATGTATGGAAGTTTGTTTGTTCTTATTTTTTTTTGTGAGAACCAATTGTAGGGAAAAGTAGGGATATTTTCATGACGTAATTTTAGGGCTAGGTTTTGGATTTAGGGTCAGATTAATGGTTGAAGTCAGGTTTGTATTTCTTGGTTGTATTGGGCATAGTAGGTAATTTAAATTAAGCTGTAAGAGTAGAATAATTAATTGAATACATAATCAAAGGCCTTGAAAGCTGATGTGTGCCATCTTTGTGAGGACCAAAGCAGGTTTAGTGTCACAGCATGAGGTCCATCTGGTAGGTTATGCGGTGAGATATCTTACTGTCAAAGTCAGGATAACAGTTAGGGTTAAATTAAAGTATAAGATTAGGATTTGATGTTTGAGAAAAGGGATTCGACTCCAGAATTAACACAGTTTGATCTTCCCAGAATCACAGAAGAACCAATGTGTGAGTGTGTATCTGCATGTAGCGCTGACCTGACCACTTTGGTCCCGCTCCTGATGACCTGCATGTCCACGTTACAGGTACCATTTGAATGTGAGATGAGGTTGACCTCTGAGAACTCAGCCTACGAGGATGGAAAGAGGACACAAGACAGTTTCATTAGCTGCACACAAGTCTTGATATACAGTGATGAAATACACATTAATCCTATTAAATTGTAAATGTTGCATAATCATACAATTCAATTTTGTAAATGGTTTCTAGTGGTTTAAAAACTGTAGAATCCCATATATAAAAAGCAGAATATCAGATGATTATATTCTCAATAGTTAAGGTCGTTGTGCAAGAAAAATTTTATATTCCATAATTGTATGATGATTGAACTTGGAGCAAAACCATATATAAATACTGGAATACTTTTGCTTAACAAACTAACAAACAGAAGCAGAGAAAGGAGAGGACAAGGAACAGTAACACTATACACAGCTGTTATACACTATATTTGCATTCTTTCAATATACTTTGTATTTATTGGGATATGAACACATCTATATTACTGCATACATAAACCATAGTTATTCTAGTAAAATAATGCATGTGTGATTGTCTTTAGTGTGGTTGCAAACATAGTGAGAATTTCTCTGTGACTCATAGCTGCCGACTCCTGTCTCCTCTTGTGTCTATTTTTGTTTCAGTGGTGAGGCTTGAGGTTGTAATTTCCCTGTCAACATCTATTAGGTGTGAAATGTTTGGTGTGAAACCCCAGAGAATATTTATTTCAGATGCTAAGTAGCCAATGTATTGCAATATCAAAATGGTTTGCTGGTTAAACCAATATATAAAAACCCAAATGTCACATACTGTTAATATATATAATCTGATGACTTAAGTATTTACAGTAAATACACAGGATATCAAGATGCTGGTGTAATTTTACATATAAAGTATTGGTGGTTTTAAAAGTGTGGTTATGCTATATATTTATACACAGGTAAACATAAACAGCGCAAAAGTATGTTTTGCTGAGAAACCTTCGTGTTCAATACAAGACTACACTAAGAGTCTAAAGCCATGGGGGCGGCTCTCAGGTTCTTTGAGCTAAATGCTAGTATTAGCATGCTAATATGCTCACAGTGACAATGCTAGCACGTCGATGTGCAGCAGGTCATATTTACCAGGTTCTGTTAGTAGGTCTATAAAGTCATTAGGATTCATCCTCTGGGGACCATGAATGTCTGTACTAACATTTGTGCCAACCAATCTTGTGGATGTTGAGATACTTCACTGAATGAGTTCAAACTTACAAAATAAACAGTGAGGAGTTAAACAAAGTCTGTAGGATTGAGCCTGTGGGTCAGTACAAAATTAATTAATATTAAATAGTTTTTCAGATGTTTTAGTCTGGATCAAAGTGGTGGACCCACTTGTTGCACACACGGGCTGAGACACTTTGCTAAAACTGTGTGACATCCTATCTTTGCAACCACCACGCATACAAGGTTGCATGCTATTCACTCTTTTCTGGAGTGACACCTTTAATTTTTTTATGTTTTTTTAAATTACCAGCTGTATAAAGCAATAGACAAGTAGAAGCATCTGAGAGAGTCTTTTGTTGAAAATGTGCCACCAGTATCTTAGCTTGTCACCTGAAACCTTTGCATTACCATATTAAACATGAATATTGTGTCAGTTCACTTTCATCTCTGTTCTGGATTGTGCAGCATCATAGGTCTATAAAATCGATATGATACCTGCTCCACTTTGATGTCGTAGTCTCCAAGGACCTTCTTTCCCCGAAACACTTTGGCCCTGGAAGAGTAGACAAAACAAGTTATTTAGTTTGCCATTTGTAAACTCTCAGTTGTCTGTACTGCCCTCTACTGGATATCACACTCCCTGTTGAACAAATGAGAGAGAGAAAATGGACGCCTGCTGGTGCACATTTAATGGCCAAACTTCCTCAGCTGTAGAAAAATGTTGATTCTAATGAACGTTTTTGAACTGCTTAAAAAAATATGCAGCAGATCAGTGTGGCCATGCCAAAACTGCAATTAGTGTCATATCACTAGCTGGTAACATTATATTCAGATTAGAATTCTGCTGCAATATTAAATGCTGTCTTGCCATTTGAATGATGGATGTATCCAATAACAGTGTGGTCTGATGTTGACTTCTTAATATCTTGGCTGCTACTTGATCAAGAGTGATGTAGAAATGGATTACAAGTAAACACACACGCACACACACACACACACACACACAGGAAGGCAGATGGAGAGCAGACAGACAAAGACAGGGAGAATGAGTCAAGCAGAGAGGCACAGGCTGCCAACCAACAAACCAAAT